>NC_092713.1:32086952-32731952 GCF_047496885.1 Scyliorhinus torazame | reverse complement strand
ACACACGCACACACAACAGCCAGAAACACACACACGCACACACAACAGCCAGAAACACACGCACACACACAACAGCCAGAAACACACGCACACACACAACAGCCAGAAACACACACACGCACACACAACAGCCAGAAACACACACACGCACACACAACAGCCAGAAACACACACACGCACACACAACAGCCAGAAACACACGCACACACAACAGCCAGAAACACACGCACACACAACAGCCAGAAACACACGCACACACAACAGCCAGAAACACACGCACACACAACAGCCAGAAACACAAACAGCCAGAAACACACACAACAGCCAGAAACACACACAACAGCCAGAAACACACACAAAGCCAGCCAGAAACACACACAAAGCCAGCCAGAAACACACACAAAGCCAGCCAGAAACACACGCACACACACAACAGCCAGAAACACACACAACAGCCAGAAACACACACAACAGCCAGAAACACACACAAAGCCAGCCAGAAACACACACAAAGCCAGCCAGAAACACACACAAAGCCAGCCAGAAACACACACACGCACACAAAGCCAGCCAGAAACACACACACGCACACAAAGCCAGCCAGAAACACACACACGCACACAAAGCCAGCCAGAAACACACACACGCACACAAAGCCAGCCAGAAACACACACAAAGCCAGCCAGAAACACACACACGCACACAAAGCCAGCCAGAAACACACACACGCACACAAAGCCAGCCAGAAACACACACACGCACACAAAGCCAGCCAGAAACACACACACGCACACAAAGCCAGCCAGAAACACACACACGCACACAAAGCCAGCCAGAAACACACACACGCACACAAAGCCAGCCAGAAACACACACACGCACACATAACAGCCAGAAACACACACACGCACACACAACAGCCAGAAACACACACACGCACACACAACAGCCAGAAACACACACACGCACACACAACAGCCAGAAACACACACACGCACACACAACAGCCAGAAACACACACACGCACACACAACAGCCAGAAACACACACACGCACACACAACAGCCAGAAACACACGCACACACAACAGCCAGAAACACACGCACACACAACAGCCAGAAACACACACGCACACACAACAGCCAGAAACACACACGCACACACAACAGCCAGAAACACACACGCACACACAACAGCCAGAAACACACACAACAGCCAGCCAGAAACACACACAACAGCCAGCCAGAAACACACACAACAGCCAGCCAGAAACACACACAACAGCCAGCCAGAAACACACACAACAGCCAGCCAGAAACACACACAACAGCCAGCCAGAAACACACACACAACAGCCAGAAACACACACACAACAGCCAGAAACACACACACAACAGCCAGAAACACACACACACACAACAGCCAGAAACACACACACAACAGCCAGAAACACACACACAACAGCCAGAAACACACACACAACAGCCAGAAACACACACACAACAGCCTGAAACACACACACAACCGCCAGAAACACACACACAACCGCCAGAAACACACACACAACAGCCAGAAACACACACACAACAGCCAGAAACACACACACAACAGCCAGAAACACACACACAACAGCCAGAAACACACACACAACAGCCAGAAACACACACACAACAGCCAGAAACACACACACAACAGCCAGAAACACACACAGCCAGAAACACACACACACAACAGCCAGAAACACACACACACAACAGCCAGAAACACACACACACAACAGCCAGAAACACACACACAACAGCCAGAAACACACAAACAGCCAGAAACACACAAACAGCCAGAAACACACACAACAGCCAGAAACACACACAACAGCCAGAAACACACACAACAGCCAGAAACACACACAACAGCCAGAAACACACACAACAGCCAGAAACACACACAACAGCCAGAAACACACACATGCACAACAGCCAGAAACACACACACACACACACACAACAGCCAGAAACACACACACACAGCCAGAAACACACACAAAACAGCCAGGAACACACACACACACAACAGCCAGAAACACACACACACTCAACAGCCAGAAACACACACACACACAACAGCCAGAAACACACACACACACACAACAGCCAGAAACACACACACACACAACAGCCAGAAACACACACACAACAGCCAGAAACACACACACACACACACACAACAGCCAGAAACACACACACACACAACAGCCAGAAACACACACACACACACACACAACAGCCAGAAACACACACAACAGCCAGAAACACACACAACAGCCAGAAACACACACAACAGCCAGAAACACACACAACAGCCAGAAACACACACAACAGCCAGAAACACACACAACAGCCAGAAACACACACAACAGCCAGAAACACACACAACAGCCAGAAACACACACAACAGCCAGAAACACACACAACAGCCAGAAACACACACAACAGCCAGAAACACACACAACAGCCAGAAACACACACAACAGCCAGAAACACACACAACAGCCAGAAACACACACAACAGCCAGAAACACACACACACACACACAACAGCCAGAAACACACACACACACACACAACAGCCAGAAACACACACAACAGCCAGAAACACACGCACACACAACAGCCAGAAACACACGCACACACAACAGCCAGAAACACACACGCACACACAACAGCCAGAAACACACACGCACACACAACAGCCAGAAACACACACGCACACACAACAGCCAGAAACACACACAACAGCCAGCCAGAAACACACACAACAGCCAGCCAGAAACACACACAACAGCCAGCCAGAAACACACACAACAGCCAGCCAGAAACACACACAACAGCCAGCCAGAAACACACACAACAGCCAGCCAGAAACACACACAACAGCCAGCCAGAAACACACACAACAGCCAGCCAGAAACACACACACAACAGCCAGAAACACACACACAACAGCCAGAAACACACACACACACAACAGCCAGAAACACACACACAACAGCCAGAAACACACACACAACAGCCAGAAACACACACACAACAGCCAGAAACACACACACAACAGCCTGAAACACACACACAACCGCCAGAAACACACACACAACCGCCAGAAACACACACACAACAGCCAGAAACACACACACAACAGCCAGAAACACACACACAACAGCCAGAAACACACACACAACAGCCAGAAACACACACACAACAGCCAGAAACACACACACAACAGCCAGAAACACACACACAACAGCCAGAAACACACACACAACAGCCAGAAACACACACAGCCAGAAACACACACACACAACAGCCAGAAACACACACACACAACAGCCAGAAACACACACACACAACAGCCAGAAACACACACACAACAGCCAGAAACACACAAACAGCCAGAAACACACAAACAGCCAGAAACACACACAACAGCCAGAAACACACACAACAGCCAGAAACACACACAACAGCCAGAAACACACACAACAGCCAGAAACACACACAACAGCCAGAAACACACACAACAGCCAGAAACACACACATGCACAACAGCCAGAAACACACACACACACACACACAACAGCCAGAAACACACACACACAGCCAGAAACACACACAAAACAGCCAGGAACACACACACACACAACAGCCAGAAACACACACACACTCAACAGCCAGAAACACACACACACACAACAGCCAGAAACACACACACACACAACAGCCAGAAACACACACACACACAACAGCCAGAAACACACACACAACAGCCAGAAACACACACACACACACACACAACAGCCAGAAACACACACACACACAACAGCCAGAAACACACACACAAACAGCCAGAAACACACACACACAACCGCCAGAAACACACACACACACCAGCCAGAAACACACACACACACACAACAGCCAGAAACACACACACACACAACAGCCAGAAACACACACACACACACAACAGCCAGAAACACACACACACACAACAGCCAGAAACACACACACACACAACAGCCAGAAACACACACACAAACAGCCAGAAACACACACACACAAACAGCCAGAAACACACACACAAACAGCCAGAAACACACACACACACACAACAGCCAGAAACACACACAACAGCCAGAAACACACACAACAGCCAGAAACACACACAACAGCCAGAAACACACACAACAGCCAGAAACACACACAACAGCCAGAAACACACACAACAGCCAGAAACACACACAACAGCCAGAAACACACACAACAGCCAGAAACACACACAACAGCCAGAAACACACACAACAGCCAGAAACACACACAACAGCCAGAAACACACACAACAGCCAGAAACACACACAACAGCCAGAAACACACACAACAGCCAGAAACACACACACACACACACAACAGCCAGAAACACACACACACACACACAACAGCCAGAAACACACACAACAGCCAGAAACACACACAACAGCCAGAAACACACACAACAGCCAGAAACACACACAACAGCCAGAAACACACACAACAGCCAGAAACACACACAACAGCCAGAAACACACACACACAACAGCCAGAAACACACACACACAACAGCCAGAAACACACACACACAACAGCCAGAAACACACACACACAACAGCCAGAAACACACACACACAACAGCCAGAAACACACACACACAACAGCCAGAAACACACACACACAACAGCCAGAAACACACACACACAACAGCCAGAAACACACACACACAACAGCCAGAAACACACACAAACAGCCAGAAACACACACACACAACAGCCAGAAACACACACACACAACAGCCAGAAACACACACACACAACAGCCAGAAACACACACACAACAGCCACAAACACACACACACAACAGCCACAAACACACACACACAACAGCCACAAACACACACACACAAACAGCCACAAACACACACACACAACAGCCAGAAACACACGCACACACACAACAGCCAGAAACACACACAACAGCCAGAAACACACACAACAGCCAGAAACACACACAACAGCCAGCCAGAAACACACACAAAGCCAGCCAGAAACACACACAAAGCCAGCCAGAAACACACACAAAGCCAGCCAGAAACACACACAAAGCCAGCCAGAAACACACACAAAGCCAGCCAGAAACACACACAACAGCCAGAAACACACACACGCACACACAACAGCCAGAAACACACGCACACACAACAGCCAGAAACACACGCACACACAACAGCCAGAAACACACGCACACACAACAGCCAGAAACACACGCACACACAACAGCCAGAAACACACGCACACACAACAGCCAGAAACACACACACCAGCCAGAAACACACACACCAGCCAGAAACACACACACCAGCCAGAAACACACACACCAGCCAGAAACACACACACCAGCCAGAAACACACACACCAGCCAGAAACACACACACCAGCCAGAAACACACACACCAGCCAGAAACACACACACCAGCCAGAAACACACACACCAGCCAGAAACACACACACCAGCCAGAAACACACACACCAGCCAGAAACACACACACCAGCCAGAAACACACACACCAGCCAGAAACACACACACCAGCCAGAAACACACACAACAGCCAGAAACACACACAACAGCCAGAAACACACACACCAGCCAGAAACACACACAACAGCCAGAAACACACACACACACACACAACAGCCAGAAACACACACACACAACAGCCAGAAACACACACACACAACAGCCAGAAACACACACACACACACACAACAGCCAGAAACACACACACACACACACACACAACAGCCAGAAACACACACACACAACAGCCAGAAACACACACACACAACAGCCAGAAACACACACACACAACAGCCTGAAACACACGCACACACAACAGCCAGAAACACACACAACAGCCAGAAACACACACACACAACAGCCAGAAACACACACACACAACAGCCAGAAACACACACACACAACAGCCAGAAACACACACACACAACAGCCAGAAACACACACACACAACAGCCAGAAACACACACACACAAACAGCCAGAAACACACACACACAAACAGCCAGAAACACACACACACAAACAGCCAGAAACACACACAAACAGCCAGAAACACACACAAACAGCCAGAAACACACACAAACAGCCAGAAACACACACACACACACACAACAGCCAGAAACACACACAACAGCCAGAAACACACACAACAGCCAGAAACACACACAACAGCCAGAAACACACACAAAGCCAGCCAGAAACACACACAAAGCCAGCCAGAAACACACACAAAGCCAGCCAGAAACACACAAAGCCAGCCAGAAACACACACAACAGCCAGAAACACACACAACAGCCAGAAACACACACAACAGCCAGAAACACACACAACAGCCAGAAACACACACAACAGCCAGAAACACACACAACAGCCAGAAACACACACAAAGCCAGCCAGAAACACACACAAAGCCAGCCAGAAACACACACAAAGCCAGCCAGAAACACACACAAAGCCAGCCAGAAACACACACAAAGCCAGCCAGAAACACACACAAAGCCAGCCAGAAACACACACAAAGCCAGCCAGAAACACACACACGCACACACAACAGCCAGAAACACACACACGCACACACAACAGCCAGAAACACACACACGCACACACAACAGCCAGAAACACACGCACACACAACAGCCAGAAACACACGCACACACAACAGCCAGAAACACACGCACACACAACAGCCAGAAACACACACAACAGCCAGAAACACACACAACAGCCAGAAACACACACAAAGCCAGCCAGAAACACACACAAAGCCAGCCAGAAACACACGCACACAGACAACAGCCAGAAACACACACAACAGCCAGAAACACACACAACAGCCAGAAACACACACAACAGCCAGCCAGAAACACACACAAAGCCAGCCAGAAACACACACAAAGCCAGCCAGAAACACACACACGCACACAAAGCCAGCCAGAAACACACACACGCACACAAAGCCAGCCAGAAACACACACACGCACACAAAGCCAGCCAGAAACACACACACGCACACAAAGCCAGCCAGAAACACACACACGCACACACAACAGCCAGAAACACACACACGCACACACAACAGCCAGAAACACACACACGCACACACAACAGCCAGAAACACACACACGCACACACAACAGCCAGAAACACACACACGCACACACAACAGCCAGAAACACACACACGCACACACAACAGCCAGAAACACACACACGCACACACAACAGCCAGAAACACACACACGCACACACAACAGCCAGAAACACACACACGCACACACAACAGCCAGAAACACACGCACACACACACAACAGCCAGAAACACACACACACAACAGCCAGAAACACACACACACAACAGCCAGAAACACACACACACAACAGCCAGAAACACACACACACACACAACAGCCAGAAACACACAAACAGCCAGAAACACACACAACAGCCAGAAACACACACAACAGCCAGAAACACACACAACAGCCAGAAACACACACAACAGCCAGAAACACACACAACAGCCAGAAACACACACAACAGCCAGAAACACACACAACAGCCAGAAACACACACAACAGCCAGAAACACACACAACAGCCAGAAACACACACAACAGCCAGAAACACACACACGCACAACAGCCAGAAACACACACACACACACACACAACAGCCAGAAACACACACACACAGCCAGAAACACACACAAAACAGCCAGGAACACACACACACATAACAGCCAGAAACACACATAACAGCCAGAAACACACACAACAGCCAGAAACACACACAACAGCCAGAAACACACACAACAGCCAGAAACACACACAACAGCCAGAAACACACACAACAGCCAGAAACACACACAACAGCCAGAAACACACACAACAGCCAGAAACACACACAACAGCCAGAAACACACACAACAGCCAGAAACACACACAACAGCCAGAAACACACACAACAGCCAGAAACACACACAACAGCCAGAAACACACACAACAGCCAGAAACACACACAACAGCCAGAAACACACACAACAGCCAGAAACACACACACACACACACAACAGCCAGAAACACACACACACACACACAACAGCCAGAAACACACACACACACACAACAGCCAGAAACACACACACACACACACAACAGCCAGAAACACACACACACACACACAACAGCCAGAAACACACACACACACCAGCCAGAAACACACACACACAACAGCCAGAAACACACACACACAACAGCCAGAAACACACACACACAACAGCCAGAAACACACACACACAACAGCCAGAAACACACACACACAACAGCCAGAAACACACACACACAACAGCCAGAAACACACACACACAACAGCCAGAAACACACACACACAACAGCCAGAAACACACACACACAACAGCCAGAAACACACACACACAACAGCCAGAAACACACACACACAACAGCCAGAAACACACACACACAACAGCCAGAAACACACACACACAACAGCCAGAAACACACACACACAACAGCCAGAAACACACACACACAACAGCCAGAAACACACACAACAGCCAGAAACACACACAACAGCCAGAAACACACACAACAGCCAGAAACACACACAACAGCCAGAAACACACACAACAGCCAGAAACACACACACACAACAGCCAGAAACACACACACACAACAGCCAGAAACACACACACACAACAGCCAGAAACACACACACACAACAGCCAGAAACACACACACACAACAGCCACAAACACACACACACAACAGCCACAAACACACACACACAACAGCCACAAACACACACACACAACAGCCACAAACACACACACACAACAGCCACAAACACACACACACAACAGCCACAAACACACACACACAACAGCCACAAACACACACACACAACAGCCACAAACACACACACACAAACAGCCAGAAACACACACACACAAACAGCCAGAAACACACACACAAACAGCCAGAAACACACACACAAACAGCCAGAAACACACACACACAAACAGCCAGAAACACACACACACAAACAGCCAGAAACACACACAACAGCCAGAAACACACACAACAGCCCGAAACACACACAACAGCCCGAAACACACACAACAGCCCGAAACACACACAACAGCCCGAAACACACACAACAGCCCGAAACACACACAACAGCCCGAAACACACACAACAGCCCGAAACACACACAACAGCCCGAAACACACACAACAGCCCGAAACACACACAACAGCCCGAAACACACACAACAGCCCGAAACACACGCACACACACACAACAGCCAGAAACACACGCACACACACACAACAGCCAGAAACACACACACACACACACAACAGCCAGAAACACACACACACAACAGCCAGAAACACACACACACAACAGCCAGAAACACACACACACAACAGCCAGAAACACACACAAAGCCAGCCAGAAACACACACAAAGCCAGCCAGAAACACACACAAAGCCAGCCAGAAACACACACAACAGCCAGAAACACACACAACAGCCAGAAACACACACAACAGCCAGAAACACACACAACAGCCAGAAACACACACAACAGCCAGAAACACACGCACACACACAACAGCCAGAAACACACACAACAGCCAGAAACACACACAACAGCCAGAAACACACACAACAGCCAGAAACACACACAACAGCCAGAAACACACACAACAGCCAGAAACACACACAAAGCCAGCCAGAAACACACACAAAGCCAGCCAGAAACACACACAAAGCCAGCCAGAAACACACACACGCACACACAACAGCCAGAAACACACACACGCACACACAACAGCCAGAAACACACGCACACACAACAGCCAGAAACACACGCACACACAACAGCCAGAAACACACGCACACACAACAGCCAGAAACACACGCACACACAACAGCCAGAAACACACGCACACACAACAGCCAGAAACACACGCACACACAACAGCCAGAAACACACGCACACACAACAGCCAGAAACACACACAACAGCCAGAAACACACACAACAGCCAGAAACACACACAACAGCCAGAAACACACACAAAGCCAGCCAGAAACACACACAAAGCCAGCCAGAAACACACACAAAGCCAGCCAGAAACACACACAAAGCCAGCCAGAAACACACACAAAGCCAGCCAGAAACACACGCACACACACAACAGCCAGAAACACACACAACAGCCAGAAACACACACAACAGCCAGCCAGAAACACACACAAAGCCAGCCAGAAACACACACACGCACACAAAGCCAGCCAGAAACACACACACGCACACAAAGCCAGCCAGAAACACACACACGCACACAAAGCCAGCCAGAAACACACACACGCACACAAAGCCAGCCAGAAACACACACACGCACACAAAGCCAGCCAGAAACACACACACGCACACAAAGCCAGCCAGAAACACACACACGCACACAAAGCCAGCCAGAAACACACACACGCGCACACAACAGCCAGAAACACACACACGCGCACACAACAGCCAGAAACACACACACGCGCACACAACAGCCAGAAACACACACACGCGCACACAACAGCCAGAAACACACACACGCGCACACAACAGCCAGAAACACACACACGCGCACACAACAGCCAGAAACACACACACGCGCACACAACAGCCAGAAACACACACACGCGCACACAACAGCCAGAAACACACACACGCGCACACAACAGCCAGAAACACACACACGCGCACACAACAGCCAGAAACACACACACGCACACACAACAGCCAGAAACACACACACGCACACACAACAGCCAGAAACACACGCACACACAACAGCCAGAAACACACGCACACACAACAGCCAGAAACACACGCACACACAACAGCCAGAAACACACACGCACACACAACAGCCAGAAACACACACGCACACACAACAGCCAGAAACACACACGCACACACAACAGCCAGAAACACACACGCACACACAACAGCCAGAAACACACACAACAGCCAGCCAGAAACACACACAACAGCCAGCCAGAAACACACACAACAGCCAGCCAGAAACACACACAACAGCCAGCCAGAAACACACACAACAGCCAGCCAGAAACACACACAACAGCCAGCCAGAAACACACACAACAGCCAGCCAGAAACACACACAACAGCCAGCCAGAAACACACACAACAGCCAGCCAGAAACACACACAACAGCCAGCCAGAAACACACACAACAGCCAGCCAGAAACACACACAACAGCCAGCCAGAAACACACACAACAGCCAGCCAGAAACACACACAACAGCCAGCCAGAAACACACACAACAGCCAGCCAGAAACACACACAACAGCCAGCCAGAAACACACACAACAGCCAGCCAGAAACACACACAACAGCCAGCCAGAAACACACACAACAGCCAGCCAGAAACACACACAACAGCCAGAAACACACACAGCCAGAAACACACACAGCCAGAAAAACACACAGCCAGAAAAACACACAGCCAGAAAAACACACAGCCAGAAAAACACACAGCCAGAAAAACACACAGCCAGAAAAACACACAGCCAGAAAAACACACAGCCAGAAAAACACACAGCCAGAAAAACACACAGCCAGAAAAACACACAGCCAGAAAAACACACAGCCAGAAAAACACACACACACAGCCAGAAAAACACACACACACAGCCAGAAAAACACACACACACAGCCAGAAACACACACACACACACAGCCAGAAACACACACACACACAGCCAGAAACACACACACACACAGCCAGAAACACACACACACACAGCCAGAGTGTGACTCACGCACACAGACAGAGAATCTGGGCAACTTGCTCACTAATGTCTGCCATTCCCAAGGAGCAAACCCACCCTAAAGTGAGGCCTGGATACAGTTATAGGTTGATCCACACATCTGGAGCCATGGCCTAGCAAGTCTCAAGGGAACCTGCACAAGATGGAGCGCGTTCAGATCCCACAGCAGCTACCCTCGACAGGCAGCATCTAGTGCCTGCTCAGGCTAAAGCCACGCCTCCAGTGTCAGCCACCAGTTTTTGTTTTCTTTTGTTTTTGACGTGCGTCCCGCCCACTGTGAGGCCGTTTTCCAGGATGAGGTGGACCGCTCGCATGGCCCACAGGAAAAACACAAACTTACCGTACATTCGCAAGGCGGCCACAATGGCCGATGACCCCGGCCATTGCGCACGTGCACGCCTCGGCAGTCATAACAATTGACCCCTAAGTGCCTGGTTAGCAGGCGGAAGGGTGACAGGGCCGCGGGGGCAGCGGAAGATCTAGAGGCGGTGATGAATGGCCCCGCCGCCGGTGGCGCAGAAGTTGCCTTTGAGGTGCTTGCCATGCCCACCCCGGTGCTGTGTGCTGTCTTGGTTGTGCGACAGTGTCTTGCTGGGAGGACCTTTTGTGGTGGGGGGGGGGGGGGGGGGGGGGGAGGAGTCTTCAGCCGGCGAGGGGCCTAACAATATCCCAATCTGCCCCGCAACCGCTGCAGATGGTAGGAAGTTGCAGTCATCAGTGCCCCATAACATTTTTATTAGTGTCACAAGTAGGCTTACATTGCAATGAAGTTACTGTGAAAATCTCCTTGTCACCACACTACGGTAGAGGGAGAATTCAAAATGTCCAATTCACCGAACAAGGACGTCTTTCGGGTCTTGAGGGGGGACACCGGGGCACCCAGAGGAAACCCACACAGACATGGGGAGAACAGACAGTGACCAAGTCAGGAACCAAACCTGGGCCCCTGGCGCTGTTAAGCTAACCACCGTGTTACCCATAGGCTACATCCACTGGCTAATGTGCAATGTGTCAGGGGCACAACAACAAACATGTCAAGGTCAGAGCCCACATATATCTGGCTACTACACAATCCTAAAGCTGACCAACATTGTAACCAAGGACAAGATTGAACGTAAGAACTAGGAGTAAGAGTAGGCAAACCTCTCGAGCCCACTCCGCCATTCAATGCGATCATGGCTGATCTCCCCTCGGCCTCAACTCCACTTTCTTGTCCATTCTCCATGACCCTTCAACCCATTACCAATTTAAAATCTCTCTCTCTACCTTAAATTTTGTCAATGTCCCAGCATCCACCACACTCTGGGGGTAGTGAATTCCAGAGATTCACAACCCTTTCAGATAAGTAATTTCCCCTCATCGGTTTTAAACCTGCTACTACTTATCCTAAAACCATAACCTCTTGTGACCCTCCCCTCTACGTCTACTTTGTCGATACCTTTTATCATCTTTATACTTCAATTAGATTTCCCCTCCAGGCACACCCAATTCAGATCTGACTGGTTTATTAGTTTTCTCCTGATAATTCGGTTTATTTGCAAGTTATCCAATAATTTACATTGAGAGAATATTGTTACAAAGTCAAATTATCAAATAATTTAGACAAAGCAATTTAGATTAATCAGTGAATTATAAATACAAATGGGTCTCATCTCCAGGTTTTGAAAGTCAGATGCCATGGATCACTGCTGTAGCTAACCCTCCGATTGCAATTTTACAATCAAGAGATCAGAGCTTTGACAGTCATCCAGACTTGAAACGTTAGCGCCATTCTCTCCCCACAGATGCTACCAGACCAGACCTAATGAGATTGTCCAACATTTATTGTTTTTGTTTCAGATTCCTGCATCTGCAGTAATTTGCTTTTATCATAGGTTTATTTGCCCGTTGAAATATTTAATGAATTAAACAACTCAAAATTCAGATAGAACTTAAATGTAAACGCAGTTTGTTCAAAATACCGATTCTGGAAAATATTTTATACACTAATTTAGATTTAAAGTAAAAATACAAGAATGTAGCAAGCAAAACTAAATCAACATTGTCACCTTACAAAGTACCCCCGTATAGGAGCTAAACGACCGCATTTAATAATTTACTCATTCCATTCACAAATATCACAAACTGAACCATTATACTTCATTTACTCAAAGGTTACCGTAAATACCTATAATCGATAAATATTTATACTTTACAAATTCAATCCAACGAACTCCAATAGTACAAATCGCAAGTGGAAAGCCGCGGCAATTTCCATGAAAAAGAAAAGCTCCGAGCTGCAAACTCCCTGTGGCTTCCTCCTCCCCCCTTGACTAAAGGGTCAGAAGACGAAGCCCCTACAACCTGTTAGACCTCCTTTCAAACAAAGGAAGTCGGCCAATGTAAACAAAGTAAAAGAAAAACTGCGCCACTGAAATCAGCTCATGGTAACCGCATCGAAACAGGTTGGTAAGGGGGGATGAAAGCCGAGCTATCGAAGAGACGGCGCTGAGCTGCTTTCCCCCCCCCAGAAACGGGAACAGCAAGGGCCTCGCTCTCGGGGTGACCGCGATCCTTTTTCAAACAAACAAACAGAATAAAATATTAAGGGCCACGTTCACCTCATTCGGGCACTGCGGTGAAATCCTCCTTAAACATACGGCTTTGCGGGCGGCTGCGCCCCCCACACCCCCCTGTTTGGAGCCGCTGCTCTTTCTCCTCACTCACTAACCCCCTCACTCACTCACTCTCACGGACAGCTCCCCTCACACCGCCGCCATTTTAGTTTCCCGCGAACTCCGGCGAAGCATTGTGGGAAAGGAGGGGAGCGGGCAAAGCGCGCGCGCGCCCGTGATCCATCACTGCTCGAGCACGCTGGGCCGGCGCCGCGCGTGCACCAGATTGTGCCTGGGCGAGAACCGGGCATGAAAGAGAGAGCGAGGGCGCAGAAGAGAACGCCAAGGGAATGGACGAGAAGTGCATGAGCCCGCGAGAGCTGCGCGCGCGCGCGCTAGACACGCGCTTACAGTCGAGAGGCGAGCGCGAGAACAGCGCGGATGGGGGAGAGGACAGCATGGGGGGGATTCTTCATTCGGGATCGTGGGCACATGAAAAATCTGGGTTGAGCAAGAGCCATCCAAAGGGGAAATTACGTTGACCGCAAATCGCATTCATATCTTTTGGTCTTGTCCAAAGCCGGAGGATTACTGGAAGGAGGCTTTGTGGTGAACCACGTTCCACTGTGATGTGCCATCGATAAACACACGACGGGTGATGAACGTAGCTGAGGCTTTAATACACCAAACAGCAAACCTCCTGACCTCTGGTCCCGAACTGGGTCGGAGGTGGAGACTAGCCACCATTATATATGAGCCCGAGGGGAGGAGCCACAGGCAGAGCATGGTGCTGCTGGTCATGGCCGCAGATGGTGACATTGTCTAAGTACGGGAACGTGGCCCGCAGCCCATACTGGTCAACCATTCGGTCCATTTCTCTTTGGAAGACCGGAACCCCGATTGGTGACGCCGAAGGGGACCCTGAGGAAGTGGTAGAGGCGGCCATCTGCCTCGAAGGCAGTGTTGCCGGTCCTCCGGGCAGATAGGGAGTTGGTGGTACGCAGACTTCAAGTCAACTGTGGAGAAGACTCGATACTGCGCAATCTGGTTGACCATGTCGAGCTGCGTGTACTGGTTGATGGTCTGACTAGCCGATGACCATCCGGTGCTTCTCCTCAGTCTTGACGACCACCACTTGGGTTCTCCAGGGGCTGGTACTAGCCTCAATTACCCCCTCTCGCAGGAGTCGCTGGACCTCCGACCTGATAAAGGCCCTGTCCCGGGCACTGTATCGTCTGCTCCTACTAGCGACGGGCTTACAGTCCGGGGTGAGATTTGCGAAGAGCGAGGGTGGGGCGACATTAAGGCTCGCAAGGCTACAGACGGTGAGGGGGGGCAGGGGTCCACCGAACTTTAAGGTAAGGCTCTGGAGGTGGCACTGGAAGCCGAGCCCCAGTAATAGGGCAGCGCAGAGATGGGGAAGGACGTAGAGTTTGAAGTTCGCCTACTCTACGCCTTGTGCAGTAAGGGTCGCGACACAGTACCCCTGGATTTCTACTGCATGGGATCCGGAAGTCAGGGAGATTTTCTGGGTCGCGGGTAAGATTGGGAGGGAGCAGCGCCTTGCCATATCTGGGTGAATGAAGCGGTCTGTGCTCCGGGAGTCGAAAAGACAAGCCGTCTCGTGCCCGTTGATCTGGTCGGTCATCGTAGACTTTGTGAGGTGGTGCAGCCGGGACTGGTCGAGCGCGATGGAGGCAAGCTTCGGAAGGTGGTTGGTAGGCCGGTCAGAGGTAGCGGCGGCCAGCGTACGTTTGGGTGAGCCAGGCTCCCGGGCAGCTGCGGAGTGGTCCCAAGATGGCGGCCCCCATGAGTCGCGCGTGGCGGGGGCATCGGTGATGGCGTCCAAGATGGCGGGCCCCATGGGTCGTGCGTGGTGGGTGGCAGCGGTGATGGGGGCCCCTGTGTTGGTTGGAGGATGTGTTAAAGATGGCGGCACCCATGGGTCGCACGTGGTGGCTGAAATTGAAGATGGCGGCGCCCACGGGTCGCACTTGGCGGGTGGCGCGGCAGCTGGGGGCGGCCCTGACAGGCAGCAGGCAGCGCTGGGCCTAGAAGTTTTAGGGGGAGATCGGGCCTGGCAGGCTTTTGCAAAGTGGCCCTTCCTCCCACACCCGTTGCAGGTTGCGTTCCGTGCAGGGCAACGTTGTCTGGGGTTACCCTGGCGGCAAAAGTAGCTGCGCGGACTAGGCTTGCGTCGCACCCGGGTCAGATGATGGCTGCGCCCACGAGGTCCATGAGGGTGCCGCACGGTCGGAGGTGTAGGCCTCCATGTTCTGGGAGGCCACCTCCAACGAGTTGGAGAGTTGTACTGTCTCTGGGAGGCCCAGTGTACCCCCTTGTAGTAATCGCTGGCGGATATAGTTTGATTTCATGCCTGCGACATAAGCGTCCCTGATCAACAGCTCCGCGTGCTGGGCAGCCGATATCGCCCGGCAATGACAGTTCCGGCAGAGTACAAGCAACGCACGCAGGAATTCTGCAAGGGATTCCCCAGGGCGTTGCCGTCTCGTGGCGAGGAGATGCCTCGCATACACCTCGTTAACGAATTTCACGTCTTGTCCCTTCAGTAGCATTATTGCCTCCGCATACGAGGGGGCATCCCTGATGAGAAGAAAGACTCGTGGGCTCACCCGTGCGTGGAGGATCTGCTTCTTTTGGAGGTCTGTGAAGTCTTCGGTGAAGGATCCGAGGTACGCTTCGAAGCAGCTTAGCCAGTGCTCAAATGTTTCCGCGGCGTCGGTTGCCTGTGGGTCCAGCTGCAGGCGATCAGGCTTGAATGATGAGTTCATCATAGAAGTTTAGTGTATTAAATTGATATGCCATCAATAAACACACGACGAGTGATGAACGTAACTGACGCTTTAATACACTAAACAGCAAGCCTCCTGGCCTCTGGTCCCGACTGGGTCAGAGGCGGAGACTAGCCACCTTTAGACATGAGCCCGAGGGGAGGAGCCACAGGTGGAGCCAGCCGGGACAAGCCCAGACATGTAACAACACAACACAATGCAATACAGTGGTTTACCACACACTTACTGCTGTATATAAATATATTCACTGTTATTGTTTGTTCCATTGTTATTTACTGTTGTTGTTGTTGCTTCTGTTGGCTCCGCCTGTAGCTCCGCCCCTCGGGCTTTGTATATGGTTGGCTGATCTGTGGCCCTACCCCCAGTGAGGGATCAGCAGCAGGCAGGTGGGGATAGCCCAGACGGAAAAGATACCCAGCCCCGAGCAATTTCTCTAGACCCCGTCATCCAGTCATCAGAGTCGGAGATGGACACGTTCGACGAGGCCGCCGCGACACCTCTCCCCGAGGAGGAGGAAGATCAACTTCCAAGGAGGTCGTCAAGGAAAAGACGGGCACCTATAAGGTACACCCCACCCACCTCGGAGAACGACCCGGCGGACGACACAGAGGTGACAGACCCGGACATGAGGAGCAGGAAGTAGCTCAGAGGAATGCCAGCTGGCAGGAATTCCTCGGACCTTGGGGGGGGGGGAGGGGTGTAATGACCTCCAATTGGCATTATTGGTTGGCCAATTGGAGTATGAGCTCCCTCAATGATAGCTCATTGAGGGGACCCATATAAGCACCTGTGTCGGCTTTGTGAACCAGTCTTAAATTGACTGGAATGCTAGCAGCACTGTTTGGAGCTGCTCATGGATATAGTTATTGCAAATAAATACTGGTGTAGTGACAGTACCCCTGACTCCTGTGGATTATTACAAAAGTGAAAGCCCATGGGATACAGGGCAATGTGGCAAACTGTGTAAAAAGTTGGCTTAGAAATAGGAAACAAAGGGTAATAGTCAATGGCTGCCTTGCAATTGGAAAGTTGTTTCAAGTAGTGTTCCACCGGTCTCGGTGTTGGAACCCTTACTGTTTGTGTTATATGTTAATGATTTGAACATGAACATGGGGAGCGTGATTGGGAGATTTGCAGATGACACAAAGATTGGCCTAGTGGTGGACAGTGTAGAGGATAATTATAATCTTCAAAATAATATAGTTGTATTGGTGGAGTGGGCAAAAAAATGGCAGATGGAATTTGTTTTTCTTTTCTTTTAATAAATTTAGAGTATCCAATTCATTTTTCCCAATTAAGGGCAATTTAGCGTGGCCAATCCACCTACCCTGCACATCTTTTGGGTTGTGGGGGCGAAACCCACGCAAACACATGGAGAATGTGATACTCCACACGGACAGTGACCCAGAGCCAGGATCGAACCTGGGACCTCGGCGCCATGAGATAACCGTGCTAACCACTTGCGCCACCGTGCTGCTAACCACTTGCGCGACTGTGTGGCAGATGGAACTCAACACACAGAAGTGTTAGGTCTTGCATTTAGGGAGGTCAAACATTTGTAGGGAGTACACAATAAATAGGTACATATTATACATTTTACCATTAATATATTGGTGTATAGGTGCATAGGTCCCCGAAGACAGTAGTTCAAGTAGACAAACTTGTTAAAGTTTTGTGAGGGCTACGAAGAATCCAGCACGTGTTTATAGAATCGAAAGAAATAACTTTATTTACAATTACATATATAAACACAACTGCAGTACTCCACCACTGCTCTCTCCTCTCTAGCTGGTTCCACACTGGCCAGCTCTATTTATGCAGGTGGCTCTGCTAATGATTTCTCCGCTCTCCTCATTGGGGGAGCTCATATTCACGAAGGATTGTGGGATGGGCAGCACGGTGGCGCAGTGGGTTAGCCCTGCTACCTCATGCCGCCGAGGTCCCAGGTTCGATCCCGGCTCTGGGTCACTGTCCATGTGGAGTTTCACATTCTCCCAGTGTTTCCGTGGGTCTCGCCCCCACAATCCAAAAATGTGCAGGCTAGGTGGATTGGCCACGCTAAATTGCCCCTTAATTGGAAAAAATGAATTGGATACTCTAAATTTATTTTGGGATTGAGGGATAGGCAATAGTCCCCAGCCAGTAGTAATCAGGCAGGTTATAACATTCTATCCTCGTCGCCAGTTTTGTGAGGGCCACAAAGAATCCAGCATGAGTTTGTAGAATCGAAACAAATAACTTCATTTACAATTACATATATGCAACACTACTCCACCACTGCTCTCTCCTCTCCAGCTGGTTCCACACTGGCCAGCTCTATTTATGCTGGTGACTCTACTGTTGATTTCTCCGTCCTCCTCATTGGGGGAGCTCATACTCACTAAGGATTGTGGATTAGGCAATAGTCCCCAGCCAGTAATAATCAGGCAGGTTGTAACAGAAAGCATATGGGATGCTCTCCTTCATTGACAGGTACAGAATATAAAAATAACAATATAATGTTAGAATTGTGTAAAACACGGGCGGCATGGTGGCGCAGTGGTTAACACTGCTGCCTCACAGCGCCGAGGACCCAGCCCCGGGTCACTGTCCGTGTGGAGTTTGTACATTGTCCCCATGTCTGCATCGGTCTCACCCCCCCAACCCAAAGATGTGCAGGTTAGGTGGATTGGCCATGCTAAATTGCCCCTTAATTGGAAAAAAAAATTAGCACTCTAAATTTATGGGGGGAAAAAAGAATTCTATAAAACACTGGTGAGGCCTCAACTGGAATATTGTGTGCAGTTTTGGTCGCCACATTACAGGAAGGACGATATTGCCCCGGAGAGAGTGCAGTGGAGGTTTACAAGAATGTTGCCAGGGCTAAAAGAGTGGCTACGAGGAGAGATTGGATGGGTTGGGGTTATTTTCCTTGGAACAAAGAAGGCTGAGGGGTGACTTAATTGAGGGTAAGGGATAGGATGGACAGGATAAAATTGTTTCCCTTGATGGAGAATTCTAGAACCAGGGGACATGGATTCAGGATAAGTGGCAGAAGGTGTCGAGGGGACATGAGGAAGAATTTGTTTTACCATGGAGGGTAGTGGGTGTCTGGAATTCGCTGCACGAATTGGTGATTGAGGCAGAGAGCCCAAGCTCTTTCAAAAGGTACCTGGATCTGCACCTTAAGTGCTCTGAGCTACAGGGTTATGGACCGAGTACAGGAAGGTGGGATTAGAAAGTGCACCTGGGTGTCTTCAGGCGGGCATGGACAAGATGGGCTGAATGGCCTCCTTCTGTGCTGTAATTTTTATATGATTCTATTCTGTGATTCTTTTTTTTATAGTACTCAATTTAGAGTACTCAGTTCAATTTTTATTTTTTCCAATTAAGGGGCAATTTAGCGTGGCCAATCTACCTATCCTGCACATTTTTGGGTTGTGGGGGCAAAACCCACGCAAGCATGGGGAGAATGTGCAAACTCCACATGGACAGTTACCCAGAGCCGGGATCGAACCTGGGACCTGGAATTTAAACCTGACAGCCAGAAGACGAGGTACTTATGGCAGTAGCTGAGCATTTAAAATTGCCTGAGATACAGTCTGATGCACTAGAACTGGCAAAAATTCAGTTACAGATTAAACAACTGGAACATGAGAAAGAATTAAAGCAGCTTGAATACGCAATGAGGAACAAAGAAAAAGAGATAGAGAGTAAAAAGAGAGAGAAAGAGATAGAGAGGAGAAAGGGATTGAAAGGAAAGGGAAAAAGAGAGAGTTCGAACTTCGGAAAATAGCCATGAAACATGACAGTCAGTTAAAATTGGCGGATGTAAAGGGAAACATACAGTTTGAGGATAGTGATGAGGATAATGAGTCTGAGCTTCATAGTCGAAGGCTTCGTGGGGATCTATTTAAATATGTCAATGCATTGCCAGGGTTTGATGAGAAGGAGGTAGAAGCCTTTTTCATTTCATTTGAGAAGGTAGCTAAACAAATGAAATGACCACAGGACATGTGGGTAATACTGATTCAAACAAAGTTGGTAGGTACAGCTAGTGAAGTGTTTGCATCACTATTAGAGGAGGTATCTGAGACGTATGAGGAGGTGAAAAAATCCATTTTGGGTTCATATGAACTAGTGCCCGAAGCCTACAGACAAAGGTTTAGAAATTTAAGGAAACAACCAGGTCAAACATACATGGAGTTTGAAAGGATCAACCAGAGTAATTTTGATAGGTGGATAAGGGCTTTGAAATTAGACCAAAGGTTTGAAGCTCTCAGAGAAATTATATTTTTGGAGGAGTTTAAAAATTCAATTCCTGATGTAGTGAGAACTCATGTGGAAGAGCAGAGGGTTAAAGCTGCGAGGTCAGCAGCAGAAATGGCAGATGATTATGAATTAGTTCATAAATCAAAACTTGGTTTCCAACATCAGTTTCAGCCTGTGAGGGATAGAAACTGGGGACATGAGAAATACTCAAGTGGTAGATGTCAAGGTGATCTGATGGGAGATAACAAGGAGAGTGTACCTTAGATTAAAAAAGAAATCCAGGAGGGTGGAAGAGAAATGAAACGTTTCAAATGTTTTCACTGTAATAAACTAGGCCATGTAAAGTCACGGTGTTGGTGGTTGAAGAAAAGCACTGGGAAGGCTGATGTGGTAAAACAGGATAAGGCAGTGGGGTTTGTAGAAATGGTAAAGGAAAGCCCAAGTGAAGCGAAGGAGGTGCAAAAGATTGTACTGCCTGATCAAGAGGTGATTGATAAGAAGGTGCCAGATGTCTGTAAAGAATTTACTTGTGTGGGTAAAGTTTACTCATTTGTATCAGGACGAGCAGGTAAAGAAGTCACAATTTTAAGAGATACGGGAGCTAGTCAATCTTTGATGGTAAGAGATAAGGAGTTATGTAATTTGGGAGGAATATTGCCAGAAAAGGTGGTCATATGTGAAATTCAAGGTGAGAAGAGTAGTGTTCCAATATATAAGGTAAGGTTGGAAAGTCCAGTGAAGAGTGGTGAAGTGGTAGTAGGAGTAATAGAGAAATTATCTTGTCCAGGAATACAGATTATCTTGGGTAATGATATAGCTGGGAGTGATGCCTACCGTGGTTGATAAGCCAGTGGAAAATCAAGACAACTGAAGTGTTGAAGGACGACTATCCTGGGATTTTTCCGGATTGTGTAGTAACAAGGTCGCAAAGTCACAGGTTAAGACAAGAGGAGAAATCAAAGAGTGAAGATAAAGTTGAAGTGCAATTATCAGAAACGATTTTTGATCAGATGGTTGGAAAAGAACAGGTGGAGGATAAGGCGAATATTTTTAGTTCAGGAAAATTGGCGGAATTACAACAAAAAGATATAGAAATAAAACGGATGTATCAGAAAGCATACACGGAAGAGGGATCTGAGTGTATACCAGAGTGTTATTACCGTAAAAGTGATGTCTTGATGAGGAAATGGAGACCTTTACATATGCAGGAGGATGAAAAGTGGGCAGAAGTTCATCAAGTCGTATTGCCGGTAGGGTATAGAACGGAGGTGTTGCGAGTAGCACATGAGGTACCAGTGGGAGATCATTTGGGAGTAAGGAAAACTCAAGCTAAAATCCAAAAAACATTTTTATTGGCCTGAACTACATAAAGATGTAGTTAAATTTTGGCGATCATGTCACACATGTCAAGTGATGGGGAAACCTCAAGCAGTGATAAAAATAGCGCCCTTAATACCCATTCCAGCATTTGAGGAACCTTTTACAAGGGTCTTAATTGATTGCATAGGACCGCTTCCTAAAACGAGAAGTGGGAATCAATATCTTTTGACTATAATGGATGTGTCTACTACATTTCCAGAGGCCATTCCAGTACGCAATATTACAGCTAGAAAGATTGTAGAGGAGTTACAGAATTTCTTTACTCGATATGGACTACCAACAGAAATACAATCGGATCAAGGATCAAATTTTACCTCAAGATTATTCAAAGAATTTATGGATAGCTGAGGAATAAAACAATTTAAATCAACTGCGTACCATCCAGAATCGCAGGGAGCATTAGAAAGGTGGCATCAGACAATAAAGATAATGTTGAGGGCGTATTGTCAAGATTATCCAGAGGATTGGGATAAAGAAATTCCATTTGTACTGTTTGCGATTAGGGATGCACCTAATGAGTCAACCAAATTCAGTCCTTTTGAACTAATTTTTGATCATGAGGTAAGAGGACCACTTAAATTGATTAAGGAAAAATTGGTGAGTGAGCAGTTGGAACTTAGATTATTGGATTACGTGTCAAACCTTAGGGAATGATTAAATAGAGCAGGGGAATTGGCTAGACAACATTTAAAGGTTGCACAACATGTGGTGAAATGGGTAGCGGACAAGAAAGCAAAGGTTTGTAGTTTTGCCAGTGGAGATAAAGTTTTAGTTATTACCAGTGGTAGGTGAACCTTTAAAAGCAAGGTTTTGTGGACCTTATCAGATTGAAAGGAAATTAAGTGAGGTGAATTATGTGGTAAGAACGCCAGATAGAATGAAAACTCACCGAATGTGTCATGTGAATATGCTTAAAAGGTACTTTGTAAGGGAAGGAGAGCAAAAGGAGGGGTTTTAATGATTCTAACTCAGAGTGAAGAACTGAATCCAGATGACTTTGAATTTGACATTCCTCAAATTAAATTGGAAAATGAGGATGTTCTTAAAATTTGGGATAAATTGTTGAGTTACCTTCCAGAGGAAAAACGAACTGACCTGAAAGAGCTATTGATATCACATGGGCAAGTTTGTGGAGATAAGTTGGGAAGCACTAAAATGGCTATATATGATGTCGATGTGGGGAATGCTGTTCCAATCAAACAACATCCATACAGACTTAACCCTTTAAAATTGGCCGAGGTTAACAAAGGGATTGAGAGTATGCTTAAAAATGGCATAAACATCCATTACCACGGTGACAGCATTGTGTACCATATACCAAGATGGACAGCACGGTAGCACAAGTGGGTAGCGGTGTGGCTTCACCCTTTAAAATTGGCACCGGTTAACAAAGAAATTGAAAGTATGCTTAAAAATGGCGTAATTGAAGTGGGTTGCAACCAATGGAGCTCACCCATAGTGATGGTACCTAAACCGGACGGTACCCAACGGTTGTGTGTGCACTATAGAAAGGTTAATGCAGTTACAAGAACGGACTCTTATCCTATCCCACGCTTGGAAGATTGCATTGAGAAAGTGGGACAATCAGCTTTTATTTCCAAACTGTATTTACTTAAAGGTTACTGGCAAAATTTATCCGAAAGGACGAAGGAGATTTCAGCTTTTGTGATTCCAGATGGTATATACCAGTTCAAAGTTATGCCATTTGGCATGAAAATCGCCCCAGCCACATTTCAACGGTTAACTAACAAGTTATTTCAGGATTACTCAATTGTGCAGTATGCATCGACGATCTGGTCATTTTTAGCCAGTCATGGAAAGAACATTTGAAGCATCTGATGGGGTTATTTGATCAACTTCAGGTGGTGGGTTTGGTAATAAACCTAGCCAAAAGTGTATTTGGAAAAGCGCAAGTTACTTTCCTTGGCCATACAATCGGACAGGGTCGAATGGACCCACGGGATGTAAAAGCAAACAGTTATTGAGGAGTTTTCAATACCCTCAACACAAAGAGAAAAAATTGTATTTTTTGGCCTGAGTGAATTTTACCGGAAATGTGTGCCGAATTTTAGCAGTGTGGTTGCTGCACTGACGGACTTACTAAAGTGGCGGAGCAAATTTTAGTGGACAGCAGAGTGTCAACAGGCACTTGACGGCCTGAAGGCTGTGTTAACCACTGCTCCTGTGTTAGCCATCCCAAATTATACAAAACCATTCAACGTGGCTGTTGATGCCAGTGATGTGGGCATAGGTGCGGTGCATCTACAAGACGACGACGAAGGACTAGAGCGGCCTATTGGTTATTTTTCAAAGAAATTAAATACACACCAGAAGAAGTATTCAACGATTGAGAAGAAGACTTTGAGCTTGGTGCTGGCTTTGCAACATTTTCACATTTATGTGACCAGCAATCCGTCTGACACAATTATATATACTGATCATAACCCGTTGATGTTTTTGGAGCAATTCCGGAATAACAATGCCAGACTGTTTCAATGGAGTTTATTGTTACAGCCATTTCATTTAAAAATAATATATGTGGCAGGACGAGAAAATGTGATAGCCGATGCTTTGTCACGAATGTGATGAAGAGAAGCAGATTTGCTGGAAGAAGAAGAACTAAAATGGACTGTTATTATATCTATTTGCGCG
Organism: Scyliorhinus torazame; assembly: GCF_047496885.1. NCBI lineage: Eukaryota > Metazoa > Chordata > Chondrichthyes > Carcharhiniformes > Scyliorhinidae > Scyliorhinus > Scyliorhinus torazame. Next base: position 32,706,229 of record NC_092713.1, on the reverse strand, counting down.
TTTTGTTTTGTGAAACTAAAAAATATTTTACTGTCTCGAAGGAATGTGAAAGGTGAAAAATGAAACCATCTTTTAGTTGATGGTTTATTTTTTCTTTCTTGGGGGGAGGTGTCAGGTAGATGTACCTTTCAGAAATGGGTGTTTATCAAATAGCTGCAGTGATGTCAGTGTGGGTGGAGCTGGGCTGTCTTTCTGTCTTTCACTTTCGTTTTGAGCTGTAAAGCTGCTTTGTGGCTCTGTTTTTGGTTTTGTTTTCAGAGTTGGAGAGCTATATTCAAAGCAAACAGATATGGAATGATCTTTCTCTCTACAAGTGAAAGAATGTCTTCAGCTCACTTGATGATTTCAAAGTAATACCTGTTTCTGTAGAGAATTTAAACCTTCTGTCTTTGTTTAAAAAGGGTTTAACTTATGGATGTTGCTGGGAAAGGTATTAAGGGTTACTTATAGAGTATGTATCTGTGGGGTTACGTGTGTTGGTAGTTGATAAGATGTTTACTGTGTTTACAAAATGTTAACTGGGTTCATAGAATAAACATTGTTTTGTTTTAAAAATACTGAAGGTCTCTGTTGCATAACACCTGGAGAGTGGATCCTTGTGCTCCCCATAACCAAAATCTATTAAAAGTCGTGGGTCAGATGAACTCCATGATATACTTTGGAGCTTTCTAAACCCTGGCCCATAATAAGCTCATTAAGCATACAGTATCCTGGGTTTTATTAATCAGCGCATAGAGTACAAGAGCAAGGAGATTATGCTGAACTTATACCAGACACTAGCTCCTCAGATGGAGCACTGTGCACAGTTCTGGGCACACTATACGAAAGATGTTAACGCATGCAGAAGAAATTTACAAGAATGGTTACAGGGACAAGAAACTTCAGTTAGGAGGATAGGTTGGAGAATTGAGACTTCTCCTTGGAGAGAAGAAGGCTAAGAAGAGATTTGATAGAGGTAATCAAAATCATGAGACCGCTGGATAGAGTAGATAGGGTGTTATAACCTGCCTGCTTACCATTGGCTGGGAACTAATGACAATCCTACAATCCTGTGGGAGAATGAGCTTCCCCAATGAGGGGGGCGGTGAAATCATTAGCAGACTCCCTGTATAAATAAAGCTGGCCAGTTTGGAACCAGCAGGAAGAAGTAAGCAGCAAGCGAGGTTGCTGCTGTTGTGTATATATATGTTATTGTAAATAAATGTTATTTCTTTGTATCCTTAAAACTCGTGCTGGATTCTTCGTGGCCCTCACAAAACTGGCGACGAGCATTAAAATGAATAGCTGTCTACACTGCTGAAGCCACCTCCCTGGACTTTTGTTGGATACAGGTTGGAAGTTGCTTTCTATTACACCATGCCTCTGTACGGACATTTGGATGTTTTTGATGCTGCGCTGGAAAGCTGGAACCAGTATGCACAACGGATGCGTTACTATTTCCGGGCAAACAATATCACCGAAAACGAGCGCCAGGTGGTCATATTGCTCACCGCCTGCGGCCCGCATATGTTTGGGGTGTTTAGGAGCCTTAACGAACCCAGCTGCGCCGGACACCAAAACGTTTGATGAACTTGTGAATTTAGCGGGGCAGCATTTTAACCCAACCCCGTCCACGATAGTCCAACGTTACCGGTTTAATATCGCTGAGAGGACCCCCGTCAGAAATGTTACGCGACCGTTTGGTTTGCGGTATCAACAATGCGGCCATCCAGAGAAAGTTGTTAGCTCAGCCAACATTGACTTTTCAACAGGCCATTCAAATAGTATTGTCCCGAGAGAGCGCAGAACGAGGAGTGCAGGAGATACAGGGAATGGAGGTGCATGCCTTGGGGCGCAACCACTTCCATCCGAAAACGTCCCCCCCGCACTCCTGCGGTACCTTGGGCGAGATGACGTCCAGATCGACGCCAGTGGCCGTCGGACATTCCTCCCCAAAGGGAGCCTTCTCCAGAACCAATAGATGAGGAGCCATGTCCATGTCAGACTTGTAGGCGCCGACCCCGTCGCGGACGCCAGTCCTGGGGGCACCAGAGGCGCCATCGTTCCGACCGAAACTGGGACCAGCCCAGGGGCTGTACCTTCCATGTGGATGAACCTGCGGCAACTATTCCTGAGGACGTGGAGACGGAGGACGACTGCCTGCAGTTGCATTGTGTGGCATCTCCCCGTGTGGCCCCCATCAAGATGACAGTACGGGTCAATGGTCACCCGCTTGAGATGGAGTTGGACACTGGCGCAGTGGTCTCCGTGATCGCCCAGAGGACATTCGACCTCATCAAGCAGGGTATACAGACCCTTACATTAACCGACACACAGGCCAAGTTGGCCACCTACACGGGGGAACCATTGGACATTGCAGGAACTACGATGACACCTGTTGTTTATGGACGCCAGGAGGGGTGTTTCCCACTTATCGTGGTGCGCGGCCATGGGCACAGCCTGTTGGGTCGGGACTGGTTGCGCCATTTGCGCTTGCAGTGGCAGCACATCCTCCAAACAGTTTCTGGAGGGTTGACTGAGGTGCTAGGACGATACCCAGATGTATTCCAGCCCGGTTTGGGGAAAATAAAAGGGGTCGTAGCCCGTATCCAAGTCGAACCAGGAGCCATGCCGCGCTATTTCCGGGCGTGCCCGGTGCCTTACGCCTTGCTCGAGAAGGTAGAAGGGGAGCTCACTCGTTTGGAAACTTTGGTATTATCAGGCCCGTCCGTTTCGCTGACTGGGCAGCACCAATTGTACCTGTAATGAAACCAGATGTTACAGTCCGCTTGTGCGGCGACTATAAACTTACAGTGAATACGGCTTCCCGACTCGACCGATATCCAATGCCTCGCATAGAGGATCTCTCCGCAAAGCTTGCAGGTGGACTCTCGTTCACAAAATTAGATATGAGTCACGCCTACTTACAGTTGGAGCTGGACCCTGCCTCCCGACCATATGTAACGATTAATACACACCGGGGCCTGTATGAATATACACATTTGCCCTTTGGAGTATCCTCTGCCTGCGCTATTTTTCAAAGCGTAATGGAGGGCATTTTGAAAGGTTTACCGCATGTCGCTGTCTACTTAGATGACGTTTTGATCACAGGGACGTCGGAGCAGGAACATTTGGAAAATCTGGAGGCTGTCCTTAGACGCTTTTCGGAGGCTGGAGTCCATTTACGTTGCACAAAGTGCGTCTTTCAGGCAGAGGAAGTAGTCTACCTGGGTTATCGGGTGGACCGCTAAGGTTTGCACCCCGTCGCAGAGAAGGTGCGCGCGATTCAATAGGCCCCCGCCCCGAATGACACTTCGCATCTTTGTTCTTTTCTCGGCCTCGTAAACTATTACGGGAAGTTCCTCCCCAATCTGGCAACTACGCTGGCCCCGTTGCATCTTCTGCTAAAGAAAAATCACACCTGGGTTTGGGGTCAGCCGCAAGAAACCGCTTTCCGGCGGGTAAAATAACTATTATCGTTGTCTGGGTTACTAACCCACTATGATCCTGGAAAGCCTTTTCTCGTCACATGTGATGCATCCCCGTATGGTATTGGGGCCGTCCTGTCCCACAAGATGGAGAACGGGGCCGAGCGGCCGACAGCTTTCGCCTCCTGCACATTGACTGTAGCGGAAAAAAAGTACGCGCAGATCGAGAAGGAGGGCCTGGCAGTGGTCTTTGCGGTGAAACATTTCCACCAGTATGTGTATGGCCGCCACTTCACTATCGTGACTGATCATAACCCTCTGCTGGGACGTTTCAGAGAGGATAAACCAATACCGTCCATTGCTTCCGCACGGATCCAGCACTGGGCTTTGTTGCTCGCTGCATACGAGTATTCTCTGGAGCACAAACCAGGAACGCAGATAGCGAATGCCGATGCACTGAGCCGATTGCCTTTATCGACTGGCCCCATGTCGATCCCCACGACCGGTGAGGTGGTTGCAACCCTAAATTTTATGGACACCTTGCCTGTCACGGCATCACAGATCCGTGAGTGGACCCAGACGGAGTCAGTCCTGTCAAAGGTTCGACACATAGTCCTGTATGGTGGGCAGCATAGACAGCTCCCAGGCGAGTTGCGGGCATTTTCCTCCAAGCTGTCAGAATTCAGCGTGGAAGACGGCATCCTCTTGTGGGGGACGCGTGTGATTGTCCCGGTTAAAGGACAGGAGCTGATACTAAGAGACTTGCACAGTGGGCATCCAGGTGTGACCAAAATGAAAATGTTGGCCCGGAGTTATGTTTGGTGGCCAGGCCTCGACGCCGACATTGAGAACAAAGAACAAAGAACAAAGAAATGTACAGCACAGGAACAGGCCCTTCGGCCCTCCAAGCCCGTGCCGACCATGCTGCCCGACTAAACTACAATCTTCTACACTTCCTGGGTCCGTATCCCTCTATTCCCATCCTATTCATGTATTTGTCAAGATGCCCCTTAAATGTCACGCCTCGTATCTTTCCACTGAAGGAGAATCCTTCGCCGGGCTACCAGGGACGCAAAAGCCAGAATTCCGGCCTCTTTCGCCTCCTGCACTTCCGGCTCCTCTGCCACCCCAAATAGTGCGAGCCCCCAGCCCGGTTTGACCCTGGATCCTACCACCCTCGACACCGTCCTCGCTACGCCCTTCCAAAATTCCTCCAGCGCCGGGCATGCCCAGAACATATGGGTGTGATTTGCTGGGCTCCCTGAGCACCTAACACACCTGTCCTCGCCCCCAAAGAACCTGCTCATCCTTGTTCCGGTCATGTGTGCCCTGTGCAGCACCTTAAACTGTATGAGGCTGAGCCTCGCGCATGAAGAGGAAGAGTTCACCCTCCCTAGGGCATCTGCCCACGTCCCCTCTTCGATCTCCTCTCCCAACTCCTCCTCCCACTTACCTTTCAACTCCACCACCGAGGCCTCCTCCTTCTCCTGCATCACCTGGTAAGTTTCCGAGATCTTCCCCACTCCCACCCCCCCCCCCCCCGAGAGCACCCTGTCCTGTACTGTGTGTGGCAGTAGCCGTGGGAATTCCACCACCTGCCGTCTGGCAAACGCCCTTACCTGTAAGTACCTGAAGGTGTTCCCTGGGGGGAGCCCGTACTTCTCCTCCAGCTCACCCAAGCTCGCGAACTTCCCGTCCACAAACAGGTCCCCCAACTTTCGTATGCCTGCCCTGTGCCACCCTGAAAACCCTCCACCTGTTCTTCCTGGGGCGAACTGGTGGTTCCCCCGTAATGGGGTCCACGCCGAGGCCCTAACTTCCCCCTATGCCGCCTCCACTGCCCCCAAATTTTGAGGGCCGCCACCACCACCGGGCTCGTGGTATACCTCCTTGGAGGGAGTGGCAGCGGTGCCGTTGCCAGCGCCCCCAGACTCGTACCCACACAGGACGCCGTCTCCAGCCTCTTCCATGCAGCCCCCTCCCCCTCCATCACCCACTTGCGCACCATTGTCGCATTGGCGGCCCAGTAGTACCCATAGAGGTTGGGCAGCGCCAGCCCCCCCCTATCTCTACTCCGCTCCAGGAACACCTTTCTCACCCTCGGAGTCCCTCGCGCCCACACAAACCCCATTATACTCCTGTTAACCCGCCTGAAAAAAGCCTTTGGGATAAACACGGGGAGGCACTGGAACAGGAACAAAAACCTTGGGAGCACCGTCATTTTGATTGACTGCACCCTACCCGCCAGGGACAGCGGCAACGCGTCCCACCTCTTGAACTCGTCCTCCATTTGCTCCACCAGCCTTGTAAAGTTAAGCCTATGCAGGGCCCCCCAGCTCCTGGCCACCTGGACCCCCAAATATCTGAAACTCCTCTCCGCCCTTTTTAGTGGGAGCTCGCCAATCCCCCTCTCCTGGTCCCCTAGCTGAACTATGAACAGCTCGCTCTTCCCCATATTGAGCTTGTACCCCGAAAAGTCCCCGAATTCCCTAAGCATCCTCATTACCTCTGGCATTCCTCCCACCGGGTCCGCCACATACAGCAGCAGGTCGTCCGCATAAAGCGACACCCTATGCTCCTCCCCACCCCGCACCAACCCCCTCCAGTTCCTCGACTCAGTGCCATAGCCACGGATTCAATCGCCAGTGCGAAGAGCAGGGGGGACAGGGGACACCCCTGTCTCGTCCCTCGGTGCAACCGAACGTACTCGGACCTCCTCCTATTTGTGGTCACACTCGCCATCGGGACCTCGTACAACAACCCGTACAACCTCTTCAGCACCTCCCACAGGTACCCCCACTCTACCCTATCGAAGGCTTTCTCAGCGTCCATCGCCACCACTATCTCCGCCTCCCTCGCCGGCATCATGATAACGTTCAAAAGCCTCCGCACATTCGCGTTCAACTGTCTCCCCTTCACAAACCCTGTCTGGTCTTCATGGATGATCTGCGGCACACAATCCTCAATCCTCGTGGCTAAGACCTTTGCCAGCACCTTGGCATCTACATTTAGCAAGGAAATCGGTCTGTAAGACCCACATTGCAGGGGATCCTTGTCCCGCTTCAGGATCAAGGAGATCAGTGCCCGGGACATCGTCGGGGGTAAAGCCCCCCCCCCTCCCTTGCCTCATTAAAGGTCCTAACTAACAGCGGGCCCAACAGGTCCATATATTTTTTATAGAACGCGACCGGGAAACCGTCCGGCCCCGGTGCCTTCCCCGCCTGCATGCTTCCTATCCCTTTGATCAGCTCCTCCAGCCCAATCGGGGCCCCCAGGCCCGCCACCAGTCCCTCTTCCACCTTTGGAAACCTCAATTGGTCCAGGAAACGGCCCATCCCTCCCTCCTCCCGTGGGGACTCGGATCGGTACAATTCCTCGTAGAAGTCCCTGAAGACCCCATTGATGCCAACCCCACTCCGCACCACGCTCCCTCCCCTGTCCTTAACTCCCCCGATCTCCCTAGCTGCGTCCCGCTTCCGATGCTGATGCGCCAGCATCCGGCTTGCCTTTTCCCCATACTCGTAGACCGCCCCCTGGGCCTTCCTCCACTGCACCTCCGCCTTCCTGGTGGTCACCAGGTCGAATTCGGCCTGGAGGCTGTGCCTCTTCCTCAACAATCCTGCCTCAGGTTCTTCCGCATACCTCCTGTCTACCCTCGCCATCTCCCCCACCAGCTTCTCCCTCTCCATCCGCTCCTTGTGGGCCCTGATGGAGATCAGCTCTCCCCTCACCACCGCCTTCAGTGCCTCCCATACCATCCCCACTCGGACCTCCCCGTTGTCATTGGTCTCCAAGTACCTCTCTATACTTCCTCGGACCCGCTCGCTCACCTCCTTGTCCGCCAACAGCCCCACCTCCAAGCGCCACAGCGGGCGCTGGTCCCTCTCCTCCCCCATCTCCAAGTCCACCCAATGCGGGACATGGTCCGAAATGGCCATTGCCGAATACTCGGTATCCTCTACTCTCGCTATCAGCGCCCTACTGAAAATGAAAAAGTCGATTCGAGAATAAGCCTTATGGACATGTGAGAAGAATGAAAATTCCCTAGCACCCGGCCTTGCAAATCTCCAAGGGTCCACCCCTCCCATTTGGTCCATAAATCCCCTCAACACTCTAGCCGCCGCCGGCTTCCTACCCGTCCTAGACCTGGAGCGATCCAGTGCAGGATCCAACACCGTGTTAAAGTCTCCCCCCATTATCAGGCCCCCCACTTCCAAGTCTGTGATCCGACCCAACACACGCCGCATAAAACCCGCATCGTCCCAGTTCGGAGCATACACATTGACCAGTACCACCCTCTCTCCCTGCAACTTACCATTATGTACCTACCGCCATTATCTGCCACAATGCTCGACGCCTCGAATAACACCTTCTTTCCCACCAAGATCGCCACCCCTCGATTTTTGGCATCTAGCCCCGAGTGAAACACCTGACCTACCCACCCTTTCCTCAGTCTTACCTGGTCTGCCACCTTCAGGTGTGTCTCCTGGAGCATAACCACATCCGCCTTGAGCCCCTTCAGGAGCGCGAACACGTGCCCGCTTATCCGGCCCATTCAGTCCCCTTACATTCCAGGTTATCAGCCGGATTAGGGGGCTACCCGCCCCCCTCCCCCACCGACTAGCCATGAACCCTCCTCGGCCAGCCACGCGCCCGGACTCCACACCTGGCCCGTTCCCCACAGCGGCATATCCCCGTCTTGACCCACCCCACTCGCTCCAGCTCCTCCTTGATCTTAGCAGCAGCAACTCAATTCCCCCCCCCCACCCCGGCTAGGACCCATCCTAGCTGGTTTACTCCCCCCATTGCACTTCCGCAAGTCAGCTGACTCCTGCTGACCCCGGCCACTCCTGCCTCCCCTTCGACTCCTCCCATTGTGTGGCACACCCTCCTCTCCCGCTCCCCATTCACAGGCTCTCCCCCTCCGTTCTAAGTGCGGGAAACAATCCTCGCTTCCCCGCCCCGGTCCCGCCCCCCCCCCCCAGTCTTCGGCGCAGGAAAAAAATCCCGCGCTCTCCTCCTACCAGGCCCCGGCACCAACCAAAACAGTGCCCAACCCGCCCCATCCACCCTCCCAAACCCGAAAGAGAAAAACACAGAGAAAAAGAAACCCAAAACAATGCAAAAGCCCCCCCCCCCGAACCAAAAATAGGCATAACATATCCACCGCAGTCCCCAATCGCCCATCCCGACCCTCAGTCTGTGTCCAGCTTCTCGGCCTGAACAAAGGCCCACGCCTCCTCCGGAGACTCAAAATAATGGTGCCGGTCCTTGTAGGTAACCCACAATCGCGCCGGCTGCAACATGCCAAACTTCACCCCCTTCCTGTGCAGCACCGCCTTCGCTCGATTGTACCCGGCCCTCCTCTTCGCCACCTCCGCACTCCAGTCCTGATATATCCGAACCTCCGCGTTTTCCCACCTGCTGCTCCTCTCCTTCTTGGCCCACCTAAGCACACACTCCCGATCGACGAACCGATGGAACCGCACCAGCACCGCCCGCGGAGGCTCGTTAGCCTTGGGCCTCCTCGCCAACGCTCTATGGGCCCCTTCCAGCTCCAGGGGCCCCTGGAAGGACCCCGCTCCCATCAGCGAGTTTAACATGGTGACCACATAGGCCCCCACGTCCGGCCCCTCCAGCCCCTCCGGGAGGCCCAGAATCCGCAGATTCTTCCGCCTCGACCGATTCTCCATCTCCTCGAACCGCTCCTGCCATTTCTTGTGGAGCGTCTCGTGCGCCTCCACCTTTATCGCCAGGGCTGAGATCTCGTCCTCATTGTCAGAGATCTTTTGTTGAGCCTCTCGGATCGCCACCCCCTGGGCCGTCTGTGTCTCCAGCAGCTTATCAATAGAAGCCTTCATCGGCTCTAGCAGGTCCTTTTAAATCTCTCTGAGGCAGCGCTGGATACCCTCCTGTTGCTCCTCCGCCCACTGCCTCCACGCTGCCTAGTCTCCGCCCGCCGCCATTTTGTCCTTCCCTCCCTTCTTCTGGTCCACCACCACCTTTTTTGTCACCCCGCTCCTAGTTAAAGCCATATACTGACGGGGAACTATTATTAACTCCTTCCCACACCGGGAAAAGAGCCCAAAAGTCTCGAGAGGGAATACTTTTGGCAGTGTTCGCTTCACCAATCTGCCCCAAAATGTCCGTGGAAACTCCTGAATGCGTGACCTACTCCTCCATGGCCGCCACCGGAAGCCTCGTCCCCGCTTCTTCAGTGGCCCTGGTGAGATCTTTTCACAGTTGTTCCAATTCACTTTTGATAAAGGTCCTCAGGTCAGTTTGCAGCTTTAAGCTTGCCCTTCCCCCGCTTGCATGCTGGAAGGGGCCCTGTTTATCCTGTTTGCAGCCAAATCTTCCACTGCTTCTGCCGGGCCTGGCAGCCAAAAGACACAATACTCCTGGGGGACACCGTCAGGGGAGTGTTGCAGTCCTCTTGCCACACCAGGAAATGTCAAACAAATGCCGTGGGGGCCCTGCAAAAGAGCCCAAAAGTCCGTTCCAAGCAGGAGCTACCGAATATGCGACCTAGCTCTGCATAGCCGCACCCGGAAGTCCATGTTCCTTTTACTAATCGACGCCCAGTCTAAATGGCTAGAGGTGCATAAGATGCTAGGCACAACGTCCTGCGCAACAATTGAGAAGATGCGTTTGTCTTTTAGTACACATGGCCTCCCCGAGGTGCTGGTCACGGATAACGGCACTCCATTCACCAGTGAGGAGTTTGCGAGGTTCATGAAGATGAACGGCATACGCCATATCTGCACTGCCCCTTACCACCCGGCTTCAAATGGGTTCGCGGAGCGCGCAGTGCAGACATTCAAACGAGGCCTAAAGAAGCAGTCTTCCGGGTCAATGGACACGAGACTGGCTCGCTTTTTGTTTTCGTATAGGACCACCCCCCATGCGGTGACTGGGGTAGCTCCCGCAGAACTCCTAATGGGCCGGAGACTTCGCACCCGCCTTAGTATGGTTTTCCCGGACATTGGCGCAAAAGTACGCCGCACACAAGAACGGCAGGGACAGGGTTTTTCTCGGCATCGGCCGATTCGGCAGTTTGCGCCCGGTGACCCAGTGTTTGTTCGCAATTTTGCTGGTGGTGCCCAGTGGGTCCCTGGCGTAATCTTTCGCCAAACGGGCCCTATATCTTACCAGGTGCAAGCCCAGGGTCGTCTCCAGCTCAAACATGTAGACCATGTTCGGTCCAGAAGACTACCCCTTCCAAAGATTCCCCTCGCCCAGAGCTCATTTCTACAGCTGCAGAGACTAGAGACAATGGAAAGTAGTCCTCACAATCTTCTTCTGGTGCCTCACTCAAAGCCTGCACAGATCGTTACAGAACTGCGCGAAGATAGAGACGCCAAGATGATAGAGGCAGCAGCCTCTGACTCTGAGATGGAGACACAGGACGCATCAGAGGGGGAATCCTCGAGCCCACGGGCCGTGGATGTACAACCGTTACGCCGTTCATCACGGAAGCGCCGGTTTCCGTCTCGTTACACGCCGCACGATCCAGGGCCTCGTGCAAATGGTGTCCGGCCTGTGGCAAAACGAGTCCGACGCCCTCCTTGCCAGGGTCTTCGGTGGATTCCTTAGACTTTGGGGGGGAGGGATGTTATAACCTGCCTGCTTACCATTGGCTGGGGACTAATGACAATCCCACAATCCTGTGGGAGTATGAGCTTCCCCAATGAGGGGGCGGAGAAATCATCAGCAGACTCCCTGTGTAAATAAAGCTGGCCAGTTTGGAACCAGCAGGAAAGAGTAAGCAGCAAGTGAGGTTGCTGCTGTTGTGTGTATATATGTTATTGTACATAAATGTTATTTCTTTGTATCCTTAAAACTCGTGCTGGATTCTTCGTGGCCCTCACAAAACAGGGAGAAACTGTGCCTTCTTCTAAAAAGCTCGAGAACGACAGTGCACAGATTTAAAGTGATTTGCAAAAGAAACAAACGTGATATCACGAATATCTGTCCATGACTGTATCAGTAGGAATGATTTTTTAAAAAAAAATTTACTGTACCCAATTCATTTTTTCCAATTTAAGGGGCAATTTAGCGTGGCCAATCCACCAAACCTGCACATTTTTTAGGTTGTGGGGGCGAAACCCACGCAAACACGGGGAGAACATGCAAACTCCACACGGACAGTGACCTAGAGCCAGGATCGAACCTAGGACCTCAACGCCGTGATGTAGCAATGCTAACCACCGCGCCGTCCCATCGGGAGGAATGATGACCGCACAGTCATCGTGGAGACAAAGTCCCGTCTTCACATTGAGGATACCCTCCAACCTGTTGTATGGCAATCGGGGGCTGATTTATAATGAAACACACGGCCCCCAAAAGGATTGCAGTAGAGACGGTGCAGAGGAGATTCACCAGGACGTTACCTGGGTTGGAGCGTTCAGCTATCAAGAGAGACTGGATAGGCTTGGGTTGTTTTCCTTGGAGCAGAGAAGGCTGAGGGGGGACCTGATGAGGTGTTTCAAATTATGAGAGGCAAAGATAAGGTGGATCGGAAGTAACTTTTCCACTTAGCAGAGGAGTCAATAACCAGACTTAAGGTGAGGGTGGGAGGTTCAGAGGGCATGTGAGAAAAACCTTTTATCACCCAGAGGGTGGTTGGAATCTGGAACTCACTTCCTGAAAGATTGGTAGTGGCAGGAATCCTCACAACATTTAAGAAGCAAATGCCAGGGCAGCACAGTGGCGCAGTGGTTAGCACTGCTGCCTCATGGCTCCGAGATCCCAGGTTTGATCCCGGCCCTGGGTCACATTTTTGTGGAGTTTGCACATTCTCCCCGTGTTTGCGTGGGTTTTGCCCCCACAACCCAAAGATGTGCAGGATAGGTGGATTGGCCACGCTAATTTGCCCCTTAATTGGAAAATTAATTTGGGTATTATGAATTTTTAAAAAAAGAAGTGAATGCCATATCATACAAGGCTACGGGCCAAGTGCTGGAAAATGGAATTTGAGTAATTGGTGCTTGATGGCTGACGCAGACACAATGGGTCGAAGAGCCTCTTTCCGTGCTTTAAAAGCTCTACAAAACCCCTCCTTTACCACCCCAATCTGCCTCCTTCATCTCCCAAACCCCTTTCTTTGACCCCCAATCCCCCTCCTTCATCTCCATCACCCCCATCTCTCCTCCTTTGTTAACCATCCTCCCCTCCTTTATTCTCATCCATGCTCCCCGTTTCCCCTTCCTTCACTCCCCATTTCGCCCAGAAGGAAAAGACATTGTGTTTGTGAAAGCGAGAGAGCAAGTTTGTTTGTGTGTATGTGTATGACTGTTTGGATCAGGAAATGGGCACGTTCTTCAGGTGTGAGCTGATGTTGACAACAGCCTCCATCCGGGGATGTGCCACATGGCATTGTGATGCTGTTGGCAAGGGGAGCCGCCATTGAAGTAGGATGTAGTGTATAAGAGTGCAGGAAGGGGAAGAACATTCAATAGCTAAATCCCTCACCCTGAGGATTCTTTTGCAGCCAGTCCGGATGAAATGATCAGTCGAACACCTCGTTACTTTAACATGTTTATTTCTCGGCTGGGGCTAAAACCACTGTATCTCTTGAGAGTTACACCAGCAAGCCAAAGTCAATACGTCTAATAGCAGTTCTTATACAGTTTTTGGCTCATTTCTGAGGGCAGCTCCCTCGCATTCCTATCTGTGCTCTCAGCTCAATTATAATTCAGCCCCCCTCAATTATAATTATCTTTAAGCCTAGTGCACCCATTCCCAAGGCCGTTACTGCAATTTGTCTGGTTCAAAAACAAGTGATACATTTTGTTACCAGAAGCCTGTCTTGACATTTCTTCACACAAAGCTTTATCTAACATTTTGTTTTTCCCATAAAGTTCCAATCCATCTTGAGCCAAACTCTCATTTATCGATCATCAGCCAAACTCTCAACCCAAGCACTGAGAAGAGTCTACTTCAAACTTTCATTCACTCAGAAAGAACAATGTTTTCTGATTTTCGATTGATGTCCTCTCTTCGTTTGTGTTATTGCGAGCAGGAGCAAATCGAGCAATATCCTCAGGATTAGAATCTCAACACATCTTTAGACTTCCAAACTTAATAAATATTTTATAAAGATCAAGACTTGGATCATGTAATGCCAAATTCTCGAAGAATATGGAGGTTTCTTTAGACCCTAGAACTTTTGTCAATCACTTCATTTATCCTATAGTATAATCAGTATCTAAAGTTAGCTATGTATATTATGATACAATGATAATTGGTCAGAAGTTAGGATCTGTTCTCTTATTCAACAGATAATAATGGGTAGAATCAGTGGCGGTACACCTGAGATGATATCCAATTTCCATGTGGGAACCGTAGAATTTCACAGCACAGAAGGAAGCTACTCAGCCCATCATTGTAGCTCCAGAGCTCTCAGAAAGAACAATCTACGCTGTCAGTTTCCATACTTCTCTTTTTTTTAAATTTCAGATATGAAATATATAATGCATTCTATACCCTCCACTGTTTCTAGTGGGAACATTCCATGTCCTGACAACCTCTCAATTCATATCAATGGTTATTGTATCAAATTTAATTTGATTAAGAAAATTAGGAATGAGTTCAATTTTAGGTATAGGTTAGGTATACAGTCAGAAAATATTATGTCTTTTTCTTTTTTTAAATAAATTTAGAGTGCCCAATTGTTATTCTTTTCCTATTAAAGGGCAATAAAGCATGGCCAATCCACCTAACCTGCATATCTTTGGGTTGTGGGGGTGTGTTGCTCGTTTTAGCCTTAGTTTATTTGCACTAATTCTGTCACCTTTGCTCTTGAGTCGCCAGGTATCTTTCTGATACCGCCACGTGGTTCAAGTCCGAGTAATGATTAATAATCCAACACAACGCTTAGTAAGAGTTAAATCAACGCTCATTTATTATATACAGCAAAGAACAAAGAAGAACAAAGAAATGTACAGCACAGGAACAGGCCCTTCGGCCCTCCAAGCCCGTGCCGACCATACTGCCCGACTAAACTACAATCTTCTACACTTCCTGGGTCCGTATCCTTCTATTCCCATCCTATTCATATATTTGTCAAGATGCCCCTTAAATGTCCCTATCGTCCCTGCCTCCACTACCTCCTCCGGTAGTGAGTTCCAGGCACCCACTACCCTCTGCGTAAAAAACTTGCCTCGTACATCTACTCTAAACTTTGCCCCTCTCACCTTAAACCTATGCCCCCTAGTAATTGACCCCTCTACCCTGGGGAAAAGCCTCTGACTATCCACTCTGTCTATGCCCCTCATAATTTTGTATACCTCTATCAGGTCGCCCCTCAACCTCCTTCGTTCCAGTGAGAACAAACCGAGTTTATTCAATCGCTCCTCATAGCTTATGCCCTCCATACCAGGCAACATTCTGGTAAATCTCTTCTGCACCCTCTCTAAAGCCTCCACATCCTTCTGGTAGTGTGGCGACCAGAATTGAACACTATACTCCAAGTGTGGCCTAACTAAGGTTCTATACAGCTGCAACATGACTTGCCAATTCTTATACTCAATGCCCCGGCCAATGAAGGCAAGCATGCCGTATGCCTTCTTGACTACCTTCTCCACCTGTGTAGCCCCTTTCAGTGATCTGTGGACCTGTACTCCTAGATCTCTTTGACTTTCAATACTCTTGAGGGTTCTACCATTCACTGTATATTCCCTACCTGCATTAGCCCTTCCAAAATGCATTACCTCACATTTGTCCAGGTTAAACTCCATCTGCCATCTCTCCGCCCAAGTCTCCAGACAATCTAAATCCTGCTGTATCCTCAGACAGTCCTCATCGCTATCCGCAATTCCACCAACCTTTGTGTCGTCTGCAAACTTACTAATCAGACCAGTTACATTTTCCTCCAAATCATTTATATATACTACAAAGAGCAAAGGTCCCAGCACTGATCCCTGTGGAACACCACTGGTCACAGCCCTCCAATTAGAAAAGCATCCCTCCATTGCTACCCTCTGCCTTCTATGGCCTAGCCAGTTCTGTATCCACCTTGCCAGTTCACCCCTGATCCCGTGTGACTTCACCTTTTGTACTAGTCTACCAGGAGGGACCTTGTCAAAGGCCTTACTGAAGTCCATATAGACAACATCTACTGCCCTACCTGCATCAATCATCTTAGTGACCTCCTCGAAAAACTCTATCAAGTTAGTGAGACACGACCTCCCCTTCACAAAACCGTGCTGCCTCTCACTAATACGTCCATTTGCTTCCAAATGGGAGTAGATCCTGTCTCTAAGAATTCTCTCCAGTAATTTCCCTACCACTGACGTAAGGCTCACCGGCCTGTAGTTCCCGGGATTATCCTTGCTACCCTTCTTAAACAGAGGAACAACATTGGCTATTCTCCAGTCCTCCGGGACATCCCCTGAAGACAGCGAGGATCCAAAGATTTCTGTCAAGGCCTCAGCAATTTCCTCTCCAGCCTCCTTCAGTATTCTGGGGTAGATCCCATCAGGCCCTGGGGACTTATCTACCTTAATATTTTTTAAGACACCCAACACCTCGTCTTTTTGGATCACAATGTGACCCAGGCTATCTACACCCCCTTCTCCAAACTCAACATCTACCAATTCCTTCTCTTTGGTGAATACTGATGCAAAGTATTCATTTAGTACCTCGCCCATTTCCTCTGGCTCCACACATAGATTCCCTTGCCTATCCTTCAGTGGGCCAACCCTTTCCCTGGCTACCCTCTTGCTTTTTATGTAAGTGTAAAAAGCCTTGGGATTTTCCTTAACCCTATTTGCCAATGACTTTTCATGACCCCTTCTAGCCCTCCTGACTCCCTGCTTAAGTTCCTTCCTACTTTCCTTATATGCCACACAGGCTTCGTCTGTTCCCAGCCTTTTAGCCCTGACAAATGCCTCCTTTTTCTTTTTGACGAGGCCTACAATATCATTCGTCATCCAAGGTTCCCGAAAATTGCCGTATTTGTCTTTCTTCCTCACAGGAACATGCCTGTCCTGTATTCCTATCAACTGACACTTGAAAGCCTCCCACATGTCAGATGTTGATTTGCCCTCAAACATCCGCCCCCAATCTATGCTCTTCAGTTCCCGCCTAATATTGTTATAATTAGCCTTCCCCCAATTTAGCACATTCATCCTCGGACCACTCTTATCCTTGTCCACCAGTACTTTAAAACTTACTGAATTGTGGTCACTGTTACCGAAATGCTCCCCTACTGAAACATCTACCACCTGGCCGGGCTCATTCCCCAATACCAGGTCCAGTACCGCCTCTTCCCTAGTTGGACTGTTTACATATTGTTTTAAGAAGCCCTCCTGGATGCTCCTTACAAACTCTGCCCCGTCTAAGCCTCTGGCACTAAGTGAGTCCCAGTCAATATTGGGGAAGTTGAAGTCTCCCATCACCACAACCCTGTTGTTTTTACTCTTTTCCAAAATCTGTCTACCTATCTGCTCCTCTATCTCCCGCTGGCTGTTGGGAGGCCTGTAGTATACCCCCAACATTGTGACTGCACCCTTCTTATTCCTGATCTCTACCCATATAGCCTCACTGCCCTCTGAGGTGTCCTCTCGCTGTATAGCTGTGATACTCTCCTGAACAAGTAGCGCAACTCCGCCTCCCCTTTTACATCCCCCTCTATCCCGCCTGAAACATCTAAAACCTGGAACGTTTAGCTGCCAATCCTGCCCTTCCCTCAACCAGGTCTCTGTAATGGCAACAACATCATAGTTCCAAGTAGTAATCCAAGCTCTAAGTTCATCTGCCTTACCCGTAATGCTCCTTGCATTAAAACATATGCACTTCAGGCCACCAGACCCGCTGTGTTCAGCAACTTCTCCCCGTCTGCTCTGCCTCAGAGCCACACTGTCCATATTCCCTAGTTCTCCCTCAACGCTCTCACCTTCTGACCTATTGCTCCCGTGCCCACCCCCCTGCCATACTAGTTTAAACCCTCCCGTGTGACACTAGCAAATCTCGCGGCCAGGATATTTATGCCTCTCCGGTTTAGATGCAACCCGTCCATCTTATACAGGTCACACCTGCCCCGGAAGAGCTCCCAGTGGTCCAGATAACCGAAACCCTCCCTCCTACACCAGCTGTTTAGCCACGTGTTTGTCTGCTCTATCTTCCTATTTCTAGCCTCACTGGCACGTGGCACAGGGAGTAATCCCGAGATTACAACCCTCGAGGTCCTGTCTTTTAACTTTCTGCCTAGCTCCCTGAACTCCTGCTGCAGGACCTCATGCCTCTTCCTGCCTATGTCGTTAGTACCAATATGTACAACGACCTCTGCCTGTTTGCCCTCCCCCTTCAGGATTCCCTCTACCCGTTCGGAGACATCCTGGACCCTGGCACCAGGGAGGCAACATACCATCCTGGAGTCTCTTTCACGTCCACAGAAGCGCCTATCTGTTCCCCTGACTATAGAGTCCCCTATAACTATTACTCTTCTGCGCTTTGACCCTCCCTTCTGAACATCAGAGCCAGCCGTGGTGCCACTGCTCTGGCTGCTGCTGTTTTCCCCTGATAGGCTATCCCCCCCGACAGTATCCAAAGGGGTATATCTGTTCGAGAGGGGGACAACCACAGGGGATTCCTGCACTGACTGCCTGCCCTTTCTGGTGGTCACCCATTTCTCTGCCTGCACCTTGGGTGTGACCACACTTACATAACTGCGATCTATGACGCTTTCCGCCACCTGCATGCTCCTAAGTGCATCCAATTGCTGCTCCAACCGAACCATGCGGTCTGTGAGGAGCTGCAGTTGGGTGCACTTTCTGCAGATGAAGCCATCCAGGACGCTGGAAGCCTCCCGGACCTGCCACATCTCACAGTCAGAGCACAGCACCCCTCTAACTGACATTGCGTCAATTAATTAAAATTAAAATTTGTCTTTTTTTTTTTAAATTACAAAGTTACTGTCAACTATCTGTTTCCTAGCACTAGATTTCTAATAGAAATGCGATAGCTAACTATAATATCCTCCGATCTCTGGCTTAGATATCCTCTAAATTATAATTAAGTTATTATGTTTAATTAGTTCCCAAATAGTGAAAAAAATTTAGGTTAGAATCCCAACCAGCCACTCAGGTCACAGCTTTTCTGTCCCCCCCGACACACACAATTTGAAAAAAGGTATAAAAGTAAAAATCACTTGCTTACCTTCTGAGATGTTCTCAGGTTCTCTCGCTGACAGAGACTGCTCCTCCACCTCCAATCCTTGGCCTGCACAATGCTAATAATATATAATATAATATGGCACTTACCTTACACCAATGGGTCTTATTATTAGGTTAGAGGAGGAGGGTGGGTGGGAGACACTACACGTGTAGTGTCTCGGGTTTCCTCTCCACCAGAATTTATTGGGGGGGGGGGGGGGGGGGGGACTTGCCAGAGGTCGAACTTCCGGTTCCCGCCGAAATCCAAAGGGCTGCTCCTGTAAAGGTAAGGTTTTTAAACACACTACTCACCTCCAAGAAGGCCCCTGCGCACCGCTGCCGCCGAAATCCAAAGGGCTGCTCCTGTAAAGGTAAGAGCTTTTAAACTAACTACTCACCTCCCAGAAGGCCCCTGCGCACCGCTGCCGCCGAAATCCAAAGGGCTGCTCCTGTAAAGGTAAGGTTTTTAAACACACTACTCACCTCCAAGAAGGCCCCTGCGCACCGCTGCCGCCGAAATCCAAAGGGCTGCTCCTGTAAAGGTAAGAGCTTTTAAACTAACTACTCACCTCCCAGAAGGCCCCTGCGCACCGCTGCCGCCGAAATCCAAAGGGCTGCTCCTGTAAAGGTAAGGTTTTTAAACACACTACTCACCTCCAAGAAGGCCCCTGCGCACCGCTGCCGCCGAAATCCAAAGGGCTGCTCCTGTAAAGGTAAGAGCTTTTAAACTAACTACTCACCTCCCAGAAGGCCCCTGCGCACCGCTGCCGCCGAAATCCAAAGGGCTGCTCCTGTAAAGGTAAGGTTTTTAAACACACTACTCACCTCCCAGAAGGCCCCTGCGCACCGCTGCCGCCGAAATCCAAAGGGCTGCTCCTGTAAAGGTAAGAGCTTTTAAACTAACTACTCACCTCCCAGAAGGCCCCTGCGCACCGCTGCCGCCGAAATCCAAAGGGCTGCTCCTGTAAAGGTAAGGTTTTTAAACACACTACTCACCTCCCAGAAGGCCCCTGCGCACCGCTGCCGCCGAAATCCAAAGGGCTGCTCCTGTAAAGGTAAGAGCTTTTAAACTAACTACTCACCTCCCAGAAGGCCCCTGCGCACCGCTGCCGCCGAAATCCAAAGGGCTGCTCCTGTAAAGGTAAGGTTTTTAAACACACTACTCACCTCCCAGAAGGCCCCTGCGCACCGCTGCCGCCGAAATCCAAAGGGCTGCTCCTGTAAAGGTAAGAGCTTTTAAACTAACTACTCACCTCCCAGAAGGCCCCTGCGCACCGCTGCCGCCGAAATCCAAAGGGCTGCTCCTGTAAAGGTAAGGTTTTTAAACACACTACTCACCTCCAAGAAGGCCCCTGCGCACCGCTGCCGCCGAAATCCAAAGGGCTGCTCCTGTAAAGGTAAGAGCTTTTAAACTAACTACTCACCTCCCAGAAGGCCCCTGCGCACCGCTGCCGCCGAAATCCAAAAAAAAAAAACCAAATCCAAAAAAAAAAAAAAAAAAAAAAAAAAAAAAAAAAAAAAAAGCAATTAATACTTATACAATAATTCTACTTCTAAACTACTACCTACCATAACAGGCCAATACTTTAAAAAATATATATATTTTATTCGAGTTTTTTGGCCAAACATAACAATACGTAGTGTTTCTTTTACACAACAATAAAGCAATATAAATAGCTGTAGCCAGTTTTAAATAAATAAATAATATATATAAACAAAAACAAAAGAAAAACAAAACTAAATGGCAACTGCCTTGTCCAAAATAAATAAATTACAGTCCAATATACAATTACATATACCAAATACCTATACATGTACAATAACATCCCTGAGAGTCCGTCCGATTCCTCCCCCCCACCCTCCCCCCTGGGTTGCTGCTGTTATCTACTTCTTTTCCATTCCCTCTATCTTTCTGTGAGGTAGTCGACGAACGGTTGCCACCGCCTGGTGAACCCCTGAGCCGAACCCCTTAACACGAACTTAATCCGTTCTAACTTTATGAACCCTGCCATATCGTTTATCAAGGTCTCCACCCCCGGGGCTTAGCTTCCTTCCACATTAACAATATCCTGCGCCGGGCTACAAGGGACGCAAAGGCCAACACGTCAGCCTCTCTTGCCTCCTGCACTCCCGGCTCTTCTGCAACCCCAAATATAGCCAACCCCCAGCTTGGCTCGACCCGGACCCCCACCACCTTCGAAAGCACCTTTGCCACCCCCACCCAGAACCCCTGTAGTACCGGGCATGACCAGAACATGTGGGTGTGATTCGCTGGGCCTCTCGAGCATCTCGCACACCTATCCTCTACCCCCAAAAATTTACTAAGCCGTGCTCCAGTCATATGCGCCCTGTGTAGCACCTTAAATTGTATCAGGCTTAGCCTGGCACATGAGGACGATGAGTTTACCCTACCTAGGGCATCCGCCCACAGCCTCTCCTCAATCTCCTCCCCCAGTTCTTCTTCCCATTTCCCTTTCAGCTCATCTACCATGATCTCCCCCTCGTCCCTCATCTCCCTGTATATGTCCGCTACCTTACCGTCCCCCACCCATGTCTCTGAGATCACTCTATCCTGCACTTCCTGCGTCGGGAGCTGCGGGAATTCCCTCACCTGTTGCCTCACAAAAGCCCTCAATTGCATATACCGAAATGCATTCCCTTGGGGCAACCCATATTTCTCCGTCAGCGCTCCCAAACTCGCAAACGTCCCATCTACAAATAGATCTCTTAATTGTACTACCCCAGCTCTTTGCCATGCTCCAAATCCCCCATCCATTCTCCCCGGAACGAACCTATGATTGTTTCTTATCGGGGACCGCACCGAAGCTCCCGTCCCTCCCCTATGCCGTCTCCACTGCCCCCAAATTCTCAATGTAGCCACCACCACCGGGCTTGTGGTGTATTTCTTTGGTGAGAACGGCAACGGCGCCGTCACCATTGCTTGCAGGCTAGTCCCCTTGCAGGACGCCCTCTCCATTCTCTTCCATGCCGCTCCCTCCCCTTCTCCCATCCACTTACACACCATTGAAACATTGGCGGCCCAGTAGTACTCACTTAGGCTCGGTAGTGCCAGCCCCCCCCCTGTCCCTACTACGCTGCAAGAATCCCCGCCTCACTCTCGGGGTCTTCCCAGCCCACACAAAACTCATAATGCTCTTCTCAATTCTTTTGAAAAAAGCCTTCGTGATCACCACCGGGAGGCACTGGAACACAAAAAGGAATCTCGGGAGGACCACCATTTTAACCGCCTGCACCCTACCTGCCAATGACAAGGACACCATGTCCCATCTCTTGAAATCCTCCTCCATCTGTTCCACCAACCGTGTTAAATTAAGCATATGTATTGTACCCCAATTCTTGGCTATCTGGATCCCCAGGTACCGGAAGTCCCTTGTTACCTTCCTCAACGGTAAATCCTCTATCTCTGCTCTGCTCCCCCGGGTGCACCACAAATAACTCACTTTTCCCAATGTTCAGTTTATACCCTGAAAAATCCCCAAACTCCCCAAGTATCCGCATTATCTCTGGCATCCCCTCCGCCGGGTCCGCCACATATAGCAACAAATCGTCCGCATATAGAGATACCCGGTGTTCTTCTCCCCCCCTAAGTACTCCCCTCCACTTCCTGGAACCCCTCAGTGCCATGGCCAGGGGATCAATCGCCAGTGCAAACAATAACGGGGACAGAGGACATCCCTGCCTCGTCCCTCTATGGAGCCGAAAATAGTCAGACCCCCGTCCATTCGTGACCATGCTCGCCATCGGGGCCCTATACAGCAACTGTACCCACCTGATATACCCGTCCCCAAAGCCAAATCTCCTCAACACCTCCCACAAATAATCCCACTCCACTCTATCAAATGCTTTCTCGGCATCCATCGCCACCACTATCTCCGCTTCCCCCTCTGGTGGGGGCATCATCATTACCCCTAGCAGCCTCCGTATATTTGTATTTAGCTGTCTCCCCTTCACAAACCCAGTTTGGTCCTCATGGACCACCCCCGGGACGCAATCCTCTATCCTCATTGCCATTACCTTGGCCAGGATCTTAGCATCCACATTCAGGAGGGAAATGGGCCTGTATGACCCGCATTGCAGCGGGTCTTTTTCCTTCTTTAGGAGGAGCGATATCGTTGCCTCTGACATAGTCAGGGGCAGCTGCCCCCTTTCCCTCGCCTCATTAAAGGTTCTCATCAGTAGCGGGGCCAGCAAGTCCAAATATTTCTTATAGAATTCAACTGGGAATCCGTCTAGTCCCGGGGCCTTCCCCGCCTGCATGCTTCCAATCCCTTTCACTACTTCCTCCGTCTCAATTTGTGCTCCCAGCCCCACTCTCTCCTGTTCCTCCACCTTAGGAAATTCCAGCTGATCCAGAAAGCACATCATTCTCTCCTTCCTGTCCGGGGGCTGCGCTTCATATAATCTTTCATAAAATACCTTGAACACTCCATTCACTCTCTCCGCTCCCCGCTCCATCTCCCCCTCCTCATCTCTCACCCCCCCTATCTCCCTCGCTGCTCCCCTTTTCCTCAGTTGGTGGGCCAACAACCTACTCGCCTTCTCCCCATATTCGTACTGTACACCCTGTGCCTTCCTCCATTGTGCCTCTGACTTACCCGTAGTCAACAAGTCAAACTCTATATGTAGCCTTTGCCTTTCCCTGTATAGTCCCTCCTCCGGTGCCTCCGCGTATTGTCTGTCCACCCTCAGCAGTTCTTTCAACAACGCTCCCTTTCCCTACTCTTCTGCTTTCCTTTATGTGCCCTAATAGATATCAGCTCCCCTCTAACCACTGCCTTCAGTGCCTCCCAGACCACTCCTACCTGTACCTCCCGATTATCATTAATTTCCAAGTACCTTTCAATACACCCCCTCACCCTTAAACACACCCCCTCATCTGCCAATAATCCCATGTCCATTCTCCAGGGTGGAAGCTGTTGTTTTTCTTCCCCTACCTCCAGGTCCACCCAGTGTGGAGCATGATCCGAGATGGCTGTAGCCGTGTACTCCGTCCCCGTCACCTTTGGGATCAGTGCCCTTCCCAAAACAAAAAAATCTATTCGTGAAAATACTTTATGTACATAGGAGAAAAACGAAAACTCCTTACTCCTAGGTCTACTAAATCTCCAGGGACCTACTCCTCCCATCTGCACCATAAAATCCTTAAGCACCCTAGCTGCAGCCGGCCTCCTTCCGGTCCTGGACCTCGATCTGTCCAGCCCTGGGTCCAGCACCGTATTAAAGTCTCCACCCATTACCAACTTTCCCGCCTCTAGGTCCAGGATGCGTCCTAACATACGCCTCATAAAATTGGCATCATCCCAGTTCGGGGCATACACGTTCACCAATACCACCGCCTCCCCTTGCAGTTTGCCACTCACCATCACGTATCTGCTCCCACTATCTGCCACTATAGTCTTTGCCTCAAACATTACCCGCTTCCCCACTAGTATGGCCACCCCCCTGTTTTTTGCATCCAGCCCCGAATGAAACACTTGCCCCACCCATCCTTTGCGAAGTCTAACCTGGTCTGTCAGCTTCAGATGCGTCTCCTGAAGCATAACCACATCTGCCTTAAGTTTCTTTAGGTGTGCGAGTACCCGTGCCCTCATAATCGGCCCGTTCAGCCCTCTCACATTCCACGTGATCAACCGGGTTGGGGGGCTCTTTACCCCCCCCCCCCCCCCTTGACGACTAGCCATTTCCTTTTTCAATCCAGCTCCTCACCCGGTTCCCACGTAGCTGTATTCCCCCCAGGCGGCGCCCCCCCCGCCCCGATCCCCCCTCCCATACCAGCTCCCCCTTCTCCCCAGCAGCAGCAACCCAGTTAACCCCCCCCCGCTAGATCCCAAGCTAGCATAATTGCACCCCCCATGTTGCTCGCAGAAGTCAGCAAACTCTGGCCGACCTCGGCTTCCCCCCGTGACCTCGGCTCACACTGTGCGAGGCCCCCTCCTTCCTGCTTCCCTGATCCCGCCATGATTACCATAGCGCGGGAACAAAGCCCGCGCTTCCCCTTTTGGCCCCGCCCCCAATGTCCGGCGCCCACAGCTCCTCATCCTCCCTCACCCCCTCCCCCACGACATGGGGAAGAGAGAGAAGTTACAGGGTCACAGGTTTAACAATCTGGGAAGTCTTCTCTTCCCCCTTTTCCCCCCTTCATCCCACAAATTCACCCCCCCACTTTTGTCCCAAACGTTCTTTTTCTTCTGGCCCGCTCACTCCAGCTTCTCCTCGACAATAAATGTCCACGCTTCGTCTGCCGTTTCGAAATAGTGGTGTTTCCCTAGATGTGTGACCCACAGTCTCGCCGGCTGCAACATTCCGAATTTGACCTTCCTTTTATGCAACACCGCCTTGGCCCGATTAAAGCTTGCCCTCCTTCTCGCCACCTCCGCACTCCAATCTTGATACACGCGGATCACCGCATTCTCCCACCTACTGTTCCGAGTTTTCTTGGCCCATCTGAGGACCATCTCTCTGTCCTTGTATCGGAGAAATCTCACAACTATTGCTCGAGGAGTTTCTCCAGCCCTCGGTCTTCGCGCCATAACTCGATAGGCTCCCTCCACCTCCAGCGGACCCGTCGGGGCCTCCGATCCCATTAACAAATGCAGCATCGTGCTCACATATGCCCCGACGTCCACCCCCTCTGCACCTTCGGGAAGACCAAGAATCCTTAAGTTCTTCCTCCTCGCATTGTTCTCCAGCACCTCCAGCCTTTCCACACATCTTTTGTGTTGTGCCTCGTGGATCTCCGTTTTCACCACCAGGCCCTGTATGTCGTCCTCATTCTCAGCAGCCTTTGCCTTCGCGACCCGAAGCTCCTGTTCCTGGGTCTTTTGCTCCTCCTTTAGCCCCTCAATCGCTTGTAATATCGGGGCCAACAGCTCCTTCTTCATCTCCTTTTTGAGTTCATCTACGCAACGCCGCAGGAACTCTTGTTGGTCAGGGCCCCATATTAAATTGCCTTCTTCCGACGCCATCTTGCTTTGTGCCTGCCTTCCTGGCCACTGCTCTTGAGGATCCACCGCAATCCGGCTACTTTCCTCTCTTTTTTCCATCCGTGTCCGGGGGGGGATTCCTTTCTGGATTACCGCACAGTGTTATTTGCCGTTAAAATTGCCGATGGGGCTCCTATTAAGAGCCCAAAAGTCCGTTCCACCGGGAGCTGCCGAAACGTGCGACTTAGCTGGTCATCGCCGCACCCGGAAGTCCTCTAACAGGCCAATACTTAACTTTGGAAATGGCCCACCAGGTCAGGGAAACGAATGGCCTTTCGAATGGGTTCTGAGCCTGCGGGATTCAAAAGCTGGTACAGGTCGATAGTCAGGAGTGTCTATCTGGTAGCGATCGTTGGGAGTAAAACTTACTGTTTCTTTCAGCAAGGGTCTCGAAGGGTGCGGAGAGGAGAAGAAGGGTCGAGTTGAACTTGGCCCCTATTCTTATAGTCCCCAGGGCTTCCCGCCTCTCGGGGTGGACCTTGTACCTGGTTCCAAGTGATTGGACTTGGTCCCAATCACTCGGTTCGATATTCTCCAATACTGGAGCAATTCCTTGATCGAGGGGTGGTCGTTTACCTCTCTTTGTGTCAGCTCCTGCTGGCGCCAAAAGGTCTGGGTTGGCTTTGTGTTGCTAATTTGTAGCAATTGGCCCCGGGGATGGCTGCTTAGTATGCAGATTGCTGGGGTGTTGTGATGTTGATGGCTGCAGGTATCGGTTTGGTCTGGCTTTTCCAGAGGCGAATACACTGTTTTACCTGCAGCTGTCTGTTTGAGTCCTGTTGGCTGATTTTCCCATCAGCCTCTTCCGTTCGCCATTTTAAATCGGGGTTTGGCCATTCTAATCGGGAGTCAGCCATTTTACATGGCTACAGGTGAAACCCACGCAGACATGGGAAGAATGTGCAAACTCCACACAGACAGTGACCCAGGGCCAGGATTCGAACCAGGGTCCTCAGCGCCGCAGTTCCAGTGCTAACCACTGCACCACATGCCGCCCTATTATGTCTTTTTCATAAATAGGTCGTGAAGGCAAAGGCAGCCGAGAATGAGGACGACATACAGGGCCTGGTGGTGAAGACGGAGACGCATGAGGCACATCAGAAACGATGTGTGGAAATGTTGGAGGCACTGGAGAACAACGCAAGGAGGAACAACCTGAAGATTCTTGGTCTTCCTGAAGGTGCGGAGGGAGCGGACGTCGGGGCATATGTGAGCACGATGCTGCACTCGTTAATGGGAGCGGAGGCCCCGGCGGGTCCGTTGGAGGTGGAGGGAGCATACCGAGTGATGGCGCGAGGACCGAGAGCAGGAGAAATTCCTAGAGCCATAGTGGTGAGATTCCTCCGTTTTAAGGACAGAGAAATGGTCCTTAGATGGGCAAAGAAAACTCGGAGCAGTAAATGGGAGAACGCAGTGATCCGCGTTTATCAAGACTGGAGTGCAGAGGTGGCGAGAAGGAGGGCGAGCTTTAATCGGGCCAAGGCTGTGCTTCATAAAAAGAAGATAAAATTTGGAATGCTGCAACCGGCAAGACTGTGGGTCACATATCGAGGGAGGCACCACTACTTTGAGACGGCGGATGAAGCGTGGACTTTTATTGTGGAAGAAAAACTGGAATGAGCGGGTTATTAAAAAGAACGTTTGAACAAAGTGGTGGGGCGAATGTGGGGGACGAAGAGGGGGGTTAAAAAGGGGGGAAAGAGGAGTTTTATGTACTAATCCTGCGATGTGGTAACTTTTCTCTCTTCCACAGGTGGTGATGGGGGGAGGAAGGGAGGTGGAGGAGATGGGGCGTTGGCCATTGGGGGCGGGGCCAAGGGAGAAGCGCGGGCTTGGTTCCCGCGCTATGATAATCATGGCGGGAATAGAGAAGCAGGAAGAAGGGGGCGTCGCACCGTGCGAGCCGAGGTCACGGGGGGAAGCCGAGGTCGGCCAGAGTTTGCTGACTTCTGGGAGCAACATGGGGGGAGTAATTACGCTAGCGGGGGATCTAGCGGGGGGGGGTGGGAGGGGGGAATTACTGGGTTGCTGCTGCTGGGGAGAGGGGGGAGCTGGTATGGGAGGGGATGGGCGGGGGGGCACCGCCTGGGGGAGATACAGCTGCGTGGGAACCGGGTGAGGAGCTGGAAAAAGGGGATGGCTAATCGACAAGGGGGGGGGGTAGGAAGCCCCCCAACCCGGCTGATCACGTGGAACGTGAGAGGGCTGAACGGGCTGATAAAGAGGGCACGGGTACTCGCACACCTTAAGAAACTTAAGGCAGATGTGGTTATGTTACAGGAAACGCACCTGAAACTGATGGACCAGGTTAGGCTATGCAAAGGATGGGTGGGGCAGGTGTTCCATTCAGGGCTAGATGCGAAAAACAGGGGGGTGGCTATATTAGTGGGGAAGCGGGTAATGTTCGAGGCAAAGACTATAGTGGTTGATAACGGGGGCAGATACGTGATGGTGAGTGGCAAACTACAGGGGGAGACGGTGGTTTTGGTAAACGTATATGCCCCGAACTGGGATGATGCCAATTTTATGAGGCGGATGCTAGGACGCATTCCGGACCTAGAGATGGGAAAGCTGATACTGGGGGGAGATTTTAATACGGTGTTGGAACCAGGGCTGGATAGGTCGAAGTCCAGGACTGGAAGGAGGCCGGCAGCAGCCAAGGTACTTAAAGATTTTATGGAGCAGATGGGAGGTGTAGACCCGTGGTTATTTAGCAGACCTAGGAGTAAGGAGTTCTCGTTTTTCTCCTATGTCCATAAAGTCTACTCGCGAATAGACTTTTTTGTGCTGGGAAGGGCGTTGATCCCGAAGGTGAGGGGAACGGAGTATACGGCTATAGCCATTTCGGATCACGCTCCACACTGGGTAGACTTGGAGATGGGGAGGAAACAGGAGGGCGCCCACCCTGGAGAATGGACATGGGACTAATGGCAGATGAGGGGTGTGTCTAAGGGTGAGGGGGTGCATTGAAAAGTACTTGGAACTCAATGATAATGGGGAGGTCCAGGTGGGAGTGGTCTGGGAGACGTTGAAGGCGGTGGTTAGAGGGGAGCTGATATCAATAAGGGCACATAAAGGGAAGCAGGAGAGTAAGGAACGGGAGCCGTTGCTGCAAGAACTTTTGAGGGTGGACAGACAATATGCGGAAGCACCGGAGGAGGGACTGTACAGGGAAAGGCAAAGGCTACATGTAGAATTTGACTTGCTGACTACGGGCACTGCAGAGGCACAATGGGGGAAGGCACAGGGTGTACAGTACGAATATGGGGAGAAGGCGAGCAGGTTGCTGGCACACCAATTGAGGAAAAGGGGAGCAGCGAGGGAAATAGGGGGAGTGAGGGATGAGGAAGGAGAGATGGAGCGGGGAGCGGAGAGAGTGAATGGAGTGTTCAAGACATTTTATAAAAAATTATATGAAGCTCAACCCCCGGATGGGAGGGAGAGAATGATGGGCTTCTTGGATCGGCTGGAATTTCCCAAGGTGGAAGAGCAGGAAAGGGTGGGACTGGGAGCACAGATCGAGGTAGAAGAAGTGGTGAAAGGAATTAGGAGCATGCAGGCGGGAAAGGCCCCGGGACCGGATGGATTCCCAGTCGAATTCTATAGAAAATATGTGGACTTGCTCGCCCCGGTATTGACGAGGACCTTTAATGAGGCAAAGGAAAGGGGACAACTGCCCCCGACTATGTCTGAAGCAACGATATCGCTTCTCTTAAAGAAGGAAAAGGACCCGCTACAATGCGGGTCCTATAGACCTATTTCCCTCCTAAATGTAGATGCCAAGGTCCTGGCCAAGGTAATGGCAATGAGAATAGAGGAATGTGTCCCGGGGGTGGTCCACAAGGACCAAACTGGGTTTGTGAAGGGGAGACAGCTGAACACGAATATACGGAGGCTGTTAGGGGTAATGATGATGGCCCCACCAGAGGGGGAAACGGAGATAGTAGTGGCGATGGATGCCGAGAAAGCATTTGATAGCGTGGAGTGGGATTATTTGTGGGAGGTGTTGAGGAGATTTGGTTTTGGAGAGGGGTATGTTAGATGGGTGCAGCTGTTGTATAGGGCCCCGATGGCGAGCGTGGTCACGAATGGACGGGGATCTGCATATTTTCGACTCCATAGAGGGACAAGGCAGGGATGCCCTCTGTCCCCATTATTGTTTGCACTGGCGATTGAGCCCCTGGCGATAGCGTTGAGGGGTTCCAAGAAGTGGAGGGGAGTACTTAGAGGAGGAGAAGAACACCGGGTATCTTTGTATGCGGACGATTTGCTACTATACGTGGCAGACCCGGCGGAGGGGATGCCAGAAATAATGCGGATACTTGGGGAGTTTGGGGATTTTTCAGGGTATAAATTGAACATGGGGAAAAGTGAGTTGTTTGTGGTGCATCCAGGGGAGCAGAGTAGAGAAATAGAGGACCTACCGTTGAGGAAGGTAACAAGGGACTTTCGTTACCTGGGGATCCAGATAGCCAAGAATTGGGGCACATTGCATAGGTTAAATTTAACGCGGTTGGTGGAACAAATGGAGGAGCATTTCAAGAGATGGGATATGGTATCCCTGTCACTGGCAGGGAGGGTGCAGGCGGTTAAGATGATGGTCCTCCCGAGATTCCTCTTTGTGTTTCAGTGCCTCCCGGTGGTGATCACGAAGGCTTTTTTAAAAAGGATTGAAAAGAGCATCATGGGTTTTGTGTGGGCCGGGAAGACCCCGAGAGTGAGGAAGGGATTCTTACAGCGTAGCAGGGATAGGGGGGGGCTGGCACTACCGAGCCTAAGTGAGTATTATTGGGCCGCTAATATTTCAATGGTGAGTAAGTGGATGGGAGAGGAGGAGGGAGCGGCGTGGAAGAGATTAGAGAGGGCGTCCTGTAGGGGGACTAGCCTACAGGCTATGGTGACAGCCCCATTGCCGTTCTCACCGAGGAACTACACCACAAGCCCGGTGGTGGTGGCTACACTGAAGATTTGGGGACAGTGGAGACGGCATAGGGGAAAGACTGGAGCCTTGGGGGGGTCCCCGATAAGAAACAACCATAGGTTTGCCCCGGGGGGAATGGATGGGGGATATGGAATGTGGCAAAGAGCAGGAATAACGCAACTGAAAGATCTGTTTGTGGATGGGAAGTTCGCGAGTCTGGGAGCGCTGACCGAGAAATATGGGTTGCCCCAAGGGAATGCATTCAGGTATATGCAACTGAGGGCTTTTGCGAGGCAACAGGTGAGGGAATTCCTGCAGCTCCCGACACAAGAGGTGCAGGACAGAGTGATCTCAAAGACATGGGTGGGGGATGGTAAGGTGTCAGATATATATAGGGAAATGAGGGACGAAGGGGAGACTATGGTAGATGAACTAAAAGGGAAATGGGAAGAAGAGCTGGGGGAGGAGATCGAGGAGGGGCTGTGGGCAGATGCCCTAAGCAGGGTAAACTCGTCGTCCTTGTGTGCCAGGCTAAGCCTGATTCAGTTTAAGGTATTACACAGGGCGCATATGACTGGAGCACGGCTCAGTAAATTTTTTGGGGTGGAGGATAGGTGTGCGAGGTGCTCGAGAAGCCCAGCGAATCATACCCATATGTTTTGGTCATGCCTGGCACTACAGGGGTTTTGGATGGGGTTGACAAAGGTGCTTTCAAAAGTAGTGGGGGTCCGGGTCGAACCAAGCTGGGGATTGGCTATATTTGGGGTTGCACAAGAGCCGGGAGTGCAGGAGGCGAGAGAGGCCGATGTTTTGGCCTTTGCGTCCCTAGTAGCCCGGCGCAGGATATTGTTAATGTGGAAAGAAGCCAAGCCCCCGGGGGTGGAGACCTGGATAAATGACATGGCAGGGTTTATAAAGCTAGAGCGGATTAAGTTCGTTCTAAGGGGGTCGGCTCAAGGGTTCACCAGGCGGTGGCAACCGTTCGTCGAATACCTCGCAGAAAGATAGATGGAATGGAAAAAGGAAGGCAGCAGCAGCAGCCCAGGATCGGGGGAGGAGGAACCAGAAGGACTCTCAGGGTTGTTAATATATACTGTATAATATGTACAGGTCGTTGCGACAGATAATTATATATTGGACTGTTAAATTATATTTTTGGAGAGTGTTACTTGTGATAAGGCAGTTGCCAATTAGGGTTAGTTTTCATTTTTGTTCTTTATTATTTATTCATTTTTTGTTTATAAAATAGGTCATTGTTATTTGTGTTGTTATAATATTGTGTAAAGGATGCAAAATGTACTGGGTTGGTTGACCAAAAATTTTCAATAAAATATTTATTAAAAAAAAGAGTACCAGCCTTAAGGTTTTGTACCAGAACGCTCAGAGCATTTGAAATAAAATGTATGAATTAGTTGTGCAGATATATGTAAAGGGGTATGATATACTTGGGATGCAAGGTTACCAAGGATGGGAATTAAAATTGTGGATTATTCAGTCTTTAGGAAGGACAGACAGAAAAGGAAAGGTGGTGGAGTTGCATTGTTGATTAAAGAAGATATTGATATGACGGCACGTGGCACAGGGGTTAGCTGAGGACCTGGGTTCGAATCCTGGCCCTGGGTCACTGTCTGTGTGGAGTTTGAACATTCTCCCCGTGTCTGCATGGGTTTCACTGCCACAACCCAAAGATGTGCAGGTTAGGTGGATTGGCCACGCTAAATTGCCCCTTATTTGGAAAAAAAGATAATTGGGTACTCTAAATTTATTTTATAAAAGATATTGATACAACATTGAGGAAAGATATTAGCACAGACGTTATGGAATCTCTATGAGTTGAGTTAAGAAACACCAAGTGGCAAAATCATTCGAAAGGGTGGTATGAGCTGGTTTAGCTCAGTTGACTAGACAGCTGGTTTGTAATGCAGAACAAAGGCCAGCAGCACGGGTACCGGCTCACTACCTGAACAGGCGCTGGAATGTGGCAACTAGGAGCTTTTCACAATAACTTCATTGCAGTGTTAACGTAAGCCTACCTGTGACAAGAAAAGATTATTAGTATTATTATACAGACCACAAAACTGTCGTGGTAATGTTGGGAATAGCATTAGACAGGAAACAGAGATGCATGTGATAAAGGAACAAATGTGATTATGGGTGACTTTAATCTGCATATAGGTCAGGTGAGCCAAATTAATCCCAGTAAAATAGAGGAGGAATTTTTGGAGTGTATACAGGATAGTTTTCTGGACCAACACATTGAGGAATCAACAAAGGAACAGGCCATTTTAGGATGGGTATTATGCAATGAGAAAGGATTAGTTGGCAATCTAGTTGTGAGAGAACCCTTGAGGATGAGTGACCATAATATGATAGAATTCTTTATCAAGTGGATTGTGAGGTAGTTGATTCTGAGACCAGGGTCCTGAATCTCGATAAAGGTAACTATGATGGATGAGGCATGAGTTGGCTATGATGAACTGGGAAACATTACTGAAAGGAAGGACAGTGGACAGTCAATGATAGGCATTCAAAGAATGAACAGTTGAACTCCAAAGGTTGCTTATTCCGATTTAGCACAAGAATAGAAAGGGAACTGTGGCCAAACCATGGCTTACAAAGGAAATTAGAGTTGGTATTAGATTCAAAGAAGAAGCATACAAATTAGCAAGAAAAAGCAACAGACCAGAGGATTGGGAACAGTTTGAAATTCAGCAAAGGCGGACCAAGGGTTGAGTAAGAAGGGGATAATACAATATGAAAGTAAGCTAGCAGGAACCAAAGGGGGTCAAAGGGGATTTGAAGAGGTGGGATGCCCTGCTCGTGTCTCTGGCGGGGAAGGGTACAAAGAACAAAGAAAGGTACAGCACAGGAGGCCCTTCGGCCCTCCAAGCCTGCGCCGACCATGCTGCCCGTCTAAATTAAAATCTTCTACACTTCCGGGGTCCGTATTCCTCTATTTCCATCCTATTCATGTATTTGTCAAGATGCCCCTTAAACGTCACTATCGTCCCTGCTTCCACCACCTCCTCAGGCAGCGGGTTCCAGGCACCCACTACCCTCTGTGTAAAAGAACTTGCCTCGTACATCTCTAAACCTTGCCCCTCGCACCTTAAACCTATGCCCCCTAGTAATTGACCCCTCTACCCTGGGAAAAAAATCTCTGACTATCCACTCTGTCTATGCCCCTCATAACTTTGTACATAATTGCTGAGGCTTTTTAAAAAAATTTTTTATCTCTTCCAATATTCCTTCCTAAGGCGTTTTTCTGGAGATGGATCAATAAATTTCGGAATTTGTTTGGGCAGACAAGACACCGAGGATTCAGAGGACCCTTTTGCAGAGAAGGTGGCAGGTGGGGGGTTAGCGCTTCCAAACCTGTAACATGGAGAAGGTGAGAAGCTGGTGGAGGGGGGGGGGGATGTGGTCGACATAATGGGTCTTTGTGTGGGGATGAGCTTGTGGGCCCTGGTGAAGGCCATGCTCCAGTTTTCTCTGGGTAGGCACACTAGTATTCCCACGGTTGTGTCATCTCTCAAATCTGGAATCAGTTGAGGTGGCACTTTGATATAGAACGCATGTCGGTATTGGCCCCAAAATGCAGGATCACATACCAGGAGGTTTGGATGCGATGTTCAGTTGGAATAGAGAAGGGTTAGAGCGGTTTCAGGACCTGTTCGTAGAGGGGTGATTCGCAAGGCTGGAGGAATTGCAGGAGGCGTTTGAGTGGCCAAGGGGGAGTGAATTCCGATAATTTCAGGTCAGGGATTTTGCATGGAAGAAGCTGTCCGTGCCCCTCAGCTGCCAAAGCATATGCTGTTACATAGGTTGTTAACTCAGGATGAGCTGGGGAGTGGGGGCTACGGGATTGGGGATATTTAGAGTTTTTGGAGACTGAGAAGGTGCCAGTGGAGGGGATTAGGTGGAAATGGGAGGAGGATCTGGGGATTGAACTTGGATCGAAGGGCCTGGAGTGAAATAATGCACTGGATAAATTGGATTTCATCCTGTGCTAGGACGGACCTAATACAGCGCAAGGTGATGCATAGAACTCATATGAGCCCGTATGAGTGGGTTTTTCCCAGAAGTGGAGGATGTATACGACATCTACTTCAATGCCAGGAGTATACGAAATAAGGTAGGGGAACTGGCAGCATGGGTTGGTACCTGGGACTTCGATGTTGTGGCCATTTCGGAGACATGGATAGAGCAGGGACAGGAATGGATGTTGCAGGTTCCGGGGTTTAGGTGTTTTAGTAAGCTCAGAGAAGGAGGCAAAAGAGGGGGAGGTGTGGCGCTGCTAGTCAAGAGCAGTATTACGGTGGCGGAGAGGATGCTAGATGGGGACTCATCTTCCGAGGTAGTATGGGCTGAGGTTAGAAACATGAAAGGAGAGGTCACACTGTTGGGAGTCTTCTATAGGCCTCCAAATAGTTCTAGGGATGTAGAGGAAAGGATGGCGAGGATGATCCTGGATAAGAGCGAAAGTAACAGGGTAGTTATTATGGGAGACTTTAACTTTCCAAATATTGACTGGAAAAGATATAGTTCGAGTACATTAGATGGGTCGTTTTTTGTACAGTGTGTGCAGGAGGGTTTCCTGACACAGTTTGTTGACAGGCCAACAAGAGGCGAGGCCACATTGGATTTGGTTTTGGGTAATGAACCAGGCCAGGTGTTGGATTTGGAGGTAGGTGAGCACTTTGGGGACAGTGACCACAATTCGGTGATGTTTACGTTAAGGATGGAAAGGGATAAGTATACACCGCAGGGCAAGAGTCATAGCTGGGGGAAGGGAAATTATGATGCCATTAGACGTGACTTGGGGGGGATAAGGTGGAGAAGTAGGCTGCAAGTGTTGGACACACTGGATAAGTGGAGCTTGTTCAAGGATCAGCTACTGTGTGTTCTTGATAAGTATGTACCGGTCAGGCAGGGAGGAAGGTGCCGAGCGAGGGAACCGTGGTTTACCAAAGAAGTGGAATCTCTTGTTAAGAGGAAGAAGGAGGCCTATGTGAAGATGAGGTGTGAAGTTTCAGTTGGGGCGATGGATAGTTACAAGGTAGCGAGGAAGGATCTAAAGAGAGAGCTAAGACGAGCAAGGAGGGGACATGAGAAGAATTTGGCAGGAAGGATCAAGGAAAACCCAAAAGCTTTCTATAGGTATGTCAGGAATAGGCGAATGACTAGGGAAAGAGTAGGACCAGTCAAGGACAGGGATGGGAAGTTGTGTGTGGAGTCTGAAGAGATAGGCGAGATACTAAATGAATATTTTTCGTCAGTATTCACTCAGGAAAAAGATAATGTTGTGGAGGAGAATGCTGAGCTCCAGGTAAATAGATTAGATGGCATTGAGGTACGTAGGGAAGAGGTGTTGGCAATTCTGGACAGGCTGAAAATAGATAAGTCCCCGGGACCTGATGGGATTTATCCTAGGATTCTCTGGGAGGCCAGGGAAGAGATTGCTGGACCATTGGCTTTGATTTTTATGTCATCATTGGCTACAGGAATAGTGCCAGAGGACTGGAGGATAGCAAATGTGGTCCCTTTGTTCAAAAAGGGGAGCAGAGACAACCCCGGCAACTATAGACCGGTGAGCCTCACGTCTGTAGTGGGTAAAGTCTTGGAGGGGATTATAAGAGACAAGATTTATAATCATCTAGATAGGAATAATATGATCAGGGATAGTCAGCATGGCTTTGTGAAGGGTAGGTCATGCCTCACAAACCTTATCGAGTTCTTTGAGAAGGTGACTGAACAGGTAGACGAGGGTAGAGCAGTTGATGTGGTGTATATGGATTTCAGCAAAGCGTTTGATCAGGTTCCCCACGGTAGGCTATTGCAGAAAATACGGAGGCTGGGGATTGAGGGTGATTTAGAGATGTGGATCAGAAATTGGCTAGCTGAAAGAAGACAGAGGGTGGTGGTTGATGGGAAATGTTCAGAATGGAGTTCAGTCACAAGTGGAGTACCACAAGGATCTGTTCTGGGGCCGTTGCTGTTTGTCATTTTTATCAATGACCTAGAGGAAGGCGCAGAAGGGTGGGTGAGTAAATTTGCAGACGATACTAAAGTCGGTGGTGTTGTCGATAGTGTGGCAGGATGTAGCAGGTTACAGAGGGATATAGATAAGCTGCAGAGCTGGGCTGAGAGGTGGCAAATGGAGTTTAATGTAGAGAAGTGTGAGGTGATTCACTTTGGAAGGAATAACAGGAATGTGGAAT
Source organism: Scyliorhinus torazame (assembly GCF_047496885.1). Classification (NCBI taxonomy): domain Eukaryota; kingdom Metazoa; phylum Chordata; class Chondrichthyes; order Carcharhiniformes; family Scyliorhinidae; genus Scyliorhinus; species Scyliorhinus torazame. The sequence goes on along the minus strand of NC_092713.1, from coordinate 32,669,518 downwards.
ATTTGGCTAATGGTAAAGTTCTTGAAAGTGTGGATGAGCAGAGGGATCTAGGTGTCCATGTACATAGATCCCTGAAAGTTGCCACCCAGGTTGATAGGGTTGTGAAGAAGGCCTATGGAGTGTTGGCCTTTATTGGTAGAGGGATTGAGTTCCGGAGTCAGGAGGTCATGTTGCAGCTGTACAGAACTCTGGTACGGCCGCATTTGGAGTATTGCGTACAGTTCTGGTCACCGCATTATAGGAAGGACGTGGAGGCTTTGGAGCGGGTGCAGAGGAGATTTACCAGGATGTTGCCTGGTATGGAGGGAAAATCTTATGAGGAAAGGCTGATGGACTTGAGGTTGTTTTTGTTGGAGAGAAGAAGGTTAAGAGGAGACTTAATAGAGGCATACAAAATGATCAGGGGGTTGGATAGGGTGGACAGTGAGAGCCTTCTCCCGCGGATGGAAATGGCTGGCACGAGGGGACATAGCTTTAAACTGAGGGGTAATAGATATAGGACAGAGGTCAGAGGTAGGTTCTTTACGCAAAGAGTAGTGAGGCCGTGGAATGCCCTACCTGCTACAGTAGTCAACTCGCCAACATTGAGGGCATTTAAAAGTTTATTGGATAAACATATGGATGATAATGGTATAGTGTAGGTTAGATGGCTTTTGTTTCAGTGCAACATCGTGGGCCGAAGGGCCTGTACTGCGCTGTATTGTTCTATGTTCTATGTATGTGAGAGATGTGTGAGGTGACCGGCGATCCACACACATATGTTTTGGGGTGCACAAAGTTGGGGGTTTCTGGGCAGCGGTTTGAGACTCTGTCAGAAATAGTGGGGTGAGGATGTCGACGTGCCCTTTGGTGACGATTATTGATGTCGTGGTCTTTGCGTCCCTGATCACCCAGCAGCGAATCTTACTGAGTTGGAGGTATGCAGTGCCACCGGGGGTCTCTGCATAGCTGGGGGATCTGTATGAATTTTTAAAACTAGAGAACAAATTAACTCTCGGGATCGGAAGAGGGTTCCTATATAAGGAGGTTTTTTCTGACCTCGTTTGAGGATTTATTTGTCGCTAGCAGGTAAGGGGGGGGGGGGGGGAGAGGTTATTGGAATAGTCTTGGAGACAACAAGGGGAAATTGACAAACTGTTTGATTGTTATAGGTATACGTTACCGATTGTGTTTGGAATAAAATATATATATTTTTAAAGGAATATATTCATTGGAGTTTAGAAGAGTGAAAGGGGAGGGCAGCACGGTGGAGCAGTGGTTAGCTCTGCTGCCTCACAGCGCCGAGGTCCCAGGTTCGATCCTGGTTCTGGGTCACTGTCCGTGTGGAGTTTGCACATTCTCCCCGTGTTTGCAGGGGTTTCGCCCCCACAATTCAAAGATGTGCTGGATTGGCCACGCTAAATTGCCCCCTAATTTTTAAAGTGAGAGGGGGGTCATAGAATCATACAATAAAATCATAGAATTTGCAGTGCAGAAGGAACTTTGCGCATGCGCACCGGTATGAGTGGGCACGCATGCGCAGTGCGGCATTTTTTTTATATGGTAAAAAGGCCGCTTGCAGCCGGCATAGTTAACAGCCGGCTGCTGCTCGCTTTGCCCAGTTCGGAAGTGGTCGGTTCTTCTGAACGGAGCTAAGGCCTAGATTCCCCCCGGTGACTAGCACCATCGGACCCACCTGCAGAGATCCAGAGCCATGGCCTCCACCTTGGAACTCGCCTGTATCTACAGCGCGCTCATCCTGCACGACGACAGGTCACTGTCACCGAAGACAAACTTACTGCACTGATTAAAACCATTGATCATTGGTGTGACCATTGAGCCTTTCTGGCCTAGTCTGTTTGCCAAGGCACTGGCTAATATTGGCATAAATAGTCTGATCTGCAACGTTGGTGCTGATAGCAGTGCCCCAGCTCCTGCAGCAGTTGTTTCCACCTCTGCCCTGTTTTTTTTTTTTGCTACAATAAAATTTATTTTCAGTTTTGAAGAAAATCATTAGAAAATGTATTCTTTGTGATAATACAGACTGCATCAAGCTGCCTATGTACTCGCAGACATCACCTAGTACCATCTGACTGGGACAGAACTTCATTTACATGCAACTTCTATTTATGGAGGAGTGGGACTTCATCTTCTCTCTTTCTTCTCTTTCATGATCTTTTTACTTTTCTTCCTCCTTGTCAGATCCCTTTTTTGTCTTCGTTGTTCCAGGTTCACTTTCAACAACTGGAACTGAACTTAGCCGGGGGTCATCCTTCAGCAAATCATGACTACTTTTGCTTTTTCCTTTCATACTCTGGCTAACTCTGTTCACTTCCTCTTCTTCCTCCTCTGCTTCTTCACCAAAGGAAAGTAAACTTAAATTTTTTGTTCCTTTGGAATAAGATTTTTTCACTTCTTCCTCTCTTTTTTTCCTTTTTATGTTTTTTCAACACTCTTGGAACAATGTCATCAAAACTATTGTGCAGCACCTCTGCAGACTTCATCTTATGAGGGCTGAAAAAGGAAGAGAAGAAACAGGAAGAATCTGAAGAGTCTGACGATGACATGGGCTTTGGTCTCTTTGATTAAACGTGCCGTGCAGCAACATTGTTACAATTTACAAAAAATAAATAAAAATTGAATATAAAAGCCGGCTGCTGCGGTTGAAGACCACGAATTTGCCCAATCGGAGACGCAGAAGATTTATTTAAAAATTCTATGTAATCTTCCTGCCTGAGGGAGGCAGAGAGCAGGTCACGGCCCCCGAACGTCACCATCACGTGCTTTGGGCGCGATTGCAATTCGTCCATTTTGTCAGCAGCAAACAAGGTAAGAGAAAATGGCGGGTCGCGAAGGTTAGCCGGCATGGGTCGCGAATTTTGGCCGGTGTGGGTCGTGAAGGTTGGCCAATTGGTAAAAATGGGTCCCTGAAAAAAAGTTTCAAAAACACTGACTTAAGGTTTGCGTAAGAGTGGTAGATTGATTCTCAAGCAGGCAATCAATGAGAAGTAGCAAACAGAAGAAAGGCAGAAAACCCACATCTAAAAGTAGGCTTACGTATTCCTTTACTGACTCAAGTGGTAGCACTGTTATGTTGGATTCAGAGGTTGTGGGGTCAACAACTATTCCAGAGACTAGAGTACACAATCTAGGCCAATACTTTAACACATTACTGAAGGAGTACTGGATTGTTAGTGGTGCCCTCTTCTGGATAAGATATTAAACCAAGATGCCCTCTGCTTTCTCAAATGGATGTAATAGATCCCATGGCACCATTCAAAAAGCAGGGCAGTTATCCCATTGTTTTGTCCAACAGTAATTTCTCAACTGACTTGACTAAAACAGATTTCAGGATCATTGATATCATGGTTGTTTATGGGATATTGCGATGTACAAATTGGCTGCTGCATTTCCATAACAACAATGACAGCAATTCAAAAGGTTGGCTGTAAACTGCTTTCAGAATTAAAGGCACTATATAGAGATACTTTTTCTTTTTTTTAAATCCACTGTTACCCCTGCCAATGCATGATGGCCAATCTGCACTGGTCTGCACATGCACATAACACCAATGGCCCAACCTGCCAGTACACCTCTTCCTCTGCATGAAAAAGCTTTATACCTGTATGGACACACTGTCTGCAATTAATATGGTTGGAAATTTAGGTTTAGCCTGAAGAACAATAAAGCTATCTATTAATTAACTGGGAACAGGTATCCTTCCAAATTCCAGTGTGGTCTTGCAAATTATAGCTGGTAGTTTTACATTGTGTATGTACAATCTGATAGTCCCCTGAATTCAGACTTTATTGGCTGGCATTTTAAGTTGTCTGTACAAACCATGATGCATTGGATGTGCTTGGTACATTTTATCTTGATGCGTCCAGGTTAAAAGAAAGAGGATACAGTTTAAGATCTCTGCCTTCTTAAAAAGATAAAAGTGAAATCATTATTCACAAAGGTAATTAATTCAAGTTCTGAATTGAGAATTGTAACATCTTTAAAAAGCCGATGGTTTTGACTGTTGCTTAAACAAGGGAGAAAACACAGCTGTGACTATTTGAGCAGCACCACTTTTGGTCCAAGCCACTGCCAACACCATTACTCAGTAGGACATTAGGGAGCAACAGGCTGTGCTTGCCCAGCATTGGAGCAGCTGCAGCCTTCTTTTATAGCCATGGCACAGAACAGTACTGGAGAAGTGCTGCACTGTCCAAGGCACCATTTCTTAGTTGGGATATTAAAGTAAGGCGCTGCAGGTTTTCTCAAGTGGATGAAATTCGGCATGTCCACATTAACCCTTACCAACTTTTACAGATGCACCATAGAAAGCATCCTATCTGGCTGCATCACAGCCTGGTATGGCAACTGTTCAGTCCAGGATCGTAGGAAACTTCAGAGATTCGTAAACACCGCCCAGTCCATCACACAAACCTGCCTCCCATCCATTGACTCCATCTACACCTCCCGCTGCCTGGGGAAAGTGGGCAGCATAATCAAAGATCCCTCCCACCCGGCTTACTCAATCTTCCAACTTCTTCCATCGGGCAGGAGATACAAAAGTCTGAGAACACGCACGAATAAGACTCAAAAACTGCTTCTTCCCCGCTGTTACCAGACTCCTAAATGACCCTCCTATGGACTGATCTCATTAACACTACACCCTGTATGCTTCATCTGATGCCAGTGCAGTTACATTGTATACCTTGTGTTGCCCTATTATGTATTTTCTTTTATTCCCTTTTCTTCCCATGTACTTAATGATCTGTTGAGCTGCTCGCAGAAAAATACTTTTCACTGTACCTCAGTACACGTGACAATAAACAAATCTAATTGTTATAACCTGCCTACTTACCATTGGCTAGGGACTAATGACAATCCACAATCCTGTGGGAGTATGAGCTTCCCCAATGAGGGGGGCGGGGAAACCATTAGTAAACTCTTAGTATAAATAAAGCTGGCCAGTTTAGGAAGCAGCAAGAAGGAGTGTGCAGCAAGGGAAGTTGCTGCTGCTGTTATACATACATATATATAATGTATGTTATTGTAAATAAATGTTATTGCTTTGTATCCTTAAAACTCGTGCTGGATTCTTCGTGGCCCTCACAAAACTGGCGACGAAGGTAAAAGTGAATAGCTGTCTACACTGCTGAAGCCACCACCTCCCTGGATTTTTGTTGGATACAGGTTGGAAGTTGTTTTCTATTATACCATGCCTCTGTACGGATGTTTGGATGTTTTTGATGCTGCGCTGGAAAGCTGGAACCAGTACACACAACGGATGCGTTACTATTTCCGGGCAAATAATATCACCGAAAACGAGCGGCAGGTGGTCATATTGCTCACCGCCTGCGGCCCGCATACGTTTGGGGTGATTAGGAGCCTTAACGAACCCAGCTGCGCCGGACACCAAAACGTTTGATGAACTTGTGAATATAGTGGGGCAACATTTTAACCCAACCCCGTCCATGATAGTCCAGCGTTACCGGTTTAATACCGCTGAGAGGACCCCTGGAGAATCCCTTGCCGATTTTCTATCCAGGCTACGCAGGATTGCGGAGTACTGTGACTATGGTGAGACCTTGTCAGAAATGTTACGCGACCGTTTGGTTTGCGGTATTAACAATGTGGCCACCCAGAGAAAGTTGTTAGCTGAGCCAACATTGACTTTTCAACAGGCCATTCAAATAGTATTGTCCTGAGAGAGTGCAGAACGAGGAGTGCAGGAGCTACAGGGAATGGAAGTGCATGCCTTGGGGCGCAACCCCTTCCATCCGAAAACGTCCCCCCGCACTCCTGCGGTACCTTGGGCGAGGCAACGTCCGGACCGACGCCAGTGGCCGTCGGACATTCCTCCCCGAAGGGAGCCTTCTCCAGAACCAATGGATGAGGAGCCATGTCCGTGTCAGACTCGTAGGCGCCGACCCCGTCGCGGACGGCGGTCCTGGGGGCGCCAGAGGCGCCGTCGTTCCGACCGAAACTGGGACCAGCCCAGGGGCCGTACCTTCCATGTGGATGAACCTGCGGCGACTATTCCTGAGGACGTGGAGACGGAGGACGACTGCCTGCAGCTGCATTGTGTGGCAGCTCCCCGTGTGGCCCCCATTAAGGTGACAGTACGGGTCAATGGCCACCCGCTTGTGATGGACACTGGCGCAGCGGTCTCCGTGATCGCCCAGAGGACATTCGACCGCATCAAGCAGGGTATACAGACCCTTACATTAATCGACTCACAGGCCAGGTTGGCCACCTACACGGGGGAACCACTGGACATTGCAGGAACTACAATGACCCCTGTTGTTTATGGACGCCAGGAGGGGCGTTTCCCACTTATCGTGGTGCGCGGCCATGGGCCCAGCCTGTTGGGCCGGACTGGTTGTGCCATTTGCGGTTACAATGGCAGCACATCCTCCAAACAGTTTCTGAAGTGTTGACTGAGGTGCTAGGACGATACCCAGATGTATTCCAGCCTGGTTTGGGGAAAATAAAAGGGGCCGTAGCCCGTATCCAAGTTGAACCAGGAGCCACGCCGCGCTATTTCCGGGCGCGCCCGGTGCCTTTCGCCTTGCTCGAGAAGGTAGAAGGGGAGCTCACTCGTTTGGAGAGTTTGGGTATTATCAGGCCCGTTCGTTTTGCTGACTGGGCAGCACCAATTGTACCTGTAATGAAGCCAGATGCCACAGTTCGCTTGTGTGGCGACTATAAACTTACAGTGAATACGACTTCCCGACTCGACCGATATCCAATGCCTCGCATAGAGGATCTCTACGCGAAGCTTGCAGGTGGACTCTCGTTCACAAAATTAGATATGAGCCACGCCTACCTGCAGTTGGAGCTGGACCCTGCCTCCTGACCATATGTAACGATTAATACACACCGGGGCCTGTATGAATATACACGGTTGCCCTTTGGAGTATCCTCTGCCTGCGCTATTTTTCAACGTGTTATGGAGGGCATTTTGAGAGGTTTACCACGTGTTGCTGTCTACTTAGATGACGTTTTGATTACAGGGACGTCGGAGCAGGAACATTTGGAAAATCTGGAGGCTGTCCTTAGGCGCCTTTCGGAGGCTGGAGTCCGTTTACATCGCACAAAGTGCGTATTTCAGGCAAAGGAAGTAGTCTACATAGGTTATCGGGTGGACTGTGAAGGTTTGCACCCCGTCGCAGAGAAGGTGCGTGCAATTCAACAGGCCCCCGCCCGACTGACACGTCGCATCTTCGTTCTTTTCTCGGTCTCGTAAACTATTACGGGAAGTTCCTCCCCAATCTGGCAACTACGCTGGCCCCTTTGCACCTTCTGCTAAAGAAAAGTCGCACCTGGGTTTGGGGTCAGCTGCAAGAAACCGTTTTCCGGCGGGTAAAGCAACAATTGTCGTCGTCTGGGTTACTAACCCACTATGATCCTGGAAAGCCTTTGCTCGTCACATGTGATGCATCCCCGTATGGTATTGGGGCCGTCCTGTCCCACAAGATGGAGAACGGGGTCGAGCGAACGATAGCTTTCTCCTCCCGCTCATTGACTGCAGCGGAGAAAAAGTACGCGCAGATAGAGAAGGAGGGCCTGGCAGTGGTTTTTGCGGTGAAACGCTTCCACCAGTACGTATACGGCCGACATTTCACTATCGTGACTGATCATAAGCCTCTGCTGGGACTTTTCAGAGAGGATAAGCCAATACCGCCCATTGCTTCCGCATGGATCCAGCGCTGGGCTTTGTTGCTTGCTGCATACGAGTATTCTCTGGAGCACAAGCCAGGTACGCAGATAGCAAATGCCGACGCACTAAGCCGATTGCCTTTATCGATCGGCCCCATGTTGACCCCCACGACCGGTGAGGTGGTTGCAACCCTAAATTTTATGGACACCTTGCCTGTCACGACATCACAGATCCGTGAGTGGACCCAGACGGAGCCAGTCCTGTCAAAGGTTCGGCACATAGTCCTGTATGGTGGGCAGCATAGACAGCTCCCAGGCGAGTTGCGGGCATTTTCCTCCAAGCTGTCAGAATTCAGCGTGGAAGACAGCATCCTCTTGTGGGGGACGCGTGTGATTGTCCCGGAAAAAGGCCAGGAGCTGATACTAACAGACTTGCACAATGGGCATCCAGGCGTGACCAAAATGAAAATGTTGGCCCGGAGTTATGTCTGGTGGCCAGGCCTCGACACCGACATTGAGAAGATGGCCCAAAACTGCTCCATTTGCCAGGAGCATCAGAAGCTTCCGCCGGCCGCGCGCGCCCCTACATCACTGGGAATGGTCAGGGCGGCCTTGGGCACGCTTGCATGCAGATTCCGCAGGCCCTTTTCAAGGATCCATGTTCCTTCTATTAATTGACGCCCAGTCTAAATGGCTAGAGGTGCATAAGATGCAGGGGACAACGTCCTGCGCAACAATTGAAAAGATGCATTTGTCGTTTAGTACGCATGGCCTCCCCGAGGTGCTGGTCACGGATAACGGCACTCTATTCATGAGTGAGGAGTTTGCGAGGTTCACAAAGATGAACGGCATACGCCATATCCGCACTGCCCCTTACCACCCGGCTTCAAATGGGTTGGCAGAGCGCGCAGTGCAGACATTCAAAAGAGGCCTAAAGAAGCAGTCTTCCGGATCAATGGACACGAGACTGGCTCGCTTTCTGTTTAGGACCACCCCCCATGCGGTGACTGGGCAGAACTCCTAATGGGCCGGAGACTTCGCACCCGCCTTAGTATGGTTTTCCCGGACACTGGCGCAAAAGTACGCCGCACACAAGAACGGCAGGGACAGGGATTTTCTCGGCATCGGCCGATTCGGCAGTTTGCGCCCGGTGACCCAGTGTTCGTTCGGAATTTTGCTGGTGGTGCCCAATGGGTTCCTGGTGTAATCTTTCGCCAAACGGGCCCTATATCTTACCAGGTGCAAGCCCAGGGTCGTCTCCAGCGCAAACATGTAGACCACGTTCGGTCCAGAAGACTATCCCCTCAAAAGATTCCCCACCCCCGGAGCTCATTTCTACAGCCGCAGAGACCAGAGACAAGGGAAGGTAGTCCTCACAATCTTCCATTGGTGCCTCACTCGAAGCCTGGGCAGGTCGTTACAGAACCGAATGGAGATAGAGACGCTGACATGACAGAGGCAGCAGACTCTGACTCCGAGATGGAGACACAGGATGCATCAGAGGGGGAATCCTCGGGTCCACGGGCCGTGGATGTACAACCGTTGCGCCGTTCATCACGGAAGCGCCGGTCTTCGTCTCGTTACACGCCGCCTGATCCAGCGCCGCGTGCAAATGGTGTCCGGCCTGCGGCAAAACGAGTCCGACACCCGCCTTCGCCAGGGTCTTCGGTGGATTCCTTGGACTTTGTGGGGGAGGGATGTTATAACCTGCCTACTTACCATTGGCTGGGGACTAATAAAAAACCCAACAATCCTGTGGGAGTATGAGCTTCCCCAATGAAGGGGGGGGGGGCAGAGATACCATTAGTAAACTCCTAGTATAAATAAAGCTGGCCAGTTTAGGAACCAGCAGGAAGGAGTGTGCAGCAAGGGAAGTTGCTGCTGTATATAGATATGTTATTGTAAATAAGTGTTATTACTTTGTATCCTTAAAACTCATGCTGGATTCTTCGTGGCCTTCACAAAACTAATCCAATCCAAACAAAGAACAAATAAATGTACAGCACAGGAACAGGCCCTTCGGCCCTCCAAGCCCGTGCCGACCATACTTCCCGACTAAACTACAATCTTCTACACTTCCTGGGTCCGTATCCTTCTATTCCCATCCTATTCATATATTTGTCAAGATGCCCCTTAAATGTCCCTATCCAATCCAATGTAAAAGATCCTATGGCACTGTTTAAGGAAGAGGACATTATGCCTGATGTCCATGCCAATGTCAGTAACATAGGAAAAACAGATGATCAGTTTTGTGTTTGTGTGAGCTTGCTGTGCACAAGCTGGACTGCATTTCCTACATTACAACAGTGACTATAATTTCAAAAGTACTTCAGTGGCTGTAAAGCACTTTGAGACGGTCGCTATATAAATGCACGTTATTTGTTTTTGCACAGCAGCTCAAGACCTAATTTCTGAGGCCAGTCGGGGTTCTCGTGTGATCCATCCATGCCAATGTTTAACGTGTGCGTAAGCGTTCCTTGCGCTGACTCACCTCACGGGGAGAATTTGTAGCTGCGGGTGGGGTGAGACCGTCTTTCGCTGCGTCGACGAACAAGTGGGTCCCCAGGGGAGGGGGGGGGGGGGGGGATAAATTGCGTCGGCTAACTGTACCGTATTGGCCGCTTTCCAGAAGCAGCTGCGCCTTTAACCAGAGAGTGAGAGTGAGTGGCCGGAGGAGCAAATAAATGACAACTTCAAACAAAACCGGCGGAGCGAGCGAGGGACAAATGAAGCCGGAACCACACGCGGGGTGGGCGGTGATGTGTGTGGGTTGGAGTCAGGCGGCTGCCAAGTGTTGGAAGGCGTGAGAGGGGGAAAGGGGGGGGGAGAGGCGGCGCTGGAGTGGATGCGGTCCATGCACCATGGCGAGGGGGCTGCTTTCCCGGGCCTCGCTCAGGAAGATCTGCGGCAGCCACTACTACATCCAGGTAAGATCGGGCCGGCTGTATCATTGCCAACCCCCCCCCCTCCATTCAACCCCGATGCGAAATCGGGGGGGGGGAGAGATGGAAGAGGGAAAAGGGAGAGAATTTTCCTTTTTAAAAAAAAAAAATTCAGCCGTTTTTTTTGTTGAAGATTTGAAAACGGGCAGCGGCCGGGCGGTTGCCACGTGACCCCGGCTCCCTCCTTCCCGCTGGAGGCTCGCGCGCTCCAGGGAGACCCCGGGAATCGGGCAATGAATGAACGGCCGTGGCGCAGCGCGGGGGGCATGGCCGGCTGCAGCCTCCACGCTCAGACCTGTACAACAATTCGCAATGTACACATTGCGTGCGTGCATTTAAAACATATTCTGTGCGCGTGTGTGCACAAATAAAATGTGTGTGCGCGCACAGCATCCCCCATCATCTACGTGAATTCGCATTTAAAATTGCTTCAACCCCCCCCCCCCCTGCATTCTGTTCCTCGCTTGTTTAAAGGTTAAAAGTAAACCCATCCTTTTTCGATGGTGCTCCTTCCCCCCCCCCTCCCTCCCCCCCCCCCCCCCCCCCCCCTCCCTCCCTCCCCGCTTAGAAGTCAGTATAAAAGGGCCAAACTAATGATTTATTCTCCCGCGACGGTCTTTGCAGTTACAATGCAGCACAGCCCATTTTATTTGGGGGGGGGGGGGGGGGGGGGGTACAGATGATCGATGTGAAATCAAAGCTACGAAAGTGGACTATTTTTTTTTTGCCGTAAAATTTGTGTTCGGTTCCCTTGAAAAGTGCACTTCGCTTTTCAAGCTTCATTCGGCGATTTGTTGGATACCAGATTATCCGAAAATGCGATGGCTTCCCCAAAAGAGGGGTTTAAAGTATTGCGCCACAGCTTTGTGAACCCTGAAGGGATGGCGCACTTGTACCGACGAAATGTTCGTTGAAAATAACAGGGGCTTAATGTAAACCTCGGTTAATAGATCGCGCGAATTTAATTTTCTGTCCGTTATTTGTAGAAAAATAGTCGAACGGGCAGGGCGCAGAATTAATGGTCGGCTTACTTTCTGCTTGTGCAATGATGGTGACCAGCACCAGTCTGAATCTGAAGAGAAGGACAGAACAGCCGACATCAGTTGACAGGATTGAACCCAGCACTTGGTTTGACGTCCACAATCCCCGTTGTCATGTGAACAGTCGGGGACACGCAGACTTGGTTGTGATGCAGCCCGAATTCCCCCATTAGGAGAGATTCCATCACTCTGGTCCCTTTCTGACTGAACCCTTCCCTCCTCCAGTTTACAAATACGTGCAGGTAATGGATGAGGATAGGATTGGGTTCAGCTAGACCATCCCGCTCCCACCTCCGGGTGGTGACATTAACAGTGGACTGACACATAAATAACGATCACTTGCTGTAAAGTGCTGGTACCAGTTGAATTGTATTCTGTTAAAGGTTGGCGCATTCACCAGAAGGGCAACGGATGCAAGTGACTGACTACACGGGTTTTAATCCTTTTTCTGAAACCTTTTAATAGTTTTTCTCTGTTTATCGGCTTACCTTGCATGACGTTTTATTTTTTTTCGGACACATGGATGGATAATGCTTGAAAAACAGGCACTTAACAATCATGGCTTGAACATCACCCAGCTCATTCAAGGCCCTGTTCTTCCACAGCTTCACCAGATTCCACCTGTCTAAGCACATCCATTCCTTTTTTTAACCTCTGGATTTGACTATTCCAACACTTTCCCGGTCCATCTCCCTTCTTACCCCCCTCATAAACTTGAGCTCATTCAAAACTTTGCCCATTTCCTACCAATTCGCCCATCGCCCCTGTGTTCACTGACCCACATTGGCATCTGTTCAAGCAACACCTCAATTTTAAAATTGCTTTCCTTGTTTGCAGATGTCGTATAGGTTTTGCCTCTCTCTCTAGATCTAACCTTCTCCCGTCTATGTTCTTTGCATTCTGGCCTCTTGCGTATTCCTGGTTTTAAGTCATTCCACCCTTTGTACCACGTAAAATAAAAGTTGTTGTTAATCATGAAGCTTAATTTCTAGAACCCTGAAAGAAAAAGACCATAGTGGCATTAATCCACTTGTGCTCTTGGAATTCCTTTATTTTCAGTATCTGACGTGTTAACTTTGTATACAAGTATTCATATAGTGCAATTTTCATTCTGATCACATTTCAGTAATCCAACAGGTAGCTGTTGGATTGAGCAGGTGGTATGAAATTCCACTGAGCCCTTTTAGTCATAGATTTTTCTTGTTCATTTTCCCTGCTACCTAATCTATTGGATGCAGATTGCGGGGAAGATGGTGGCAGAGTAGTAATGTCACTGAACTAGTAACCCAGAAGCACAAATAATGTTCTGGGGGACAAGTTCAAATACCACTAGAGCAGCTGGTGGGGTTTAAGTTCAATCAATAACTCTGGAATTGAAAGATAGCCTCAGTAATGGTGACCATGACAATGACCATCGATTTGTGATTTGAAAACCCATCTCCCTCGGAAAGACAGCCACATGCTGTCACGGCATAATTAAGGACCCCACGTACCCCGGACATGCTCTCTTCCACCTTCCATCAGTAAAAAGATACCAAAGTTTGAGGTCAGGTACAAACCTACTCGGGAACAGCTTCTTCCCTGCTGCCATCAGACTTTTGAATGGACCTACCTCGTATTAAGTTGATCTTTTCTACACACCCTAGCTATGACTGTAACATTACATTCTGCAGTTTCTCCTTCCTTCCCTATGTACGGTATGCGTGTCTGTACAGTCACTGTGTATACTAATACATGTGACAATAATAAATCAAATCATCTGGTTCACTAATGCCCTTTTGGGAAGGGAATCTGCTGCCCTTGCCCAACCTGGCTGACGTGATTCCAGACCCACAGCAATGTAGTTGAAACTTAACCTCCCTTGGAAATATGGCGAGCCACTCCGTTCAAGTAGAATTAGGGAGGGGCAACAAATGACCAGCAACACTATACTGTCACCACATTTTAACTTTGCTCTCATTGAAAGGTTGGGCAGGATTTTCCACATCCCGTGTGGCGTGTTTTGTAGCAGAGACGGCTGGCCAGTGGCAGGATCTTCTGGTCCCACTGCTGTCAATGGGATTTCCCATTGTTCAGACCCTCTGCCGCCAGGGAACCCACAGCAGGGGATGCTGTCGGTGGGACCGGAATATCCCGCCAGCAGGAACGACCAGAAAATCCCACCCGTTCACTTAGTGGGGATGGTGTAAAGAAATTTAAGAGTGACAAGAAAGCAAAATGAGGAGAAGCATTGACTATTTTTTAAATATAAATTTAGAAGTAACCAATTTTGTTTTCCAATTAAGGGGCAATTTAGCGTGGCCAATCCACCTAACCTGCACATCTTGGGGTTGTGGGGGTGAGGCCCACGCAGACACGTGGAGAATGTGCAAACTCCACACGGACAGTGACCCGGGGCCGGGATCAAACCTAGGTCCTCGGCGCTGTGAGGCAGCAGTGCTAACCACTGCGCCACCGTGCTGCCCTAAAACATTGACTATAGTAGGGTTAAAATAGAGAAGTGTTAGAATAAAGAAAAGGTTTGAGGATGAGAGCGTTAACTTTTAGTCACCAAGCTGTCATTGTATCTCATCCAAGAGCATAAAATATTTGCCTCATTCTGATTTTTTTCCCCCAAATTACACTCCAAAGAGACTAGGAGGAATATTATTACAGAACAATTGAACTTCATGTTTTAGGCACCCAAGTAAGATAAAAGCATAGCTGCATGCAAGATAACGTTTCTTCTACTCCCTTTGATCTGAAATTTGGAAGGTGCCCGACCCCACTGTGCTGATGTGACATTTCTTCTTCACTTAACCCCAGTTACTCTGTAGCCCTAAGTGTTTTGTGCGGTTGATATAGTCTACATGGACTTTAGTAAGACTTTTGACAAGGTCTCACATGGGAGGCTGATGAAGAAGTTAAGAACCCATGGGATCCAGTGCAGTTGGCAAGCTGGATCCAAAACTGACTTAGTGGTAGGAGACAGAGGGTGAATGTTGAAGGGTGTTTTGTGCCTGAAAGCCTGTGTCCATCCAGCGGTGTTCCGTAGGGATCGGTGCTGGATCCCTTGATGTTTGTAATATACATTAATAATCTGGATGTGGAGTGGAAAGGTCACCGCGGGGTCACCAAGGAAAATGGAGGCTGGAGCACCAGGGAAGGCCACACTGCTTACGGCTGAAGAAATAACTCGGGTGATGGCTGCGGAATTTGAAAAGCAGTTGGCGCAGATTGCGAAATGCATGGAGACGGCGAGGAAGGAGAGGAGGGAGGCTTTGAGTGTGCTGGTGGAGGAGGCGGTTTCCCCGGTGAGGACGGAGGTGGCGAGCGCAGTGGCGGAGGTGCGAGAGCAAGGGGAGGCGCTGAAGGAAGTGGAGGAGACTTTATTGCAGCACGGTGATCAACTTGCCTCGATGGGGAAAGAGATGCGGAAGGTGATGGATACTAACAAGGATCTGCGAGGAAAAATGGCAGACCTGGAAAACCGATTCAGGCGACAGAATTTGAGGATTGTGGGGCTGCCCGAAGGAGTTGAAGGACCGAAGCCGACTGAGTATTTTGCCGCGATGTTGGCAAAACTATTGGGGGAGGGGGAGGACCCCTCCCGATATGAACTGGATCGGGCTCATCGGTCGTGGAGGCCTGTACCAAAGGCGAGTGAGCCGCCAAGGGCAGTGACTCTGTGCTTCCGTAGGTACAGTGTGAAGGAGAAGGTCCTGAGCTGGGCCAAGCAGAAGCGGGTGGTGCAGTGGGCTGGAGCTGGTATACATGTATACCAGGACTTTACGGTGGACCTGGCAAGGAGGCGGGCTGCCTTCAACCGGGTGAAGAGGGCACTGTACATTAGCAAGGTGCAGTGCGGCATTGTATATCCAGCGAAGCTGAGGGTGACTTACAAGCTCAGGGACTTTTATTTTGGAACGGCGGAAGCAGCGGAAGAGTTTGCGAAAGCAGAAGGACTGTGGCAGAACTGACAAATTGAGGAATGGCCCTGTGCCGATGTAACCTCATGACTGTATTTTCTTCTTTTTTGTATCACTCCACCCCTACCAAAACCTCGCGGCTCACCGTGAAAAAGGTGATTCTGGAGTATACCCTGTAAATATGTGAGAAAAAGGAATACTCCCTTCCCCCTGGGTTCTTAAAGCACCACGGGTCCACCATCCCCATCATTTTCATGAATTCTCCCAGCTCCTTTGCCATCCATAGACCTGGAGCTCGACCTGTCCACCTTCGGCTCTTGAACACAATTAAAGTCTCCCATGATCCACTGGTGCATGGCTAAGTCCAAGATCACTGCCAGCAACCCTCTCATTAAACCTACATCGTCCCAATCCGGTGGGTATACATTCATTGGCATCCCGCTCACCATCACATTGGCATCCCGCTCACCATCACATATCTTATATCTTGTGATCTCTCTCTCTCTCTCTCTCTCTCTCTCTCTCTCTCTCTCTCTCTCTCTCTCTCTCTCTCTCTCTCTCTCTCTCTCTCTCTCTCTCTCTCTCTCTTCTCCCCAGTCCGGCCACCCCGCACAAGTCAAACCCCGCGTGAAACAACTGACCCACCCATCCCTTTTCTCAACCTAACCTGGTCCTTCATGCGGAGGTGAATCTCCTGCAGAAAGACCACCCCCGCCTTCAACCTCATGAGGTGTGTGAAAACCCGAGATCTTTTCACCGGTCCATTGAGCTCTTGCACATTCCACATTATAAGCCTTGCTGGGGTTTACACCTCCAATCCCCTCTACTGTCCGCCGTAGTCTCCTATCAGCTCTGCCCCTCTAATTTCGCCCTGTGCCGAGCTCATCCAAGATAGCCCCCTGCGCTCCTGTCCATGCTTCTCCTCCAGCCTCGCCCCGTCGCATCTCAGTCCCCATCCCCTCGGCCATCTTTCGCCGTCATCGCCCCCCCCCCCTCCCCTCCCCCACCTCACCTCCGTTCACCAGCGTGGCAAATCCTGCCCAAGGGTTCCTCGTACTGATCCCACCTTCAATGGCAGGGGGGCTGGTGGGGGAGGGGTGGGGGGACAGCAGATGGTGGGGGGAGGAGTCCCCTTACAAAAGTATCACCTCTGTTCGCCATTGTCAATCTAACACTTGGGAGGGGGGGAAAAGAGGGGAGGGGGGGGCAAGTCCCCTTACAAACGTTTCACGCCTGCTCCCCATTGCCGCCCCAGCAAGAAAGGAAAAAGCGTCCACTTGGGAGGAAAACGAAGAAAAAAAAACACTCTACTCGTTTCTTCCGTTGGTCTAAAGTGCTGGCGCCTCCGTCTGCCAGTAAAGTTCAGTTCTCCCCCAGTTTGGGATCTTTAATAAAGTCATTGGCTGCTTCTGGAGTCTCAAAATAGTATTCCCAGCCCTCCATAAGTCTCCACAGTTTTGCCGGGTACAACATCCCAAACCTGATCTGCTGTCGCTATAGCACCGCCTTGGCCCTGTTGAATCCAGCACGCTGTTTTGCCAGTTCAGCTCCAGTGTTCGGAATTGTTCCCCTCCCATTCACAGTTCAGCATTTCCCTGGCCCACTGCAGGATCTTCTCTTTCCACGAACTTGTGGAATCTTACGAGCGCTGCCCACGGTGACACCCTAGCTCTTGGCTTCTGGCTCTTCACCTGTGTGCTTTATCCACCTCTGGAGCTTTGTCCAGCACCCTTTCCGCACCAGCCCTGCCAGCATCCTCGAGACGTGCCTCGTGGCACTCGTGCCTTCCACTTCTTCAGGCAGGCTGATGATGCGCAGGTTCTGCCTTCTCAACCTATTCTCTTGCTCTTCCACCTTTGCTCTCAGCGTCTTGCAACGGTCTCCTAAAAGCCCCACCTCTGCCTCCAATGCCACCATCCGATTGTTGTGGTCCGACATCACCCTCTCCATCTCTTGGATCTGTGGCCCCTGTACCTCCAAACACTTTTCAACCCTTTCCATCGAGCCCTTGAGGGTTGCCACAGCCCCTTCGATAGCTTTCGATCTGTCCTCCTGCATCTCTTTCCTTTGTTGACGGAACTCTTCCCTGATGAAAGCCATCAACTGTTCCATCAGGGGCTTTCCAACCTTTGCTGGTCCATCTCTCTCCCTCTCCCCCTCCCCTCTGCCATCTTTCCAATAGCTGCTGAGCCACAGGTCTTTTCCAACTCCTTGGCCAGGTCTTTCACCTTCTGCCGGGTTTGGTAACCAGCAGACATGCCACACCCGGAGGAACGGGAGGGATCGTCTCCTCCAACCTTCAGCTACACTTTTCCGTCGAGGCTTCTCCCGTTTTTGGGTAAAGGAGCTCTTTTCTATGCCTTCGAGCAGGGGCTGCCGTGTGTGCAACCACTCACATCAAGGCCACCACCGGAAGTGAACTATAATGATTTCAATTGCTACGTAAGCCTAAATATTAACTCTCTTAATCCCTATGATTTTTTTTGCTGTTCATGGTGCCTAAAGCAGCCCAACAGAGATTTTATATAGGATTTCTTTGCAATGAGATCTTAAAATTTGGATATTTTTAAAAAGGAGAGTACTCTTCATCGAGTTGATTCAACAAGGAGTCAGAGCTATTATGTCCATGAATCCACACCAATTCTTTGCAGAGACCCTCTTCATGGTCTCTTTTGAAAAGAGCATCATGGAGTAGTTGGAAGATATTACATGAAATGTCTGCTTCTGGGGAATGGCAGTTCAAATTAAAAATACTGCAGACATGGGGAAGGATGGAGGGGTTCTACAATTCATCGGCGTTATTCATTATGCACTTTCAAGAATTGGATTACATCGAACATTGGGGAGGGGGGCTGTATGTATTAATGGTGACCATGCGTGATTCCTGATTCCTTTGCGTTATTTGTTTATGTTAACATGCGGGCTGTTGTTTGGGGGTTTGGTGGGAGGATGGGGTTGTTGTTGATGTGGGGATTGACATTGTATTCGTTACTGCTTATTGTTTATTGTTGGTGGCTGTAAATTTGGGAGAAAATGTGAAAAAGAATAAAAAAAAATACTGCAGAAGGATGGGAATTTGAAATAAAATCAGAAAATGTTAGAAATATGTAGCACCTCGGTCAGCAAGCCTCGAAATATAGTCCAAGTTTACAAACTATTCGGAACTGAGAAAAGAGACGAAGAAGCATGTACAAAATCATGAAAGTCCAATTATGAAAAGGGATCACAGATATAAAAAAAATGAGCACGGTAGTGAGAGATGTATGGAATGATCCACCATTCTATGCTTTCACATCAGAAATGTTTTTTGAAATATGATTGGAGGAAGCAGAAGGAGAGATGCCATTTAATGTACAAATATCGTTCTTCTACTAGTATTTTGTTAAAGAAACTTGCACAAGGCATTGCAGGGTTAAAGAATGCATAGAACAGAATCCCTCGAGTGCAGAAGGAGGCCATTCGGCTGATTGAGTCTGCACCGACCCTCTGAAAGAGCACCCTATCTCAGCTCACCCTACCCCCGCAACCCCACCCATCCTTGGGCACTAATATTTAGCATGGCAAATCCATCTAACCTGCACATCTTTGGACTGTGGGAGGAAACCCATGCAGACACTCGGAGTGTGTGCAGACTCCACACTAGTCACCCGAGGCTGGAATTGAACCTGTGTCCCTGGCCCGTGCCGCCCTAAGTCATGGTTTCATAGATAGAATTTATAGTGCAAACAGGCATTCAAGTCTGTATGGCCCTTTGAAAGAGCACCCTACATAATTCCATGCCTCCACCATAACTCTTTTGGACACTAAGGGACAATTTATCACCAATTCACCTAACCTGGACTGAGGGAAGAAACCAGACCACCCAGAGGAAACCCATGCAGACACTAGGAGAAAGTGCAAACTCCACAGTCACCCGAGGCAGGAATTGAACCCGGGTCCTGGAGCTATGAAGCAGCAGTGCTAACCATGTGCCACCATGCTGCCTCATATCTCACCAGGTGAAACATGGGCAAGGAAACCTGTTGATTAGTACGTACCATAGTTCATATCTCCCCATAGCTGATGAATCGGTACTCCCCCATGTTGAACATCACTTGGAGGAAGCAAAAGAGGGTGGCAAAGGCAAAGAATGTACTTTTGGATGGGGGCTTCAATGCTCATCACCAAAAGTGGATCAGGTGTACCACCAGAGGGTCCTAAAGGACATAGCTGCTAAACTGAGACTGCAGCAGGTGGTGAGAGAATCAACAAGAGGGGAAAACATAATTGCCCTCGTCCTCATCAACTGCAGATGCATCTGTTCATGACAGTATTTCTTGGAGTGGCCAACGCTTAGTCCTTGTGAAGAGGGAGCTTCATCTTCACATTGAGGATACCCTCCTTCGTGTTGTGTGGCACTACCACCATACTAAATGGGATAGAAAGGATCAAGCAACTCGAGGCTGGGCATCCATGAGGCACTGTGGGCTGTTAGCAGCAGCAGAATTGCACTCAACCACAATCTACAACTCATGGCCTGGCATAACCCCCACTCTACCATTACCCCCAAGCCAGGGGATCAATCCTGGTTCAATGAAGAGTGCAGATGGGCATACCTAAAAATGACATGTCAACCTAATGAAGCTACAACACAGGACTATTTGCATGCAAAATAGCAGAAGCAGCAAGTGATGGACAGAGCTAAGCGATCCCACAACCAAGGATCAGATCTAAGCTCTGCGTTCCTGCCATATCCAGCTGTGAATGGTGGTGAACACTGGAAGGGGAAAGCTCCACAAATATCCCCATCTTCAATGATGGAGGAACCCAGCACATCTGTGCAAAAGATGAGGCTGAAAGATTTGTAGCAATCTTCAGTCAGAGATGCTGAGTAGATGATCCATTTTCAGCCTTCTCATGAGATCTTGAGCATCTCTGTCTTTAACCAAGTCGATTCACTCCACGTAATATCAAGAAACGGCTGAAGGCACTGGATACTGCAAAGGCTATGGGCCCTTACAATAGTCCTAAAGACTTGTGTTCCAGAACATGCTGTGCCCCTGGACGAGCTGTTCCAGTCCAGTTACAACACTGGCATTTACCCGGCAATGTGGAAAATTGCCCAAGTATGTCCTGTACACTGAAAGCAGGACAATTACCTTCAAATGTTTTTAAAATGGAATACCCACAACGGAAGGATTATGTGGTTGTGGAAAAAGACTTGCATTTATATAGCGCTTAAGAGCACCAGTCTCAAAGCACGTTATGGCCAATTAAGTACTTTTTGAAATGCAGTCACTGTTTTAATGCAGGAAGTGTGTCAGCCAATTTTGCACACAGCAAACTCCCAATGTGACAGTAACTGGATCTGGTCCAAATCTTCTGATTATCCAGTACAACAAAGTCTGGGTTTATGTCTATTGTCTGTCGGGGCCTTGCAGATGCCCTGGTGTAAGTACACACTGCAATTATTCGAGAAGTAGAAACTTCCAATAGGCTGTTTCGCACTGACCTGGACACTAGGTGAAAGTCTCTTAGTGACAGAGACTTGGTCAAGATATGAGCTACTTACCTGGATACGTATATTGGAAATGTTATGCTGGTTGATACCTGGTATAACTGTGATTGGACTGCAAATGAGTTAAGCTCCACTACAAACTACTTCCCTTCCACCACTCCCCCCAACACACGCTTCCCGAACCCGACCGATCACTGACTAACTCACCCACTTGAGACCTTTAAAAACTTGTGATTAAAAGCAATTTGCTTCTCCTGCCCTGATTGATCTTTGTTTCCTTGCAGAAGCTGTGCTGATCCGTCACTGCTGCAGCCAGGATTTGAAGAAAAAGTGCAAAAATGTTGGGGTGCAGTAAACTTTGCAGACAGGAGCAATGCGCCCAGCATTGCTGCTTATCAGCAGATTAGGGCCAACCTTTTTTTTGATCAGGGCACAAGGGAGAATTCCTGCTCTTCGTCAAAATAGTACAGTACAATAGGATCTTTTTTACATCTCATCCAGTGCTGCAAGTCCTCGGGTGTACTGGATTTTCAGTCTTGCTTGATGTGCTCCAGTCCCAGAGTAACCTTGCGACTGAGAGACCCGTGTGTTACCAACTGAGCCATAACTAAGATTCAGTAGGATGATGCTAGGAATGAGATGTCTTAATTTTGAAGTAAAATTTGAACACTCTTTTAAGGAGGGAGGAAAAGGAGTGAGGGGGTTTAAGGGTTTTTTCCAAATTCTGCAAGGTTTCTAAAGGGTAAACTGAAAATATAATTTCAATTGGCAGTTTGGTTGCAAGGTGACACAGATTTTAGATTATAACTACAAGATTGAAGTGATGGTTAGAAGAAATGTTTTCAAATGCAAAGATTATTAGAACAGTCAACGTTTTTATTGAGACAAAGACTGCAATATATAATTTGAAATGGACAAGTACTGGAAAAGGAAAATTTGAAATGATAAACTAGAAAGAGTTCAGAAAACATTTACTAGGATGCTACCTGGACTTGACTTGATGGTTTGAGTTACGAGAGGCTGGATAGCTAAATTGCCCCCAAACTGGAAAATAATAATTGAGTATTTTAGGTGGGGCTACGGGGTTATGGGGATGGGGTGGGAGCTTGGGTCTAAGTAAAGTGCTCTCTCTAAGAGTTGGTGCAGACTTGATGGGCCGAATGGCCTTATTCTTCACTGTAGGGATTCTGATTCAGTGAAAGAATTTTGGGGGCAAACTGAAGTTATGCTCTAGGTGCCCTCTCCAGTAAAGGCTAAACCTGGAACCTAATGTTTACATATTTAGTATCTTTTATTGACATACACACACATTACAAGCATGCACTTCCTAACACAACCAGCACAGTCAATTCCTTTACTGCATAATGCTCCTGTAATTTTATAATAAGCCCTTGCAATTTAAATACAATATGAGTGTAATGTTTATTGTTCCATCAACATCACTATTAACAAATTATCTGGTCATTGTCACATTATTTATGAGAGCTTACTGTGTGAAAACTGGCTACTGCAGCTTCAGTAGTATGTTGTTGACCATGAAGTGCTTTGGGACATCCAGAGGTGCCTGGGAAAAAGTTCTGACTCCACAGAATTCCTACAGTGCAGAAGGAGGCTATTCAACCCACCAGGTCGACACCATCGTCCGAAAGAGCACTCTAACTAGGCCCAGCCCCACCCTATTCCTGTAACCCTGCACATTGACCATGGTCAATCCATCCAATCTGCACATATTTGGACTGTGGGAGGAAACTGGTGCACTGGAGGAAACCAACACTGACCAGGGAGAACATGCAAATTCCACACAGTCACCCAAGGCCAGAATCTAACCTGGATCCCTGGCACTGTGAGGCAGCAGTGCCACCATGCTGTCCAAATGTAGTTTGTTACAACGTCTGTAGAGATCAATAACTTTTAACTGGAAGATTCTATTTCTTTTTAATAGCTAAAAGGATGGTATGACTTTCACGTTTTAAGGCATGTATTGTAATCAAAGACTCAAACACTATTGACTAATCACAGTCTTTATAGAAATCCTTTCCATTTCCATAGCACTGAATCATATAGGCCCTGAATCCAGGTAGTGAAGCCTGAGGTCCCAACTCTTTTCATTTTTGAACTAAACAGACAGCTATCATAGAATTTACAGTGCAGAAGGAGGCCAATTGGCCCATCGCGTTTGCGCCGGCTCTTGGAAAGAGCACCCTACCCAAGGTCAACACCTCCACCCTATCTCCATAACCCAGTAACCCCACCCAACACTAAGGGCAATTTTGGACACTAAGGGCAATTTATCATGGCCAATCCACCTAACCTGCACATCTTTGGACTGTGGGAGGAAACCGGAGCACCCGGAGGAAACCCACGCACACACTGGGAGGATGTGCAGACTCTGCACAGACAGTGGCCCAAGCTGGAATCGAACCTGGGACCCTGGAGCTGTGAAGCAATTGTGCTATCCACAATGCTACCGTGCTGCCCTATTAACAACCCAAGACTTTTCTGGGACTTTGAAGCCTTGCAGTATCCATTGTTGGCATGCAGGATTATATTGTCTCCTAGTGGAAACATCTTGTACTTTCTTCCCAGTAGAACAATTGGACTCCTCTTTAATTTCTAACAATCAAAGCACCCAGGTTTGCTCTCTGGCAGACCTACGAGCAGGTCACATGACCCCTTTCATTTTTACCTTGAATTAATGACATAGTTTATTTTGTTGATCTACATATTGTTATATGCAACCAGAAACTCATCAGAACTAAACTCCACCACAGTGGAAATGACTTTCAACTCCGGACACCATGGGAACTAATATTCATTTCTGTGGTTCTTGTACTGGAGAACTCCTTTCCTTTTCTATGTCCTCCTTCCTCTCTCTCTCTTTCTCTCTTTACCACCCCCCACCCCATTTACTGTGTGTGCACATAATCTTTCTCCCCCACCCCTTTTACTGTGTGTGCACATAGTGGGACATTGTAGAGTCTGGGTTTCTGAATGAGAAATAAATTTACCCTTCTGAGTTAATCAAAATGAGTTTGCTGCGGATTCACGTGCCAAACGACGGATTGGGAAACTACAGCATACTTCAAAATTAATTCAAAACATTTCTGCTTACAGATTGTTGGTAAGGCAATAGGTGCAGTTTGCCTGGGAAATTGTTTGGTTGGGTAAATGAAATCTGATATTGAGAAAATACATTCCAGTCTTGGTGTTTCCTTTACTCTGTGGGATTGCAATTATAGACACTAATGTAGTATTCATTGTCTACTTGTGTACCATTTTGTATATTAACTCTTTGTAATTTCCTAGAGCATGACTAATAAAGTACCTAGAGGGTAATACATTGGGGAGCATCATATTATAAAATATTGCGGTGAGGTACTGTACATAATTAATTGCACAATGCCAACTATAGTAGTAGAGTTTATTCTTTAATCCACCTGTGCACCAGCATGCAAAATGTTGGTATTTGACATCAGATGTGTGCGTGTAAAATTAAAAAATGCACCAATTGTGATGGACATATGAAAGTGAAATTTTGGAAAGGGGAACTGACGGGATAAATAAAAAGAAACTTTTTGCTAGTTGGGAAATCTAGGACTGGGAGACACAAGTGTTAGATTGAGGAGTGTTATATGCAAGTTTAGAGGTATAAATTTGCCATTCTCTGGGCAGCACAGTGGAGCAGTGGGTTAGCCCTGTTGCCTCACGGTGCCAGGTTCGATCCCGGCTCTGGGTCAATGTCTGTGTGGAGTTTGCACATTCTCCCCGTGTTTGCGAGAGTTTCGCGCGCCCCCCCCCCCCCCCCCCCCCCCCCCCCCCAACCCAAAGATGTGCAAGGTAGGTGGATTGAACACGCTAAATTGCCCCTTAATTGGAAAGAAAATGAATTGGGTACACTAAATTTAGGGAAAAAAAGAAATTTGCCATTCTCTTCTGCAAATAGTAGTTGATGTTAGATCACTTGTTAATTATAAATGAGATTGGTTTACAAAAATCAATCAAAGATATTAAGGAAAATGTGGCTTGGACAGGTACTGAGTTATGTCATTGGCTAGCCATGATTGAATTGTATAGTGGAACGATCTAATCCTGGGCGGGATTCTCCCATTCGGCGGCAGAGTGTCCATGCCGTCGGAAACGCCGTCGCGTTTCATGACAACGTGAATGGCCACTAGGAGTACCGATTCTGGTCCCTAGAGGGGGCCAGCACGGCGCTGGAGGGGTTCACGCCGCTCCAGCCTCTCATCCCGCGTGAACTGTACACCGTGGGATCCACGCATGCGCAGTGGCGCCGGCATCAACGAGGACATGCGCAGTGGCACCGGCGCCAACCCGGCATGCACGGTGGCCTCCCTCAACGCCCCGGCGCAACATGGCGCGGGAGTTCAGGGGCCCGCACGTAAGAAATTGGCCCGGGGAGTGAGAGGCCGGCCCGCAGATTGCGGGGCAGGCCCCATCGGAGTTCACAATATGCTTGTTCTTGTACTACCTTGTCAAGTGTTTCATCAGTATTCAGTAGATCAAATGAGCCCAATGAAAATGATACTTGTTCTCCCATTGAAACTCCTTGAGAGTTGACAATTGGTCATTAACTTGGAGGATATATTAGCACTTGTGGTTCAGTCACGTTTAGCTTCTAGCATTTGGATGCAAACTTGAAAGACTTGGCAGAAACTCTTCGAGCCTGCCAAGTGTTTGATACTCTTGGATCTAATCGTGTTTATTCAAATCGTGACCATGATTTTAGTATCAGAATTCTTAACATAGAAAAGATCAATGTCCTTTACTGCTACAATCAAATCCAAGGCAATGAGGGCAGAACTGAAAATGGCAAACGGCTGCTCCCTGTTTTAAATTTTATATTTGCTGTCCAAAATCGAATGCTACCCGGCTGATAAATCTAATTTCTTACATCAGCTGTATTCTGTTGTTGGCTCTTTGCATTAAATCAGTGAACCCTGTTTCTAATGAAAGCTTTGAGTTTGTTTCACTATCCATTTAGCTTTACCGAACAATGGCTAAAACTTAGCTACAACGTACTTTGGGGCGACTTGAGCACTCAGTTATTTTTGTTCTTCTCTCTGTGTTTTTTGTTCTTCACTATTATGAACAAACTGCTAAACTATTGCAACAATCTACAGTGTCCTTTAGAAATCTAGATACTGGATAAATGCTGAATCCAAATACAGTCCACTGCATGTTTCTAAAGGCAATCTGCAATATCTGACTTGTATTACCAGACATTCTCCACATCTCTCCAAGGACATATGGATTTTTGAAAAAATGTTGGTTCAAACCAAGGTCTAGATGTGAAATATTAAGCAGGCCTTTCTTCCTCCACCGATTTGTTGTCTGATACAAGTGTTTCCAGCAAATTCTCTTGTTTTATGTTGGCTTTCACAATGGATTGAAAATAAGCGAATCAAATAAAAGTTCAGCTTAGGGTGGGAGGTCGAGGGGGGATTTGAGGGAAAAACCTTTTGACCCAGAGGGTGCTGACGGTCTGGAACACACTGCCCTGGGAGGGTGGTAAAGGTGGGATGCCTCCCATCCTTTAAAAAGTACCTGGATGAGTACTTGGCACACCATAACATTCAAGGCTATGTGGGCCAAGTGCTGGCAAGTGGGATTGGTGGGCATGTCAAGGCCTTTCATGCAGCGGTGCAGATTCGATGGGCCGAAGGGCTTCGTCTGCACTATCTGTCATTCTATTTACTATTGTGCTCAATATATCCAAAGAGCTTCAAGTTAGATAATGGAGAGGGGTTTGCTGTAAGTAAGTGAAAATAAATGGCCCTGCAACTATCTCCTGCTGTCACATTTCCAGCTGGCCTCATCAAGCACATACAGTATTTTGCAGGCAAGTGGGATCCTGTCAGATGGTTACGTGAGTTAGACTGTCAGACGATGCTGCATGCTTATTTTCCTGGTGAAGTGTTTAATCAACACCACCACCAAAACCCGATATTAAAAGACTTATTTATTGCGAGAACTCTTCCTGTTGATTCCATTAGTTCCTATTTCTTTTATTTTGTCTTTATCGTTTTGGTCCATGGATCGTTAATGGAGACATACCTTTAAGTTGAGCAGAGGAAGAAATGTTAAGTGTTACAGAGTTTTGCATTTTGGGCAGAAGAACCCAGACATTAGGGCACCCAAGAGATTGGAGGGGTTTAATTCGATTGGTTGGCTGATGGCCAATAGATTGGCCAAGGAGAGTATTCTGTCCTCCATCCGACAGCTGTGTGTCTCTCTCTCTCTCTCTCTCTCTCTCTCTCTCTCTCTCTCTCTCTCTCTCCTCTCTGCTGCCTACTATCTGCACGCAGAAGTTTGTAGACTCCGAAAGAATCTGTCTCAAATGCTGGCTGCCTGCTATTTCTGAGTCCATAGTGAAAACCATTACAACCTGAAAACAAAGGTCACATCCATCTGAAAGCCTAGACTGAAGAAATAACTGGAAGATTTCCATCTGAAACCTGGTCAAATGGAGTTGGAATTGACCGCTCACTGGCCTAGGGTGTTGTAACAATTTGTATGGCTGTAACTGGACTTCAAAGTGAGTAAGTGATGATTATATACTTTTTAAGATGTTAGTGCTATATGAATGGAACTTTACCTTTCTTTCTCCCTTGATATCCAAAATCACCTTTCTTGAAACAGTGCAGCATGTGAAATGCTGTTTCAGTTGCTGCAATAAATCCTTGTTTGGCATGAAGTTTTAATCTCTCGCACAATCCTGTATTTGTTCCCTGTACGTTTTAAATGCTGACTTTGTGCTTGTGGAGAGGCGTTTATCTAGAATCTTTGGAGAAAAAAAGGAAGTTATATAATAATTTACATTTGCATTGTCCTTCTATAGTGAAACCTACCAAGCTATTTTAGAAAAGGAGGGGTGGATTAACACAGAATTGGGAGAGGAAGATAGTGGAGGTGACTGCAGTTGCAGTTCAAGGAGGTTTTGTTTAGACTTTTGAAGATGTTGTGAGGTGAAAAGGCGTAGGATTGTGATGTTTCAAGGCTGTGCCATCAATAATCAAAGAGTGATTGTCACAGACCTGAAATTAACTCTGTTGCTCTCCCCATAGATGCCTGGTGAGTATTCCCGGCATGTTTCCACCTTTGACCAAGTTTTCGGTTTTCTGTTCTGTCCTGGTATTCCAAATGTGGCTCAGTGTCAATTTTTCTTTGCTAGTGCTCCTGTGGAGAGTCTTGGGACATTTTACTATGTTAGAGGTGTTACTTAAATGCAAGCTGTTCTTGTATTACACACTGGATAATAGGCTTGTGGAACCAGAAGGAAGACACAATTGAGTCATAGTATAAGTGGTTCAAGGCTCAATTGGATAGCTTTCTGGGAAAAGGAAATGGTTAAACAAGGGATTGAATCTATCAACGGTCAGATTTGTTGAGCTCAATGGCCTTTTCCTTGCCAACCTTGTGTCCCTGATTGCAAAAGAGCAGCACAGATGAAATATCTTGATTACACTGTAACAACCATCCTCTTAACTGAGCAGGATTTGGTTGAAGCTACCTAATGAAAGGTGAATTGTGGCAACTGAAATTATTTGTTTTTCTTCTGAAATGTGTTGAAATATGCTTGAACGGTAATAATTTTATCTTGGAGTATGTTCTACTTGCATATGTTTTGACAACGCCTGGTACAAAATTTAGTTTTTAATTTTAACATTAAGGTAGGCACAAGATATCCATTCTAATCACACAATTGGTCCATTTAAACAAAGGGTCACCATGTACCCTGACTTTGCGAACAAAATCTACATGAACTGAAGCAACAAAAGACTACTGTAACCTATAAGCAGTAACCTGCTCGTCGATATTCAGTTTTGTGTTCTGTCAGGGCCATTTAATCATTACAACATTTGGACAAACGAGCAGGTGAGCTAAGAATGACTGCCATTGATGTGAAAGCAGCATTTGGCAGTAGAGAGTCTGAGCCAAATTGGAAGTCAATGGAAATCGGTGGGACGAAAGTTTCCACTGGTTGGTGTCATACCTAACTCAAAAGATGATTGGTTGTCAGAGGCCAATCACCTCAGCCCTAGGACATCTACAGGAGTATCTTTAGTTGCTTCCCTCCCTCGTAAGGTTGTAAGTGGCGATGTTCACTATGAAATGTTCAGTTCCATTTGAGGCTCCTCAAATACTGATGCAGCAAGATCTGATAAGTGGCAAGTAACATGCATGCCATACAAGTGCCGGGCAAGGATCATCTCCAACAAGACTGAATCCAAATCTCCACATGACATTCAAAACTTGTTACTGTAGCTGAATTACCCACCATCAACACCCTGGAGGTTACCGTTGACCATAAACTGAACTGGGCTGGGGACATAAAAATGCTGGCTGCAAGATTCCACAATGCCTGTCCATTATCTGCAAGGCACAAGTCAGGAATCTGATGGAGTACTCTCCGCTTTTCTGGTTGAGTGCAGATCTAGCCACACTCTGCACCATCCAGCACAAAGCCGTTTGATGGCACTTCACCCACCACCATAAAAAATAAATTCACTCCCACGACCACCTGTGAACTGTGACAACAATGTGTACCATCTACAAGATGCACTGCAACAACCTGCCAAAGCTTCTTGAGCATCTTCCAAGCTCCTGACCTCTTATTGTCTAGAAGGACAAAAGGCAGCAGGCAAATGGGAACATCAGTAACAGCAAGTTCCCCCAAGCTACAAACTATCCTGACTTGGAACCATGCCTCCACTGTGGCTGGGGCAAAAAAACTGGAACTCACAGCATTGTGGCTGCACTGACAACACATGGAAGGAAACTCGCCACCACTGTTCTTCAGGGCATTTCGCAATGGGCAATAAATGCTTGGTGACGCTCCAGTCTAAGGAATGATTTTTAAAAAACACTGCATTTCTTAGCTACATTTGCTTTGTGCATTTGCTACTATTCTAGATTTAAGGTGAGGTGAAGTTGCAAGTGGGATCAGCACTGAAATAATTAAATTCTTCGATAGTTCCTGCACCACTGGATTAGGAAAGAAATGTGCAAACTTAGAATATTACAAAATATAAGGATGAATACCTATTCTGACGTTTCGCATAATTACCCCAGGTGTTCAGCGTAGACCTCTCCCTCAGGAGATCGAACCTGTGATTTTAGTGTCCCAAGATTAGCTAGATTGTACATGATCTGTAGTAGGCTTAATAGATTCAATTTCCTTAATTTTCCAAGCGTTATGTCCTCCTGTGGGAGGGATACGGTTTTGCTTTTCACAATAGATAAATGACTGCATCCCCAAGTGAAACCATGTCAAAACTGGTCAGTCAATGTGGTTTTAAAAATAGAAACAGGAACTTTGCTCCAAATGCTGTAACATGTTTTGCTTCAGCTTCACTTGCATAGTTTATCACTTGAACAGCAAGAATGTTCTGCAGTTTCATAAGAGCATGGAGTCGCCATTCGGTCCATTGTGTCATTGCTGGCCCTCTGGAAGAGCAGCAATTGACTGCCTCGATTGATCCTGCCTCCACTGCACTCTTGGGCAGTGTCCAGATCCTAATTACTCACCTGCATTTTTAAAACCGTTTCCCTCGCGTGCCCATTGTTTCTTTTGCTAGTTACCTTAAATCTGTGCCCTTTTGTTCCTGCTCCATCCAACAGTGGAAACATGTTTCAGATGCCTCATGGTTTCTGAACCCTCTATCAGACCTCCTCTCCTATTTACCTTGCGATTTTAAAAAAAAATTTAAAAAAAAATTTTTTTTTTGTGGTGAACATGTCACTTATTGCAGGTACTGTATTATTCGGTGATGCTCTTTCTTTTCTAGCCATTTTATTTACTTTAGACTATAGCAAATCTAGACTTGGGCTACTTTAATGTAAGTTTAAATGGGTTATCCAGAAACCAAAATTATGTGGAATCCAAAATGCAATTGGCACGGACGGTTTTGTATAAAGGGTACTGGACCTGTAATCATTCTTGGAACTGAGCAAGCTTTTAAAAAAATAAATTTAGAGTACCCAATTCTTTTTTCTAATTAAGGGGCAATTTAGCATGGCCATTCAGCTTGACCCTTTAACTGCACTCTTATTTGAAGTTTTTAACTTTCCGTTGATCTTTGTTATGTTCGGGGAGTGGCCCTTTCTTTGCTTTGTCCCTCAGTTTCTTTCCTTTCTTCTGTTTTGTTGGTGGACCTCAAAAGAGTGGCCAATTCACCTACCCTGCACATCTTTGGGATGTGGGGGTGAGACCCATGCAGACACTGGGAGAATGTACAAACTCCACAGTGACCCCGGGCCAGGATCGAACCTGGATCCTCGGTGCCGCGAGGCAGCAGTGCTAACCACTGCGCCACCAAGCCGCTCCTCCAATATGGTGCTTTTAACCGTGATTCAGTGGTTGCACTTTCGACATTTTTTAAGTTCGAAAGTTGTAGGTTCAAGCCTCACTGGAAGACTTCAGGCCCACATTTCACTGCAGTGTTAAAGTAATGTTGCAATGCTGGTGATGCCATATTTTGGATGAGATGTTGAGCTGAGGTCCCATCTACCCTCTTGAATGGACATAAAAGATTCCATGACTCTGTTCAGAAAAGAGCAGGGGGGCTTTACTGATGAAAATGCCGATATTTATTCCTAAACCAACCCTCCTAGTCAGTTATCTCTTAGTTATTTCTGGAATTGTTTGCTGTGTTTCTTTGTATTTCAACAATGAGAACAAGAGAAAAACACGCCTTTTGCTTGTAAAGTGGTTCTGGATATGCTGCAGTAGTGGCTGAAGTGGCATGAACTCTGGGTGCTCTGTCCCTCCCCCCCTCCAAACGCCGTGTGGGAGAATCGCTGGGGGGGCCGCGCCACGCTGCCCCGACCCCCGCACACGATTCTCCCACCCCCCCGGAAACTAGCCGCATGCGTAAGACGTTCCCTTGCGCATGCGCAGGATGGCGCGGCCCAACTGTGCATGTGCAGGATTGGGCTGCCCCAACTGTGCATGCGTGGGTTGGTGCGGCGCCCATTTGGCACCGCGTAAGGATGCTGGAGCGGCGTGCACCCCTATGGGGGCCAGAATAGGTCGTGCCCGGGCCCTGTTCGCGCCGTCGTGAAACGCAACGGCGTTCACGACGGCGCAAACACATGGCCTCCATATCGGAGAATCGCCCCCTCTATTTATGTCTCTCTCCCCTTCTGTCCATCTTCCTCACTTTTTATAGCAGAAATATTCACACTCTTCTTACACACTTTTCCAGTGTACCGGTACTCATTAAATAAGCTGCTGCGTAACCAAGATAACCTTGAGGGAATATTCAAGGGGGGGGGGGGGGGGGGGGGGGGGGGGAGCTAATTAACTAAAGCTAAGGCAAAATGAAGAAGGGACAAAAATATAATTCGAGTAAAAATGGAGGATATCACCAATCAAAGGTTGAAATCTTTTATTGTCACAAGTAGGCTTATATTAACACTGCAATGAAGTCATTGTAAAAAGCTCCTAGTCGCCACATTCCGGCACCTGTTCAGTTGCCGTTGTGAAGAATTTGAAGAATTTATACTTCTAGTTTTATTTATTTTTTTAAACAAAAATATTTTTGCTGCTTTACTTCCATCGTGCTTTTTCATTGTAATCCAAGTTTAAACTGTTAGGAAAACGAGGACAGTTTTATGAGATTTATATTTGCATTGGTAAACAGTAGAAATAAGGTATGGATTTAAGTGGGTTTAATTTAATGTTTCTGTGCCTGGAAGGATAAAACCTGTAGTTAGGTTCATGCTGGTCAAAGGTGTTTGTATGTGTGGGAGTTGGTTAAGTTCCAACTCTGTTTCTATATTGCTCACAGAGGGCTACGGCGTGTAGAATAAATCAAATGCATAAGCATGTGGGGGTTGCTTAGCAATTGGGGCCTTGTACGGTAGAGAAGCTTTAAGTTAATTAAGTTTTAATTTAGTTAATTTAAAAAATAATTTAAGTACCCCGATTTTGTTTTTCTAATTAAGGGGCAGTTTAGCGTGGCCAATTCACCTAATCTACACATCTTTGAATTGTGGGGGTGAAACCCACACAAACATGGGAAGAATGTGCAAACTCCACAGGGACAGTGACCCAGAGCTGTGGTCAAACCTGGGACCCTCGGCGCCGTGAGGCATCCGTGCTATCCACTGCGCCACCGTGCTGCCCCTTAATTTAGCTTGTTTGATTGCAGTTGGAGATACATAGTGAGAGAGAAGGCACCTCTGCTAGAAGCAGTTTGTATAGAAGGCTAGAGAGGGAATATCGTTCTCCGCTTTGCCAGACAAAAAGACATGCCATGGAGTAATCAGTGCAGACACCTGAACAGCAGCTAGTTAAAGAAACTGTGTCCAAGAAGTCTGCAGTTAAGTGAACAGAGACCAGGGGCACCCTGGTGGCGCAGTGATTAGCATTGCTGTCTCACGCGCCGAGGTCCCAGGTTCGATCCCGGCTCTGGGTCACTGTCTGTGTGGAGTTTGCACATTCTCCCCGTGTTTGCGTGTGTTTCGCCCCCCCACAATTCCAAGATGTTCAGGGTAAGTGGATTGGCCATACTAAATTGCCCCTTAATTGGAAAAAATGAATTGGGTACTCTAAACATTTTTTTTAAAGTGAACAGAGACCAGGGTATTGTTTAAAAGAATTTAAGGAAGAGTAAACCAAGTGTTCTGAGTTAGAGAGACAATCACAGTAACCAGATGTAAAGTGGGACAACACCCTATAAAGGTAAAACAAACATCTGATGCCATTTTGCCAGCAGTCAAGACAGAAATCATATAGGCGTTGGTGTGAAGTCCTGGACTGGTTTCGCTGTTAAAAGTGGAGCAGAAACATTGTTTAAAAGCATCGTTTGGAAAACCTCGTCTGGATTTCAGAATGCAAGTAGCTAAGGGAAAGCATACTTCATTTAAAAGAACATTTTAAGTGTGTTCTTGGGAGCGGAGTTTGGGAACTCACGTGGCAATCATCTTGGGGGGGGCGGGGGGGATTTTGAGGAGAAATCCACAGACACTAATTTTCCTAGCAGAGTGTTTGATTTGACCACAGTTGTCATGTGTGCTTAAAATGGACTTGTGTTAATTGAGACTATTGTAGCTTAAGTCGTGCTCTGTAATTCATGTTCATCTTTAAATTGTCTGCATTTGTTAAGGAGTGTGCAAAGGAGTTTGTATTATAATTTTCCCATGTTTAATAATGTTTTTCCTTGTTGAAACTAATTAGTGGTCCTGTAACAGTTCCTCCATGTTTATATATTTTTTAAAAAGTAAAAGTTGCGATCTTTTGAGCCAGAGTTCCATTCTGGGAACTTCCTGTCCAGTTATAACACCAACTGGGATCGTAACAAAGGGTACATTGAGGGCGGCATGTGGCACAGTGGTTAGCACTGGGACTACGGCACTGAGGACCCGTGTTCGAATCCTGGCCCTGGGTCACTGTCTGTGTGGAGTTTGCACATTCTCCCATGTCTGCGTGGGTTCCACCCCCACAACCCAAAAATATGCAGGTTAGGTGGATTGGCCATGCTAAATTGCCCCTTAATTGGGAAAAAAAAAAAATTTGATACTTTAAATTTATTTAAAAAAACAAAGGGTACATTGGCAATCACAACCTGCACTATTAATTTATTGCATACAAATATCCCGATATCGGCATTGCAACTACCCTACTAAAGTAGTGACTTAACCACGTAATGTTCACATTAATTACAACCAGGCATTACTTTAAAACTTACTAGTGCTTATGTTTTCCTCATATAATGAACACTTTTTCATAATATAAAGAACATACTTTGATTATCAGAACTTCTTTGCAGGATTTATTTTAAGAGTACTTCCATGCGTTTAAACCCCCATAAGTCTTTAGCTTAAGTGCTTTGAAAACAATTGGATGTCATGATTGCATTAAATTTGTTGGTTTCTAGAGGTTTGCATTTTTTCAGGGGTGTGGAAGCTCTTCCATCCACTGAAGTTAAGCACAAGTGGGAAGTAACTGTCTGATTTACCCAGTCCTGCCCACTGCTCAGCAACATTAGATCCCTCTATTGTTTTTAACATTTTAACTCTCCAGTTCTGGCTTTGAATGCTTTGTGCATTCACAAACATATTATTTGATTCTAATTCCAATTTATTTTTCTGGGCTTTTCATTTTGTTTTATTTGCTATCCCCTTATTCTGCAACAGCACTTCTTTCATTTGACCATTTCATTCTTTTTCCTTTGATCATATCTCCTCTCTGTTTATTTTTTAATAATAATAAACTGGCTCTCCATTTAGTTTAACTGCAACAGATTGTTTAACTGTGCAGTTAAACCCCATTAGTGCTTATTTGGATCACCTGAAATGCACCCCCCCACACACATCTCCACCCCCCCCACACGCGCACACAACAGTTTCCCACCCCTCGCCTATTTTCCCCCATAGGTATCCATCCAACACAGCCCTCAGACACACATTTCTTTCTCTTTGCCCCCCCCCCCCCCCCCCCCCCCCCCCCAATATGCACATGTTTTATTAACCAGGAGTGTTGATGAGGGTAAGGCTTTTGATGTGGTTTAAATAGACTTTAGCAAGGCTTTGGCTAGGGTCCCTCATGGCAGACTGGACAAGAAAGTACAGGTTCCTGGAGTCCAAGGCACATTGGATCCAAAATTGGCTGAGCGGTAGGAAGCAGGCGGTGATGGTGCAGAGATGTCTCTGTGACTGGAAGTCTGTTTCAGTGGGGTACTGCAGGACTCGGTGTGGAGCTCTTGCTATTTGTGGTGTACATTAATAATTTTGACTTACGATCAAGAAGTTCATGGATGACACAAAAATTGGTAGGGTGGTAAATACTGAGGAGGATAGCTGTAAGTAGGCAGTCTTGTGGTACAGTGGGTAGCATCCCTGCCTCTGAGCCAAACGTTTGTGGTTCAAGTCCTACCCCAGGACTGGATGGCCAAGGAAGGTGCGTTCTATAAATCCTTTCAAATATGCCAATGGCTGGCGGTAAGAGTGGGAGAGACTCTGGTCAGCCACACTTGATGTGAAGTGGCGTCCCTCAAGCTATAAGCACCTGGCAATCGACTACTGACTTGCTCTGAGAATTACTAGCTGTGGAAACAGACTAAGGTCTGCTGTAGTTCACCACTAGATGCAGGAAGAGAAGTGGAATAGCTCTAGACTTCAGGAAGATGTCAGTGGGCTGGTCAGCTGGGCAAAGCAGTGGCAAATGGAATTCAAACCGGAAGTGTGAGGTTATGCACAGGTACTGAAGATCAGAGGAACCTTGGAGTGCATAGCCACTGATCCCTGAAAGTGGCTGGGCAGGTAGATAAAGTGGTTAATAAGGCAATGGGATACTTGCCTTTATTAGTCGGAGCATAGGGTACAAGAGCAGGTAGGTCATGCTGGAGTTGCATAAAATGCTGGTTATGCCAAAACTAGAGTACTGCCTGCAGTTCCGGTCACCACAATATTGGAAGAATGTGATTGCACTGGAAAGGGGCCGGTTTAGGTCAGTTGGCTGGACAGCTGATTTGTGATTGCACTGGAAAGGGTGCTGCCTGGGCTAGAGAGTCTGAGTGAGGAGGAAAGATTGGATAGGCTGGGGCTGTTTTCCTTGGAGCAGCATCAGTTGAGAAGGGACAAGATGGGCACTTTTTTCCATGCGTAGAGGGGTCAGTGATCACTGGGCATAGACGTAAGGTAAGAAGTAGAAGGCTAGAGCAGAGTTGAGGAGAAACAATTTCACCCAGAGGGTGGTGGGAGTCTGGAACTCCTGAAAGGATGGCTGGGTTAGAAACTCTCCTAATTCACTTGCACTGACAATCTTCAGGGCTATGGGCCGAGCGCTGGGAATGAGAGTGTAGTCCGATCTTTGTTGACTAGTGTGGACACAATGGGCCAAATAGCCTCTTGTGCTGTAAATGTCTATGAATCCACACACCACGCGCGCATGTCCCAACATATACACACCAGCAGGGGCTGGTTTAGCTCACTGGACTAAATTGCTGGCTCTTAAAGCAGACCAAGGCAGGCCAGCAGCACGGTTCAATTCCCGGACCAACCTCCCCGAACAGGCGCCGGAATGTGGCGACTAGGGGCTTTTCACAGTAACTTCATTGAAGCCTACTTGTGACGAGCGATTTTCATTTTCATTCAGTAGGGTACATCACTGTATGTTCAGTTATGGTGATTTTAAATCCTTTGTTTTTAAACGAGTGGGACACTTTTTTTTCCCCAATAAAATATTGGTAGTTGTGTAAGTACTAGGCCCATCAGCTGCTTTTCTTAAAAACCTAATTTCTTCTGCGTTCCATTGCTTAGTGTTTTTATTGGCGGGAAATAACATTTAAACTATAAAATTGAGTTTCTGATATTTAATAGAGGGCAGTGAATTGTAAGGATTGGCTTTGGTTTGGTCTGAATGTTCTATGCTTTGTCATTTTAAAATAGTTCCGTTCTTAATGATTTAGACTCCTCGAGTGAAAAGTAATTAATTCCTTCACTGTATAAGGGTGCGTTAGAACTTGTAAACCATCAGTCTCCACATTCTGTTTCGAAAATGATTTTTGTTTCCAAGACATGGATGAATTCCTAATACTAGCTATTTCAAGAATTATGAGCACTCACTGAAGTCCTTTTTTAATTTGTAACATAGCTCATTCAAGCACTCTGCCATCCCTCCACTGCAACTCTCATCTCTCATCTCCTCACTGCCATTTTAAACATATAATTGCATCTCCGGTTTTTTTCTTTCTTGTCCTGCTTATACCACTCCTACCAGAAGACCATCTGCCATGGCATGTCACGTCCTGCTAGTCTCATCATCGCACATCCACTATACCCAATCTCTGTAGCTTTTCTTTTTTTTAAAAATGTATTTTATTTCCAACATGTATCAAAACAGGTTACGACACATAAACACCCCAGGAAACATACTTTCCAGCAACCAACTATTCAGTCTGTACAAGTTTTCCCCCCCCAAACCTCGCGCGACGTACAGCTCCTCAAACACGGTCACAAACACCCTCCACCTTTTCTCGAACTCCCCTGCTGAACCCCTTCACTCTAACCGCAGGAAGTCGTACAGGTCACCTAACCAAGCTGCTACCTCCGGTGGCGATGCCAACCACCACTCCAGCAAAATTCGTTGCCGTGCAATCAGAGAGGCGAAGGCCATGACATCGGCCTTCCTCCTCTCCATGAGCTCCGGCTAACTGAAGCCCCAAATATCTCCACCAAAGGGTCCGGGTCCACCTCTTCCTCCACTATCCTGACTAAGGCCCCAAACACTCCCGCCCAGCATCTTTCCAATTTTTGCAACCCGTAAATATGTGCGCGCGCGTGATTCGCTGGTCCGCGCCCACACCTCTCACCCTCATCTGCTACCCCCTGAAAGAACCGACTCATTCTCGCCCGAGTCATATGCACCCTGTGCACCACCTTGAACTTTATCAGGCTCATCCTTGCACAAAGCAGTGCCTCACTCCATACTCCCCAATTGATTTCCATTCCCAACTCCGCTTCCCATTTCTCCTTGATCTTCACCACTCGCTCGCCTCCCTGCTCCCCCAGCCACTTACATATATCCCCAATTCTTCCCTACCCTCCCACATCCGGAAGCAGCAGTCACGAAATCTGTTGATGTTTGTACTCCACATGAGCAACAGTCCCAATTATGTTTGCCTGTTGGGTTTTCATATCACTTGACCCACTATCCTTTAGTTAGAGGATTATATACGTAGGATGCATGGCATCGAAACAGGACATTTGGCCCAGCCAGTTTGTGCCAACATAATGCTTGACTCCGACCTCCCAACTTTCCAAATCAATTATCATAACCCTCTGTTGCCTTCTTTTATATACTTTTCTAGACTTGGAATTATATGTATTATTCGCTTCAACCAATTCCTGTGGTAGTGATTTCCACATTCTCATCACTCTTTGGGTCAGCGGTATGTTCTCGGGGCAGCACAGTGGTTAGCATTGCTGCCTCACGGCGCTGAGGTCCCAGGTTCGATCCCGGCTCTGGGTCACTGTCCGTGTGGAGTTTGCACGTTCACCCCATGTTTGTGTGGGTTTCACCCCCACAACCCAAAGATGTGCAGGTTAGGTGGATTGGCCATGCTAAATTGCCCCTTAATTGAAAAAAATGAATTGGGTACTCTAAATTTAAAAAAAAAAAGAGGTATGTTCTGAATTCCCTACTGCATTTCTTGCTATCTCGTATAGGTGAGTTAAAGTTCTGCACCTCCGGAATTCCGGTTGCGACGATGACCAGCTAAGTCGCACGTTTCGGCACCTCCCGTTTTAACGGACATTTGGGCTCTTATCGGGAGCCCCAACGGCAATTTTCGAAGGCTAAACCCACTGTGAGGCGACATAGAAGGGAGTCCCCCCGGATGTGAATGGACAGAAGAGATAATAGTGGCCAGATTGCGGAGGATCCTCTGGAGCAGCGGCAAAGAAGGGAAGTGAGAAGCAAGATGGCGGCGGAGGGAGGCCAGTTGGTATGGGGCCTGCAACAGCAGGAGTTCCTCCGGTGATGTGTGGAGGAGCTCAAGAAGGAGGTGCTGGCGCCGTTGCTGCAGCCGATTTGAGGGGTTAAAGGAGGCGCAGAAGACCCAAGAGTTGGAGCTCCGTGGAGTGAAGGCAAAAGCTGCCGAAAATGAGGACGAGATACAGGGCTTGGTGGTGAAGACGGAGACGCACGAGGCACTGCATAAGAGGTGTATGGAGAGACTGGAAGCCCTGGAAAATAGCTTGAGGAGGAAGAACTTAAGAATCTTGGGTCTTCCCAAAGGGGCAGAGGGAGCGGACGTTGGGGTGTATGTGAGCACGATGCTCCATACCTTAATGGGAGCTGAGGCCCCGACGGGCCCCCTGGAAGTGGAGGGAGCGTATAGAGTCCTCGTGAGAAGACCAAAGGCAGGAGAAATACCTCGAGCAATAGTGGTGAGGTTTCACCGCTACAAGGACAGGGAGATGGTCCTGAGATGGGCGAAAAAGACACGGAGCAGCAGGTGGGAGAACGCGGTGATCCGCGTGTATCAGGATTGGAGTGCGGAGGTGGCGAGAAGGAGGGAGAGTTTCAATCGGGCCAAGGCGGTGCTCCACCAGAGGAAAGTGAAGCTCGGAATGTTGCAGCCGGCAAGACTGTGGGTTACACACCAGGGTAAACACCACTACTTTGAGACGGCAGAAGAGGCGTGGACATTTATTGGAGAGGAGAAGTTGGACTAGATTTGAGAATGAGTATTTGAAATGAAGTAGCGAGGTGGTGGCAAGGGACTGGGAATCAGATGGGGGAAAATTTTCTTTCCCCTCGAAGGGGGGGGGGGGGGGCACGAAGAAATGTGGGCGCCGGTGGGGAAGGGGAGGGGGAAGGAGAGAGGGAGCTGCGCCATCAGGGGTGGGGCCGAGAGGGAAGCGCGGGCTTTGTCCCCGCGCTATGGAAATTGTATCGGGAAAAGGGGGCGCAGGAAGGAGGGTGCCTCACATGATGGGAGGCTAAGGATAAACGGGGGAAGCCGAGGTCAGCCAGAGTTTGCTGACTTCCGGAAGCAATATGGGGGGAGCAACTAAGCTAGAGAGGGATCTAGTGGGGGGGGGGGGTGGGGGGGGGGAGGTAAAAGTGCCCCCCAACCCATTTTTTAAAGAGTTTTCCTCCTTCTCCCATGTCCACAAAGTGTACTCCCGGATAGACTTCTTTGTCCTGGGAAGGGCGCTGATCCCGAAGGTGGCAGGAACGGAGTATTCGGCTATAGCCATTTCAGATCATGCCCCACATTGGGTGGATTTGGAAGTAGGAGAGGAAAAGGAACAGCGCCCACTCTGGAGACTAGATATGGGACTGTTGGCGGACGAGGGGGTATGTGTAAGGGTGAGGAGATGTATTGAAAGGTAACTAGAGACTAATGATGACGGAGAGGTCCAGGTGGGAGTGGTCTGGGAGGCGCTGAAGGCGGTGGTTAGAGGGGAGCTGATCTCCATAAGGGCCCATAAGGGGAAACAAGAGGGTAAAGAAAGGGAGAGATTGTTGAGGGAGATTGAGGGTGGATAGGCAATATGCGGAGGCTCCAGATGAAGGGCTATACAGGGAAAGACTGAGATTGCACACGGACTTTGACTTGTTGACTACGGGTAAGGCGGAGGCACAATGGAGGAAGGCACAGGAGTGCAGTATGAATATGGAGAGAAGGCGAGCCGGCTGCTGGCCCACCAACTTAGGAAGAGGGGGGCGGCGAGAGAGATCGGAGGGTTTGGAGACGAGGAGAGAAAGATGGAACGGGGAGCTGAGAGGGTGAACGGGGTGTTTAAGGTATTTTACGAGAGGCTATATAAGGAATGATGCGTTTCCTAGACCAACTGGAGTTCCCGAAGGTTGAGGAACAGGAGATGACAGGACTGGGAGCGCAGATTGAGGTGGAGGAGGTGGTAAAAGGAATTGGGAACATGCAGGCAGGGAAGGCCCCGGGACTGGATGGGTTCCCGGTGGAGTTCTATAGGAAATACGTGGACCTGCTGGCCCCACTTCTGACGAGAACCTTCAATGAGGCTAGGGAAAGGGGGAACACTACCCCCGACGATGTCGGAGGCGACGATATCGCTGATCCTGAAAAGAGACAAAGACCCGCTGCAGTGCGGGTCATACAGGCCTATTTCCCTCTTGAACGTATATGCCAAGCTTCTGGCCAAGGTGATGGCGACGAGGATGGAGGACTGTGTCCCTGGGGTGGTGCATGATGATCAAACGGGGTTTGTTAAAGGGAGGCAATTGAATGCTAATATACGGAGGCTGCTGGGGGTGATGATGATGCCCCCACCGGAGGGGGAGGCGGAGATAGTGGTGGCGATGGATGCAGAGAAAGGATTTGACAGAGTGGAGTGGGACTACCTGTGGGTAGTACTGAGGAGATTTGGATTTGGAGAGTGGTTCATTAGATGGGTTCAGCTCCTGTACAGGGCCCCGGTGGCAAGTGTGATCACAAATAGGCAACGATCTGACCACTTCCGACTATATAGGGGTACAAGACAGGGATGTTCCCTGTCCCCGTTACTGTTTGCGTTGGCAATTGAGCCATTGGCCATAGCGCTGAGGGGCTCTAGGAAGTGGAGGGGGGTACTTAGAGGAGGAGAAGAGCATTGGGTGTCATTATACGTGGACGATTTGTTGTTGTATGTCGCGGACCCAGTGGAGGGGATGCCTGAGACAATGCAGACACTCGGAGTTTGGAAAATTTTCAGCATATAAATTGAATACGGGGAAGAGTGAACTGTTTGTGGTGCACCCCGGGGAACAGGAACAGGGCAGGGGAATAGACGATTTACCGTTGAGGAGGGTAACAAGGGATTTCCGGTATTTAGGGATCCGGGTGGCCAGGAACTGGGGAACCTTGCACAAGCTTAACTTGGCACGACTGGTGGAGCAGATGGAAGAGGACTTTAGGAGGTGGGACATGGCGCCCCTGTCATTGGCGGGCAGGGTGCAGGCGGTTAAAATGGTGGTCCTTCCGAGGTTTCTTTTTGTGTTCCAGTGCCTCCCTGTACTGATTACAAAGGCCTTTTTTAAGAAGGTGGACAAGAGTATTATGAGCTTTGTGTGGGCTGGAAAGACCCCAAGAGTAAAGAGGGGGTTCCTGCAGCGCAGTAGGGACCGAGGGGGACTGGCACTGCCGAGTCTAAGTGATTATTACTGGGCC
This sequence comes from Scyliorhinus torazame, assembly GCF_047496885.1. NCBI lineage: Eukaryota > Metazoa > Chordata > Chondrichthyes > Carcharhiniformes > Scyliorhinidae > Scyliorhinus > Scyliorhinus torazame. The sequence goes on along the minus strand of NC_092713.1, from coordinate 32,626,831 downwards.
GCCAACATGTCAATGATATGTAAGTGGATGAGGGAAGGGGCAGCGTGGAAAAGACTGGAGATGGCGTCCTGTAGGGGAACTAGCCTAAAAGCACTGGCGACGGCGCCGTTGCTGTTCTCCCCGAAAAAATACACCACAAACCCAGTGGTGGTGGCAACTCTGAAAATTTAGGGGCAGTGGAGACGACATAAGGGAGTGACAGGTGCCTCAGTGTGGTCACCGATAAGGAACAATCATAGGTTCGTCCCTGGAAGGCTAGATGGGGGATTTAAATCTTGGCAGCGAGCAGGAATTGCGAAACTGAAGGACTTGTTCTTCGACGGGACGTTCGCGAGTCTGGGAGCACTGACAGAAAAATATGGGCTGCCACCGGGGAATGCATTTCGTTATATGCAAGTGAGGGCATTTGTGAGGCAACAGGTGAGGGAATTTCCGCAGCTCCCGGCGCAAGAGATCCAGGACAGTGATTTCAGGGGCATGGGTGGGTGATGGCAGGGTGTCAGATATATATAGGGAAATGGGAGACGATGGTAGAGGAGCTGAAGGGGAAATGGGAGGAGGAGCTGGGGGAAGAGATTGAGGAGGGGCTGTGGGCAGATGCCCTAAGTAGGGTAAACTCTTCGTCCTCGTGTGCCAGGTTCAGCCTGATACAATTCAAGGTTCTACACAGGGCGCATATGACTGGAGCAAGGCGGAGTAGATTTTTTGGAGTGGAGGATAGGTGCGGGAGATGCGCGGGAAGCCCGGCGAACCACACCCACATGTTCTGGTCATGTCCGGTATTGCATGGATTCTGGGTGGGTGTGGCAAAAGTGATTTCAAAAGTGGTGGGGGTCCGGGTCGAACCAGGCTGGGGGTTGGCTATATTTGGGGTTGCAGATGAGCCGGGAGTGCAGGCGGCGAGAGAGGCCGATGTTTTGGCCTTTGCGTCCCTAGTAGCCTGGCGAATGATTCTACTTGTGTGGAAAGAAACTAAACCCCCGGGCGTAGAGGCCTGGATAAACGACATGGCATGGTTCATAAAATTGGAGCGGATAAAGTACGCACTAAGAGGTTCGGCTCAAGGGTTCACCAGGCGGTGGCAACCGTTCCTCGACTATCTCGCAGAGCGATGAGGGAAAATAGGAAAGACAGCAGCAGAAACCCAGGAGGGAAGGGGGGGTGGGGCGGGGAACTCATGTGGGTCCTTGGGGGTTTTATGTGTGTGTTTATATATTAGGTATTTATATTGATTTTACGAAGCTACTATTTTAGTTTCTATTTCTGTTATTTCTTATTTTGCTGTTGGCAGTTGCCGTTAGTTAGTATATTATTTATTTTAAAATGATCAATTTATATATTATTACAAAGTTGTAAAATGGGAAATTTTTGTTTTTGTTTGATCGAAAAACTTTAATAAAATATATATTTTTAAAAAAAGTTATGCACCTCTGCACAAGAGAAATTGTTCTCTCGGGACTTCCGGTTGCGGTGATGCCTTGCTAGCCGCACGTTTCGGTGGCTCCAGCTCCGACGGACCTTAGGGCTCTTTTAAGAGCCCCAACGGGGAATTTTTTGACGACGCAACCCGGTGTGGGGTGTGTGAGAAGGGAGCCCCCCCCACCCCCCACCCCCCAACGAAGGAGGAAAAAACCGGCGGCGGCGGCTGCAGCGCGAGGAATCGTCGACCAAAGGGTTAGAAAGCGAGAAGCACAAGATGGCGGCGGAGAAAGCGCAGGCGAAAAGGGGGCCTGAGCAGGATGAAATTTTGAGACGGTGCGTGGAGCTGCTGAAGAGGGAGGTGCTGACCCCGATGCTACAGGCAATTGAGGGGCTCAAGGAGACACTAAAGAACCAGGAGGCAGAGCTCCGCGTGGTGGAGTAGAAGGTGACAGATAATGAGGACGAGATCCTGGGCCTGGCGGTTAAGACACAGACGCACGAGGCACTTCATAAAAAGTGTACTGAAAGGATCGAGGCCCTAGAAAACGGAGCGCGAAGGAAGAACCTTCGGATACTGGGTCTCCGAGGGTGTGGAAGGAGTGGAATGTGGAGCTTATGCAAGTACGATGCTGAGCTCACTGATGGGTGCTGAGGCCCCTACGGGCCCCTTGGAGGTGGAGTGGGCACATCGGATCCCGGCGAGAAGACCAAAAGCGGGAGAACCACCGAGGGCGATAATCGTGCGATTTCACCGCCTTAAGGATCGAGAAGAGGTCCTGAGATGGGCTAAAAAGGTGCGGAGTAGCAGATGGGAGAATGCAGTGGTACGGGTGTACCAGGATTGGAGTGCGGAGGTGGCGAGAAGGAGGGCGAGCTTTAACCGAGCCAAAGAGGTGTTGCATAAAAGGAAGGCGAAGTTCGGGATGCTGCAGCCGGCAAGACTATGGGTCACGTATCAGGAGAGACACCATTATTTCGAGACGGCGGAGGAAGCATGGACCTTTATCAAAGAGGAGAAATTGGATCGGAACTGAGGGACTGATGCTGCAGGAAATGTTATTGTTAATGTTATGGTTGAAGTTAATTGAGAAGTAAATTGGGAAGGGGGGAGACATGGGGAAATGTGGGCGCCGGTGAGGGGGGAAAGACGGGACATAGTTGGAGAATGGGGGAGGGGAAAGGGAGCTGCGCCATAAGAGGCGGGTCAGGTAAAGGGATGTTCCCGCGCCAGAAAGAATAAGGTGGAAAGACAGGCGCAAGGCGGATGGGAATTCCCCACACGGGGGTCGAGGAGTGAGCAGGAGTAGCCGGGGTCAGTTGACTTACGGAAGTAATATGGGGGGAGCAATCACGCTAGAAAGAGATCTAGCGGGGGGGGGGGAGACAACTGGGTTGCTGCTGCGGAAATCCAAAAGGAAATGGCTAAAGAGTGGGTGGACGGGGATGGTGTGCGACGCTGGGAGAGCGAGTGGGAGCGCGGAGGCGGGATATGGGACTGGCCTAGAGAAGGTAATCGCTAGTCGACACTGGAGGGGGGCAGGTAGCCCCCGAGTGAGGCTGATCACGTGGAACGTGAGAGGCCTGAACGGACCGATAAAAAGGGCCCGAGTGCTCGCGCATTTGAAAGGACTAAGGGCAGACGTGGTTATGCTTCAAGAGACGCACCTAAAGGTGGCGGACCAAGTTAGGTTAAGGAAAGGATGGGTGGGACAGGTGTTCCACTCAGGACTAGACGCAAAGAACAGAGGGGTGGCCATTTTGGTGGAGAAACGGGTAGCATTTGAAGCAAAGAACACCGTAGCAGATAACGGAGGTAGATATGTAATGGTGAGTGGCAGGCTGGAGGGAATGGAGGTCGTGTTGGTTAATGTGTATGCCCCAAACTGGGACGATGCGGGATTTATGAGACGGATGCTGGGGCGTATACCGGACCTGGAGGTAGGAAACTTGATTTTAGGAGGGGACTTTAATACGGTGCTGGACCCGGGGCTAGATAGATCCAGCTCAAGGACCGGAAGAAGGCCGGCAGCGGCCAAGGTACTTAAGGGGTTTATGGACCAAATGGGGGGAGTGGATCCATGGCGATTTCTTAGACCTAGGGCTAGGGAGTTCTCCTCCTTCTCCCATGTCCATAAAGTGTACTCCCGGATAGATTTTTTTTGTTTTGGGAAGGTCGTTGATCTCTAGGGTGGAAGAAGCTGAGTACTCAGCCATAGCGGTTTCGGACCATGCCCCACATTGGGTGGACCTGGAATTAGGAGAGGAAAGGGAGCAGAGAACACTCTGGCGATTAGATGTGGGATTGATGGCGGATGAGGGAGTGTGTGCAAGAGTGCGGGGTGTATTGAGAGATACCTGGAGGTCAGTGACGACGGCGAGGTCCCTGTGGGAGTGGTATGGGAAGCACTAAAAGCGGTAGTCAGAGGAGAGCTGATCTCCATTGGGGCCCACAAACGGAAAACACAGGCCAAGGAAAGGGAAAGATTACTGGGGGAGATTTTAAGGGTGGATAGGGAATTTGCAAAGACCCCGGAGGAGGAAATGTACAGGGAGAGGAGACGACTCCAGACGGAGTTTGACCTTCTGACCACCAGAAAGGCGGAGGTACTGTGGAGGAAGGCACAGGGGAGGAGGTATGAGTATGGGGAAAAGGCTAGTCGCCTGCTGGCTCATCAATTGCGAAAGAGGACAGCAGCGAGGGAGATAGGAGGAATTAGAGACGAAAGGGGAGACACGGTGCGAAGGGCAGGAAAGATAAATGAGGTGTTCAAGACCTTTTATGAGGGACTGTATAGGTCTCAACCCCCAGAGGGAGAGGAGGGGATGCGTTAGTTCCTGGATCAATTGAGGTTCCCGAAAGTGGAGGAGCAGGAGGTGGTGGGCCTGGGGGCACTGATTGGGGTGGACGAGGTTATTAAGGGACTGGGAAGCATGCAAGCAGGGAAGGCCCCGGGACCAGACGGGTTCCCGGTGGAATATTACAGAAAATATGGGGACTTGTTGGCCCTGTTGATGGTGAGGACGTTCAATGAGGCCAGGGAAGGGGGTCTCTACCCCCGACGATGTCGGAGGCGACGATATCGCTAATTTTGAAGAGGGATAAAGATCCGTTGCAGTGCGGGTCCTACAGACCTATTTCACTATTGAACATGGACGCCAAACTGCTAGCAAAGGTGCTGGCATCGAGGATGGAGGACTGTGTCCCGGGGGTGGTGCACGAAGACCAGACAGGGTTCGTAAAAGGGAGACAACTGAATGTTAACGTGCGACGACTATTAGGGGTGATAATGATGCCCCCAGTGGAGGGGGAGGCAGAGATAGTGGCAGCAATGGATGTAGAGAAGGCATTTGATAGGGTGGAGTGGGAGTATTTATGGGAAGTGTTAAGGAGGTTTGGGTTCGGGAACGGGTTTATTAGCTGGGTTAGACTTCTTTATGGGGCTCCAACGGCAAGTGTAGTTACGGGTCGACAAAGATCGGAGTATTTCCGACTATATAGGGGAACAAGACCGGGATGCCCGCTGTCTCCATTGTTGTTCGCGTTGGCAATTGAACCTCTGGCCATGGCTTTGAGAGACTCCAGGAAATGGGGAGAAGAACACCGAGAATCGTTATACGCGGATGACCTATTGTTATACGTGTCGGACCCAGCGGGGGGGGGGTGATAGAGGTTATGCGAATGTTGAGGGAGTTCGGGGATTTCTCGGGGTATAGGCTAAACATGGGGAAGAGTGAATTATTTGTGATACATCCAGGAGACCAGAGTAGAGAGATAGAAGGCTTGCCTCTAAGGAAAGTGGAAGGAGGCTTCCGATACCTGGGGATTCAGATCGCTAGGAGCTGGGGAACCTTGCACAGACTTAATCTGACACGGCTGGTAGAACAAATGGAGGAGGACTTCAAGAGGTAGGACATGCAGCCTCTGTCGCTGGCAGGCAGGGTGCAAGCAATTAAGATGATGGTCCTCCCGAGGTTCTTATTTGTATTTCGATGTCTCCCTATACTAATCACTAAGACCTTTTTTAATAAAATAGACAGGAGCATAACGAGCTTCGTGTGGGCAGGGAAAGTTCCGAGAGTAAGGAGGGGGTTCCTTCAGCGTAGTAGGGACAGAGGAGGATTGGCACTACCGAACTTGGGCGATTACTATTGGGCCGCCAATGTGGCAGTGATACGTAAATGGATGGTGGAGGGTGAGGGAGCGGCGTGGAAAAGACTGGAGAGAAAGTCCTTTAAAGGGACGAGTTTAGAGGCGCTGGTGACGGCGCCGCTACCGTTCTCACCTAAAAAGTTTACCACTAACCCGGTGGTGGCGGCAACATTGAATATCTGGGGACAGTGGAGGCGACAGAGAGGGGTGCGGGGAGCCCTGGTGGGGTCCCCAATCAGGAACAACCATAGGTTCGCCCCAGGAAGAATGGATGGAGGATTTCAGAGCTGGCACCAGTTGGGAATTAGGAGGGTGGGAGATTTATTTATAGATGGGACTTTTGCGAGCTTGGGAGCATTGGAGGAAAAGTATAAGTTGCCCCGGGGAAATTTCTTGAGATATATACAGGTGAGGACGTTTACTAGACAACAGGTGAAGGAATTTCCGTTGCTCCCGACACGGGATACAGGACAGGGTGCTTTCAGGGGTGTGGGTCGGAGAGGGCAAGGTGTCAGAGATTTACCGAGAGATGAGGGAAGAGGGGGAGGAGTCGGTGGGCGAACTAAAAGGAAAGTGGGAAGAAGAACTAGGGGAGGAGATAGAGGAGGGTATGTGGGCTGATGCCCTAAGCAGGGTAAATTCCTCTTCCTCATGCGCCAGGCTTAGCCTGATTCAATTTAAGGTGCTACATAGAGCACACATAACGGGGGCAAGATTGAGCAGGTTCTTTGGGGTGGAGGACAGATGTGGGAGGTGTGGCGGGAGCCCGGCAAACCACGCACATATGTTTTGGGTGTGCCCGGCACTGGAAGGGTATTGGAAGGGAGTGACAGGAGTGATTTCGAAGGTGGTGAAGGCCCAGGTCAAACCAGGCTGGGGGGTTAGCTCTATTTGGAGTTGCGGATGAGCCGGGAGTGCAGGAGGCGAAAGAGGCCGACGTTGTGGCCTTTGCGTCCCTAGTAGCCCGGCGCAGGATCCTACTCATGTGGAAGGAGGCGAAACCCCCCGGACTGGAGGCCTGGGTAAATGATATGGCGGGGTTCATTAAATTGGAGCAGATAAAGTTTGCCCTGAGAGGGTCGGCTCAAGTGCTCACCAGGCGGTGGCAGCCATTTCTCGACTACCTAGGGGAACGTTAGAGGGAAGACAGATGACCAGCAGCAGCAACCCAGGGGGGAGGGGGGGTGGGTGTGGGTTTTAGTTTAGTTTATGTCAAAAGTTAATGGGGTTTTGTTATTTGTGTATTGTTGAAAATGTCTTTATTGTTACGTTTGCTTTGTAAGAGGGGAAAAATTGTTGTCTGGAAATTTTTTTTCAATTAAATATATTTATAAAAAAAAAAAAAAAAAACTGGCTGCCACTTCTAGGAACTGCTGTGAAATGTGTGATAAATGTTGAAGTTGTAAAATTTATGGCACATCTATAATGATGGGGATGTGTGGGAAGTTTGGAAATGTTTGTGGTCCGAGTACTTTGCAGCACTTCTACAGTTCAAATGGTCTTTCAGGGTACCAATGCAGACCTGATGGGCTGAATGGGCCCTTTCTACATGGTAAAGAACCTGTAATTAACAGTAAATTGAATTTAAGCTTTTCAACAAAATGTAGTTTAGATTTTCATAGACAAAGCAAATGACATCATTATGGTTTGGTTGAAATGTTGGTTTTCTGTTGTTGTTTGCATATTTCTGTAATCTGTAACTGTTTACAATGCCCAAAAATACCTCAATAAAATTGTTTATTAAAAAAAAAAAGAAATTGTTCTCTCTATATCCACTCTACCCAAGCCGTTGATAATTTTAAAGACCACTGTTGGGTCGATTCAGCCCTTTTTGCATGAAAAAAGGGACCCAGCTTGATTGCCCTGTTCTGATTATGTATACCCACAAGTTTCTGGTATCATCCTTGTAAATCTCCTCTGCACCTTCCAGTGTCTCTGTGTACCCTCTTTATAATACGACATCCAAAACTGCACATAGCAGTCTGTTCAGCCGAACAAAGGTTCTATACAGCTTTTTCATAAGATCCCTACTTTTTTTTGTTGTTCCGAGATGTTCTCCTTTTTCCTACCACTAACATTAAGCTGACTGGTCTGTCATTCCCTGGACATATTCGATCCTGTTGCTGATCGTCTACATTAACCATGAAGAAGTGCCTCCCACAATTTCACAACGTGCTGTGCAAAAACTTTCCTCCTGCTCTTGCATTTAATCCTTTTATCTAAGTATTTTGTCGTTTTAAAATACTTAGTCTACCTACTCCGGCCAATTTCCTTCAGGATGTTAAATACCAATAGATATACAACAAAAGGTATTTTAAAAAGTGCCACACAAAAAAAAAGGTTAATGCGCAAGATAGGGGCTCATGGAGTTACGGTTGATATATTGGGATGGATAGAAGATTGGTCAACAAATAGGTAGCAGAGAGTAGGGATAAATGGGGCATTTTCAAGTTATAACTAGTGAAGTGCCGTAAGGATAAGTACAGGGGCTTCAGCTATTTACCATCTATTGCAATGATTTGGACAAAGAGACCGAGACAGAGAGCAATGTATCTACATTTTCAGACAATACAAAGCTGGGTGGAAATGTAAACTGTGAGGACACCAGTTGATTTGAGATGCAGGTTAAGTGAATGAGCAACAAGGTGGCAGATGGGAAGTGTGAGGTTCTTCACTTCAGTTGTAAGAATATTTTTAATAGGTGTTAAGCTTGTAAATGTACATGTTCAGAAAGACTAGTGTACTTGTACAAGGTGTACACAATGCAGGTGCAGCAAGCAATTAGGAAGGCAAATGGCATGTTGCCCTTTAGTGTAAGGGGATGCAGTTCAAGAATAAAGATCTTTTGCTACAATTGTATGGAGCTTTGGTGAGTTTACACCTCGAATACTGTCTGCGATATTGGTTTCCATATTTAATGAAGGACATATTTGGTGTTGGAGTCAGCTCAATGGCAAAGGTTCACTAGTTTGGTCATGGGATGAGAGGGCTGTACTATAACGAGAGGCTGAGTAAATTGGGTCTATATTCTACGAAGGGGTTTGACAGGATGAGTACTGAGAGGTTGTTTCTTGGGAATCTAGAACTAGAGGTACAGTTTCAGGATAAGGTGCTTTGAGTGAAGAAATTCCTCATCTAAAGGTCATAAATTTTGGGAATTCTCTACCCCAAAGTATTGTGGAATTTGTGACCAATATTGAATATATTTAAGGCCGAGTTAGACAGATTTCTGGTCTCTCTTGGAATCAAGGAAGTGGGCGGGAAAGTGGAATCGAAGCCGAGATCAGCCATGATCATATTGAATGACAGAGCAGGTTTGAAGGGCGATATGGTTTTTTTCTTGCTCTTATTTCTCATGTCCTTGTTATATAGTTGATTGATTTGATAGAACACGAAGGGATTGAACAGGGCAGCACGGTAGCACATGGTTAGCACAGTTGCTTCACAGCTCCAGGGTCCGGTAGTCTGCACGTTCTCCCCGTGTCTGCGTGGGTTTCCTCCCGGGTGCTCCGGTTTCCTCCCACAGTCCAAAGATGTACAATTAGGTAGATTGGCCATGATAAATTGCCCTTGATGTCCAAATAAAAAGGTTATGTGGGGTTCCTGGGTTACAGGGATAGGGTGGAGGCGTGGGCATGGGTAGGGTGCTCTTTCCAGGAGCCTGTGAAGACTTGATGGGCTGAATGGCCTCCTTCTGCACTGTAAATTCTATGAACCGCAAACCATTTGATTCGTATAACTACAAGATGGCTTGTAATTTTTTTGAAACAAACCCATTTAAAAATAATTATGTGTGTACTTTGTTCTGAAATTAATAATTGGGGAAAAATGCTATTTTTGTGCTCACAGGCTCGCTTACCATGTGTACGTGTCAAGTATCTCTTCTTTTCATGGCTCGCAGTATTTGTTGGCAGTTGGGTGGTGTATGTCCAGTACTCTACTCATACAGAATTGTGCCGGGCCCATGACTGCAAAAAAATAATTGTAAGTATGAATATTTCTATTCTAATTGATAGGGGATCTGCTGTTTTGTTCAAATGTATTAAATCTTAAGTTGATATTTTGTCCTTCATTATGATTTTATCATCCTGTATTATTTCAAATGCTAAATTAAAGATTCCTCATGGCGACAAAATATTTTCCTTATAATTAACATCTTATGAAATGTAAAGATTGTATGGCAGTGGTCTTTGGAAAGAACTTACTATATATTTGTGCAGTTTTTTTTCTCTTGTCTTTCATCATTAAATTACATACCAGGCTCAAGAGATTTGTATACTTAAATTTATATCCTTGTGTCCCCCCCCCCCCCCCCCACTCTTCTCGTGTTAACAGCCACGTGGTCCCTACCTGCAGTTATTTAGTCTTGCTTGTTCATCACAATCCTAGTATGTCAATCTAATACATGTCCTTACTATAGATGTCAGTGGTATTTGTAAATCGATAGGCCCCACACAGACCAATATTGTAATATGAACAGAAAATCTGATATTTTGAACAGCAAAAAATTCGATGAAAATTGGATACAGATTATGTTTACTATCGTAAGTAGGCTGCTGTGCTTCACTTGGAATTGGTCCAAGTGCTGAGGAGATTTCTTTACTTTGAGCATGGCTGCATCATTTTATTCTGAAGAATTCATTTCCTGACTTCCCCGTGATTCTGCATAAAGACAATCCACTCAATGGCCAACAACTCCATGATTGACGACTACAGTGCAGCTTTGAAGTAGAGCACCAGATCCATTTCTCCAGTGAAACTATGAACTTTTCACTTGTATGTATTTTGATTGTTACTGAAGCCCCTGCAGCAATTTAAATGTATTGCCGTGCTGTGTGGTCAAACTGCTGAGCAGCAGGCTTGACAAAAATGTTGTGGTAAATTCTTGTCATTCTGAGGCCTTTATTTTCTTCCAAATAGCAACAGGCACCTGTTTCACCTCAAATGCACATCAGAACTTTCCAGCAAAATCTCTGAAGGCAGACATTTGCCTTTATCAATCGAGGCATAGATTCCAAAAGCAAGGAAGTCATGTTGGAGTTGTATAGAACATTTGATGAGGCCACAGCTGGAATACTGTGTGCAGTTCTGGTCACCAAATTATAGGAAGGATGTGATTGTACTGGAGAGGGTGCAGAGGCGATTCACCAGGATGTTGCCTCGGCTGGAACATTTTAATTATTTAGAGAGGTTGGGTGGGCTTGCGTTGTTTTCGCTGGAGCAGAGAAGACTATGGGGCAACCTGATCGAGGTGTACAAGACTATGAGGGGCATGGACAGGGTGGATAGGGTACAACGGTTTCCCTTAGTTGAAGGGTCGTTACAAGGGGACACGAGTTCAAGGTGAGGGGCAAGAGGTTTAGGGGTGATTTGAGAAAAAATCCTTTTACCCAGAGGGTGGTGACGGTGTGGAAAGCATTGCCTGGGAGGATGGTAGAGGCGGATTGCCTCATCATTTAAAGAGTACCTGGGTGAGCACTTGGCATGTCTTACATTCGAGGCTATGGGCTAAGTGCTGGCAAATGGGATTAGGATTGGCAGATCACGTGCCTTTCATGCGGCAGTGCAGACTCGATAGGCCGAAGGGCCTTTCCTGCACTAATTTTCTTAAATTCTGTTGCCTCATAGTGCTGAGGACCCAGGTTTGATCCCGGCCCCGGGTCACTGTCCATTTGGAGTTTGCACAATCTTCCTGTGTCTGCGAGGGTCTCTCTCTCTCCTTTTTTTCTCTCACTCTCTCTCTTTTAAAAAAAAAAAAAAAAAAAAAATTTCTGTGATTCTGAGAAGTGCAACTTCAGTGAAATATGAACAACTGTTTGGAACATTTTAAAATTATATAAACCCAAAGCAGAACGATACAGACAATAATTCCCCATCGCTATGGAAAACATTGTTTAAAAACAAGAGGTTGCTCATTTAAGACAGATGAGAAGAATTATTTTCTCTGACAGTTATGAGTTTCTGGAACTCTCTTCCTCAGAAGCTGGTGGAAGCAGAGACTTTGCACATCTTCAAGGCATAACTAAGACAGGTTATTGCTTAATCTAATTAGTTGTCACGGTAGCATAGTGGTTAACACTGTTGCTTCACAGTGCCAGGGTCCCAGGTTTGACTCCCGTCTTGGGTCACTGTCTGACTTTCAGTGAAATATGAACAACTGTTTGGAACATTTTTAATTTTTAATTTTATCAATCCAAAGCAGAATGATACAGACAATTACTCCCCATCACTATGGAAAACCAGGGTCACTGTTTCAAAATAAGAGGTTGCTCATTTAAGATCGATGAGAAGAATTATTTTCTCTGACAGTCATGAGTTTCTGGAACTCTCTTCCTCAGAAGCTGGTGGAAGCAGAGACTTTGCACATCTTTAAGGCATAACTAAGACAGGTTATTGATTAATCTATTTAGGTGTCACGGTAGCAAAGTGGTTAACACTGTTGCTTCATAGTGCCAGGGTCCCAGGTTCGATTCCCGCCTTGGGTCACTGTCTGTGCGGAGTTTGCACGTTTCCTCCATGTCTGCATGGGTTTCCTCCGGGTACTCCGGTTTCCTCCCTCAAGTCCCGAAAGACGTGTAGTTAGGAGAATTGGGCATCCTGAATTCTCCCTCCGTGTACCCGAACAGGGGCCGGAGTGTGGCGACTAAGGGCTTTTCACAGTATCTTAATTGCAGTGTTAATGTAAGCCTACTTGTGACAATAAAGATTATTATATTATTATAACAAGAGGAAAAGTTATCGGGTGTAGCAGAAATGTGGGTTTGAGATTCTAATCAGATCAGCCATGACCTTATTGAATGGCAGAGCAGGCTTGAGTGGCCTACTCCTCCTAATTCATATGTTTGTGTGTAAACTAGGAGAGCAATCTGAGTCCTCAGCATTTCAAGAGCATCACCCCCCCCCCCCCCCCCCCCCCCCCCACCCGACCCTGGTGTAATCTTGAATAGTCCCTGTTTCCAGCTCCAGTATCCTCTTGCGTTAGTATTATAACATCAGATGTTATGCTAATTTTTGATCAAGCTTTTCACACACAAGCAGATTTATTTTCTCTATTCACTGGTTCACAACATTCTGGTTGACAAATCTGGACTTCTTTGCTAAAAATCAGGTAAATATGTTTCATCATTTTCTTTACGTATTGCATTGTATTTTGTTTTTGAATAATGTAGCAAAAATGTTGGGATTATGAAAAACATATTAATGAGGAAGTTTGCAATATTGTCCCTATTTCTGCCTCTTTGCATTTTGCTAAACATCTTGTTTTTATGTGTGTGAATTAGGTTATTAAATGTGACCAGAAGAAATATCCCTGAATTTATTTTCTAACAAAAAGGATTGTATGTTTATGATATGCTCTATCTCTATCCAAAGGTTAATCAGCATGATATCAACACAGCTTGGGGACCATCTGGAGCAATAAGGAAGTACTATCTGCTTGGTATTTGGATTTGGGGCATAAATCAGCATGCATTTGCTGTGCACAATGACATTTTTTTTTAGAATTGACCAGAAAATTCTGTGTATGTATCTCGCTATACAACAGGGTCAACCAGGTATTATACAGGAAGCAGTGCTATTGAATGTAGCCTGCAGCAAGGATGAAGAGCCATGAATGCACAGTTGGTGGGTTACCCACTGAATAATGTCCTGCAGTCATTGATGTCTCCTTCGGTGCCAAACCACTGAGAGGAACTATCAGCCTAACTGTTCAAGCCTATTGAAAGTGGAGAATGCAATGGTAGTCTCACTGAGTCGCTCACAGGGCAATTCCTAGAGGTGGAAGGGAATTGTAAATCAGACAACTCTAAATTCCATTGTAAAGGACCATGTTCACAACAGATAGTTCACACATTTAGTGCCATGTGTTCATTCATCCTACCCAGACTACCATTCACTGTGCCCAAAGTGGAGCTATATTTATGTAATTATTCTCACGTTTTCCACATCTTACATGGGAGGCATTGAATTCAAAAGTAGCATACAGTAAGAAAGGAGAGTTTAAAAAGTAGTCCAAGGTCTCCACTCAGTTTGCCAATGTGGGGAATTATAGGAAGATTATGGCAATTGGGACATTAATGTTACACTCGGTGGAGTACGTTCGGGAACAAGGAAACTTTGGTCATCCGCTAACAATGTGGTTATTGAAACCTGTTACACCAGATCGGCAGCATGCAATGGGAGGAAGGATGTGTAACTGTCTTCATTACCACCAAGGGCAATGTACCTCAATGTCAGTATTTTAAATCAATGCATCAGAGCCAATGGCCGTATTCCTGTGGCCCAAGCACTTAGCTTGCCCTATTGTTGTTTGAAGGGGCAGATGCACCCTGAAGCAGGATAAAGAAGAATTTAATTTTAGGCCATGGATTACGCTTTTTCCTAAACTTGATACTTTCATGGAACCCGAGGTTGAGGGAGCAGCTCATGCTGTTGAGTCGTTCCCTCCAAACGGGCCTCTTAATGGACCTTCTAGTGCTGAGTGGAAGCAATTCTGCTTTCGAGAGCTACTGGCAGTTCCTGAGGTTCAATGTGACCAGTGACATAATGCAGGAAAATTGCAATCGCTTTCTGGTCACCACCTCTTCCACTGTCGTTCAGCTTTTGGAAACTGGGAAGCTGTTGGCCATCCCTGACTCGGTGCTTAAATCTATCAATCTCCACTTTGGACATTTTCTACAACTGAGCATCCCCAGTTCTCTGGAGTAGAGAATTTCAAATATTCAAAACACTGATTGAAGAAGGTTCTCTTCTATCAATTTTTAAAAAATTTTAAATTTTCCAATTAAGGGGCAATGTAACGTAGCCAATCCACCTACTCTGCACATCTTTGGATTGTCAGGGTGAGACCCATGCAGTCTCTTCATTTGGAGTCCGCTGTAAGTTAATAATTGACTCTGGGGTCTCAAACTCTAAAGGGTTTTCCTCTCACTACCTTTTCAAAATCTGAAAATTCTCCTCTGGAAAGGAACGATAAAAACTTTATCACCACAGGCAGGTGCAACTAAGTAAGGCTTAGCAGAGAGAATGAATCTCTCGGCTATAGTGTGAGGCATTTTCTCTTTTTTAGCTACACGGTAAGCTACCATGCAAGAGGCTGGGAAGTGTTTTGTCATTCACTGTTACATTTCTGCTGAGGACTTCAGCTGATGAAGTTCTTGCTGAAAAGAGATCAAGAAGTTTGCCCTCTAACTTACCATGCTTAGTCTTCAAATGCCTTTGACGTTTTGAGGGTTTTCAACTCGCATTTGCCAATATTTCCTTGCATATAGCACAAATGGGCTTTTCGTCCTGATTTGAATTGGCACAATCCTGATTTGCATTGGCACAATGAACAAAGCCATACCACAAGGAATCATCTTTATACTGCTTTGTTCTCCATTCCAGTTTTTTCTTGTTTGGCTGTTAGCACCAGTGTCCCTGGAGCTCTGTACAGAGCTAATAATAGCACTGCATTGTCCTGTGTGGACTCCTGAGCAGCGCTCTCCAGCAGGTTCAGTTGTGAGATCCTGGCCTGTTTGTGTCTCTGGCCCCCTCTTCCTTGTAACAAAACAGTCCATTTTCAGTTCTTCACAGTCCTGTTGCCTTGCTTGCTCTCAGCTAGAAAATGGAAGAATCTCTCTTCTGTGATTTTGCACTAAAAACACGGGCATCAGTGTACATGCCAGGCGCATGCCTCTGTCGCCTCTTCTGGCCGGATGACTGCATTATTCAATTTAAAAGCCGGTCGCGGTCTTCATCTCAATTCAAAAGTGGCATTGGCACTTCTTCTGTGATCAGGAGCGCTGTGACCAATCGCTTCCCAGCCCTCCCGACAACCACCCGCGGGTTGCGATCCACAGTTTGAAAAAAACCCTGGGTTAAAGCAGTGTTTTTCAAACCTTTTTGCCCGGGACCCGTTTTTGCCAACCGACCATCCTTCGTGACCCTAGCCGCCCAAACTTTGCGATCCACTGTCTTCACTTCCCTTTAACGTGACAGGTGAGCCTGCTTGGTCCTCATGATCTCACGCTTTGTTATTCAATGTTACATTTCTGAGAATGACTTCAGCTGATGATTTAAGATCTCACTGCATCCGTTGAAAAAGAGGTTTGTCCTCTAACTCGCCATGCTTAGTCTTCAAATGTCTTTGATGTTTTGAGGGTTTAAAACTTTCATTTGCCAATGTTTCCTTGCATATAACACGTGAACTTTGAAACCTAATTTGCAGTGGCACAGTTAAGAAACCCATACCTTGAGTAATCATCTTTTATGCTGCTTTGTTCCTGTTTTCAGCTTCTTCATGGGTTGTTCACCAGAGGTCCTGGAGCCCACACCAGCACTGCTGGCAGCTGCAAAATGGAGGAATCTCTATCGCACCCAGAAGACATGACGCCAGTGTATGGGCGCATGATCTCCCTGCCGCCAATCCAGGCAGGAAGACTCCAGCGATTTATTAAAATAAAATATCTGCTCCTGGGTCACAGTGCTGTCTTCAGGAGGAGTGCTGTCTTCAGGAGCAGAACATTCTGTCTTGCTGGGCTCCCAGCCTGCGCACTGCTGCAGGGCATGCATGCGCAGAACGACCGGTCTTCTGAAAGCTGGTCGTAGCCGGTATTTTTAAATAGCATAGCCCCCTGATCGGAAACGCCGCAGCACATGGTCCCGAGACCCACCCGCAGGTGGCGAACCCGGGTTTGAAAATGACTGGGTTAAAAGAACTGTGACCTATACGAACAAATGCATCACATTCTCAAACATGTACCTCCATGTTAATTATGCAATATAGGTCAGGTTTTTGTGTAGTAATGACAGCAAAACAAGTCAGCAGTCACCATCATTGCTCCTCAGAAGTTGCCAACAGTTTCAGGAATTTGCCATTCATTGCAGATATCCAGAAGCTGTTGTCAAGGATTCCAAGCTTCTCTGAAGGATGTATTATGGAGATCCCTGCAGGATTAATTAATTAGAAATCACTGAATTGATGAGAACTTCACTTCTTGCACTCTTAGTCTTGCTGTAAAAGTTAAAGTTACAGCTTGTTGAATGAGGTGTAACTTGGTTTTTAATGGGGTATTACATTCATAATGAGTGCTGAGCAGCTTCATTGGCCCTGAATAAATAATTTTATAATTGTTGAATTTCTCTCGAGTTTGTTTTAGCTCAGGGGCAGCACGGTGGCATAGTGGTTAGCATTGCTGCCTACGGTGCTGAGGACCCGAGTTCAAATCCCGGCCCTGGAATTTGTTGGAGTTTGTGTGGAGTTTGCACATTCTCCCCATGTCTTCGTGGGTTTCAGCCCCACAACCCAAAAGACGTGCAGGATAGGTGGGTTGGCCACGCTAAATTGCCCATTAATTGGAAAAGATAATGGGTACTCTAAATTTATATATTTTTAAAAAAAGGTTGTTTTAGCTCTATCTTAATTCCATGTGCGTGCCCCAATTACCTATTGTGCTTTCTGAAAAATCTAAAAATTTATAGAGAATGGATTCTGTGGTTTATTGTCCCTGTTTGCAGTTTATGTTGGTTGGCTGCTTACCGTGCTAGATAACATCACAATTGCTGGAGGCCTGGAGATCCTCTTGACTTTAAAAAAAAATAAATATATATATATATATTTTTAGCGACAAAATTTCTCATTATAACAAAATAATGCCACACTATACCACCAATACATAAACATACAATGCAAAATAACAATCCATACTCAACAACCCCCAAGCCCAATTCATCAACAACCAACAGTGACTAACTCTTCGAAAAAGGAAATGAATGGCTGCCGTCTCAAGTAGAACCCTTCTACCGACCCCCTAATGATGTACTTGACTTTCTCCAGATATAGGAACTCCATGAGGCCAAGGCACTGAGCGGAGGAGGAGGAGATCTCCACCCAAGCAGAATTCTCCTCCGGGCTATCAACGAGGCAAAGGCGAGGACACCCGCCTTCACCCCCGCCTGCAGCACCGATGCAAGTCCAAAACGCCGGAAATGGTCCAGAGATCCTCTTGGGGAATAAAGTCCATGCCACACAGATTGCAAGATCTTTTGTGAGCAACTTCCTTCAATGTCAGCAGCAAGCTCCATTATTTTGTTGCCGACTGCAAAATCCAGCACTTGTTATATTTTGACCATTCTCACTCTCCCACAGTCTATAAAACACAGGTTATTATTTCATTGAGGATACGTGGTCTTTGTATTGAATTTTGCAAGTGAAATTTGTTACTAAGCTGGACAATCGCAAATATACCCTAAATGGAAATTTGCACCCTGAATATTGAATTGTATCTTTGTTGAATGTATTTATTGTTGTGAACTACGTGTAATTTTCAGTTGAATACATTTATATATTTTTTTGTGTGTTAAGAAAAGTTAAAATTACTTACTAGTTTCCTAGGTTTTATTTATGAACTTTGGTGCCTGGGAGTCTGGATAGACTGGTGACTGTTGTGTTATGCTGCTTCGGATAACACAGGCTGCTACTTGATGCAGTCTTAACTAAAGGATGCTCCAGACTCTGAAATGAGTTCAATGTGTTTATTGAACTATTAACACAGTTCTCAAATGATGTCAATTCTCTGCTAATCTAACTGTAGTAACTCAGTCTAACTGTACCAGCTTGCTCTGAGCCACGTGCTGGGGTGTGATGCTACTGATCAACCCTGTCTAACTCTCTAGATGTCTAGATGTCTGTCTGTGGAAAGAGGCAGGGTGTGAGTGCCTCATCCATTTTATAGTGTTTATGTCATGCCCCCTTGTGGTGATGCCACCTCTGAGTGTCCTGACTGCCCATTGGTTGTGTTCTATTCTGAGTGTTCATTGGTTGCATGTTTGCATATCATGACATCTCCCTTTTTTTAAAAAAAAGATGTATATACATGTGAATATGTCTGTCTAATGTGACTGACTGAGGAATACAGAACAGAACAAACAAAACAAATGCTCATAAGTCCAGTCTCTGAGGCTTGCGTCTGATCCTCGTCGCCCGCTGGAGAGGTGGTGGA
Source organism: Scyliorhinus torazame (assembly GCF_047496885.1). Classification (NCBI taxonomy): domain Eukaryota; kingdom Metazoa; phylum Chordata; class Chondrichthyes; order Carcharhiniformes; family Scyliorhinidae; genus Scyliorhinus; species Scyliorhinus torazame. The sequence continues at coordinate 32,608,279 of NC_092713.1, read as the reverse complement.
GGGGATGATGGTGTCTTGACAGGCGAGTGGGAGGCACGACTGGTGGCCTCGTGGTTCGAGGTGGCAGTTCGACATGTGGAAATGGAGGGGAAAGCGGTTGTGGGCAAGCAACCTTTCGCAGTGCCCTTCGATTCCTTTGCACAATGGAGCCTTCAGCCATACGTATGACATAGGATATGGGCACGGCCTGTCGAACAACGACAGCCGGTGCAGACCACCCACTATCCGGTATCTTGATCCTGACCGTGTTGCCGGGGATAGCACGTCCAGATTGGTGGCATGCGCGCCATAGACCTGCTTCTGGCTGTTGCGAAGCTGCTGCATCTTCTGCAGCACCGGGAGGTGATCAAGGTTGGGCAGGTGTATGGCTGGAAGCGTCGTCCGCAGGTCCCTGTTCATCAAGAGTTGAGCTGGCGACATGCCAGTGGACAAGGGAGTCGCCCGGTACGCAAGTAGTGCAAGGTGTCTAAAACATTGACCTTAGTGTCCAAAATTGCCCTTCGTGTTGGGTGGGGTTATTGGGGTAGGGTGGAGGTGTGGGCTTGGGTAGGCTGCTCTTTCAAAGAGCCAGTGCAGACTCGATGGGCCGAATGGCCTCCTTCTGCACTGTAAATTCTATGAGTTTATGTCGGAAGCGGAGTCCGAGGCCTTGCAGATGAGCTGCTTAACGATATGCACCCCTTTTTCGACTTTGCCATTGGACTGCGGATAGTGTGGACTGGAGGTGACATGCCTGAAATTGTATCTCTTGGCAAACGTGGACCATTCTCGACTGTGGAAGCTCGGGCCATTGTCGCTCATGACTGTGTTCGGGATGCCATGCCGTGAGAATGTCTCTTTACACGTTTTGATGTCGGTCCGTGAGGTGAGGTCTGGCAGCTTCAGCACCTCCGGATAGTTCGAAAAGTAATCGATGATTAAGATATAGTCGCGACCATTCGTGTGGAATAGGTCCATGCCAGCCTTGGACCACGGAGAGGTCTCTAGGTCATGTGGTTGGAGCATCTCCTTGCTCTGCGCTGGTTGGAACCTCTGACAGGTTTCGCAGTTCAGGACCATGTCCGTGATATCCTGGTTGATGCCGTGCCAGTAGACAGCTTGCCGGGCCCTGCGTCTGCACTTTTCTACACCCAGGTGTCCCTCACGAAACTGCTGTAGACACAAACCCCTTCTATTCCCTCCATCATCTGTTCCATGATGCGATGGAAAATCTCTGATGCCGAGATGATGCCAAATGGCATTTGGTTGCAGCAGGACCTGCCAAAAGGCGTGTTGAAGGTGCAGAGTCTTCTGCTGGATTCTTCAAGTTGGATTTGCCAAAATCCTTGGGATGCACCCAATTTTGTGAAGAAGCGCGCGTGTGCCATCTCACTCGTGATTTCGTCTCTCTTCAGGATGGGGTAATGTTCCCGCATAATGTTTTTGTTTAGATCCTTGGGGTCAATGCAGATGTGTAGGTCCCCCGAAGGCTTCTTTACGCACTCCATCGAGCTGACCCAGTCGGTTGGTTCAGTGACCTTGGAGATGATGACTTTTTGTTGTAGACTCGTGAGCTCTGCCTTCAGGCGCTCTCAGTGGAGCAGGGACTCGTCGTGGTGCGTGGACCACTGGCTTGGCATCAGGCTGCAGTAGAAACTTGTACTCGTACGGCAGCATGCCCATCCCGCTAAATACATCTGGGTACTGGGTTAGGATGTCGTCTATGCTGGCCAGAAGATCCGAATGGGATGGTCTCATGGTGTAGACCCTTTGAATGAGATTCAGTTGCTTGCGGGCGGGCGCACCTAGCAAGGACACCCTGTCTGGTTTAACAATCTCGAAGCGTAAGCTTGCTTGTGTGTCGGCTGGACACCTGCAGTGCCTTGATTGAGTTTCCATTGTAGTCCAGGAGTTTGCAGGCAGCTGGAAGGATTGTGGGGGGCTTCTTGATTTTCTTGAAGTCCACCTGCGAAATCAGATTGGCGGAGGCACCAGTGTCCAGTTTGAACTGGATGGGACAGTGGTTGACCATCATCACTGCATGCCATTCGTCCTCTGAATCCACGGCCAGGATTGATTGGACTTGTGATGTATCCAGTGTGGCGTATTCGCACTTCGTAATAATGCCCACTCGGTAACTGTTGTCCAGGTAGTCATCATCTGGATCCGTCGCACTGCCTGGATCAGAGTCATGCATTCAATGTTGCACACTTCTGATGCGCCGCTGTCTGAATTGGGAGCGCTGGCTCCTGACTGGTGGTGCAGATCTGCACAGGGCTGCATAGTGGTTTGGTTTCCCACAGTTTAAACAGTGTTTGCCTCTTGCAGGGCAGTTTTAAAAAAAATTGGGCGGTGCCGCAGTTCACACACGTCATGACATCGGCGTCATGACGCTCAGTGCGTCGTTGCGCGGTGTGGTTCTCGGACTTCTGCACCTGCTCAGTGCGGTTTTCAGCCGTTTCGTGTTCCCGATGGCATTGCGCATGCGTTGGGCCCTGGGAAGAGCTTGCGAAATGGCCGCTTTCATCAATGTGGAGGCGCTGCATCCGGAAGATGGCCTGAACACATTCCACCTCGTGGGGGAGGCTTATTTTTCACTTTCTACCGTTTTGTACTGTGAATAGCGATTTTTAGAGTGCTCATGCACAGTGCACATTTCAATTGCGACTGGCAGGGTCATGTGCTTGATTTTCAACAATTGCTCTCGCAGAGGATCAGAGTGGACTCCAAAAACGATTTGGTCTCTGATCATGGAGTCAGTGATATCACCGAAGTTGCAGGATCGTGCTAGCAGTCTTTAGTTAGATAGGAGGTGAAGGATTCATCTTTGCCTTGCATCCTCTGCTTGAAGATGTAGTGCTCAAATTTTGTTGGTGTCCACCTCGCAGTGGTTGTCATATTTGTCCAGGATGGTTTGGTACTTCGTTTTGTCCTGCCCTTCGGTAAAGTGAAAGGGAGTTGAAGATCTCTATCGCATGGTCACCCGCAGTGGTGAGTAGAAGAGCTATCTTCCGCACATCGGTCGCGCCATTGAGGTTGGATGCTTCCACGTATAGTTGAAAAGGGATGAGGCACTCACATCCTGCCTCTTTCCACAGACCGACATCTAGAGAGTTAGATTGACAGAAGCTGGACAGACAAGGGAGCTGCAGATTTCCCAAAATAAATGTCTCCAGAAGACGGGTAAAAGAAAAGAACAGCGAAAAAAAGTTGAGGTTTAGCACCAGGCTAAATAGCTGGCTTTTAAAGCAGACAAAGACAGGCCAGCAGTGCGGGTTTTATTCCCTCACCAGCTTCCCCGAACAGGCGCTGGAATGTGGGGCTTTTCACAGTAACTTCATTTGAAGCCTACTTGTGACAATACGCGATTTTCATTTCATTTTTTTTCATTTCCTGTTGGGTAAAAAGCAGAGAAAGTGCACCGAGTTGAAGAGACTGCTGCAAGAACTAGATTTAAAGTTGGCTCAGTGAGAACATAAGAACTAGGAGCAGGAGTAGGCCTGCCAGACATCCGAGTAAATCAAAAGTTTGTTGAGCCCCTAATGCAGCCTGTGAAGCAGTAGTGTTCTACTGGCAAGACTGGGTACCTGGGAGGTTGTGTGGTAACTTGAATGCACTGATAATCCATGGAAGAGAAATACCGAAAGGAGAGATAGAAATCCTGGAAGTGGATCAATGATGATGACGACATCAAGAGAAAGTGTTATTTGGGAAAACACAACCGTGTTCTTCGAGAGGAGTTTTAGGAAATGTCCAAAGATGTGCAGGTTAGGTGGATCGGCCATGATAAATTGCCCTTAGTGTCCAAAATTGCCCTTAGTGTTGGGTGGGGTTACTGGGTTATGGGGATAGGGTGGAGGTGTTGACCTTGGGTAGGGTGCTCTTTCCATGAGCCGGTACAGACTCGATGGGCCGAATGGCCTCCTTCTGCACTGTAAATTCTATGATATCTATGAAATGCTAGTGCAGAAGTCTGAGTTCCAGTGAGACCAGTTGGTTCCAGTGCGACAAATGTGGGGATTTGATGAGAAAGTTCTCATGGATGGCCCCTGTCACTTGATTTCAGGCTGTGATGTATCTGACCACAGTGGGCCTATTGCTTTGCATGGACTGTGTACTTACTGAGAAATTTAAGAGTACAAGATATATTTTGGAGCTTCCGTTCCACTTACAAATCTGTGTATATCTCTAAAGATGCAGTTGGGGTTGAGGAGTCATTTATTATAGTTAATCCTGTAAAGCTGTAGTTGGGGTGGAGGAGTCGTTTATTTAGTTAATCCTGTAAAGATGTAGTTGGGGTGGAGGAGTCGTTTATTGTAGTTAATCCTGTAAAGATGGAGGTGGGGTGAAGGAGCAGTTTATTATAGTTAATCCTGTAAAGATGGAGGTGGGGTGAAGGAGCAGTTTATTATAGTTAATCCTTGTTTAATAAATGTTCCATTCTTTTGGTAAAAGTTAATCGGCAGTCCTGTTCATCCATGTCTCAAAACAATAAAATAAGAGTCTTTAGAGTCAAGGTTCAGCTCTGGGACCTGACGGTTAAATGTTGAAGTCACTTTGATTTTTGGGTGGTCTTCATCTGAACCATGTTGGGATCAGTGTTCTGGCAAGTTGTATAACTAGGGTGGTAGAGAGGGTATTAAAATAAATAATGAGAATGTGGACCAGGTGCGGCAGTGGTGGGAAGGAGAAGGGGTAGAGTAGGTTAGGATGGAGGAGGAATCTTGTCAGGGGTCTAGTTTGAGGGCTATGGTGATGGCAGCATTGCCAATGGCTCCGAGTAGGTATTCAGGAAGCTCCGTCCACGGTGAAGATATGGAATCAGCCGAGGAGGCATTTTAGGGTGGAAGGGATGTCGGCACTAGCGCCGCTGTGCGTGAATCGTGGGTTTGAGCGGGGGGGGGGGTGGGGGTGAATAGTGTATACAGGAGGTGGAGGGAAGTGGGGCTGGTCAAAGTGAGGGATTTGTATTTGGAGGAAGGCTTCGCCAGTCTGGAGGAGCTAAGGGAGAGGGTAGAGCTGCTGAGGGGTAGTGAGTTCAGGTATCTACAAGTTAGGGACTTTGCACAAAAGATCTGGAAGGGGTTCCCTAGATTGCCGGGATACACCATGCTGGAGCGACTTCTGCTTCCGGATGTGGAAGGGGAGGGAAGAATTGAGGATATATACAAGTGGCTGGGGGAGCAGGGAGGCGAGCGGGTGGTGAAGATCCAGGAGAAATGGGAAGCGGAGTTGGGGATGGAGATCAATTAGGGAGTATGGAGTGAGGCACTGCGAAGGGTAAACGGGACCTCCTCTTGTGCAAGAATGAGCTTGATACATACAGTTCAAGGTGGTGCACAGGGTGCATATGACTCTGGCAAGAATGAGTGTGTTCTTTCAGGGGGTAGCAGGTGAGTGAGAGGTGTGGGCGGAGGCCAGCGAATCATGCACAATTTGTGAAAAATTGGGAAGATTCTGGGCGGGAGTGTTCGCGGTCTTAGCCAGGATAGTGGAGGAGGGAGTGGACCCGGACCCTTTGGTGGCGATATTTGGGGTTTCAGAGAAGCCAGAGCTCATAGACAGGAGGAAGGCCGATATCGTGGCCTTCGCCTCTTTGATTGCACGGCGACAAATTTTGCTGGAGTGGTGGTCAGCATCGCCACCGGGGGGTAGCAGCATGGTTGGGTGACCTGTATGACTTCCTGCGGTTAGAGAAGATAAAGTGTGAGTTAAGGGGCTCAGCAGGGGAGTTTGAGAATAGGTGGGGGATGTTTGTGACGTGTTTGAGGAGCTGTTAGTCATGGGGGGTGATGGGAAGGGGGGGGTGAAAAAGGAGAAAAATCTGTACAAACTATATAGTTGATTGTTGGGAAGAATGGTTCCCGGGGTGTTGTTTTCCGGGGTGTTTATTTGCTGTAACCTACTTTGATACAAGTTTGAATAAAATGCGTTTTTAAAAAAAAAATAACAATAATATGGGGACGGGAAGGGATCCTGTGAGAGTAGAGATGGTAAATCAAAGGGAAACAACAAGGTTAACAGAGCAGGTAGCAATTTGGATCATGATAACTAGAATGTGACCGGAAAGGACAGAGCTTACAACCAAGTGCATCAGCAGAGAAAGGCCTGAGATTGCAAATTGGTAAAAGGAGACTTAACGGCTCTGTATCTGAATGCGTGCAGCATTTGTAACAAAATGGATGAATTGTTAGCACAATAAATAAGTATGACCTGATAGACTGGACAAAGGACATGATTGCAGGGTGACGAACATCTTGACTATCGAAGGGTATTTGACATTTTGAAAGACAGGAAGCTAGTAAAGGTGATGAGGTAGCTCTGTTAATTCAGGATGGCCGTACAATAGTGGGAAATGTCCTCTATTCTTTTTTTTTTTTTTAAATAAATGTTTTATTGAAATTTTTTTCCCAAACAACAATTTTTCCCCTCTTACAAAGCAAACGCAACAATAACAATACAGAAATTTTAAACAATACACAAATAACAAAACCCCTTTATCTTTGACCTAAACTAACCCCCCCCCCCCCCCCCCCCCCCCCCTCCCCCTGGGTTGCTGCTGCTGGTCATCTGTCTTCCCTCTAACGTTCCCCTAGGTAGTCGAGAAATGGCTGCCACTGCCTGGTGAACCCTTGAGCCGATCCTCTCAGGGCAAACTTTATCTGCTCCAGTTTAATGAACCCCGCCATATCATTTACCCAGGCCTCCAGTCCGGGGGGTTTCGCCTCCTTCCACATGAGTAGGATCCTGCGCCGGGCTACTAGGGACGCAAAGGCCACAACGTCGGCCTCTTTCGCCTCCTGCACTCCCGGCTCTTCGACTAGCCATTACCTTCTCTAGGCCAGTCCCATATCCCGCCTCCGCGCTGCCGCTCGCTTCCCCCAGCGTCGCACACCATCCCCGCCCACCCTCTCTTTAGCCATTTCCTTTTGGATTTCCGCAGCAGCAACCCAGTTGTCCCCCCGCCCCCCCTTCCCCCTCCCTCCCCGCTAGATCTCTTTCTAGCATGATTGCTCCCCCCATATTACTTCCGTAAGCCAGCTGACTTCAACTGCGACCTAGCTCTGCATAGCCGCACCCGGAAGTCGAAATGTCCTCTATTCTAAAGAGCAAGATATAGAATCAGTATGGGTAGAGATAAGACATAGCAAAAGTTGGAAGTCGCTTGTGGGAGTAGTTTATAGACCCCCCTAACAGTGTTACAGTTGGACCCCAGTTGGAAGAAATAAATGGGATGCGTAAGAAAGTAACCACAATAATGATGGGTGACTTTAATCTACCCATGGATTGGCCAAATCAGACTGGGAAAGGTGACCTGGAAAGAGTTTTTTTTCTGAACAATTTCTTAGAATAGGAGGTTGTGGCTCGAACCTGAGAACAGGCTATTCTCGACCTAGTAATGTGCATTAGTCAATGACCTCCTGGTAAAGGAGCAGCATAATCATATAATTTCATGTTCAGTTTGAAGCTGAGAAGTGATTTAAACCTAAATAAAGGTGAATATAGGGGTATGAAGGCCGAGTTGGCTAAAGTGAACTGGGAAACTAGGTTAAAAGGGAGGTCAGATGCAGTAGCAGACTTTAAGGAGATATTCAATCGCTCTCGGCAAAGATTTATTCCATTGAGAGAAAAAGACTCTAGGAAAGGGATACATCGTCCAAGGCTAAATAAAGAAGTTAGAGTATGAGAGAAAGCTAACGAGAAATGTAAAAACAGGAGCAAGAGTTTCTACAAACATTTAAACAGGAAATACGTTTCTGCAGAAGTGTTGAACTTTTATTTTGTCATAGAATCATAGAATTTACAGTGCAGAAGGAGGTCATTCGGCCCATCGAGTCTGCACCGGCTCTTGGAAAGAGCACCCTGACCCAAGGTCAACACCTCCACCCTATTCCCATAACCCAGTAACCCCACCCAACACTAGGCAATTTTGGACACTAAGGGCAATTTATCATGGCCAATCCACCTAACCTGCACATCTTTGGACTGTGGGAGGAAACCGGAGCACCCGGAGGAAACCCACGCACACACTGGGAGGATGTGCAGACTCCGCACAGACAGTGACACAAGCCGGAATCGAACCTGGGACCCTGAAGCAATTGTGCTATCCACAATGCTACCCTGCTGCCCACTTTGTGTCTGTCTTCACTGAAGAAGACTTGGTAAATTTCCAAATGATATTTGAAAATCAAGAAGTAAAAGGAAGGGACAGACGTCCGGTGGCGGCCATGGTGTGAGTGGTCGCACATATGGCAGCTCCTGCTTGTTGCGGGTTTTTTGGGGTCCCTTTCCCCAAATAAGGGGCAGATGTTTTGATGGAAAAAGGTGCAGGCGTGGTGGAGGAAGATTATATTATATGGATGGATTCGTGGACCAAAAAAGTGGTTTTAGGCAACAGGAAAAGATGGCAATGGGCAAAGGGGTTGGCCCTGTCGTATCAATGGTCGATGGAGCAGCTGGTGGATTTCTTGAATGGGACATTCAGCCAGCTGAGAAAGGAGTCTCTGGAGGACCTGGCAAAGATGGTGGACCTGCTTAAGGCAGGAATCAACAGTGAGGAGCTGAGGCTGGAGACCCAAAACCACGCAATTTGGAAGGTGGGGGGAACACAAGGAGCAGCTTACTCCGTTGGCTGCCGAAATGGGGGTTTGAGAGATATCCAGAAGCAGCATCAGGAGAAGGTGGAAGATCTCCCGGAGACAGAATCTGAGGATTGTGGGGTTGCCAGTGGGCATTGAGGGAGCGGACGCTGGGCCTTTATGTAGCCAAAATGCTGGAGAAGTTGCTGGGGGAGGGGGTCTTCGCACAGGGCGCTGATGAGGAAGACTCAGTCTAACGAGTCACCGAGGGCGATGGTGATACGGTTGCACCGGTTCCTTGATAAAGAAAGGATCTTGAGGTGGACCAGGCAGACGAGGCGATATACCTGGGAGGGTAATGAGCTTCGGGTATACCAGGACCTGGGTACAGAGCTGGCCAAGAGGAGGCTGGGTTTTAACCAAGTGATGGGTGCCATCTTTTTAAGAAGGGGGTGAAGTTCGGGATGCTGTACCTGGCCAGCTTCTGGGTGACCGACAATGCGGGTGGATATTATTTTGGTACACTGGAGGAAACACAGTTTGCGAGTTTTGTAAGGGCCACGAAGAATCCAGCACGAGTTTTAAGGATACAAAATAATAACGTTTATTTACTATAACAATATATACATAACAGTAGCAGTAACGTCCCTTGCTACCTTCTCCTTCCTGCTGGTTCCTGAACTGGCCAACTTATTTATACTAGGAGTTTCTCCGCCCCCCTCATTGGGGAAGTTCATACTCCCATAGGATTGTGGGATAGTCATTAGTCCCTAGCCAATCATAAGTAGGCAGGTTATAACATCCATCCCCCCCCCCCCCCCCCCCCCCCCCCCCCCAAAGTCCAAGGAATCCACCGAAGACCCTGGCGAAGGAAGGCGTCAAACTCATTTGGCCGCAGGTCGGACGCCATTTGCACGCGGCGCTGGATCAGGCGGCGTGTAACGAGACGGAGACCGGCGCTTCCGTGATGAACGGCGCGGTTGTACATCCACTGCCTGTGGACCTGAGGATTCCCCCTCTGATGCATCCTGTGTCTCCATCTCGGAGTCAGAGTCTGCTGCCTCCGTCATGTCAGCGTCTCTATCTCCATTCGGTCCCGTAACGACCTGCGCAGGCTTTGAGTGAGGCACCAGTGGAAGATTTTGAGGACTACCTTCCCTTGTCTCTGGTCTTTGCGGCTGTTGAAATGAGCTCCGGGGGCGGGGAATCTTTTGAGGGGATGATCTTCTGGACCGGACGTGGTCTACATGTTTTCGCTGGAGACGACCCTGGGCTTGCACTTGGTAAGATATGGGGCCCGTTTGGCGGAAGATTACACCAGGAACCCATTGGGCACCACCAGCAAAATTCCGCACGAATACTGGGTCACCGGGCGCAAACTGCCGAATCGGACGATGCCGAGACAATCCCTGTCCCTGCCGTTCTTGTGTGCGGCGTACATTTGCGCCAATGTCCGGAGGAAGACCATACTAAGGCGGGTGCGAAGTCTTCGGCCCATTAGGAGTTCTGCGGGAGCTACCCCAGTCACTGCATGAGGGGTGGTCCTGTACGTAAACAAAAAGCGAGCCAGTCTCGTGTCCATTGATCCGGAAGACTGCTTCTTCAGGCCTCTTTTGAATGTTTGCACTGCACGCTCTGCCAACCCATTTGAAGCCGGGTGGTAAGGGGCAGTGCGGATATGGCGGATGCCGTTCATCTTTGTAAACCTAGCAAACTCCTCACTCATGAATGGAGTACCATTATCCGTGACCAGCACCTCGGGGAGGCCATGCGTACTAAATGATAAACGCATCTTTTCAATTGTGGCGCAGGACGTTGTCCCCTGCATCTTATGCACCTCCAGCCATTTGGACTGGGCGTCAATTAGTAGAAGGAACATGGATCCCTGAAAAAGGCCTGCGAAATCTGCATGTAAGCCTGCCCAAGGCCGCCCTGGCCATTCCCAGTGATGTAGGGGCGCGGCTGGCGGAAGCTTCTGATGCTCCTGGCAAATGGAGCAGTTTTGGGCCACCTTCTCAATGTCGGTGTCGAGGCCTGGCCACCAGACATAACTCCGGGCCAACATTTTCATCTTGGTCACGCCCGGATGCCCATTGTGCAAGTCTGATAATATCAGCTCCTGGCCTTTTTCTGGGACAACCACACGCGTCCCCCACAAGAGGATGCCGTCTTCCACGCTGAACTCTGACAGCTTGGAGGAAAATGCCCGCAACTCGCCTGGGAGCTGTCTATGCTGCCCACCATACAGGACTATGTGCCGAACCTTTGACAGGATTGGCTCCGTCTGGGTCCACTCACGGATCTGTGATGCCGTGACAGGCAAGGTGTCCATAAAATTTAGGGTTGCAACCACCTCACCGGTCGTGGGGGTCGACATGGGGCCGGTCGATAAAGGCAATCGGTTCAGTGCGTCGGCATTTGCTATCTGCGTACCTGGTTTGTGCTCCAGAGAATACTCATATGCAGCAAGCAACAAAGCCCAGCGCTGGATCCGTGCAGAAGCAATGGGCGGTATTGGCTTATCCTCTCTGAAGAGTCCCAGCAGGGGCTTATGATCAGTCACGATAGTGAAATGGCGGCCGTACACATACTGGTGGAAGCGTTTCACCTTGAAAACCACTGCCAGGCCCTCCTTCTCGATCTGCGCGTACTTTTTCTCCGCTGCAGTCAATGTGCGGGAGGCGAAAGCTATCAGTCGCTCGGCCCCGTTCTCCATCTTGTGGGACAGGACAGCCCCAATACCATACGGGGATGCATCACATGTGACGAGCAAAGGCTTTCCCGGATCATAGTGGGTTAGTAACCCAGACAACAAAAATTGTTGCTTTACCCGCCGGAAAGCGGTTTCTTGCGGCTGACCCCAAACCCAGGTGTGATTTTTCTTTAGCAGCAGGTGCAAGGGGGCCAGCGTAGTTGCCAGATTGGGGAGGAACTTCCCGTAATAGTTTACGAGACCGAGAAAAGAACGAAGATGCGAAGTGTCAGTCGGGGTGGGGGCATGTTGAATTGCACGCACCTTCTCTGCGACGGGGTGCAGACCCTCGCGGTCCACCCGATAAACTAGGTAGACTACTTATTTTGCCTGAAATACACACTTTGTGTGACGTAAACGGACTCCAGCCTCCGAAAGGCGTCTAAGGACAGCCTCCAGATTTTCCAAATGCTCTTGCTCCGACGTCCCTGTAATCAACACGTCATCTAAGTAGACAGCCACACGTGGTAAACCTCTCAAAATGCCCTCCATAACACGTTGAAAAATTGCACAGGCAGAGGATACTCCAAAGGGCAACCGTGTATATTCATACAGGCCCTGGTGTGTGTTAATTGTTACATATGGTCGGGAGGCAGGGTCCAGCTCCAACTGCAGGTAGGCGTGACTCATATCTAATTTTGTGAATGAGAGTCCACCTGCAAGTTTCGCGTAGAGATCCTCTATGCGAGGCATTGGGTATCGGTCGAGTCGGGAAACTATTCACTAAGTTTTATAGTCACCACACAAGCGAACTGTGGCATCTGGCTTCATTACTGGTACAATTGGTGCTGCCCAGTCAGCAAAACGGACAGGCCTGATAATACCCAAACTCTCCAAACGAGTGAGCTCCCCTTCTACCTTCTCGAGCAAAGCGTAAGGCACTGGGCGCACCCGGAAATAGCGCGGCGTGGCTCCTGGTTCAACTGGATACGGGCTATGGCCCCTTTTATTTTCCCCAAACCAGGCTGGAATACCTCTGGGTATCGTCCTAGCACCTCAGTCAACCCTCCAGAAACTGTTTGGAGGATGTGCTGCCATTGCAACCGCAAATGGCGCAACCAGTCCCGACCCAACAGGCTGGGCCCATGGCCACGCACTACGATAAGTGGGAAACGCCACTCCTGGTGTCCATAGACAACAGGGGTCATTGTAGTTCCTGCAATGTCCAGTGGTTCCCCCGTGTAGGTGGCCAACCTGGCCTGTGAGTCAGTTAATGTAAGGGTCTGTATACCCTGCTTGATGCGGTCGAATGTCCTCGGGGCGATCACGGAGACCGCTGCGCCAGTATCCAACTCCATCTCCAGCGGGTGGCCATTGACCCGTACTGTCACCTTAATGGGGGCCACACGGGGAGCTGCCACACAATGCAGCTGCAGGCAGTTTTCCTCCGTCTCCACGTCCTCAGGAGTGGTCGCCGCAGGTTCATCCACATGGAAGGTACGGCCTCTGGTCTGGCCCCAGTTACGGCCCCTGGGCTGGTCCCAGTTTCGGTCGGAACGACTGCGCCTCTGGCGTCCCCAGGACTGCCATCCGCGACGGGGTCGGCGCCTACAAGTCTGACACGGACATGGCTCCTCATCCATTGGCTCTGGAGAAGGCTCCCTTCGGGGAGGAATGCCCGATGGCCACTGGCGTCGGTCCGGTCGTTGCCTCGCCCAAGGTACCGCAGGAGTGCGGGGGGGGCGTTTTTGGGCGGAAAGGGTTGTGCCCCAAGGGATGCACTTCCATTCCCTGTAGCTCCTGTACTCCTCGCTCTGCGCTCTCTCGGGACAAGACTATTTGTATTGCCTGTTGAAAAGTCAATGTTGGCTGAGCTAACAACTTTCTCTGGGTTGCTGCATTGTTAATACCGCAAACCAAACGGTCGCGTAACATTTCTGACAAGGTTTCACCATAGTCACAGTATTCCGCAATCCCGCGTAGCCTGGATAAAAAAATCGGCAAGGGATTCTCCAGGGGTCCTCTCAGCAGTCTTAAACCGGTAACGCTGGACTATCGTGGACGGGGTTGGGTTAAAGTGTTGCCCCACTATATTCACAAGTTCATCAAACGTTTTGGTGTCCGGCGCAGCTGGGTACGTAAGGCTCCTAATCACCCCAAACGTATGCGGCCCGCAGGCGGTGAGCAATATGACCACCTGGCGCTCGTTTTCAGTGATATTGTTTGCCCGGAAATAGTAACGCATCCGTTGTGTGTACTGGTTCCAGCTTTCCAGCGCGGCACCAAAAACATCCAAACGTCCGTACAGAGGCATGGTATAATAGAAAACAACTTCCAACCTGTATCCAACAAAAATCCAGGGAGGTGGCTTCAGCAGTGTAGACAACTATTCACTTTTACCTTCGTCGCCAGTTTTGTAAGGGCCACGAAGAATCCAGCACGAGTTTTAAGGATACAAAATAATAACATTTATTTACTATAACAATATATACATAACAGTAGCAGTAACTTCCCTTGCTACCTTCTCCTTCCTGCTGGTTCCTGAACTGGCCAACTTATTATACTAGGAGTTTCTCCGCCCCCCTCATTGGGGAAGTTCATACTCCCATAGGATTGTGGGATAGTCATTAGTCCCCAGCCAATCGTAAGTAGGCAGGTTATAACAGCAAGAGACCATAGACTGGCAGGAGAAGGCGGACATTGAACTTTGGAGGAGGTGTTTGGGGAGAGTTCTGGGTTTGTTGTTTTTTCCCCTTGGGGGAGGCGGGGTTTTTCTTATTGGGCTGTTATTGCTGTAATTTGTTTGTCCTCCTGGCTGGGGTGGGGGGAGGAATCTTCCTTTGGGGTCTTTGTTGCTTCATTCGGGGCTATTCTTTTTCTCTTATGATACCCAATTCATTTTTTACAATTGAGGGGCACTTTAGCGTGGCTAATGCACCTACACTGCACATCTTTGGGTTGTGGTGGTGAGACCCACGCAGATACTGAGAATGTGCAAACTCCACACGGACAGAAACCCGGGGCCGGGATCGAATTTGGATCCTCGGCGCCGTGTGGCAGCAGTGATGCGCACTGCATCACAATGCCACCCATGCCCGGTGGAGGTTATTCATGAAGGCCCCGCCTTCTCAACCTTGTCCCTCGCCTTTGGTGTGGTGATCCTCGGGTTAAATCACCACCAGTCAGCTCTTTCCCCCCCCCCCCCCCTCCAAAGGGGAAAGAAGCCTACGGTCACCTAGGACTATGGGGACTTAAAAAAGAGGGCGTGATTTAAAAATAAGTCCTCTTGGGTGGCTGGATGGGAAGTAGGAGGCTTGCGGGGAGGATGTGATATGAGCGCGGGAGCAATTGTGTATCTGCGATCTCCAGCTCTGCTCGTCCTTTAATCCATCATTTCATCCTGGTGCACACTTCATATTCGTCTTTTTCTGGGTTACGTGGCGTTTGCGATGTTCCAGTTCCTGACTGTGAGTAAGAGCCAAGATAAAATGTTGAAATCCTCTTCTGTTTGTGGCCGTCTGAGTGGACTGGTGTGGGGCCCAGCTTACAATGGCGTAGTTGTTGCTAAGCAGGCTCGCCTTGGCGATACTGCGTGCATCTTTGATGCTGGCCGCCATTGAAAATATCTTAGCTGAGGAACCCTGTTCTGTGGTGCGGGTCATTAAGGATCACTTTGAAGAATTATGAGCTGCTTTTTTGAGAGCGGTGGAGCTGCACGAGAAGGTTCATGCACCTGAAAGTGCACTCTCTCTGGTGAGGGCCCACCTTCGTGTTGTTGAAATCCTGTTGCATGTGTGAAGTCCATGCAGTCTGGTCCGGGAGTGGGGAGCCATGCAAGGTGTGTACCTGTTGAGATCCCAATGGTACTAAATGCAGAGGAGTGGCAAACAGCAAGGGTGATATAACTAGACTGCTAGCTTGCAGAATGGGCAGACAAGTGTCAGATTAAATTTAGTACAGAGAAGTGTGAGGTGACGCATTGTGCAGAAGGAATAGGGAGGGGCAAGAGCGTGCAAAGTAGGGGGATCTGGGGTTTCATGTGCAGAGATTTTTGAAGGTGGCCAGACGTAGAAACAGCATAATTAACAAAACATGTGGGATCTTGGGCTTCATAAATAGAACAAAGAAAAGTACAGCATAGGAACAGGCCCTTTGGCCCTCCAAGCCTGTGCCAATCATGATGCCCTGACTAAAAACAAAACCTTCTGCCCTTCCTCGGTCCATATCCCTCTATTTCCTCCCTATTCATGTATCCATTCAGATGGCTCTTAAATGTTGCTAAGTGCCTGCTTCCTCCACATCCTCTGGCAGCAGGTTCCAGGCACCCACCACTCTGTTTGAAAACTTTACCCCGCACATCTGGCAGCACGGTAGCATTGTGGATAGCACAATTGCTTCACAGCTCCAGGGTCCCAGGTTCGATTCCAGCTTGGGTCACTGTCTGTATGGAGTCTGCACATCCTCCCCTGTGTGCGTGGGTTTCCTCCGGGTGCTCCGGTTTCCTCCCACAGTCCAAAGATGTGCAGGTTAGGTGGATTGGCCATGATAAATTACCCTTAGTAACCACAATTGCTCCTAATATTGGGTTATGGGGATAGGGTGGAGGTGTTGACCTTGGGTGGGGTGCTCTTTCCAAGAGCCAGTGCAGACTCGATGGGCCGAATGGCTTCCTTCTGCACTGTAAATTCTATGCAATCTCCCCTTAAACTTTCCCCCTCTCGCCTTGAACCTGTGCTCCCTTGTAATTGACACTTCCACCCTTAGAAAAAGCCTCTGACTATCCACCCTGTCTATGCCTCTCTTAATTTTGATGACCCCTATCAGGTCTGCCCTCCGCCTTTCCAGTGAAAACAATCGTAGTTTATTCAACCTCTCATATCCAACCCCTTGAAACCAGGTAACATCCTGGTGAACCTTCTGTGCACTCTCTCCAAAGCTCCCACATCCGTTTGATGATAATGTGGTGACCAGAACTGCACACAGTACTCCAAATGTGGCCGAACCAATAGAAGCATAAGAGTATGAAAGCAGGGAACCTCTGTGGTTAAGCTCGAATATTGCATCCAGTCTGGTCATCACACACAATGTGAAGCTTGTTGAAGGATGTGGAGAAGATTTACCAGATGCATCCAAGCTAGAGGAGCTTTAGCTACAAGGTTAGGTTGGAGAAGCTGAAGTTGTTCTCCTTCGAGCAACGGAGATTGATGGGAGAATTTGTAGAGGTGCACTAAGATTCTGACAGGTTTGGTTAACAGCAGAAAAGCTGTTCGCAGCAGCTGATTGTACAAGCATTAGGGGACACGGATTTAATGCTTTAGGCTGGAGATGCCTGGGGATGTGAGGAAAAACCTTGTAACACAGTGAGTGGTCTTGAGGGAAATAAACTTGCAGAGCTACAGGAATAGAGACTGGATTCATCTGCAAAGAGCCAACATAGCAGTAGGAGGAGGTTGAACCAATATGAACAAAATTGAGTAATAATAAGGGTGATAAATCATTAATTGGTAAAACAAGATGAACAGTGGAATAGTTTGAGTAAACGAGAAGGAATATAGAATATAACCGTGTACTAATCATAGATCAGAAATTAGAAATATTCTGGTCGGCACAATTGGATTGGATTTGTTTTATTGTCATGTGTACCGGAGTACAGTGAAAAGTATTGTTCTGCGTACAGTTCAGACAATCGTGCATAAAAAGGAAATACGTAGAGCAAACCTAAAATACACAATGTAAATACATAGACACAGACATCAGGTGAAGCATACAGGAATGTAGTACTGCTCAGTAGCGAAGATGTGTGAAATGATCAGATAATAGGGTCATTTAGGAGTCTGGTAACAGCAGGAAAGAAGCTGTTTTTGAATCTGTTAGTGCGTGTTCTCGGACTTTGGTATTTCCTGCCCGATAGAAGATGTTGGAAGAGTGAATAAGCCGGGTGGAAGGGGTCTTTGATTATGCTGCCCGCTTTCCTACAGCAGCGGGAGGTGTAGCCAGAGTCAATGGATGGGAGATGGGGTCGTGTGATGGACTGGGAGCTATTCACAACTCTCTGTAGTTTCTTACGGTCATGGGTCGAACAGTTGCCATACCAAGCTGTGATGCAGCCAGATAGGATGCTTTCTATGGTGCATCTGTAAAGGTTGTAAGAGTCAGAATGAGGACATGCCAAATTTCCTTGGTTTCCTGCGAAAGTAAGGCGCACTGTTGTGCTTTCTTGGTTGTAGCCTCGACGTGGGTGGACCAGGACAGATTTTTTGGTGTTGCGCACACCTAGGAATTTGCACACCTAGGAATTTGAAGCTGTCAACCATCTCCACCTTGGCCCCTTGCATCGAGGACCAGGGATCGATCCCGGCCCGGGCTCACTGTCCGTTTGGAGTTTGCAGATCCTCCCCATGTCTGCGTGGGTCTCACCCCCACAACCCAAAGATGTGCCGGGTAGGTGGATTGGCCACATTAAATTGCCCCTTAATGGGGGCGGGGGGGGGAAATGGCCACAAAGAGTCCACACTGAGTTGTTGAAACTAAAACTTACTTTATTTTACAACTACTGCTATATACAGCTCCAATAGTTTCCCTGCTGCGTCTTCTCCAGCCGGTGCCTTACTGACTGACTCTATTTGTATGTAGCCAGAAATTGTTAAAGGTCCCCTGTCCCCTTATCGGGGGAGCTCGTATTCTGCAAGATCCACTGGGTAGTTAATCATTCCTATTCCGTAAGACCCATCTGGGTTATAACAGATACTATGTGCCAGTAAGGGAACAATGAAATGTGTTGATGGCTTGGGATCCATGGGTGTATAAGAAAATATCTTTCATTTATAGAGTGCTTTTCACAACCTCTGCACATCCAAAAGTACATTATAGTTACTTGAGTGCATTTTGAAGTGCCGTTTTAATAGGTGGCAGAAATTACCAAAGAGGAATAAATTGGAGATAGTTGTATCTTTAAAATGAAATGAATTTAATATTTGTTATAGAGGAATATGAGGGTTAAAGAGACAGTAGCACTTTGACAAAGGTCATCTGGACTCAAAACATTAGCTCTTTTATCTGCCTACAGATGCTGCCAGACCTGCTGAGATTTTGGTGGCAGCAGTAGTACTGTTTGACTCATAGGAGGTAGTAGAACCATCATTTTCCCCAAAGTAGAGATAAAAACATGGTGATGTGGAAATGTGAAGGAATTTATGCAGAAAGGGGTTTGCTTGAGAGAGTGGCATTTTCTTTTGTTGTAAAAACCCATCTGGTTCAGTGGTGTTCTTTTAGGGAAGGAATTCTGCTGTCCTTGCGCAGTCTGGCCTGCTCATGTGACTTCAGAGGCAGACCAAAGTGCTTGACTCCAAACTGCTTCTGAAATAGCCTTAAAGCCACACAGTTGTACTAAACTGCTGCAAAAAGTTGTTTAGGGGTATTTTTGCCACAGGACAGCAATGGTTCAAGAAGACTGTTCACCACCGCTTTCTCAATTGGGGATAGGCAATTAATGCTCACCTTTTATTTATATATAAAAAAAATAAAAAAAATTTAGAGTACCCAATTCATTTTTTTTCCAATTAAGAGAGGCAATTCAGCGTGGCCAATCCACCTAGCTTGCACATCTTTTGGGTTGTGGGGGCAAAACCCATGCAAACATGGGGAGAATGTGCAAACTCCACACGGACAGTGACCCAGAGCCGGGATCGAACCTGGGACCATGGCGCCGTGAGGCCGCAGTGCTAACCCACTGCACCACCATGCTGCCCTAATTAATGCTGACCTTGCCAGTAGCTCCTTATTCACATGAATGATTTAGTTTTACCAAGTAAAAAATGTGTCCATCAAATCAAGAGGACCGCTTTAATTGCTTGCAAGTCTAAATCTTTTGAAGATCTTTAAATTTCAGAATGTCCTTTGTATGATAATGTTTCTGAAAGGACCTTTATATCCTTGTGTTATTTCTCTTCTAGTGTGATAAATACAAGAAGGGGATTATTGATGGATCAGCATGTGGCAGTTTGTGCGATAAGGGTACACTCTATTTTGGCAAGTGCCTCTCTAATAAACCTAATAATCAGGTAAGAACATTGCTTGGAATTCGTCTTCTAAATTGTTCAAGTTAACACACAAGTGTGCTAATTTTTAAATGTTTTAAAGTAATGTATTTGCAAACAATATTTTTGGAGCAGCAAGGTCAAGTTAATTGGCTGATTTTAGACCAACCCCCAAGCCTGGTTGTGAAGGAGACGCTGAGACTAGGGCACTTTTGTTTCTTTTATTCCTGAGGGAACCTCCTGAGTATTTACGCTCAGGTGAGGCAATAATCTTGATTTTCATGAGCAAGAGCTGTGATCTCCTTCTGCATATGGTCTGCAATGCCAGGATATCACATGCTTGTCTTCATAGTACAGGGTGTTGAGTATAAAAGCTCGAAAATTATGTTAGCCACGTTAGTTAGGCCACATTTGGAATACTGTGTTCAATTCTGGTCACCGCACTACCAGAAGGACGTGGAGGCTTTGGAGAGAATACCGAAAAGGTTTACCAGGATGTTGCCTGGTATGAAGGGTATTAGCTATGAAGAGAGATTGAATAAACTGGGATTGTTCTCCCTAGTGAAATGGAGGCTGAGGGGCGACCTGATAGAAGTTTATAAAATTATTAGGGGTATAGATACGGTGAACAGTTGATGGATTTTTCCCAGGGCGGAAATGACAATTACAAGGGGGCACAAGTTCAAGGTATGGGGGGAAAGGCTCAGTGGAGATTTGCGGGGGAGGTTTTTTTTACACAAAGAGGGCACTGCCAAGTGAGGAAGTTGAGGTAGATACATTAGCGACTTATCTGGATAGAACGTGAACAGACAGGGTATAGAGGATACAGGTGGTTGGTCTAGATAGGACACGTGATCGGCGCAGGCTTGGAGGGCCGAAGGGCCTGTTCCTGTGCTGTATTGTTCTTTGATACATAGTGGTACCCTATTTTTAAAAAAAATTGAGTACCCAATTCATTTTTTCCAATTAAGGGGCAATTTAGCGTGGCCAATCCACCTACCCTGCACATCTATTGGGTTGTGGGGGCGAAACCCATGCAGACAAGGGGCGAATGTGCAAACTCCACACGGACAGTAACCCAGAGCAAGGATTGAATCTGGGAGCATACTGATCCTTCCTGATATCTACATCACACTTCATGGTGAGTTGAAAGTGGTCTTGTGTATACCACAGGATTCCATACCCAGAAAAGGATGGTTGGAAGAGGACCTCGGGGCATCTGAATCGCTCATTGCCAATGGTGATTACCTGCCCATCAGGCAGCTCTTCTCCGGGGAGGAAGAGGAAGCAGCAGTGGCCATCTCCTGTTCAAAGTCCAGTGCAATATATCTGAGCTTCTCCTTGATGTCACAAAAAAAATTTCTCTCGGCTATGGTGGTGAAACAGTAGCCTCTTTGAATCTTTGAGGTAGTCTGTCAGATCACGACCAGCCAAATCCAGACGCAGAATAGCCTGGGGCATGGCATAGCCTTCTTGGATGGGCACAGTGTTAGAGACTGTTTATTACAGAGCATGCTTCTCCAATCGAACACAATTTCTGTGTTGGTTGATCCTTCTTTATGCACATCTGAGTAGAATGAACTAATCAGTACCCAACTCCTGTTAACCTTATTTTATTAAACTACTGGTTATTTAATATCCATCGATAGGTACAAGCTATCCTGTATCAGCCTCCCCGAACAGGTGCCGGAATGTGGCGACTAGGGGCTTTTCACAGTAACTTCATTTGAAGCCTACTCGTGACAATAAACGATTTTCATTTTCACTTCATTTTCAAGCTGTGTTGTTAAATAATGTTTTATGGAGGGTGTGGTTTCTGTTTCGGTGTGAGCGAAGAACTGTCCTAGATAAAGTTGTATTTTTGTTTTTTACTGATCTATGCGTTGTTGGTAGCAGATTACATCTGCAACAAAATGATATTAAAATAAAAAAACATCCAGTGCTTTTTCCACAAGTTTTTAAAAATCACATGGCCATGCATGATTGCACCTGTGAAAATGGAATTTTCAACTGCTAATGATTAACTTGACGGGTTCAGGAAAGTGTATAGTGTTGTGCAAACACCAACGTGACAAGATATGGACTTTAGATGCCATCAAAATGAAACATTCACACCTTGTGATCTGCAATTATTTTTCATTCTTGAGCCTGTTTTCAAATTTGAACCAATTGTCAACATTGTTTTCTCTTTCTACTCGCACAACTCGGGCTTACAGGTTATTCAAGCAGATCAGACTTTTGAAGAAGTACCACCTAGACGCGTAATCTTTACGTACCATTATAATTCACATTTTGCTCTTTTATTCCCCTGACTTTGGTCTTGCTAATCAGTTGGTTGAAGGTGTCTGTGTGGGAGAAAGTACACACAACACAGCTGCTGCCTTGTCAGACCATATAGTAAGTCCCCATTTAACGTTGTAGTTGTGTTGCTGAAAATTGTGACTTTTAAGTGAAACGACTTTAAAAAAATCACATTTTCCCATAAAATAAATGTAAACGCTGTAGTTCAGTTCTGTTGGATATTCCTCATCAGAAAATATACATTAAAACATTACAACCTGTAAATTGAAATACTTTTCTGAATTCCTATATTGTTAAATGAACTTTTCAAATGAAATAAATTTAAAGATATAAAATAATGTAACTTTGTACTTGTATTGCCTTTGGCTTGCAATGTATGTATACCCCTCCCCGATGAACTCGATGCATTCTATGCTCGGTTCGAGCAGGAAACCCAACGATCCACTGTCGAGTGCCCAGCAGCCAATAACACACCTATACCCACGATCACATCTTCCGAAGTCAGATCAGCCTTCCTGAAAGTGAACCATCGGAAGGCGAAGGGTCCGGACGGGATCCCTGGTCTTGCACTCAGAGCCTGCGCGGACCAGCTGTTCGCGGACATCTTTAACCTGTCCCTACTCCGCTCCGAGGTCCCCACCTGCTTCAAGAAGACCACCATCATACCGGTGCCAAAGAAGAACCAGGCAACGTGCCTCAATGACTACCGTCAGTGGCCCTGACTTCAGTCGTAATGAAGTGCTTCGAGAGGTTGGTCATGAAGTGCATCACCTCCATACTCCCAGAATGCCTTGATCCACTGCAATTCGCATGCTGCCGCAACCGGTCCACAACAGACGCCATCTCCCTGGACCTACACTCCTCCCTAGAGTATCTCGACACCAAGGACTCCTACATCAGACTCCTATTTATTGACTACAGCTCCGCTTCAACACCATAATCCCAGCGAAGCTCCAAAACCTAGGACTTTGCTCCACATTCTGCAACTGGATCCTCGACTTTCTGACCCACAGACCATAATCAGTAAGAATAAACAACAAAACCTCCTCGAGACCAGGGCCCCGCAAGGCTGCGTATTTAGCCCCCTACTCTACACCCTGTACACACACGACTGCGTGGCAAAATTTGGTTCCAACTCCATCTACAAGTTTGCTGATGACACGACCATAGTGGGCCGGATCTTGAATAATGGCGAGTCAGAATACAGGAGGGAGATAGAGTACCTAGTGGAGTGGTGTAGCGACAACAATCTGTCCCTCAACGCCAGCAAAACTAAAGAGCTGATCATTGATTTCAGGAAGCAAAGTACTGTACGCACCCCTGTCAGCATCAACGGGACCGAGATTGAGATGGTTGGCAGCTTCAAATTCCTAGGGGTACACATCTCCAAAAATCTGTCCTAGTCCAACCACGTCGACGCTACCACCAAGAAAGCACAACCGCGCCTATACTTCCTCAGGAAATTCAGCATGTCCACATTAACTCACCAACTTTTTCAGATGCATCATAGAAAGCATCCTATCGGGCTGCATCACAGCCTGGAATGGCAACTGCTCGGCCCAAGACCGCAAGAAACTTCAGAGAGTCGTGAACACAGCCCAGTCCATTTCACGAACCTGCCTCCCATCCACTGACTCCATCTACACCTCTCGCTACCTGGGAAAGCGGGCAGCATAATCAAAGACCCCTCCCACCCGGCTTACTCACTCTTCGGGCAGGGGATACAAAAGTCTGAGAACACGCATGAACAGACTCAAAAACAGCTTCTTCCTCATTGTTACCAGACTCCTAAACGGCCCTCTTATGGACTGACCTCATTAACACTGCAGCCCAATGCCGGTGTTATGTAGTTACATTGTGTACCTCTGGTCCTATGGTGACTTTCATTTCACTTCATGCCCACCCTGTTTTGCAACCTCATGGTTTTGATTTATTTAATGAGTTTTTTTTGTCTGCTTTTTAAACCTACTTTGCTCCCTGAGGAGCCCTTGGACATGTAGTGAATGCCATCCAGGTTTGTAGGAGGTCCCCTCATTTCTCTTGTTGTTTGTTCATGACCCACCAGTATGTTTGTGCTTCATGTTGATTTGGCAGCTTTTCTGTTGCTGAAACCATGATTTGATTTGCCCTATTATGTATTTTCTTTTCTTTTCATGTACTTAATGATCTGTTGAGCTGCTCGCAGAAAAATACTTTTCCTCGGTACACGTGACAATAAACAAAATTGAAAATAAATGTTACAGCACCATCTGGTGGTCTTCCAGCTCAATTTGTCTGTCTGAGCAAAGGCATGATTTGGATTCTGAGAGTTTGAAGCTGTCACAAGTGTGCAGACTGAAAAGAAGGCCAACCAAGAGTCAGAAAGTGCTGTTTTAGAAAATTGTTCTTTTTCACTTTTCTCGTCTAAGAGAATGGGCAGAAACAACAGTTTTCTATTCATTCCTGCATGAGTAAATCTTTGAGATTGGAGACTTCACAGGTGCAAACCTGTAATCAATTTCATCTTTCTTTTACCCCCTTTCCACCTTAAAAATATTGACCAACCAGTGACATTTTATGTTTCTAATTCAGATCTCCAGTTTTTCGTCTATGGTGACATTGGTTAGCCAGCCTCTCCGCGCCAGAGACCGGGTTAAATTCCGACCTTGTGTGACTACCTCTGTGGAGTTTGCATTTTCTCTGTGTCTGCGTGGGTTTCCTTCGGGTGCTTCTCTGTTAGCTCAGTTAGCTGGACGGTTGGTTCATGATGCAGAGCAGCAGCGTGGGTTCAATTCCCGTACCGGCTGAGGTTATTCATGAAGGCCCCGCCTTCTGACCTCCTCGCCTGAGGTGTGGTGACCCTCTGGTTAAATCACCACCAGTCAGCTCTCTGTGAAAAGGGGAAAGCAGCCTCTAGTCCTCTGATGACTTTCATTTCACTTCATGCCCACCCTGTTTTGACTCCTCGTGGTTTTGATTTATTTAATGAGCTTTGTTTATGGCTGCTTTTTAAACCTTTCTCCCTGAGGAGCGCTTGGACATGTAGTGAATGCTATCCAGGTAGGAGGTCCCCTCATTTGTCTTTTGTTGTTTGTTCATGACCCACCAGTATCTTTGTGCTTCATGTTGATTTGGCAGCTTTTCTTTTGTTGAAACCATTATTTGAGTTTTGTTTTCAGAAAATTTGTTAAAGGTATGGCAAGGTCTGAAGTTTGTACAATCGCTTGTTAACTTTTATTAGTACAGGAACTTGATTAAAGTGTGTTCTCATAATATGCTTTCATTTTTGCACAGTTTGTAAATAATGTTAAAATTAAATTAAAAATATGTTTTTTTATTTAAAAAGTCTTGTTTATAACATATGAAATAGTCAAACCAGAGGTGGCATGTCGCACAGTGGTTAACACTGCTGCCTCACTGCACTGAGGACCCGGGTTCGACCCGGCCCCAGGTCACTGTCTGTGTGGAGTTTGCACATTCTCCCCGCGTCTGCGTGGGTTTCACCCCCACAACTCAAAAGGCTTGGTGGATTGGCCATGCTAAATTGCTCCTTAATTGGAAAAAAATAATTGGGTGCTCAAAATTTATTTCTAAAATAGTTAAACCATTCCAACAAATTTTACATTATTACAAAAACAAAATATCCCCTTCACCCTAACTCAGCCCTCTACTAAGACTAACCCCATCACCACCTAACAGCTGACGGTAACCAGCTCCTCAAAAAAGGTAATGAACCGCCGCCATCTTGAATAAAACCCCTCCACCGATCCCCTCATAGTGTACTTTATCTTCTCCAGGTGTAGAAAATCCATCAAGCCCCCTATTAAACCCAAAGCATTAGGCAGCCCTGGGGACCTCCACGCAAGCAAGAATCACCTCTGGGCTATTAGGTGAAGGCCAAAACATCAGCATTTTTCCCCTCCTGCAAGTCCGGCAAGTCTTAAACTCCAAACATGGCCACCATCGGACATGGCTCTACCTCAATCCCCAGAATCCCTGAGAAACCCAAAAATCACTACGCCTGGGGCAAGACCAAAATATCCGTGTACGGTTCGCCGGTACCATAAAACATCTCTCACATCTATCCTCTACCTCCGGGAAGAACACACACTCAAAAGCGCCTTAGTCAAATGTGACCCATGCACCACCTTAAACTGCATCAACCTTAACCTTGCACAAGAGGAGGTGAAGTTGACCCTATGCAGTGCTTTGCTCCACACATCCCTCCAAGACCACACCCAACTCGTCCTCTCACTTTCCCTTTACTTCCAATGAAGCCCGCTCCATCACCAACATCTGCACATAAGGAACTTCTCTGAAATCCTTTCCAAACCTATCCTCCAAACACAGTTCTCTGAACCTCTCTTAATCTCTCTCTCCCCCCCCCCCCCCCCCAATAGCACTGAATATTGAGGTGGCACACGCCTATGGGGCTGGATTCTCCGTTAGCCGATGCCGAAATTGGGAAAGGCGGTCGCGAGGGGAATAGCTTCCGACGCCGAAATCGCCGTAGATGCCTGAAAGTACAGTAGGCATATCATTAGTGGGGCCTCCGCGATTCAGTGCCTTGGATGCGCCGATTTCCCAAAGGCGTGGTTCACTTGTAATTTAAAAAATTGTGAACCTGGCGTCCTGGCTGCTGAGCGAGAGGAGGTAGGAAATGGCGTGGAGTGACTGCGGGCTGCCGGCTCGGACACCGGCCGTGCTGGCTGCGGCAGTGGGGGGGGGCCACACCACCACTAGTGAGGGCAGTGGTAGTCAACGCTGCCCCTGGCAGCAGCGACTGGGGCGCTAGCAGCAGGGGCACCGACAAGGGGGGGGGTAACGTGTGGGTGGGGCCTGCAGTACCAACCGGGGCACCTGGTTGGGCGTATGCTTGGGCGAAGGAAGCGACGTGCAGGAGGAAGCTTGGAGTTCAAGAGAAGCAAGCAGGGTGTGGGAGGGAGCGAGGAGATTGGAGTTTGGGAGAAGGAAACAGAGCGGGAGGGAACGAGGAGCTCGGGAGAAGCAAGTGGCGAATGGGAGAGAGTGAAGTAGTTGGAGGAGGGTAGCATTGACATGGAAGGAGTGAGAAGGGTGGCAGGAGGCAGCAGGTGACTGGTAAATAGACAAAGTAGTAAGTTAGTAGGAGAAGTGTGTTTGGCCTTTTTAGGTCCAAAGCAGCAGATGGATTTTTAATGTAAAATATTACAGGTCTGGAATGTAACTCGCCCTTATTAAATGTTTTCTTATGGGAAAGTCATTTTAATTTAGCACAGCAAATTTTTAGGAACACATTAGGAGTGGGAGGTGTATTCAGGATGTTAATCTGATGTCATGATAAAAATTCAATAGATCAAAAATATGGCAAACCGTGCCAATCATGTTCAAAGACACAATGGTGGCCGTTCATGAAAGTCATGCTGACTATGTTGAGCAATTTGCCAAGCTAAGATGATCCACTCTATCTTCTGCAATGTTTCTGCACATATTTGAGTGATCAGAAGCAGAGGAACAAGTTCTGATGCCCCTCTGCCTTGGGAAGGAAAAAGAGTTTTACTAATTTTTAACTTGAGTTGTGTGATTTCCATTGAAGTTATTTCAAAATGTATTTAAAGAATGGAAATCAAAAGTTGTAAAGAATCCATGTTTTCTTAACTGTTCAGTGTTTAAATATTCAATAATCAAGCCACCTACAGTTTTGGATGAAAAATAAGTTAGAAATATTTTTCCAACATTCTTCAAAGCCCAAGCCTAAATATTTCAGAAAATGTTGTGTTTTGAAATATTCTTTGAACAACTGTCATTTTGTCACTTTCAAGGTGTACAAGGGAGTATGGGACGAATCGCAGGTAGTCTTAAAATGCAAACTTGAAGAAACTCTCCACTTTGATTTGGATTCTGACATGGAGCCGAGAAAGGAAATGGTGTTATTTGACAAACCAACAAAAGGGACTTCCTTAGAGGAATTTCGAGAAATGGTTTACAATCTCTTAAAGGTAAACTTTTATATACATGTTCAAAATTAACATCAATTTAATGTGAGAACAGATTATATAATTGTATTTTTCTCAGGAAAAACTTGGTGATCAGACAAACCTTCAAAAGCTACTCAAATTGGTTGTCACCGCAGCAGATGGAAATAAAGATGGCCATGTCTCCCTCGCAGAAGCAAAATCTACATGGGCATTGCTGCAGCTCAATGAGTTTCTGATTACAGTAATTCTCCAGGATAAGGAGCATACACCAAAACTAATTGGATTTTGTGGAGATCTTTATGTAACTGAAAAAGTCCACTACAATTACTTGTATGGACTCACTATTCCTTGGGTTTTGGAGTTCTTCATTCCTTCTGGTCTGAGACGTAGTATGGATCAGTGGTTTACTCCTTCCTGGCCCAGAAAAGCTAAGATCTCAATAGGACTCTTAGAATTTGTTGAGGATGTCTTTCATGGAACATTTGGTAACTTCCTTATGTGTGACATGAGTGCAAATAACATTGGCTACAATGCTAAACATGATTTAAAAATGATAGATATGAGAAAAGTTGTACCTGAAGTTAGTTTCAAGCAACTACTTGGAGGCCGCCACTGTGAGACTGATGTGGATTGTGTGTATGGCACAGACTGCAAGACTACATGCCATCAAAGCAAAAAGCAGTGCACCACGGAATTGGATCAGCCAAACCTGACCAAAGTCTGCACATTGCTGAAAGACTACCTTTTAAATGGTGCTCCTTCTGATGTAAGAGAAGAACTAGAAAAGCAACTTTACTCTTGTATAGCTCTTCGAGGAGTAGCAAGCCAAATGGAGATGGAACACTCCTTGATACTAAATAACCTAAAGACATTACTGTGGAAGAAAATTTCTCATACAAAAGATTCCTAAACTCTTAACGGAACAAGAACATTTTTAATGTCAGTTGAACAGCATTGGTAAAGTTTTTTTTTTTTTGGTAAATAGTTCTAGTTGGTTCAGTTTGACCATGTAGCACAGAACAGCATCATTCACAATATTTCCCTGTTCCTTACTGTTAAACAAAAAAAACTAAAACCACTAGATTTTGTTTTTCATTTTGTGGTTACAAATGTTGCTGCTTGCTTTTTAAAAAAATATATATATTAAAGTTTTTTAACAAAACAATTTTTTCCACTTACAAACAATAACCCCCCCCCCCGTAACAAAATAACACAAAATCGCCCTGAGCAAGATATATACATGGTAAAATGATATATTTACATAGCTTTATACACTGGCTCTCGCCCATTCGTGCCAGTTTCCCCCACCCTCCATGTTATTCCCCCGCTCATCCGTCCCCTCAAGCAATCTCTCGTCTCCGTTCTCTCTTTCCCCCCCCCCCCGCCACATCAGGGTTGCCGCTGCTGCTGACCGACCTTCCTCTAACGCTTCGCGAGGTAGTCTCGGAACGGTTGCCACCGCCTGTAGAATCCCTGCGCAGACCCTCTCAAGGCAAACATAATCCTCTCCAGCATTATGAACCCAGCCATGTCGTTTATCCAGGCCTCCAGGCTAGGGGGCTTCGCCTCAAAGAACAAAGCCTTCCACATTAGCAAGATCCTTCGCCGGGCTACCAGGGATGCAAAGGCCAGAATGCCGGCCTCTTTCGCCTCCTGCACTCCCGGCTCGTCCACTACTCCAAATATTGCTAGCCCCCAGCTTGGCTTGACCCGGACTTTCACCACCTGAGATATTGCTCCCGCCACTCCTCTCCAGAACCCCTCCAGTGCCGGACATGTCCAGAACACGTGGACATGGTTCGCCGGGCTCCCTGAACATCTTCCGCATCTGTCCTCTACCCCAAAGAACCTACTCGACCTCGCCCCCGTCAGGTGCGCTCTGTGAACCACCTTAAATTGTATCAGGCTGAGCCTGGCACATGAGGAGGAGGAGGAATTAACCCTACCCAGGGCGTTAGCCCACAAACCTTCCTCGATCTCCTCCCCCAGCTCCTCCTCCCATTTACCCTTCAACTCTTCTGCTGGTGTTTCCCCCTCTTCTTTCATCTCTTGGTGTATTGCCGAAACCTTGCCCTCCCCGATCCATACACCCGAGATCACCCTGTCTTGAATTTCCTGTGTCGGGAGCAGCGGGAATTCCCTGACCTGTCGCCTCACAAAAGCCCTCACCTGCATATATCTGAATGCATTTCCCGGGGGTAGCTCAAACTTCTCCTCCAATGCCCCTAGGCTCGCAAATGTCCCGTCGATGAACAGGTCCCCCATTCTTCTAATCCCCGCCCGGTGCCAGCCCTGGAACCCCCCCCCCGCCCATCTTCCCCGGGACAAACCGGTGGTTACCCCTGATCGGGGACCACACTGAGGCTCCCACTGCACTCCTATGCCGTCTCCACTGGCCCCAGATCCTTAATGTTGCCGCCACCACCGGGCTCGTGGTGTGCTTTGATGGCGAGAGCGGCAGCGGTGCCGTCACCAGCGCCCCCAAGCTCGTTCCTTTGCAGGACGCCATCTCCATCCTCTTCCATGCCGCCCCCTCTCCCTCCATAATCCACTTACGGATCATCGCCACGTTTGCTGCCCAGTAGTAGCTCCCTAGGTTTGGCAGCGCCAGCCCTCCTCGGTCCCTACTGCGTTCCAGGAACCCCCTCCTTACCCTCGGGGTTTTGTTCGCCCACACAAACCCCATAATACTCCTACCTACTCTCTTGAAAAAGCCCTTGGTGATCACGATGGGGAGGCACTGGAACACAAACAAAAACCTCGGAAGGACCATCATTTTTACCGACTGCACTCTACTCGCCAACGAGAGCGGCAACATGTCCCATCTTTTGAAGTCCACCTCCATTTGGTCCACCAACCGCGTCAGATTCAATTTGTGTAGGGCCCCCCAGCTCCTGGCTATCTGGATCCCTAGATACTGAAAACTCCCCTCCGCCCTCCTCAGCGGTAGGTCCCCTATCCCTCTTTCTTGGTCCCCTGCCTGTAGTACAAAAAGCTCGCTCTTCCCTACATTGAGCTTATAGCCCGAGAACTCCCCAAACTCCCTCAAAGTCTGCATGACCTCCACCATCCCCTCCATTGGGTTCGCCACATACAGCAGCAGGTCGTCCGCGTATAGCGACACACGATGCTCTTCTCCCCCGCGGACCACCCCCCTCCATTTATTAGACTCCCTCAGTGATATGGCCAAGGGTTCGATCGCCAATGCAAACAACAGGGGGGACAGAGGGCACCCCTGCCTCGTTCCTCGGTACAGCCGAAAGTACTCCGACCTCCGCCGGTTTGTCACCACACTTGCCACTGGGGTGCTGTAAAGGAGCTTAACCCAGCTAATAAACCCTCCCCCGAACCCAAACCTACGCAACACCTCCCAGAGGTACTCCCACTCTACTCGGTCAAAGGCCTTTTCCGCGTCCATGGCTGCCACTATCTTCGCCTCTCCCTCCTCCGATGGCATCATTATCACGTTTAAGAGCCGCCACACATTCGTATTTAATTGCCTGCCCTTTACAAATCCCATCTGGTCCTCATGTATCACCCCCGGGACACAGTCCTCAATCCTCGTGGCCAGCACTTTTGCCAATAGCTTAGCGTCCACATTAAGGAGCGAAATCGGCCTGTACGATCCACATTGCAGTGC
Organism: Scyliorhinus torazame; assembly: GCF_047496885.1. Lineage (NCBI taxonomy): Eukaryota > Metazoa > Chordata > Chondrichthyes > Carcharhiniformes > Scyliorhinidae > Scyliorhinus > Scyliorhinus torazame. Next base: position 32,577,116 of record NC_092713.1, on the reverse strand, counting down.
GTCCTTGTCTCGCTTCAGAATCAAGGAAATTGTCGCTCCAACATTGTCGGGGGCAGGGTCCCCTCATCTCTTGCCTCGTTAAAGGTCCTCACTAGTAGCGGGGCCAACAGGTCCGCATACTTTCTATAGAACTCCACCGGGAACCCGTCCGGCCCCGGGGCCTTCCCCGCCTGCATGCTCCCCAAACCCTTACTCAGCTCCTCCAACCCGATTGGTGCCCCCCAACCAGCCACCTCTTGCTCCTCCACCCTCGGGAACCGCAGTTGGTCCAGGAATCTTCTCATCCCCTCTTCCCCCCCCTGGGGGCTGGGATCTGTACAGCTCTTAATAGAAGGCCTTGAATACCTTGTTTATTTCCACTGCACTCTGGGCCATGGCTCCCCCACCATCTTTGACTCTCCCTATTTCCCTCGATGCCGCCCTCTTATGGAGCTGGTGTGCCAGCATCCGACTGGCCTTTTCCCTGTACTTGTAGGTCGCCCCCTGCGCCTTCCTCCACTGTGCCTCCGCCTTCCCCGTGGTCAACAGGTCAAACTGGAGCCGTCGCCTTTCCCCAAGTAATCTTTCCTCCGGGGCCTCTGCGTATCTCCTGTCCACTCGCAAAATCTCCCCCACTAACCTCTCCCTTTCCCTGCCCTCTGTCTTCTCCCTATGAGCCCTGATGGAGATTAGCTCTCCCCTGATCACCGCCTTCAACGCCTCCCATACCACTCCCACTCGCACCTCCCCGTTGTCGTTGGCCTCCAGGTACCTTTCAATCCACCCCCTTACCTTCCCACACCACCTCATCTGCCAGCAGTCCCACATCCAACCGCCACAGCGGGCGTTGGTCCCTCTCCTCTCCCAGCCCCACTTCCACCCAATGAGGGGCATGGTCCGAAACGGCTATGGCCGAATACTCCGTCCCCTCCACCCTCGGGATGAGCGCCCTGCCCAGCACAAAGAAGTCTATCCGGGAGTATGCCTTGTGCACGTGGGAGAAGAAAGAAAATTCCCTGGCCTGCGGTCTTGCAAACCTCCATGGGTCCACTCCCCCCATCTGGTCCATAAAACCCCTGAGCACCCTGGCTGCTGTCGGCCTCTTTCCCGTCCTTGATCTGGAGCGGTCTAGTGCTGGATCCAGCACTGTATTAAGGTCCCCTCCCATTATCAGTCCTCCTACCTCCAGGTCCGGGATGCGCCCCAACATGCGCTTCATGAATCCAGCATCATCCCAGTTCGGGGCGTATACATTTACCAACACCACCCACGTCCCTTGCAACCTACCACTCGCTATCTCCCTCCATTGTCCGCTACGATAGTCATGGCCTCAAATGACACGTTTTCCCACCAGAATTGCCACCCCTCTGTTTTTCGCGTCCAGTCCCGAGTGAAATACCTGTCCTACCCATCCCCTTCTTAACCTAACCTGGTCCGCCACCTTCAGGTGTGTCTCTTGGAGCATAGCCACGTCTGCCTTCAGTCCCTTCAAGTGCGCGAACACTCGAGCCCTCTTCACCGGTCCGTTCAGGCCCCTCATTTTCCACGTTATCAGCCGGATTGGAGGGGCTCTCACCACCCGCCCCCCCCAGCCGACTAGCCATCTCCTTTTCTGGGCCAGTCCCGTGTCCGCGTCTCCCCCTCACCCTCCAGGCCCCCAACCGGGGGACCTCCGTCCCGGCCACCTCTTCTGTATCCCATTCCCTTTCGGCCAGTGCAGCAGCAACCCTGTTTCCCCCCCCCCTTCCCTCTCCCCCGCTAGATCCCTGTCTAGCTTTTTTGCTCCCCCCATATCACTCCCGTAAGTCTGCTGACCCCGGCTTCCCCCGCCATCCCTTTCACCCCCCCGTGTGGGAATCTCCCCATCAGTAGACGTTCCTCCTCCCACCTTTCTTCCCGCGCACGGGAGAAAAACCCCGCGCTTTCCAGAGCCTGCCCCGCCCCCCCCCGACGCAGCTTCTTTTGCGGCCTTGTCTCTCGCCCCCAGCCCATATAACATTCCCTGCGCGTGCTTGCCCCCCTATATACAACCGCCATCATACTTCAACCCTCAAATACCCCCCACCCTCACAAACCCTCAATTAGAGTCCAACTTTTCCGTTAATATAAAGGTCCACGCCTCTTCGGGCGTTTCGAAGTAGTGGTGTTGGCCGTTATATGTGACCCACAGTCGCGCTGGCTGCAACATTCCAAATTTCACTCCTTTCCGATGCAGCACCGCTTTGGCCCGGTTGAAACCCGCTCTCCGCTTAGCGACCTCCGTGCTCCAGTCTGGGTATATTCTAATCTCAGCATTGTCCCACTTGCTGCTCCGCTCCTTCTTGGCCCATTTCAGGACCCTCTCTCTGTCTGTGAACCTGTGAAATCTCACCACCATCGCCCTTGGCGGCTCGTTTGCCTTGGGCTTCCTCGCCAGCACCCGGTGCGCCCCTTCCAGCTCCAGCAACCCCGGGGGGGCCTCCGTGCCCATCAGCGCCCCGATCATTGTGCCCGCATATGCCGCGGCGTCGGCCCCCTCCACTCCTTCTGGGAGACCCAGGATCCTCAGATTGTTTCTCCTCGACCTGTTCTCCAGGTCTTCGAGTCTTCCCGCCCACGTCTTGTGTAGCGCCTCGTGCCGCTCCACTCTCACCGCCAGGCCCAAGAGCTCGTCCTCATTCTCACTCACTTTGTACTGGATCTTCACCTCGTGGGCTTTCTGGGTTGCCCCAAGTCCTTCAATTATTGCCAGCATAGGCGCCACTATCTCCTTGCGCAGCTCCTCAAAGCAGCGCTTGATGAATTCTTGCATCTCCTCTGTCCCCGGCCGCCGCCATTTTGTTTGTTTTCCCCCTCTTCTCCCGCTGCTCCAGTGCCGTTTGTTTGGCCGTTTCGCTGCGGGTCCGGTCCATACAGGTTAGTGGGGGACCTCTCTCCTCTCTTCCCCACGGGTTGGCTATGTGAAAAGTTCCGTTGGGGCTCTTCTATCGAGCCCGAAATTCCGTCTTCGCGGGAGCTGCCGATTCGTGCGGCTTAGCTCCGCATAGCCGCAACCGGAAGTCGTTGCTGCTTTCTTTTAATGGATTTTTAAACAAACACTCACCCAGCATGAGAAGTTTTTAATGTTTTTTTTTAACCATTGTTTGTAGCATGACTATTTATTTACAGAAGAAAATGCTGGTTAATATTGACCCTTCTCGTAGCTTAGAGGAAATTACATGTTAAGATGGTAAACTGGAAAAAAATCTGTAAATCAGAAAGATTGCTTTTACTTCCTATTTTAGAATAGAAATAATTTTAAAATGCATTAGAATTGCAACTATATAATTAGATTGCAAAATCTGTTTTACAAAAAATTGTAATTGAGCACTTTATATTCATATTCATTAATCCGTTGGCTGAGTTGTACAGTATTTAAAGATGCCAGGTCAGTTTTAACACTTATAAATGGACATTAAAATTATTTCTGCTGTTTATCCAAAAGGTATTTTTGATAAGGTACCACTTAAAAGTTACTGTTACTGTACAAGATAAAAGCCCATGGTATTGAGGTAATATATTAGTCTCAATAAAGGATTAGCTAACAAAAACCAGATTCCGGATAAATGTGCCATTTTCAGGTTGGAAAATTAACTAGTGACGTGCCACAGGGGTCAGTGAAGGTGCCTCAACCATTTATAATTTAGATAAATGATTTGGATGAAAGGACAGTATATTGTATCCAAATGTTCTGATGATGCAAAGATCTGTGGGAAAGCGAGTTGTGAGGAGGATATGAGTCTGTAAAGGGATATAGAAAAGGTTAAGCGAGAGAGCAAAGATTTTGCTGATGGGAGTTATAACGTGGGTAAATTTGAAGTTATCCACTTTGGTAGGAAGGATAGAAAAGTACTAAAATGGAAGTGACTAAAGAATAATTTGAGTGTTCTCGACATGGAACACAAGTCAGAATGCAGGTACAGCAATTAGAACGGTAAATAAACTTGGCCTTTATTGTAAGGGGTATGGAATATAAGAGTAAGGAAGTCTTGCTACAATTGTATAGGTTGTTTGTGAGACAACTAAAGGGATCTTATGAGACCAGGTTGAGAAAGTTGGAGCCATACTCAATGGAGTCTAGAAGAATGGAAGGTTATTTTATTTAAAGATGCAAGATTCTGAGAGGGGGGGGGGGGGGGCTTGACCAGTAGATGAGAATATTCTTTCCCTAAAGGGGGAAATCTAGAACAAAGGAGCATAGTTTCAGAATACTGGGTGTCTTGCTTGACTGATCAGGAGAAATTTTTTCTTTGGGGGTATTAAATTTTGGGGATTCTTTACTCCAGCGAGCTATGGAAACCAAGTCAATTACTATATTCAAGCCTGAGATGGATAGGTTGAGAACTCCTTCAGGGTTATGTTTTTAATGATCTATCCGGGCACAATCACATTGATGATGTTTGTGGCAGCTTGCTGTAACCTACATTACTGTGGAGACGACACTTCAAAATAACTCCATCGAACATGCAGCACTTTAGGACTTCCTGAGATTGTGAAGAATATTTTAGTCTTTTTTTTTTTTCTGTCTTCCCTTTATCTTGCTTCCCTTAATATGAATGACGTTTTAAATTTAATGCGCCCAATTCTTTTTTCCAATTAAGGGACAATTTAGTGTGTCTAGTCCACCTACAATGCACATCTTTGGGTTGTGGGGGTGAGACCCACACAGATAGGGGGAGAATGTGCAAACTCTCCACGGACAGTGACCCAAGGCTGGAATCAAACCCAGGTTCTCGGCACTGTGCTAACCATTGTGCCACCGTTCCGCCCTTTAACATGACCTCGGTTATGTTACTTTGTTGCAATCCTGTTAAAGTACTTTGTGTGCTTTTATCTTGGGACAGATGGCAGCCTGATGAACCAGGTACTACTCAGTGGAGTCATTGGGTAGAAAGTGAGAAAGGGCTGTTTTATCCCACACTAGACATAGCACCTCATATTTCTGCCTCAGTTGAGGTTGTCAGCCAGTTCTCTAAACAGGGTATCAAGTTTGGGATCTTCCTTATGATTTACTTCATCAATGAGCAACTGACACTCATTCAGATCTTGGTAACTGTTGGGTTACATTTTAAAAGTTGTAGGTATGTAATGCCAAATAAAATGGTGTCACCATCAATCTCAAATACTTGGCTACCATTGACTGTCCCTACTGCCTGGTCTGTCCATCCTGGTATGTTTTAATGGTCCACCCCATTTTGTGCTTTTCATTGCTGTGACTGCCACAATCATCATTACCATCTTTGTGATCTCCACCACTTTGCTCTTGACTTGGTACCATAGCTTCTGCGATCTTCTCTAACTCCACCACTGCATCGTTCGCCTCCTATGAAGTAGGCATTTCTTCTGATACTGGATTGCAGCATTTTAATTTTCCACAGCTGGTTGAGTGGTGGATATTGCTGCTTTGATTTGTCTAGCTCAACCAACAAGTGAATGAATGATGGAAACTCAAAGGACTGAAACAAACATTTGAAGAAACAAAATGCAGACAGCTTGGGCTTAATGGGTTGGATAATGGGAGTTTGCAGGTGGGATCCACAGAAGGGAAAGTTGATGGTGACAAAAAGCTTACATTGAATAGCAAGCAATATCAAACGACTTTCATTTCTAGTGAGTGTGCCATCTATTGGAGACTCGTACTCCCAATATAACGGGCAAACTATTCCATAAAAACACATTTCCTGGGCATGCTGTTGACACATTTGATATCGGGCAGGTTCAATATATAAATCCGCTATATACCATATTGCATATCTTTGCAGGTGTGTGTTTAATACATCTTATTAAAACTGATATCCAGTTTATTCCCAAGTTTGTGCAGTCAACAAATTCTGTGGGGTATGGGGTTGATGAGCCTGTTTGTATATTAACCAGAAAACATTGGGTGATTGAACACCACACTAGAGATTTCTTGATGGGAACAGTGATGCTGTAAACAAATACATCTTTGATTATAGTAAGCTGTCACTTCCATCATGAAATGGAAAACCCAATACAATTACACAAGTTAGCTTGACGTAAGATTTTATATTCAGACTATTTGGTCAGAATCAGTTTTTTGTTTACATGCAGGTGTTATTTTAGATCTTCAGCATTTAATTAATTTTGTCCCCATTAAATTATTTGTATGCCCCTGCTTGACAGTTGTATATTTCCTGAGTGTATATCTAGTTGTTTTCCCATTTTGTTCCCAGAACCCAACTTCCACCATGTGCAGTTTTGAAGAGGATGGACGGATGACATGAGCTCAAGGCTCCTGTGGTTCTGCTGTGTAACCAACAATTTTGCTTGTACCTTGCAATGCAAAGTGACAAAATATTTACACATAAATAATGATCTCTTGTGACTTTGCACAATATTATTCTGAGGTTTAGAGGAAGGCTGTGATTTTTAGCTGCTTTCCTTGAGGCTATCCAGATAATTGCTTGAGGCTCAGGTCACTCAGAATCAGCAACTTGTAAATTTCAGGTTGAAATGTACCAATAAGGTAGTTCACATGATTCCATTATGGTCGAGTATAACTGCTAAAACAATGGCAAGATCATTCAACAGTTAATAACTAATTTAAAGGACGATCAGAACATTGTTCATATGGTCAGTTATGGGCCTACGTATATAATGACAGGTAATTTCCTGGATGTTATTTTAACAGAGGCAGTCATTTGTAATTTTAAAAAGGCATGACACATTTACATTAAACAGTGAAATGAACTGGTATCTTATGGCATTAAATATACTTCATCCAAAAATGAAGTATATCATACACTAGCAATACTGGATTTTATCTTCACCATCTCTAATGTATCACAGCTTTTCTGAATCCAGGCAATTAAATATTGGAAAGGCAGAACCACCAAACTGAAGTTGGACCAATACAACCATAACTTTGATTTGGGCTAAAATGTTCCAGCCATTCCAGTTGGTGGGAGCAGCACAGTAGCACATTTGCTTCACCGCTCCCGGGTCCCAGGTTCGATTCCCAGCTCGGGTCACTGTCTGTGTGGAATCTTCACGTTCTCCGTGTGCGTGGGTTTCCTCCCACAAGTCCCGAAAGACGTGCTGTTGGGTAATTTGAATATTCTGAATTCTCGCTCAGTGTATCCGAACAGGTGCCCGAATGTGGCGACAAGAGGCTTTTCACAGTAACCTCATTGCAGTTAATGCAAGCCTACTTGTGACAATAAAGATTATTAGTATTATGATCCTGCCGACAGTGAACCCCCCTGCCATGGATTTTTTGGCAGTTAAGGGTGCAAACAGGAAAATCTGCTGACAGCGACGGAACTGGAAGATCCCGCTGTTGGCCAATGGCAGGCTGCCTCTGCCACCGCAACACATGCCGTGGGGGTGTGCAGAAAATCGCACCCATTGTCACCAAGATACGCTTCTGATCACATATCCATTTCATCACATACCAAGAACTCCTATTTCCATCTCTGTAATACCACCTAGATCTGACTGTCTCAACTCATTCATTGTATTTGCTAACTCTAGGATTGACTATTCCAAAGCTCTTTCAGCCAATCAATTTTCAACCCAGCATAACTTTGTGCTCATCTAAAACTCTGCTCTGCTGCTTGTATTTAATTCATACCACATTCCTTTCAGTTGCATTTTTAAATAAAATGTTTTATGGTTCAATTTGTCTTTTTTGGTCACCTTTCTTTGCATTCCGCCTTTTTCAATTTCTTCCTGTAACTATTACCATTCTGGCTTTATCATATTTTTGACCAGTTCATCTTGGTTTTAACATTTGTCGTCCGTGGTGTATTTACTTTGGATATTCTCCCTTTTTGCCTCTGATATGCCTAATTTGTACCTGAACGATCCTCAACGCCCCCAGGGGCATTTTACTTTTACTCGACAATCACTTTTCTCAATCTCCCTGTGCTGGGTCACTAAATCCTTGAAATTAGCTCTTACCCAGTTGAGCATTTTTCAACTGGTTTGCTGGTCTCTTTCCATAATGACCTCATTGTAATAAATAAGTTTTCCAGAATCACATCCATGTTGGGCTGAAGACAAATTGATCAGAATAGTGTGTTGCAAGTTGTTGAACTCATTGTCTTTAAAGCAGGAACTATTAAGTCGTGTTAGTCTCAGTTTTCCATGAGGGAACTATGCAGTTTGAAAAATATTTTCGGTGCTTTCTCTCCTGCATTTTCTGTATTTATTAGAGCCACGTCAGCCACTTGGACAAAACAGATTAGATTTATCATTAGCAGGTGTATTATATTTATCTATTCAAGGTGAGAATATGCTATCCAACAGTGGAAGTTGTACCATATGACACCATTTCGGCTCATCTCCCTCAGCATTGTGCAATACTCTCTTAACAATCCATCACTCCTTTAATAATGCACTGAAGTCAACCTGGAGACCATGAGCAAGAAGGGAATACAAAAATTGGGACAGTTCATGAATTTTGTATTCCATTCTTGCTCATGGTCTCCAGGTTGACTTCAGTGCATTGTTAAAGGAGTGATGGATTGTTGAAAGTGGCAAACAAGACCTTGTCTGCTTGCTCAACTGGATATAAAAGATCCCATACCACTTCAAAGATGACCATTACTCAGTTGACCCCGTTTCCCTCCCTTTACCTCAGCAACATGGAGACAAACTCCCGAAAGGCAAATTCCAAATTACAGAGCCAAGATTTAGGGAATCCTCAGATACAAGTGTATTCCTAGCATTTAAACAACTAGGATCACACCAATAGTAAAAAAATATCTGCTTGTACAGTTATCTCAAGTATTATTCTACCTGCGATCTTTATGTCCAAGTAGAATTAAAAGAAAAATCTTCCTCCTGTTAACAGCTGATAAAGCAGCATTGATGGTAAGAAACCTACAATCCACTATCCATGTGTTCGGTTCTTATAGACTCAAGATGGCATGAGACAAAAGTCACGGCCTGCCTGTTAAGACTGAACCAGGTCTCTGCCAGCTGCAACTGAGATGGGGAAAGATATCACAGACAAGTAAAATTCCGTTGAAGTGCAGTTGCTTTCCCTTCATATTTAACATTTGACACAAACAGAAGCACTTTTTCTTTAAATTTATTTGACAGTTTATATGAATCATTAGATGTATTATATTCAATAATGACTGAAAGTGCCCTCAATTCTCGCCAGTGTGTTCCTGTGCCCTGAGGAAGCTGGCCTTCTTTTGAGCAATACGATCCTGTCTCTGTTGCAATGACATCTTGGGACGGTTCCACCTACAAAATGAGAAAAATAATTCAAATATATTTGTCACTATGAAATCACTTTGTTGAGTAGAAAATGAACATCCAGCAGATGCATTCAATTAACTCAATGACCTAAGACCAGCCTTGCCAATGGGTTCAAACCTATATATGATGACCTGGGGTGAGTAGACAAAAACAAAAAGTGGGGTTACGGGGATAGGGCAGGGGAGTGAGCCTTGGTAGGGTGCTCTTTCAGAGGGTTAGTGCAGACTCAACAGGCCTTCTGCACTGTAGGGATTTAAAAAGTCCCCAATTCTTAAGGGGCAACTTAGCATGGCCAATCCACCTACCCTGCACATCTTTTTGGGTTGTGGGAGTGAGATCCACGCAGACATGGGGAGAATGTGCAAGCTCCACACGGACAGTGACCTAGGGCCGGAATTGAACCCAGGTCCTCGGTGCCATGAGGCAGTGGTGCTAACCACTGCACCACCGTACGGTCCTGTACTGTAGGGATTTTCACTCATCACCATCATCTCATGGGCAATTAGAGTGGACAACAGAAGCCGACACTGCCAGCAATATCCATACTCAAGGACACAATGATATACCTCCCACGCCCCCTTCACTGCCTCATGTGCTGCCTTACATCGGAAGGAAAATAAAATGCAAATTAATTTAATCCTAGATGCCAAAAAAAAAAGCATTGTGTTAAAATATAGCTACATCCTATAAATTCGGAATTTGTAAAAAATGTATGTACTCATGTTGGCTGCAGCCAAGCTCTCCATATTCCAGTGACGGGGCTCCCACACACACATTGTATCAATTCCTCTGCTTCCATCACACACACCCATCCACCCAACCTGCCTCCCAAACCCCACTCACTCATGCCCTTCCCTCCCCCCACTCAGCTTCTCCTCCTTCCACACCTGTACCAACTAGATCTTACCACCTTGCCCAGACTCAACTACTTGTTGCAGCTGTTGCCCAGCAGTGGATGGTCACAGCTTTCTTTGGCCAGTGCCAATTGGATCCACAAACCAGGAAAGGGCAAGCTGTCTCTTTTTGAAGCAGTACATAAGAACTAGGAGCAGGAGTAGGCCATGGGCCTTCGAGCCTGCTCCACCATTCAATGAGATCATGGCTGATCTTTTATGGACTCAGCTCCACTTTCCCGCCCGAACACCATAATCCTTTATTCTTCAAAAGACTATCCATCTTTATCTTGAAAACATTTAATGAAGGAGTCTCAACTGCCTCACTGGGAAGGGAATTCCATAGATTCACAACCCTTTGGGTGAAGAAGTTCCTCCTAAGCTCAGTCCTAAATCTACTTCCCCTTATTTTGAGGCTATGCCCCCAGTTCTTTTAAAATTTTTAAAAAACATTTTAGAGTACCCAATTCATTTTTCCAATTAAGGGGAAATTAAGTGTGGCCAATCCACCTACCCTGCACATCTTTGGGTTATCATAGAATTTACAGTGCAGAAGGAGGCCATTCGGGCCATCGAGTCTGCACCGGCTCTTGGAAAGAGCACCCTACCCAAGGTCAACACCTCCACCCTATCCCCATAACCCAGTAACCCCACCCAACACTAAGGGCAATTTTGGACACGAAGGGCAATTTATCATGGCCAATCCACCTAACCTGCACATCTTTGGACTGTGGGAGGAAACCGGAGCACCCGGAGGAAACCCACGCACACACGGGGAGGATGATCAGACTCCGCACAGTGACCCAAGCCGGAATCGAACCTGGGACCCTGGAGCTGTGAAGCAATTGTGCTATCCACAGTGCTGCCCTGTGAGGTTGTGAGGGCGAAACCCACACAAACAGGGGAAAATGTGCAAACTCCACATGAACAGTGACCCAGAGCCGGGATCGAACCTGGGACCTCAGCGCCGTGAGGCAGCAATGCTAACCACTGCACCACCGGGCTGCCCTCTATGTCCCCTAGTTCTGCTATGAATAGACAGATGGGCATAAATAAGTTTTGTCTTTCCCCTATTTAACTGGAGAAAATTATGGTTCATTCAGGATCCGATGTAAGGCAGCACATGAGGCAGTGAAGAGGGCGTGGGAGGTAATTCAATGTGTCCTTGAGTATATGAAAGCTAACACTATGGACAGGATTTTCTATTTTGGTTAGGGCCTTGACGGTGGGATCAAATGCGCATCCTGACCACATCCGCGGTTGGGAAGTCACTGGACAGTATTGCCTTGATTGGCCAAATTAGCAGTGAGAGTGTCTGCTGTCCAATTAAAGATGGTGGGCAGGCAGGCTCTCTAAGCTGCAGCCTGCCACTGCAGGTAAAGGACAGAGGGGATGCCTCCATCGTGAGGTGCCCTCACCATCTACAAAAACCTTTGAATTAAAAACTCCAACCCACGCCCCCAGGGTGACCAACAGAGCCCGGGCCCCCAGTCTGCCGGGAAGCTGCCTCCAGTCAGTTGCTGCCTGCCAATGTCACAGAGAGACCTGCAGGTTGTCTGAAAATTTCTAGTTAGTCTCTGATCTGCTACCTTAATCAGCTTTTAATTAGCCCCATAAGCCATTTGCTGCCTATGGGCGAGAGACTGCTGAAGATGGAGACAGCAATGACAGAAGCAACAGCCAACACTTCCAGAAATTATATTTTTCTGGTCAAAATAAAGGAAAATAAATTGATGCCCATATCGAACTGGATTTCTTTGTTTTTGGGTCTTTATTGCCAAGCTGCACCTGCTGTGTTTGTTTTTTTGCACCACTCCCAACTATTTCCAATCTTATACCAGTAGAGTGTCCTTTTTTTAAAACCATAGAATGCCTACAGTGCCGGAGGCCATTTGTCCCATATAGTCTGAACCGGCCCTCCGAAGGAGGACCCTACCTTGGCCCACTCTCCATAGCCCCACTTAACCTTTGGACACAGGGGCAATTTACCATGGCCAATGCACCTAACATGCATATATCTCAAGACTGTGGGGGGGAACCCACGCAGGGTTTATTAGTTTATAAAACATTTTCATCATACCAACCGAAACAAAGAAAAAATGCAAAAACATCACCAGTTTAAAAAAAAAACCACACATGTAATAACTACTAAAACTACCATACCCCCCCCCCCCCCACCCCTCCCAACAACTGACGGTGACTAACTACTTAAAAAAAGAAAATAAATGGTTGCCATCTTAGGTAGAACATCTCCACTGACCCGCTGCTGGTGAACTTGATCTTCTCCCAATGCAAGAATGACATTACGCCAACCAACAAAGCAGAGGCACTGGGTGGAGTGGGAGACCTCCAAACAAGCAATATTCACATCCAGGTTATCAGTGAGGCAATGGCAACAACATCCACCTCTACCCCAGACTGAAGACCCAGAGAATCCAGCACCCCAAATATGGCCAACAGCGGTTACGGATCTAACTCCACGTGGAGTATCTCCGGCATGGTATTAAAGAAGGAAACCCAAAAGCCTACAAGTTTGGGGCAGGAGCAGAATATATGCATCTGGTTACCTATCCGTAACATTTTTTGGGGGGGGGGGGGGGGGGGGGGTGCAGCGGCGACCACTCACCTTTGCCCTGGTCAAGTGCATCCTGTGTAACACCTTAAACTGAATTAGGCTCAGCTCAGCACATGAAAACCTGGAGATGAGCCTGTGAAGGGCCTCGCTCTAAACCTCACCAGTAAGAATGGGGCCCAGTTCACTTTCCCATTTTGCCCTCACATTGCTCAAAACAAAATCCGCTGAAAGGATATGACTATACATGTCGAAATAGATCCCCTTGTCAGGGACAGAGTGAGTGGCACGGTAGCACAGTGGTTAGCATTGTTGCTTCACAGCACCAGGGTCCCAGGTTCGATTCCCGGCTTGTATCACTGTGTGCGGAGTCTGCACGTTCTCCCTGTATCTGTGTGGGTTTCCTCCGGGTGCTCCGGTTTCCTCCCACAAGTCCCGAAAGTGTTTGTTAGGCGAATTGGACATTCTGAATTCTCCCTCAGTGTACCCGAACAGGCGCTGGAGTGTGGCGACTATGGGATTTTCACAGTAACTTTATTGCAGTGTTAATGTAAGCCTATTTGTGACACCAATAAAGATGATCATGAATTATCATCAGGGAAGAAGATGGCACCAAAGGTAAGGAAGAAAAAGCCTTACACAAAAAATCAGAAACTTGAAAATATCCAAAAAGACTGGAGTTGGGCAACTGGAATTTATCAGCTAACTCCCTGAAACTGGTAAACCTCCCCTCCACGGAAAGGGCCCCATCCAGTCCACACCCTTCATTTCCCAAGATTAAAATGTTGGTAGGTAGGAAACAATGATTATTGCAAATAGGAGCTAGAGAAAACAGGGAAAGGAGCTTTATATGCTGTCTAAACTGTTCCCACACCCAAAGAGAGGAGACCACCACAAGTCTCGAATAAATACTCCCACTGCACTTTATCAAATGCCTTTTCAGCGTCAAGAGATACTATCACCTCCGGCTTGGGCACCGGGGAGGCGGAAATAACATTTTAACAAGCGATATACACTGGTTGACAATTGTCAACCCTTCACAAAGCTAGTTTGATCCTCAGATTACATTTGGGAGGCAAGGCTCCAACCAAAGCACCAATGCCTTAAGGGAGTAGTTTAACATCTGCATTCAGAAGCGAGATAAGACGATATGAACCACTCTGTCGGGTCTTGTCCCTTTTGAGAAGCAAGGAAATCGAGGTTGGTGAGGGTCAGAAGTAATAACCCCCAGGATAGGGAATCATTGAACATGTCCAATAACGAAGGGTCCAATAATGAAGGTACAAGCTGCTCAGAGAACGTCTTGTAAAATTGAATCGGAAACTCATCCGGCCCACGAGCCTTGCCAGACTGCATCAACCCGATACATTTTTAAATTTCATCGGGGCGGAACAGGGAATCCAAGTCACTGCTCCTATCCACCTCAACCGTTGGGATGGGTAGACTGTCCAGAAAGTCGGACATAAGCGATTTATCGACAGGAAGTTCTGATCTATAGAGATTGCAGCAAAAATATTTTTTTAAATAAAAGCTGCATTAACCGAAGGAGGGGCGGAAACACGATTGCCACCCGCCTTTGAGTTGGTGGGCCAGAATGCAACTGACCTTCCCTCCATACTCATAAGTGTTGTAGTTGACTTACCGCCCTGCCAGTAGACAATAGCTCAAACTGGATCAGTATTTTGACCCTACTTGCCAACAGCTCCAGAGTACGTTCCAGTGAGCACCGGTGATCCACCTCTAAAATTGAATCTACCAGTCTTTGCTGCTCCAACCCTGTTCTCTTCAACACTTACGCCCTATAAGAGGACTGCCTTAAGAGCCTCCCACAACGTGGAAGGCGAGATCAAATCAAATCTGATTCAATGTAATCATTTATAGAAGTGGGCACACGCTCACAAGATCTTTAACCGCTGACAGTATAGTATCCAATTTCCAGGGTGGGCATTGGGTGGGTCCAGACTCTAGCAACAAATCAATAAAGTGCGGGGCATGGTCCGAAATAACAATTGCCGAGTGCTCAGCTGAGTCTGGAGAACTGTATCCAAAACAAAAATAATAATTTGGGTGCAGAAATCACCAAGGATCCCCCCCCCCCACACACACACACCTGAGTCATAAAAGATGACAAAGCCCTGGCCATCCCCGATGGAACAAGAGATTTAGGCTTGGAATAATCCAGCCTAGGGTCCAAAACACAATTCAGGTCCCCACCTAAAATAAGCTGATGTGAGTCTAGGTTAGGGAAGGAGGCCAGCAGGGAGTTAATAAAATTCATATCATCCCAGTTGGAGGCGTAAACCTTGACTATGACAACCGGGGTCAACAGCAAATTACTGCGGATGCTGGAATTTGAAACAAAAACTGAAAATGCAGGACAATCACAGCAGGTATGACGGCATCTGCGGAGAGAGCCGCAGATTCTGTCAGATCTACTGTGATTGTCCAGTATGACAACCGGGTGTTCACCAGTGAGCCACAGACAATAACATATTGACCATTGGGTTCGGCTATAGTCTGAGAGGAGGAAAGCTGAACTCTTCTGTTAATTAGAATCGCTGTAGCCATGGCCCTGCCATCGAAAACAGAATGAAAAACTTGACCCACCCATCCCTTGCACAACCTAGTCTGATCCGACACACAAATGAGTCTCCTGCAAAAAGACTACTTTGGAGTTTAAGCTCTTGAGTTAACAAATGCCCTTGACCTTTTCACTGGGCCATTCAAACCTCCAAATCCGGAGTCAGCCATTTCCACCAAGAGATAGGGAAAGGGTGAAGCAAAAATATTCACCGAAGATGGCCACTCAGACAAATCAAAATTCAACAGAAAAACAACAGACACAGTCAGCAAACGACCCTCATCCCCTCCCAACAACACCATTGCCATTGAATGTGATTACACCCAAATGAAAATAAGAGCAAGGCAAACAAAGACTTACCCTAATACTAAAACCTACATTTAACAAAACCAGACAAAATGCAAACCTAAACTCATTATCTAAAAGAAACACTAAGGAGCTGCAGCGAACCCTCCAAAACTACTCCTGTAAACTAACTCCCCAGTTAGCAGTGAAATTCCCAATTGGAGAAAGGGGAAAATAGATTAAAATAACAAAATGCCGAAACCCCATTTTACTTGTGCATGCGCCCCACCAGTGACCAGGGTTTTCAGACGCTGTGTGTATTGCCAGTTTAATTTTTTTTAAATTTAAAATATAGCCCACAGCTCATTACAAGCAACCAGTACACAAGGCAAGAAGGCTAGAGTAGCCTCAATAGGTTCACAGTGATGGAACAATGATCTATCCGACACAGCATTTACTTACTTTAATAAAATAATTTACAGGGGATCCAGGATAGAGTGATTTCGGGGGTATGGGTCGGGGAGGGCAAAGTGTCCGAAATATATCAGGAGATGAGAGACGAGGGGGAGGCGCTGGTAGAGGAGCGGAAGGGAAAATGGGAAGAAGAGCTGGGGGAGGAGATTGAGGAGGGGCTGTGGGCTGATGCCCTAAGTAGGGTAAATTCCTCGTCCTCGTGTGCCAGGCTTAGCCTGATACAATTTAAGGTTCTACACAGAGCACATATGACGGGAGCAGGTTCTTCGGAGTGGACAGGTGCGGGAGGTGCTTGGGAAGCCCGGCGAACCACACACACATGTTCTGGTCGTGTCCGGCACTGGATGAGTACTGGAGGGGAGTGGCAAAGGTGATCTCAAAGGTGGTGAAGGTCCGGGTCAAGCCAGGCTGGGGGTTAGCTATATTTGGGGTAGCGGAAGAGCCGGGAGTGCAGGAGGCGAAAGAGGCCGATATTCTGGCCTTTGCGTCCCTAGTAGCCTGACGAAGGATCCTACTTATGTGGAAGGAAGCGAAACCCCCCCGGCGTGGAGGCCTGGATAAACGGTATGGCAGGGTTCATAAAACTGGAACAAATTAAATTTGCGCTGAGAGGATCGGCTCAGGGGTTCTCCAGGCGGTGGCAACCGTTCCTTGACTATCTCGCGGAACGTTAAGGGAAAATAGATCGACAGCAGCAGCAGCCCAGGGGTGGGGGGGGGGGGAGCACTATTTTTTGTTACTTTGTTAGTTCACCATATTATTTAAATAATGTTATTTATCAATTACTGTTCTATTTTTATGTTGATTTGTAAAATGGAAAAATTCTGTTTGAAAACTTGAATAAAATATATTTTTTAAAAATAAAAACAATTTACTTGTTACAAGCAGTTACAATTGAAATAGAAAATTTGTCTTCAAGTGACTTTTTCACCCTTTCGTAACCAGCTAGAGCTTACATACTTACAACAATTAGCATTAAGTATGAGGGGCCTGCGGCTCATTGATACATATACAAAGCAAGAGTTAACATCTTTAAGGGTACCCAAAATAGGAATTTGTATCCAAACATGGTTTAACCACTAACAAATGTGCATATATTTATACTTTAGTTTTAATAAATTGCACTCTTCCCATTACAAGAACAAAGTTCCTTTAGTCTATTCTTCACCTAAAATAAGTTACTTTCTACCTGCAAGACCACACATAACCCTAATTGTTTGGTTATTGTTGATTCAATGAAGATTAAAAGTTTAATTTTACACTTTGTAAAGGTCATTAGCGAGCACAGTATTTGTGTACAATACCTCTTTTTCTTGACTTCTCTCTTGGGCTTCTTCTCATGAAGAGGGTTTTCTCGAATAATAGCATGAGCTTTCTTATACAAATCTTCTATCTATGAAAATACGTTGGAAAAAAAAGCAAATGTTTAAAAGAACCTTGCAACATGATTCGGCATTCCCTTCATGAACATCCTTTCAAGCTCTGGCAAAAAGTATAGATTTCCCAAACCTAATCAGTTCTAAAAATTCACTTTGAACATTGGTATCATAAGCATTGGCAACATTTTTGTAATGTGACTTCTTGAATCACTGCAACTATATTTTCACAGTATAGAATCAGAGAATTCCTACAGTGCAGAAGGAGGCCATTCAGCCCATCGCATCTGCACCATTCTCTTTTCTACTCATCATTATTTTTATAGTTTCTTTAATCAATTGATGAGGATAACAGTTCACACGCTGTATCTGGACTTCCAGAAGGTATTTAATGAGGTGCTACATGATAGGTTTTCCAGCAACGTCGAAGCCTTTGGAATAAAGGACACTGGCAGCAGGGACACAAATTTGGCTTAGTAACAGGAAACAGTATTGGTGGACAGTTAATTTTTCAAACTAGAGGAAGGTGTACAGTGGAATTCCTGAGTCACTGCTTTTCTTGATCTATACTAATGACTTAGACTTGGGTATACATTGCGAATTTCAACATTTGCAGATAGCACAAAACAAACGAAAACCTGGAAGCATTGTGAACCGTGAGGATAGTGATGTAGTTCAAGGAGAGACAGGCATGTGGAATGAGAGAACACCTGGTGCGTACAATTTAACACAGGTGCAAAGTGACACATTTTGGTAGAATGAGGAGGCAGTATAAAGATACAATCAGAGAAACCTAGCGGTATGCATGCAAATCGTTGAAGATGGCAGGGCAGATTGAAAAAATAGCTTAAAAAGACCTACAGGATCCAAGGCGTAGCCATTTATAAGTAGAGGCACAGCGTACAAAGCAAGGGAGATATGATGGAACCCTTTATAAACACTGATTCAGCCTCAACTGGTGTGTGTAGTGTTCAATTCTGGGCACCACAATTAAGGAAGGATATAAAAGCATTGGAGAGTGCAGAAAGGATTTACAAGAATGACCCCAAAGATAAGGAGGATAGATTGGAAAAGCTGTGTTTGTTCTTCGAGACGGTTGAGAGATTTGATAGAGGTGCTCAAAATAATGAGGGATCTAGACAAGAGTAAATGTAGAGGAACTTCCCATTGTCAGTCAAGAACCAGAGGGCATAAATTTAAAGTGACTGGCAAAAGAACCAAGGGTGACACGGGGAAGAATGTATTTTATGCAACCAGTGGTAACGATCTTGAGTGCACTGCTCGTAAGGATGTTGGAGGCAGATTCATTGCGGCCATCGAAACGGAATTCAAAATTTGCAAAAAATAAATTGCAAGACAACGAGGAAAGGAACTGGAGTGGGAGGATCCAAATTATTTTTCCAAAGAGTCTGAACAACCTAGATGGGCTGAATTCTTAGTGATTCAGAACTCATAGTACTGAAAAGAGACATGCTGTCAAAGCTTTTCATCTTGCATTGTTCAGGACAAATGCAAGAACGCCAAATTTTAAATATAATAATCTTTATTGTTAGAAGTAGGCTTACATTAACAATGCAATGAAAAGCCCCTAGTCGCCACATTCCAGTGCCTGTTCAGGTACAATGGAGGGAGAATTCAGAATGCCAAATTACCTAACACGTCTTTCGGGACTTGTGAGAACCGGAGCACCCGGAGGAAACCCACGCAGACAAGGGTAGAACGTGCAGACTCCGCAGTGACCCAAGCGGGGAATCGAACCCGGGACCCTGGTGCTGTGAAGCAACGGTGCTAACCACTGTGCAACGGTGCTGCCCTTAACAGATCTATATCTGCAAATATCCAAAATGGGGGAAGAAATTAGACTAGTTTCTGCATTTTAATTTGACAGAAAAGCATAGCTCTATCCTTCTTCTTGGATAGCCACATCCAGAATGTCAATACATTTCCTCCACTCCCCAGACACCAGTGAAGAAAGTGGAAATATGGGCCAAAGTCTGAAGTTACGACGGTAAGAGTTCAGAGATCTGGCGTGCAGGGAGCCCAGGGGAAATCCTGTTCCTGATGTTGGACTTAAAACCATGTAGAACCTCAACTTAATTTCACAAAAACACAGATATCCTCGACATAAATTAACTTTAGACATTTATTGAACAGATACACACTTACAAGCAAGCAAATGCTTGTAATCAAATGCAAATAATCACAACAATTTATACTACAGAAGAAAAAGGTGATGATTTGCATTTATAAGACCATAAAACATCAGAGCAGAATTAGGCCATTTGGTCCATCGAGTGTGCTCCACCATTCAATCATGGCTATTATGTTTCTCATCCCCATTCACCTGCCTTCTCCCCATAATCCCTGATCCCCTTATTAATCAAGAACCTATCTATCTCGGTCTTAAAGACACTCAGTGGCTTTGCCTCCACAGCTTTCTACAGCAATGTGTTCCACAGATTCACCACCCTCTGGCTGAAGAAATTCCTGATCAGTGCAAGACATACAGCTTCAGCAATATGCCTATCCTTACAGCAATAAAACCACTCTGAAACCTTCAACAACCACATTTTAATATAATAAAATCATAGTTACACAGTTGCCCATCCAACCGCATAAGGATCACTTTCAAAATTCAACTATTGAAAAGAGAGAAAATAAGCAACCTCTCTTTCCATTGCAGCAGCAACAATTTAATCTGTGCCTGCCTCCCAACCACGAGGCCAGATGAACAAAACTGTCCATCCCCTCTCAATCATGCAAGGCCCAGCCTGTCTAGGTTCTTAATCAGCTTGTGTCTCACAAGCTAACATGGTTCAGCATTCCTCTTGTACAAAACACAACAGAACTACTGTCAGAGGCTGAATCATACCATTCATAATCCTGCAATCCGATCTGTCCATGAGATGAGCTTCCTGCTTGATCAGTTAGATTGCCTAGTTCCACCTCCACAATAGTACACTTTTCTGTCCCTGATTCAGCTCATCTGCAGCCGAAACCCTCATCTGTGTCTTTGCTTACATGGAAGCTTTGGAGACAGGGCAACAAAGGTTCACCAGGACGTTGCCTGGTCTCGAGGGTGTTGGCTATAAGGAGAGGTTGAACTAGGATTGTTTTCACTGGAAAGACGGAAGCTATGGGGAGATCTGATAGAGGTCTACAAAATTATGAGGGGCATAGACAGGGTGGATAGTCAGAGGCTTTTTCCAAGGGTGAAATGTCAATTACAAGGGGGCACAGGTTCAAGGTGAAAGAGGGAAAGTTTAAGGGAGATGTGCGGGATAATTTTGACGCAGAGAGTGAACAGACTCAAAAAAAGCTTGTTCCCTGCTGTTACCAGACTCCTAAACGGCCCTCTTATGGACTGATCTGATCTCTTCACACATCTTCGCTACTGAGTAGTACTATACTCCTGTATGCTTCACCCGATGCCTGTGTCTATGTATTTACATTGTGTATTTTAGGTTTCCCCTATGTATTTTCCTTTCATGTACGGAATGATTGTCTGAACTGTACGCAGAACAATACTTTTCACTGTACCCTGGTACCCGCGACAATAAAACAAATCCAATCCAATTGTGCCGATCAGAATATTTCTAATTTCTGATCTATGATTAGTACACGGTTATATTCTATATTCCTTCTCGTTTACTTAAACTATTCCACTGTTCATCTTGTTTTACCAATTAATGATTTATCGCCCTTATTATTACTCAATTTTGTTCATATTGGTTCAACCTCCTCCTACTGCTATGTTGGCTCTTTGCAGAGGAATCCAGTCTCTATTCCTGTAGCTCTGCAAGTTTATTTCCCTCAAGACCACTCACTGTGTTAAAAGGTTCTTCCTCACATCCCCAGGCATCTCCAGCCTAAAGCATTAAATCTGTGTCCCCTAATGCTTGTACAATCAGCTGCTGGGAACAGCTATTCTGCTGTTATCCAAACCTGTCAGATCGATTTTTATTAAACTGGAAAGAGTGCAGAAAAGATTTACTAGGATGTTACTGGGACTTGATGGTTCGAGTTATAAGGAGAGGCTGGATAGACTGGGACTTTTTTCCCTGGAGCGTAGGAGGCTTAGGGGTAATCTTATAGAAGTCTATAAAATAATGAGGGGCATAGATAAGGTAGATAGTCAACATCTTTTCCCAAAGGTAGGGGAGTCTAAAACTAGAGTGCATAGGTTTAAGGTGAGAGGGGAGAGATTCAGAAGGGCCCAGAGGGGCAATTTCTTCACTCAGAGGGTAGTGAGTGTCTGGAATGTGCTGCCAGAGGTAGTAGTAGAGGCGGGTACAATTGTGTCTTTTAAAAAGCATTTAGATAGTTACATGGGTAAGATGGGTATAGAGGGTTATGGGCCAAGTGCGGGCAACTAGGACTAGCTTAATGGTAAAAACTGGGCGGCATGGACTGGTTGGGCCGAAGGGCCTGTTTCCATGCTGTAAACTTCTATGATTCTATCGAGCTGCCAGAGGATGTGGTGGAAGCAGCCACATTAGTAACATTTAAGAGGCATCTGGGTCGGTACATGAATAGGGAGGAAATAGAGGGATACGGACCAAGTAAGGGCAGAAGGTTTTGTTTTTAGTCAGGGCATCATGGTCGGCACAGGTTTGGAGGGGCAAAGGGCCTGTTCCTATGCTGTACTTTTCTTTGTTCTATTTATGAAGCCCAAGATTCCACATGTTTTGCTAATTATGCTGTTTCTATGTCTGGCCATCTTCAAAGATCTCTGCACATGAAACCCCAGGTCCCCCTGACTGCACGCTCTTTGCCCCTCCCTATTTCTTCTGCACAATTTCTTGTGCTGTACTTTTCTTTGTTCTTTAATTGCCTCAACTATTCCAGCATGTTCCAGGATGGCCTCCCATCTTCCACTCTCCATTAACTTGAACTCAGCCAAAACTTTACTGTTTGTGTTCTGACTTGCAACGTCCCATTTACTCATGACCCATGTGTCTTAGTGAACTACACCAGTCCAACAATACAGATTTTAAAACTCACATCCTCATTTTCAAATAATTGCAAGGCTTTGCATTCCCCCCCCCCCCCCCGCAAAATAGATAGGTCATCCAGCTCACATCCAAAATCTTCGCACTCGTCTAATTCGGGTGCCTTGTACAACCCTGATTTTAAGCACTGCACCATGCCTTTGGTTGCCTAGACCTGAAGCTATTGAATTCCCTCCCTAAATACCCATTTCCGCACAACTTCAATCTCTTTATCCAAACGTTTGGTCACCTAACACCTCATGTAGCATGTTAATGGATAGATTTTTTTTAAATGACCAACATCACAAAGAATACATCAAGCAGAATATTCGTCTGTCCCCCTTAATGTAAATTTGAATTTACTAGGATTGTGAACATCTAACTACTGCAAAAATGTATTTAATTTCTCAGCCTCAGAACACAACTGGCTTTATTTTATTATCTGATTTTTTTTTACATAAAAAATATTCACCAAGGATCATGAACTTTACAATTCCCCGACAAACTCCTAATCATACCCTAGACTACAAACACCAGTTTCTAAAGACAGTTCGACAGAGAATGGTGCACACTTAAATACAATTCCTTACCATGTCAGCTGTGACTCCATGCTTGACGTATTGAGAAAATTGCTTTTTAAAGGAATCCTCGTCCTCATCCATCAGGTAGCGCATGTACTCTGCTATGTTCACCCCAAAGATGTGTTTACGGTGGACTTCAGGATTGAATTCCTTGCTCTCAGAATCATAACCGGGGAATCGCTTGGTGCTGGGAAATTAAAAATCATCAGTGTATTTAGCCTTCCATTTATTTTTCTGCTTTGCCGAAGTTATGAGCTGCGTTCAGTACAGTCTTTAAACAAAAGTAGTTCTTTTGCACTTGATATGTCAGCTTCATGTCAAAACAGCTATAAAAATGTAAATAAGTCAAAACCATAGTCACAAAAAATTGAGTTTGAAATGTAATTGTGTTATTTTTGTGTAGGTTTATAATGACAGAGATCACCCAACATTATCGCATCACCACTCGGCATGACCTAGCCACGTCTCTATTCCGGTGAGATAGCACCTCATTTCAAAGGCATTGTCACGGTCAGGAATTAGTAGAATTATGAATCCAATCCCCTATATATTACACCACTTTACACCCATCAGTTCTGAAAGAACACTGTCAAAAGCCTTGCTTTTTCCAAATTTACACAGGTCATTGCATTTCAACATCCAAGCATTAAATCACAAAATTGTAGCCTGAAATAATGAAACGTCACCTAATTATTATTATTTTTAAAAAACGTATACAATGCCTGAACATTTCCCATACCTGTGTGGAATAGACAGGCCACCGTCAACTGCACCTTTCAAAGCTCCAAAGACTTTGTTGCCTGTGGTGGTTCTGGCAAGTCCAGCATCAAGGTAGCAGGTGAAAGCACTAGGCTTCCCATCGACGCTTTCCACATTGTATTCATCACCAGTCACTTCCACCTGACCTTCATAGATCGTATCCAAACCAAATTTGCGCAGCAGCTTTTTTAAAAAAAAGGACAAAAAATTGCAGGTTTTATCTCGTCAAAAGTAAACCCATAAAAACTGCAATGCTCAGAACATTATCTTGTCCACAATCAGGTTTTAACATTTATAATTTGGCATATCTATCGTATACAATCCGGACAGCTATATTAAAATGTGCATGGCATACAAATTTCATGCAAATCACAGTGAATTTTTTTCATCAATATTCCTGCAACGTGACTTGGGACACAGGTAGGTTAGAGCACTGCCCTTTCATCATTGGAGACAAGGTGGGAAGAAAATATATTTGGTTCAGAGACTGGGATTAAAGCAAGATATACTCGACAGGTCAGATAGGGTCTGTGGAGAGAAATGGAGTTAACATTTCAGAAATGTTCTGATGAAAGGTCATTGACCTGAAACATTAACCAACTTTCTCTTCACAGATACTGCCTTAACCTGCTGAGTATTTCCAGGTTTTACTTCAGATTTCCAGCATCTACAGTATATTGCTTTTATGCTGGGGTTAAAGTATGTTGTTCGTCCAGAGTTGATGACACTTCATCCCACACAAAACCCAATGAAGCAGCTAATGGAGAACGTGATGTTGACATTAGTACCTTTGCCACAGAGTATTCACCAAACACTTAAGAACACTAAAGGAGATATTGATACAATAATGAGAAAAGATGTTAGGACAGATGATGTAGAATCTGTACAGGTCGAGTTATGAAAACAAGGGGCAAAAAACATTCGTAAGGGCGATACACAGACCACCAAACTGCAGTGGTAATGTTGGAAATAGCATTAGACAGAAAGTCAGAGGTGCATGTATAAAGGAACATTTGTGCTTATGGTGACTTTAATCTACATATAAATTGGGGGGGGGGGGGGGAAAAAAGAGTCAAATTAGCCACAGTACAATAGAGGAGGAATTTTTGGAATGTATAGGGGATGGCTTTCTGGACCAATACGTTGAGGAACCAACAAGGGAACAGGCCATCTAGGACTGGGTGTTGTGCAATGAGAAAGGATTAGTTGGCAATCTAATTGAGAGAGAACCCTTGGGGATGAGTGACCATAATAATAGAATTCTTCATTAAAGTAGTGAGGTAGTTGATTCTGAGACCAGGGTCCTGAAGCTCAATAAATGGTAACTACGAGGCAGCAGTGGTTAGCATTGCTGCCTCACGGCACCGAGGTCCCAGGTTCGATCCGGGCCCTGGGTCACTGTCCGTATGGAGTTTGCACATTCGCCCCGTGTTTGCGGGGGTTTCGCCCCCACAACCCAAAGATGTGCAGCGTAGGTGACTTGGCCACGCTAAATTGCCCCTTAATTGGAAAAATGAATTGGGTACTTTAAATTATTTTTTAAAAAGGTAACTGTGATGGCATGAGGCATCAGGTGGTTACGATGGACTGGGAAACATTACTGAAAGGAAGGACAGTGGACGGGCAATGGCAGGCCTTCAAGCAATGAATAGGTGAACTGCAAAAGTTGTTTATTCCTATGTGGCACGAGAGTAGAAAGGGAACTGTGGTCAAACCATGGCTTACAAGGGAAATTAGGTTTAAGTCCAACAGGTTTGTTTGGAATCATTAGCTTTCACTAGTCCTGACTCATCTGATGAAGGAGCTGCGCTCTGAAAGCTAGTGATTCCAAACACACCTGTTGTGGACATTTTTTAAAAAATAAACATTTTATTGAGGTTTTTTTTTTGGCATTGTAACAGCAACAAAATCAACAATGTACATAAAAATATAAACATAGGGCAAATACCACCTCCCTCTCCCACAGGTCCCACCATTACTTAACCCCCTACTCTACGCTAACCTACATCCCACCCCTTCTGCTGACGATTAATTCTCTGCGAAGAAGTCGATGAATGGTTGCCACCTCCGGGCGAACCCTAACAATGATCCCCTCATGGCGAATTTAATTTTCTCCAGGCAGAGAAAGCCAGCCATGTCCGATAGCCAGGTCTCCAACTTCGGGGGCCTTAAATCCCTCCATGCTAGTAATATCCGCCTCCGGGATACCAGGGAAGCAAAGGCCAGAACATCTGCCTCTTTCTCCTCCTGGATTCCCAGATCCTGCGACACCCCGAAAATCACCACCTCTGGACTCAGTGCCACCCTTGTGTTTAACACCGTGGACATGACGTCAGCAAACCCCTGCCAAAATCCCCTCAGCTTTGGACATGTCCAAAACATGTGGACATGGTTTGCTGGTCCTCCCGCACATTTTGCGCACTTATCTTCCACCCCAAAGAATCTGCTCATCCGGGCCACTGTCATGTGATCCCAGTGCACAACCTTGAATTGAATCAGACTGAGCCTGGCACATGTTGCGGTCGCGTTGACTCTACTCAACGCGTCTGCCAAAAGGCATTCCTCTATCTCTCCCCCCAGCTTCTCCTCCCACTTTCGCTTCAGCTCCTTGGTCTGCGTCTCCTCTGATCCCATAAGCTCCTTATACATGTCCGAAACGCTCCCCTCACCTATCCATCCTCTAGAAACCACCCTATCCTGAATCCCCCGTAGCGGCAGAAGTGGGAAGATTGGTATCTGTCTACGCAGAAAGTCCCACACCTGCAGATATCAAAATTCGTTTCACCCCACCAATGCAAACTTCTCCTCCAGCGCCCTCATACTCGGAAAGCTCCCCTCTATAAACAAGTCCCCCATTCCCGCTCTCCGCCAAATTCGGAACCCCCCCCGTCCATCCTCCCTTTGAGTACCAGACCGCTGCTCCCACATGTCTCCTCCACTGCCCCCAGACTCTCAAGGCCGCCACCACCACTGGGCATGTGGAGTACCGCGCCGGCGGGCACACCTGTTGGAATAACCTGGTGTTGTAACACCTCTTACTGTGCCCGCCCCAGACCAACGCCGCATCTCCACATCAAGTGAAATTAGAGATACTATTAGATTCAAAGAGGCATACAAATTAGCAAGAAAAAGCAATCGACCTGAGGATTGGGAACAGTTGAAAATTCAGCAAAGGCGGACCAAGGGATTGATTAAGAAGGGAAAAATACAATATGAAAGTAAGCTAGCGGGGAACATAAAAACTGATGTAAACGTTTCGACAGGTATGTAGAGTAAAAGATTAATAGAAACTAATGTAGGCCCCTTACAGTCAGAATAGAGGAATTCAAACGGGGAACAAAGAAAATGCTAAGGAACGTTATTTCTGTTTTCACAAAAAAAGGCATGAATAACACACCGGAAGTTCTGAGAAACACAAGTTTCAGTGGGGAACTGAAGAAAATTAGTATTAGCAAAGAAATGGTTTTGGGGAAATTAATGGGGTTGAAGGTTGATAATTCTCCAGGGCCTGATAATTTTCATCCCAGAATATTTAAGGAAGTGGCCCTAGAAATAGTAGATCCACTGGTGATCATTTTGCAAAATTCTTGAATGGTTTCTACAGATTGGAGGGTAGCTAATATAACCATTCAAAAAGGGAGGTAGAGAGAAAACAGGGAACTTAGAACAGTGAACCTGATATCGGTAGTAGGGAAGTTGCTGGAGTCCATTTATCAGGAATTTCATAGTACAGCATTTGGAAAGCAGTGAGAAAGTCGGCATGGATTCTCGAAAGGGAAAACATGCTTGACAAATCTACTCGAATTCTTTGAAGATGTAACTAATAGAGTTGACCATGGAGAACCGGTCGATGTGGTTTATTTAGACTTTCAGAAAGCTTTCGACAAGGTCTCACATAGCAGATTACTATGTAAAGTTAAAGCGCATGGGATTGCGAGTAGCGTCTTGAGATGCATAGAAAGCTGGTGAGCAGACAGGAAGCAAAAAGTTGGAAGAGATAGAATTTACAGTGCAGAAGGAGGCCATTCGGCCCATCGAGTCTGCACCGGCTCTTGGAAAGAGCACCCTACCCAAGGTCCACACCTCCACCCTATCCCCATAACCCAGTAACCCCACCCAACACTAAGGGCAACTTTGGACACTAAGGGCAATTTATCATGGCCAATCCACCTAACCTGCACATCTTTGGACTGTGGGAGGAAACCGGAGCACCCGGAGGAAACCCACGCACATATGGGGAGAACATGCAGACTCCGCAGTGACCCAAGCCCAGTGAACCTGGGACCCTGGAGCTGTGAAGCAATTGCGCTATCCACAATGCTACCGGGCTTTGGATAAAGAACGGGTCTTTATCCAACTGACAGGCAGTGACTAGTGGGGTACCGCACGGATCTGCGTTAGGACATTGGTGAAGCCACATCTGGAGTATTGTGTGCAGTTCTGGTGTCCTAATAATAATCGCTTATTGTCACAAGTAGGCTTCAATGAAGCTACTGTGAAAAGCCCCTAGTCGCCACATCCCGGCCTCCCCGGTACGGGAATTGAACCCACGCTGCTGGCCTTGTTCTGCATTACAAGCCAGCTGTTTAGCCCACTGTGCCAAACCAGCCCCTTTCTGAGGAAAGATATTCTTGCTAAGGAGGGAGTGTAGCAATGGTTTACCAGGCAGATTCCTGGGGTGACGGGACTGTCCTGTGAAGAAAGACTAAATTGGTGAGGATTATATATATATATATTTAAAATATATTTATTCAAAATTTTCAACAAATTTTCAACAAAACCTCCCCCCCAAACAGAAAGAAACAAGAACGCAACAATCAGAAATTATACATTGGATTTCCCCCATATACAATAACCCCCCCATATAACATTTAAAAACACAAATAAGGGGGAAAAAAACACCTTCACCCATACGCCGCCTCAAAAGAACCCCCCCCCCCCCCCCCCCCCTTGGGCTGCTGCTGCTGCTGACCTCCACCTAACACTCCGCGTGGTAGTCTAGGAACGGTTGCCACCGCCTGGAGAACCCTTGCAAGGCAAACTTTATCCTCTCCAGCTTGATGAACCCTGCCATGTCATTGATCCAAGCTTCCACACTAGGGGGCTTCGCATCTTTCCCTAGTAGCAAAATCCTCCGCCGGGCTACCAGGGACGCAAAGGCCAGAATACCGGCCTCTTTCGCCTCCTGCACTCCCGGCTCGTCCGATACCCCAAATAATGCCAACCCCCAGCTCGGCTTGACCCGGGCTTTCACCACCTTGGACATAGACCTCGCAAAACCCATCCAGTGCCGGGCACGACCAGAACATGTGGACGTGATTTGCCGGGCTCCCCGAGCACCTCCCACATCTGTCCTCCACCCCAAAGAACCTACTCAACCTTGCCCCTGTCATATGCGCTCTGTGAGTAACTTTGAACTGTATTAGGCTGAGCCTGGCACAAGAGGAGGAAGAATTAACCCTACTCAGGGCATCAGCCCACAGACCCTCATCTATCTCCTCCCCAAGCTCCTCCTCCCACTTGCCCTTTAACTCCTCCACCGAGGCCTCCTCCTCTTCCTGCAGCTCCTGGTAAATCGCCGAAACCTTGCCTTCTCCAACCCATACACCCAAAGTCACCCTGTCCTGAATCCCACGAGCCGGAAACAGCGGGAATTCCCTCACCTGCCGCCTCACAAACGCCCTCACTTGCATGTACCTGAAAGCGTTTCCCGGGGTAGCCAAAATTTCTCCTCGCAAACGTCCCATCAATGAACAGGTCCCCCATTCTTCTAATCCCTGCCCGATGCCAGCTCCGAAACCCCCCATCCATCCTTCCCGGGACGAACCGACGATTCTCCCGAATTGGGGACCAAACCGAGGCTCCCACTGTGTCGCCTCCACTGCCCCCAGATCTTCAGCGTCGCCGCCACCACCGGACTCGTGGTGTACCTTGTCAGCGAGAGCAGCAGCGGTGCCGTCACCAGCGCCCTCAGGCTCGTGCCCACACAGGACGCCATCTCTAGCCTCTTCCACGCCGCCCCATCTCCCTCCATTACCCACTTACGGATCATCGCCACGTTGGCTGCCCAATAATAGCCACACAAATTCGGCAGCGCTAGCCCCCCCCCCCCCCCCCGTCCCTGCTTTGTTCCAGGAGCACCCTCTTCACCCTCGGGGTCTTATTCACCCACACAAATCCCATGATGCTCCTGCTTACCCGTTTGAAAAAGGCCTTGAGGATCATAGTGGGAAGGCACTGGAACACAAAGAGAAACCTTGGGAGGACCGTCATTTTGACCGACTGCACCCTACCCGCTAGTGAGTGGCAGCACATCCCATCTTTTAAAATCCTCCTCCATCTGCTCCACCAACCGCATCAAATTGAGCTTGTGCAGGGCCCACCAACTCCTAGCTACTTGGATCCCTAGGTACCTTTCCGCCCTCTTCAGCGGTAGCTCATCTATCCCCCTTCCCTGGTCCCCTGAATGCACCACAAAGAGCTCACTCTTCCCTACGTTGAGTTTATACCCCGAAAAGTCCCCAAACTCCCTGAGGATCCGCATGACCTCCGACATCCCTATCCATTGGATCCGCCACATACAACAACAGGTCGTCGGCATACAATGACACCCGGTGTTCCTCTCTCCCCCCCCCCCCCCCCGGACCAGTCCCCTCCATTTCCTGGACTCCCTCAGTGCCATGGGCAACGGCTCAACTGCCAGTGCAAGGGGGATAAGGGGCACCCCTGCCTCGTCCCCCGGTACAGCCGAAAGTACTCCGACCTCCGCACGGTTCGTAGCCACACTCGCCACTGGGGCTCTAGATAGCAGCCTGACCCAACTGATGAACCCCTCCCCGAAACACTTCCCAAAGATACTCCCACTCCACCCGATCAAAGGCCTTCTCCGCGTCCATAGCTGCCACTACCTCCGCTTCCCCCCTTCACCGAGGGCATCATAATCACATTGAGGAGCCTCCGCACATTTGTGTTTAGCTGCCGACCCTTCACAAATCCCGTCTGGTCCTCATGAATCACCCCCGGGACACAGACCTCAATTCACGTAGCCAGCACCTTCGCCAGCAACTTAGCGTCAACATTGAGGAGCGAGACCGGTCTATACGACCCACATTGCAGTGGATCCTTGTCCCGCTTCAAGATCAAAGACATCAGCGCCCTGGACATTGTCGGGGGCAAGGTCCTCCCCTCTCTCGCCTTATTGAAAGTCCTCACTAGCAACGGGCCCAGGGCGCCTGCATGTTCCCCAATCCTTTAACCAACTCCTCCAGCCCAATCAACGCCCCCAAACCAGACACCTCCTCCACCCTCGGGAACCTCAGCTGGTCTAGGAATCGTCGCATCCCCTCCTCCCCCGCTGGTGGCTCAGACCTGTACAGATCCCCATAGAAGTCCCTAAACACCTTGTTTATTCTCACCGCACTCAGCACCGTATTCCCCCCTCTATCCTTAACTCCACCAATCTCCCTCGCTGCCTCCCTCTTACGAAGCTGATGTGCCAGCATCCGACTCGCCTTCTCCCCATACTCATACATACATCGCCCCCTGCGCTTTCCTCCACTGTGCCTCTGCTTTCCCCGTGGTCAACAGGTCGAATTCCGTCTGGAGGTTCCTTCGCTCCCTAAGTAGCCCCTCCTCGAGGGCCTCTGTATACCTCCTGTCTACCCTTAGAATCTCCCCCACCAACCTCTCCTTCCCCTCTCTCTTCTCCCTGTGGGCCCTAATGGAGATTAGCTCTCCCCTGACCACCGCCTTCAACGCCTCCCAGACTACCCCCACCTGCACCTCCCCGTTATCGTTGGCCTCCAAATATCTTTCAATACACCCCCGCACCCGCCCGCACACCCCCTCATCCGCCAACAGTCCCACATTGAGGTGCCAGAGCGGGCGCTGGTCCCTCTCCTCCCCCAACTCCAGCTCCACCCAATGCGGGGCGTGGTCCGAGATGGCAATGGTCGAATATTCCGTTCCCTGCACTTTCAGGATTAGCGCCCTACTCAAAATGAAAAAAATCTATCCGGGAGTAGGCTCTATGAACGTGGCAAAATAAGGAAAATTCCCTGGCCAGCGGCCTGGCAAACCTCCATGGATCCACTCCCCCCACCTGGTCCATAAACCCCCTGAGCACCTTGGCCGCAGCCGGCCTCTTACCCGCCCTGGACCTAGAACGGTCCAGTGCTGGGTCCAGCACCGTGTTGAAGTCCCCCCCCCCCCCCCCCCCCCCATTATCATGCTTCCTACCTCCAGATCCGGAATCCGACCCAGCATGCGTTTCATAAATCCGGCATCATCCCAATTCGGGGCATATACGTTAACCAGTACCACCCGCACCCCCTGCAACCTACCACTCACCATCACATATTGACCTCCATTATCCACTACAATATTCAGTGCCTCGAACAACACCCGCTTCCCCACCAGTATTGCAACCCCTCTGTTCTTCGCATCCAGCCTGAATGAAAGACCTGCCCTACCCATCCCTTTCTCAGCCTAACCTGATCTGCCACCTTCAGATGTGTCTCCTGGAGCATATCCACGCCTGCCTTCAGTCCCTTTAATTGCGCGAACACCCGGGCCCTCTTGACCGGCCCGGCCCGTTCAGGCCCCTCACATTCCAAGTTATCAGCCGGTTCGGGGAGCTACTTGCCCCCCACCCCCCCACACCTACTCCTACACCCGGCTCCCTTTTGGCCAATGCAGCAGCAACCCAGTCCCCCACCCTCCCCCCCCGCTAGATCCTCATCTAGCCATTTTGCTTCCCCTATGACACTCCCGTAAGTCAGCTGACTCCTGCTGACCCCGGCCTCTCCCGCCATTCCATCGACCCCCCAGTGTGAGAATCCCCCCACCCCTTGGCAGTCAGTGTGCCCTTCCCCCCGGCCCCGCCCCCATCCTGCCTTAACGCGGGAAAAAGCCCGCGCATTCCTGAGCTGGCCCCACCCCCTCTGGCGCAGCTCCTTTTTGCGGCCTTACCCCCAACACCCCATCCCCGGGCCTCCACTCCCCACTTCCTCCGTGGGGCCCTGCCCCTCCAACACCAGCGCCCACACTCACCCACAGCCCCAACATCAAATCCATTCACCCATCCCCACCCAGCACTCAAACAAAAAGAACATTCCCCAAACGCGGTAAACACAGTAAACATCCCCCCACGACAAACCCTCAGTTTGAGTCCAACTTTTCAGTCTGTATAAAGTTCCATCCTCATCAGACGTTTCAAAATAGTGGTGCCGATCTTGGAACGTGACCCACAATCGCGCTGGCTGCAGCATCCTGAACGTCACCCCCTTCCGATGGAGCACCGCCTTAGCCTGGTTGAAATCAGCCCTCTTCTTAGCCACCTCCGCACTCCAGTCCTGATAAATTCGGATCTCCGTGTTATCCCACCTGCTGCTCCGTTCATTCTTTGGCCCATCTCAGGACACACTCTCTGTCCACAAAGCGGTGGAACCTCACCACTACAGCCCTTGGCGGCTCGTTGGCTTTGGGTCTCCTTGCCAGGACCCGATGAGCCCCATCCAGCTTCAGGGGCCTCGGGAACACTCCCGCGCCCATCAGCGAATTGAGCATCGTGCTCATATATGCCCCGGCATCGGGCCCATCCACTCCTTCAGGGAGACCCAGAATCCGAAGATTCTCCTTCCTCGACCTATTCTCCAGGTCCTCGCATTTTTCCGCCCACCTCTTGTGCAGCGCCTCGTGCGCCTCCACCTTCACCGCCAGGCCCAAGATCCCACCCTCGTTCTCCGAAGCTTTTTGCCGCACCTCCCGGATCGCCGCCCCTTGGGCCTTCTGGGTCTCCACAAGCTTCTCAATCGCCGCCTTCATTGGCGCCAGCATTTCTGTCTTCAGCTCCTCAAAGCAGCGTTTAAGAAACTCCTGCTGCTCCTGCGACCACTGCGCCCATGCTGCTTGGTCTCCACCTGCCGCCATCTTGCTTTTCCTCCCACGCACTTTTCGCAGCGCCAGGATCACGTTTTTAGCCGCTCCACTCCTGGTCCAATCCATATAATGTCAGGGGGACCTTGCTGTCACCTTCACACACTGGAAGCTGTCGAACAATTGCTGTTGGGGCCCCTCTGAAGAGCCCAAAAGTCCGTTCCCGGCGGGAGCTGCCGAACGTGCGACCTACCTAGGCATAGCCACAACCGGAGGTCGGTTAGGATTATATTAATTGGAGTTAAGAAGAGTAAGAGGGATCTCACAGAAATTTATAAATTCTAACAGGATTAAACAGCGTAGATTGAGAAAGAATGTTTGCGATAGTAGGAGTGTCCAGAACTAATGGTCATAGTTTGAGGATAAGGGGTAAACCTATTAGGACTGAGGTAAGGAGAAATGTCTTCACCCAGAGAGTGCCAAATCTGTGGAATTTACTACCACAGAAAGTAGTTGAGACCAGAATGTTGCGTAATTTCAAGAAGGAATTAGATATAGCTCTTGGGGCTAAAGGGATCATGGGGAGAAAATGGGATCAGGATATTGAATTTGATGATCAGCCAGGATCACAATAAATGGCAGAGCAGGCTCGAAGGGCTGAATGCCCTCCTCCAGCTTCTATTTTTTATGTATGCTTCTATTAATAGAGGTTCCTTTTGTGCAAAAAGCCAAATTGCCAATCATGTTCTCCCCTCTCCCTCATTCACCTCACCTGGTCATGCATAAGGCAGAACCAGACTGCAAAAATGGCTTCCTGTTCTACCTCGAGCTGAATTTCTGGTCACATATGCTCTTATTGACAAAGACCACATATTACTACCACCCCTGTGCTTGAGGTGCTGTTACCTCCAAGGCTACAGACCATGAGCTGGGATAGTTGTTTCTTAGAACATAAAGACTAGGAGCAGGATTAGGCAATTTAGAAACTCGAGCCTGCTCCTCCATTCAATGTGATCATGGCCTCAACTCCACTGTCCTGCCCGTTCGCCATAACCCTTCAACCCATTACTAATTAAAAATCTGTCTTATTCCTCCTTATATTTACTCGCCATCATCAGGGTAGCATATTTCACAGATTCACCTTTTGAGAGAAGTAGTTTCTCTTGATCGGTTTTAAATTTGCTACCCCTTATCCTGAGACGATGACCTCTCGTTCTAGAATGCCCCACAAGAGGAAGCATCTGCTCCACGTCTACTTCATCAATACCTTTCATTATCCTATATACCTCAATTTAATCTGCCCTCATTCTTCTAAATTCTAGAGAGTATAGGCCTAAACAGCTCAATATCTTTCCACAAGTGTTAATAAGACAAACCCCTCATCTCTAGAATCAATCTAGCGAATCTCCTCTGAACTGCCTCTACAGTTTTCCTCAAATAAGGGGACCAAAACTGTGCACAATACTCCAGGTGCGGTCTCACCAATGCCTTGTTCAGTTGCAACAACATTTCCTTAACTTTTCCAGACTCTTCTAGCTGCCTTTCCATTCTGCATAGTTGCTAAACATCAGCTCACCCAAAATGCTGATCTTTGGCTCGTCAATTTCCCTGGTCTCTACAGACATATTTACACCCCATACCACCAACTCCTCAGATTTAAAATATTATTCCTGGTGTTAAAATTCCAGACAATCACCAAAGCCTCCTGTCTCCCTCCAACCGCAGAAAGGGATTAAAAATTCTAGGCCCCCATTCTGGCTCCAGGTAAAAATTCAATCTCCAAGGACCTTATCCTAGCTTCGGGTTTTGTGATGCCATGCCAGAGCAAAACCTGGATCAGAGAGAACGTCAAGGCAGCACCTCACGTTGCTTAAGGTTTGTCCTGGAAGACAATGTACAATAAGCTATGGGGAAATTCAGCAAGGCCTTTACATAATTCAGGTTGCATTTAGTACCCTAGAGCATTGCATAACGCTAAACTATTCTGGCTAGGGCCTGTAGGCCCATACGATAATACATCTCTTTACAACACCCCCAAAACCACCAAACTACATTGTGGGACTGTGACCTTTTGTGCATTTCCACTGATGATTGTGCTTTCAACTATTTAGACTCCAAGGCCTGGACTCCCTCCCTAAACCCCTCTGCCACTCCAGGCCGATCTCTACCTTTTAGACCTTCTTGGATGGAGCTTTTAGACGCCCTCCAAATAGCTTCCACTTCAACTCTATGTCCAAGATTGCACCTTTGTGAAGCACCATGGGATCTTTTTCAACGTTAAAAGCACTGCGTAAATGCAAATTATTGCTGTTCATGTCAACAGTCAGATGTTTTAGAAAAGGTCATATCTTGTGACTATAGGTTCCTCTATTTATCTAACGACTGCAACAGAAAGAAAGACTTGCATTTATTCAGCGCCTGTCACGACCTCAGGACATCCCAAAGTGCTTTACAGCCAATGAAGTATTTTGGATGTACAGCCACTGCTGTAAAAGTAGAAAAAATAAGCAATGCAAAAACCATGTAAAACTTTACACCCAAAACCTCACATTTTGCAGTAGTTACAAGAATATAAATTATCTGTAGCTGTACCACACCAAAAAGAATATTTGTGGTTAACAGCCATTAAAATTGAAGTATTAAAAGTTCTACATCCCACAAAAAGAATCTCAACTAAGGAAATTATCTTAAAAGTGTAATTATCTCAGAAATACTTTCAATAAATTAACAGCCTTAAAATAATGCAAGATTCAGGAAGCCACTCAACTTACCCTGCGGGCAAGAAGCAGACCAGTGCAATAAGACGCAGCATAGTTGGTGAGCCCAACCTTTATGCCATACTTGGGCAATTCATGGCCATAGGCAGCACACACAATGATATCACCCTCAATCTTAGCATACGCAATCTGTAAAATAAGGCATCAATTGTAATGCATTCATGTTGAATTGAAATACCCAACAACCGGCGGATGAGGCATGGACCTTCATCCAAGAAGAGAAACTGGACTAGAACTGAGAGACTGATGTTGGGGGGGAAACAACGAGGTTGTTGTACAGAAGTGTAAATTGGGGAATGGGAGGTTTACAGTATTGAAACAAGACAGGGAATTTTTCTCCTCTAGATGGGGGGACACGGAGAAATGTGGGCGCCGGTGGAAAAAAGGGACTAAGAGGGGGGATGGGGAATGAGGGAGCTGCGCCATAGGGGGTAGGGCCGATAGGAAAGCACGGGGTTTTTCCTGCGCTATGGAGATGATGGCGGGAAGATAGGCACAGGAAGGGAGTTCCACACGCAGGGGGGTCAAAGAGAGAACGGGGGAAGCCGGGGTCAGTTAAAGTTAGCTGACTTTCGGAAGCATCATGGGGGGACTAACCATGCTAGATGGGGATCTTGCAGGGGGGGCGGGGGACTAACTGGGTTGCTGCTGCTGAGAGCAAGGGGGAGCTGGCACGAGAAGAGGTGGTCGGGACGGGAAGGCGCCGCCTGGGGGATGGGTGGGTGCGTGGGACCCGGACGGGGGGCTGGCCTAGAACAGGGGATGGCTAGTCGGCAGGGGTGGGGGGCAATCCGGCTGATCACGTGGAATGTGAGAGGCCTGAATGGGCCGATTAAGAGGTCCCGGGTGTTCGCGCACTTAAAAAGACTGAAGGTGGATGTAGTCATGCTTCAGGAGACGCATCTGAAGGTGGCCGATCAGGTTAGGTTAAGGAAAGGATGGGCGGGACAGGTGTTCCACTCAGGGTTGGATGCAAAAAATAGGAGGGTGGCAATATTGGTGGGGAAACGGGTGTCGTTCGAAGCTAGGAATATAGTGGTGGATAACGGGGGTAGATACGTGATGGTGAGTGGTAGATTGCAGGGAAAGGAGGTCGTGCTGGTAAATGTATATGCCCCGAACTGGGATGATGCGGGATTTATGAAGGGGATGCTGGGACGTATCCCGGACCTGGAGGTGGGAAGCCTGGTAATGGGGGGGAGATTTCAATACAGTGCTGGATCCAGGGCTAGGCCAGTCCACATCCAGGACCGGAAGAAGGCCGGCAGCGGCCAAGGTGCTTAGGGGGTTCATGGAGCAAATGGGGGGAGTGGATCCGTGGAGATTTGCTGGGCCGTTGGCCAAAGAGTTCTCCTTTTTGTCCCATGTCCACAAGGTATACTCCCAGATAGATTTCTATGTTCTGAGTAGGGCACTGATCTCGAAGGTGGCAGGAACGGAGTACTCGGCCATAGCTGTCTCAGATCATGCCCCGCACTGGGTGGATCTGGAATTAGGAGGAGAGGGAGCAGCGCCCACTCTGGCGACTGGATGTGGGTCTATTGGCGAATGAGGGGGTCTGTGGAAGGGTGCGGGGATGTATTGAGAGGTACCTGGAGGTCAATGACGATGGTGAGGTCCAGGTGGGGGTAGTATGGGAAGCGCTGAAGGCGGTGGTTAGGGGAGAGTTGATCTCCATTAGAGCTCACAAGGAGAAATAAGAGGGCAAAGAAAGGGAGAGATTAGTGGGGGAGATTTTGAGGGTGGATAAAAGATATGCGGAGGCCCCGAACGAAGGACTATATAGAGAGAGGCGAAGAATTCAGACGGAGTTTGACCTGCTGACCACAGGAAAGGCAGAGGCACAGTGGAGGAAGGCACAGAGGATGAGATAAGAGTATGGGAAAAAGGCGAGCTGCCTGCTGGCCCACCAACTTCGCAAGAGGATAGCGGCGAGGGAGATTGGGGGTGTTAGGGATGAAATGGGAACTACGGAGCGGAGAGCAGGGAAAGTAAATGAGGAGTTTAAGACCTTTTATGAGAGGCTATATAAGTCCCAACCCCCGGAGGGAAAAGAGGGAATGCAACAGTTCCTGGACCAACTAAGGTTCCCGAGGGTGGAGGAGCAGGAGGTGGCAGGTCTGGGGGCGCCAATTGAGGTGGATGAAGTGACTAAAGGGCTGGGGAATATGCAGGCAGGGAAGGCCCCGGGACCAGACGGGTTCCCGGTGGAATTCTACAGGAAATATGTGGACTTGCTGGCCCCGCTGCTGGCGAGAACCTTTAACGAGGCCAGAGAAGGGGGGATACTACCCCCGACAATGTCACTAATCTCGAAGCGGGATAAAGATCCGCTGCAATGCGGGTCATGTAGGCCTATCTCACACCTAAATGTTGACGCCAAGTTGCTGGCAAAAGTGCTGGCGATGAGGATAGAGGATTGTGTCCCAGGGGTGGTGCATGAAGACCAGACAGGGTTTGTAAAGGGGAGACAATTGAATGTCAATGTTCGACGGCTGTTGGGGGTGATAATGATGCCCCCAGCGGAGGGGGAGGCAGAGATAGTGGTGGCGATGGATGCGGAGAAGGCATTCGATAGGGTAGAGTGGGAGTATTTATGGGAGGTGTTGAGGAGGTTCGGGGAGGGGTTTGTCAGTTGGGTCAGACTCCTATATGGGGCCCCAGTGGCATGTGTAGTCACAAACCGGCAAAGATCGGAGTATTTTCGGCTTCACAGGGGAACAAGGCAGGGGTGTCCCCTGTCCCCATTACTGTTCGCGTTGGCAATTGAACCACTGGCCATAGCGTTGGGAGACTCTAAGAAATGGAGGGGGGTGGTTAGAGGGGGAGAGGAACATCGAGTGTCACTCTACGCAGATGACCTACTGCTATATGTGGTGGATCCTGTAGAGGGGATGACAGAGATTATGCAGATATTGAGGGAGTTTGGAGATTTTTCAGGATACAGGCTAAATCTGGGGAAGAGTGAGCTTTTTGTAATACACCCTGGGGACCAGGGAAGAGGAATAGACCCCCTGCCGTTAAGGAGAGTGGAAAGGAGCTTCTGATATTTGGGGATCCAGGTAGCTAGGAGCTGGGGAACTCTACACAAACTTAATCTGACGCGGCTGGTGGAGCAGATGGAGGAGGATTTCAAGAGGTGGGATATGTTGCCGCTCTCATTGGCGGGCAGAGTGCAGGCGGTAAAAATGATGGTTCTCCCGAGGTTTCTTTTTGTGTTTCAATGTCTC
Organism: Scyliorhinus torazame; assembly: GCF_047496885.1. Lineage (NCBI taxonomy): Eukaryota > Metazoa > Chordata > Chondrichthyes > Carcharhiniformes > Scyliorhinidae > Scyliorhinus > Scyliorhinus torazame. The sequence goes on along the minus strand of NC_092713.1, from coordinate 32,537,490 downwards.
CCCATTCTGATCACGAAGGCCTTTTTCAAGAAAATAGACAGGAGCATTATGAGTTTTGTGTGGGCAGGGAAGACCCCAAGGGTAAGGAGGGGGTTCCTGCAGCGTAGTAGGGACAGAGGGGGACTGGCATTGCCGAACCTGGACGACAACTACTGGGCCGCCAATGTGGCGATGGTTTGTAAGTGGATGAGGGGGGGAGAGGGGGCGGCGTGGAAGAGGCTGGAGATGGCGTCCTGTAAAGGAACAAGCCTAAAGGCGTTGGTGACAGCGCTGCTGCCGCTCTCCCCGAAAAGGTATACCATAAACCCAGTGGTGGTGGCAACCTTAAGGATCTGGGGGCAGTGGAGGCGACACAGGGGGGTGACGGGTGCCTCGGTGTGGTCCCCGATCAGGAACAACCACAGGTTTGTCCCAGGAAAGATGGACGGAGGGTTCCAGAGCTGGCAACGAGCAGGAATTAGGAAACTGAGAGATTTGTTTATAGACGGGACGTTTACGAGCCTGGGAGCGCTGGAGGAAAAGTATGAGTTGCCCCCGGGGAACATTTCAGATATATGCAAGTGAGGGCGTTTACGAGGCAACAGGTGAGGGAATTTCCGCTGCTCCCGACACAGGGGATCCAAGATAGAGTGATTTCCGGGGTATGGGTCGGAGAGGGCAAAGTGCCCGAAATATATCAGGAGATGAGAGACGAGGCGGAGGTGCTGGTAGAGGAGCTGAAAGGAAAATGGGAAGAGCTGGGAGAGGAGATTGAGGAGGGTCTGTGGGCTGATGCCCTAAGCAGGGTAAATTCCTCGTCTTTGTGTGCCAGGGGATTCAATTTAAGGTTCTACACAGAGCACATATGACGGGAGCAAGACTGAGCAGGTTCTTCGGAATGGAGGACAAGTGCGGGAGGTGCGGGGGAAGCCCGCCGAACCACACACACATATTCTGGTCGTGTCCGGCACTGGATGAGTACTGGAGGGGAGTGGCAAAGGTGATCTCAAAGGTGGTGAAGGCCTGGGTCAAGCCAGGCTGGGGGTTAGCTATATTTGGGGTAACGGAAGAGCCGGGAGTGCAGGAGGCGAAAGAGGCCGATATTTTGGCCTTTGCGTCCCTGATAGCCCGGCGAAGGATCTTACTCATGTGGAAGGAAGCGAAACCCCCCGGCGTGGAGGCCTGGATAAACGACATGGCAGGGTTCATAAAACTAGAACGAATGAAATTTGCGCTGAGAGGATCGGCTCATGGGTTCTCCAGGCAGTGGCAGCCGTTCCTTGACTATCTCGCGGAATGTTAAGGGAAAATAGATCGTCGTCAGCAGCAGCCCGGGGAGGGGGGGGGGGGGGGGGCACTATTTTTTGTTACTTTGTTAGTTCACTATATTATTTAAATGTTATTTATCAGTTACTGTACTATTTTTATGTTGATTTGTAAAGTGGAAAAATTGTTTGAAAACTTTAATAAAATATATATATTTAAAAAAAAAAAAGAAATACCCAACAACTTTATTGCTTGCTGGTAATAGCCCCCTTTTAACACTGAAGAGATTATTCATGCAAGTTCTTTACCTGGCATATGATGTCCCGGTTGGTGAATCGTACAATCATCCGGTACTTTGGCGTGTTGTACTTGTTTTTATCCTGTACCACCAAGCGTTTTCGTGCAAAGTAATCAGTCTTTCCCTCTAGAAATGGGAGAAAGAAATTTTATAATAGCCTCACCATTGATTATAAAAACTCTTGAGCATTAAAATATGGGTTTGAAAAGTAGTCGGTCAACAGATTCCCCCATTTACTTACCTCTCCTCCTCCTAAACTTCACTTGGTACCGCTTGAAGTACGCCTTGCTTTTCACAACTTTAACAAATCCCTATGTTTGAAGGAGAAAGAATATAGTTAGTGTTGTAAGAACTTAAAGTGAAGGGTTCCAAAAATCTATTTTAGTACTTGCCGAACTGTATCACATCCCAGCTGGTCCATAAACATTATACCAATACACATTTTATTTGAGCAAAGTTTCACAAACAAATTTACATCACCACTAAATATGTATGAATAAAACCATTTTCACCTTCGCAATGGAATAATTAAAAGCTGGTAGACAAGTTAAGTCTAACTCACATGTATCCACCTTTTGCATTCAGCTATTATTGCTCACTGTTGGGTAGCAGGCACATAAATTCCACAAACATGCGTTCATGCCCACCTCACCTATCTGACTTTGTCATATTTCCGAACAGCAAGTTAACAAAATAACCCAATCTCACATGTACCATATTTGAATAACGAACAGACTGGTCAACTGAAAGTAGTTTGGAGGTGCCGGCTAGAGTTCAGTGAAGCTAGTACAAGGTTAAAAACTGCATCTATACCCAATCTAAACAGCTTGGAGCACTACAAAGAACTCATGCCATTTACTTCAGGGGCCAGTTGTCAAAGACAGCAACAAATCAAGACCAAAGATGAGGTACAAGAGTTGCTAGGTAGGGAGTGGACTGGATTTTCAATTTCAGGATTTTGTTGCAAAGAATAATGCTTTCTTAACATTTGAGTTAGTTGTTTCTGCATGTTGCCAACATCAATACCCTCAGTCTCATCAATTTCATTGTGAACAAGAGAAAATTAACCTTTGTAGAAAAAGCTACGACACTTAATGTCCCTCAATCTGAAAGCATATGATGGGAAAGAAAAATTTAAATTTCACCCCAAATTATTTTATTGCAAACACCATCAGTACCAGTTAGTGGGGGAGCTGTGGTTTCTAATTTAAATAAATAACTGCCCAGGCTAGAAGATTGCTTCAGCTCTATATATATGGTATTATTGACCTTATGAAGTGCAGTAAGCGGCAGAAAGGCAATTCCAATCAGAATCAGTTGTTGAATGTCTGGGGTTTCAATACATTAGTTAACTTTTTGCTTTAGGCCAATCAGATGTTTCCTACTTGATCACTTTTGGAAGCCAAGGCTCAGTTGAGACTGAAAAATTGGTCAGAAGTTATCCCAAAAGACAAGCTTTGAGGTCTTAAAGGAAGAGGTGGGAGAGGCAGACATTTTCAGGGAAGAAGTTGCAGAGTTTAACCAAAGCTTAGTAGCTATCTTCCAAAATCTTAACATTTTCTCCCTCCTCAATGTTAAGATAAACTGGCCAACACGTTAGTTAGCCAAGATCACAACAAAACCAGCACCTCCAAACTAAAAGCAATGACCACCTATTTTATCAGCATTTGTATTGATATATTCTCAATACCTTGTGCTCTGTAATATACTTTCAACACCAGATTTCAGTTGAACATAAATTGAGAGTATTGATGCTTTTTTCTAAAAAAAAAAAAAAAGATTTTGTGCCGATTTATTTCAGACTATTTACAGGAAACTGGACTTCACTACAAGCTTTAGTTAATATGGTCACTGATTCAAATGGTTTCCTGAGTACAACAGATATTTTACATATATGGCTTTGTTTGGTGAATTGAGACATTGTGTTACTGATAAACTTCCCTGGGTCCGTCTGCGTATAGTGGACAAGTGATGGATGCACTGTGTCCACTGTAATGGGCATCTCCAGCTCCCAGCAACTGAAAGTATAGAGTGCTGACACCAATCGTTGGCTTACTTTCTAAAACACTGACCTTCAACTGCCCAAAATAAACAAACCATTAATGCACGAGAACCAGCAGGTCTGAAACAAGCACAAATGCACATGTTAATGCCATTTTGCCCGAAATAAGCAGAAGCCATTTTAACTCTGGTCATTTAAAACTGGGGATTGGAAATCCAGTAAGTTTTTCCTGAAGGGTTTAAATCATCACCTAGATGGGGGAGTCTGAACTGGATTCCTAAACATTGTTCCTTATGAGATGTGATCTCATTGTTGCACCGTTTCAAATTATTTCCCTGTGTAAATCCTAGTCTCAAGGATAAATCTTATAATTATCATTCCAAGACCCCAGGTTTTCATAGGCAAAATACTATGGATACTGCTGTTCTGATTATAGGTCCTGACCTGATTGCTAACTCTTGTTTTTTTTCTTTTCACAGGTGCTATCAGACCGAGTATTTCCAGCATTTTCTCTTTTTACCCCAGTTTTGCATCTTACCCCAGCAATCTTGAAGAAGAAGGTCTGCAATTTTGAAAGCTAGTCTTGTTTTTACTGAAGTCACTGCCTACTTTTAAATCAGTACCGCTGAAGTTAACCATTCAGTCAGGTCCAGCCATCAATCCATTAACATGTCATCGTTGGGTGTGCATTTTGTAGTTTGATACAAATAACGGCAAACAGAAGAGCTTTGATTCAGATTTCAACATTCCCACTAACCATCTGAAAGTTCTACATCTCGATTTAAATGGGGATCGGATGGCTCAGCAAGGGTAAAACGTACTGTATCACATTACCAACTCAGCAAATCAGCTTTAGCAAACCCCGCTGGCCCACAATTCTCAATGTACGAACAGTAGTACAGGTGCTCTTCAATAGCATTTGAATAACTTTCAGGGCACTTGGGTCTAGTACCCAATACTTTATTTCAATTAATAAATGGAGTAACAAACTCAATCTATATCCTCTGCCACGGTCTTGAGGGCAGGTCCAAACATTAGCTGGACTCACAATATTCTTGGGTTGCTTGGGTGCAAACTTGGACAAATTTCAGACTAATTGAATCTGTGATCACTTTGCATTAAAAATCTATGTTGTAATTTAGTTTTTCACTTCAAAAGCATTCTATTTTGAGTATTTTCATTTACTGCTCACTGTAGTGGGAATTTTGTTGCGTGTTGATTCAAAACTTCCATAACGAAAGCAATGATAGGTGCAGTTTGCACTTTTCCAACTGATTTTGACCATTCAATAACCAAAGATTTGGAACAAAGATAAATTCAATAAATTAGCCAATTAGCAGTTTTCCACCTTTTTAAATCAAGCAACCAAGCTAAAAGCCTGACCCCGATCAAGAGACTGGAGCTTTATTTTAGCATTAGCCCAGATTTCATCAATCACAATACCATCTGAATCTTTCAATGTACTTCTTAGTCAGAGCGTCCTAAAAATTCCTCAGTCTTTCACTACGTTGTGATGTTTTATTTTAAATTGTATATACTCATTGCCGTTATATTATTATTTTAGTTGAGAAGATAGCCTACATGTAATCTAACACTTCCTTTTCCATACCGTTGAAATCACACCAACCACTAACGCTATTTTTTACATCAGGAGTGCTATCAATGTGCAACTGTACCTGCACTTCTAAGTCTCAGTGACCCCAATCACAGGGAAACAAAATTTTGGGCAACAGTTAATGGTAATCACAGGAGACTAAACACAGATTTGGTCCTGCACGTTTCCATGCCTGTCGTTTCCCAGCATATTTGTGTGACTGTTCTCTTAAATGGGTATAGTGTCGTGGTATCACAGAATTTACAGTGCAGGAGGAGGCCGTTCGGCACATCAAGTCTGCACCGGCCCTTGGCAAGAGCACCCCATTTAAGCCCACACTCCCAATCTATCCCCGTAACCCCACCTAACCATTTTGGGCTCTAAGGGCAATTTAGCCTGGCCAATCCACCTAACCTGCACATTTTGGACTGTGGGAGGAAACCGGAGCATCCGGAGGAAACCCACGCAGACACAGGGAAAACGTGCAGACTCCACACAGTGACCCAGCCGGAAATCAAACTGTGCGCTAACCACTTGCTACCCTGCTGCCCACCACGGTTTTGATGCTGCACTAGCAATCCAGAAGCCTCGATAATGTTCCAGAGAACATAAGTTCCAAATCAACCACAGCAATTTCAGAATTTTAAAGTTACCAGTAAAAGCGATCATGAAGCTGTTGAATTGTAAAAAAAATCCTGGTTCACCAAAGCTCTCGGGATGGAAACCTCTGTCCTTACCCAATATGGCCTATGTGACTCCAGTCCCCAACAAAGTCAGTCACTTCTATCAAACCTCATTTAACAATCTTTATTAGTGTCACAAGTAGGCTTACATTAACACTGCAATGACGTTACTATGAAAAGCCCCTTGTCGCTGCATTCCGGCTCCTGTTCGGGCACATAGAGGGAGAATTCAGAATATCCAGTTCACCTAACAGCACGTCTTTCGGGACTTATGGGAGGAAACCGGAGTACCCGGAGGAAACCCATGCAGACACAGGGAGAACGTGCAAACTCCACACAGCGACCCAAGCCAGGAATCGAACCTGGGATCCTGGAGCTGTGAAGCAACAGTGTTACCCACTGTGCTACTGAGCCACCCAAAGATCCATCCTCATTCTTCTGAACTCCAGCGAATATAATAATAATCTTTATCGTCACAAGTAGGCTTACATTGCAATGAAGTTACTGTGAAAAGCCCCTAGTCGCCACATTCCGGCGCCTGTCGGGAACACAGAGGGAGAATTCAGAATGTCCAAATTACCTAACAGCACGTCTTTCGGGACTTGTGGGAGAAAACCGGAGCACTCGGAGGAAACTCAAGCAGACACGGAAAGAACGTGCAGACTCCGCAGACAGTGACCCAGCCGGAAATCAAACCTGGGACCCTGGCAGTGAAGACAGTGCTACCGTGAATATAATCCTAACCAACTAAACCTCTCATGTCAGACACACCATCCCAGAATCAGTCTTTTAAACCTTCACTGCACTTCCTGTATGGCAAGAACATCCTTCAGATAAGGAGACCAAACCTGCGCACAATATTCCAGGTGCGGTTCACCAAGACTCCCCGCTCCTGTCCTCAAATGCACTTGCTATGAAGGCCAACATACCATTTGCCTTCTTTACAACCTGCTGTACCTGCCTGCTTACAGTCAGTGACTGGTTTACAACACCCAGGTCTCGTTGCACATTCCCCCCTCACATTTTGTAGCCATTTACATAATAATCTGCCTTCCAGAATGAATAAAACGCATGTACTAACCCCGCACCAGTAACATTAATCGATTGCTGATGACATTCATTCATATTCAGAAAGTGCACCTGTCCTGCTAGAACCTATTTGACTAAAAACTCAAATATTACATTTTTCAAACCCTGGTCATTAAAGGAACTTGCATAATGTTGGACACAATGCATCAAACGTAACAAACTGCAGGAGACTGCTGTCTGTTCCCCAGTAGCTAAACTACTGAACTTTCTCATTACATATATCTCTTACAAGTAGTTTTAAACGATGTTAACGACAAAAAAATTGAACCTATGGGTAAATAAAGAAAAAGTGTCTAGAAACGAGGGACTAGCAATAAAAGTGCGAGACCCACATTTTTTGACATAAAACTTCTAAATAGCGACTTAAAAGGATTAAAGTTCTTATAAAGTTGGTACTAAACAACAGACCAGCTCATTCACTTTTTTTGTGCAGCACAGCCCCAGACCCAAGTTCAGCAGAGACCATCCCAGGACAAGCACCTATTTCACACGGAATGGTTTCAGCCAGTGTGCAATTAGAGCACGGGAGGGGTAAAGGGCAGAAAAATATTTTTTTTAAAAACCCATTTAGTCCAGAACATTGTGTTATTTACGATTTCCATCACATCCTGTATTGCTCTGTACTGAAGCTGCTCCTCAGCTTCCACACCAATGGCCACGTTGGGAGAATATCAGCAGCTCAAGCTGCCGACAATCTAACGCCATCCTGCCGAACACAACATATTGTTCGCTATCTGGAGGATCCGTGCGATCGCTGCAGCTCTCAGCTGCCGGAATCGATGTTTCTTTCGGGGAGCTACCAACCATTTTTAGGATTCTTCCCCCTCAATCACCCGGGACCCAGGCGATTTTCTCGGGCTGGCAGATTCCGCCAAACTGGAAAAGGCCGAACATACTGCGCATGTGCGGTATGTAGGCAGTTGTTGTTGTAAAAGTACCGCCAGGAGAACCCCTTCCGCCGCCTGTCAGGGACCGCGCGGCGCCCCCTGCCGCACGGGAGGACCGTCAACCTGCTCAAGGCAGCCCAGTCAGCTGAAGCCTCTGGACAGAGTGCTGCAGAAGAGTTATAAATGAAAGTAAACTACTACGGATGCTGGAATCTGAAATAAAAACAGAAAATACTGGACAATCTCAGCAGGTAGCCTACTTGTGACAAGAAAGATTATTATTATATTCACCAGAGTTCAGAAGAATGAGGGTGGATCTTTGGGCAGCATAGTAGCACAGTGGTTAGGACAATAGCTTCACAGGGCCAGGGTCCCAGGTTCGATTCCCGGCTTGGGTCACTGTCTGCGCGGAGTCTGCATGTTCTCCCTGTGTCTGCATGGGTTTCCTATGGGTGCTCCGGTTTTCTCCCACAGTCCAAAGACGTGCAGGTGTAGGTGGATTGGTTATGTTAAACTTCCCTTACTGTCCAAAAAAGATATGGCGGGGTTATGGGGATAGGGTGGAGGTGTGGGCTTGGGTGGGGTGCTCGTTCCAAGGGCCGGTGTGGACTCGATGGGCCGAATGGTTTCCTTCTGTGAGGTCTGACACCATCTGTGGCTGGACTTCGACAACTTTGACAAAGAGTCATCCAGAGTCAGCTCCCTTCTCTCTCCACAGATGCTGAGATTGTCCAGCATTTTCTGTTGTTATTTCGATCCATTAACTGTTTCTCCATTCACAGATTCTGCTGAGCTTTTCCAGCACGTTCTGTTCTTTTGAAAACATGTCGCACGGTCCAAAAAAACCATCTGCACCTGAAATCTTTAGACATGACACCACATTTAGTTGTATTCAATCCTGAGGAAGATTCTGACACATCACATGAATTAATTTGCCCAATAGGCGCATAATATTTCAAATGAAAACAAAAAGTACTGGAAAATCTCAGCAGGTTTGGTGGCATCTGTAGAGAGAGACAAAACGTTGAGGTTTCAAGTCCAATATGACTTCTTCCCAGCATATTGCTTCTGTTTTAGTGTACGATTTAAATATAGATTTCTCCCTATGTCTGCGTGGGTCTCACCCCCCACATCCGAAAAGACGTGCATGTTAGGTGGATTGGCCACTCTTTTGAGGTCCACCAACAAAATAGAAGAAAGGAAACAAACTTAGGGAGAAAATAGAGCCGCTCCTGTTAGGGGCACTGCCCGAAAACAAAGATCGACGGAAACTTCTAAAACATCAAATAAGAGTGCAATTAAAGGGGTCAATAAAGCCTCCCAACCCCTGTGGTGCCCACCGGCATGGAAGGCCTTAATGGTGCCCGTGGACACCGCATGCTCCTTTCCCAGGGACACTCGGCCACAAATGTAGCCTCAGAAGAGGGCCAGACAGTCTAGCCAGATGATCCCCACGGTCACCTGCTGCCTGGACCTATAAATGTCGCGCTTTGCCAGGCCTAGGAGCAGGTTCACAAGGAGGTCCTCTGCTTTCCCTGCCCCTCTACGCATCAGGTGTCCGTAGATCAGGAGCTTGGACTGAAGTGCAAACAAAACTCCAGCAAAAGATTGGTCAGAAAACTAAAAAGCGGGTGCAGCCTATAACATGCAACATAGACATGGTCCACGGACTCCACAAGGCCACAAAAATGGCAGGCTTCTTGAGAGTCCGCAACCGGTGCAATTGTGATTGTACGGCACTGTTGCATGCAACACCCTCCAACCCGGGTCCCCAGGATTGAGGGGGAAGACTCCTCCATAGAGGAACCTCCAATGGGGACCTCCATCGCAACAAGGCATGCCATGGCATGTCCAGATGACGAGCGAGGGTAAGGGGGTGAAGGGTGTGCAGCAGCAGCCCATTCAGGAAACCCCTCAGCGCTGTGTGAAAAGGCACGGAGGGTATTTCCACAAGGTGGCTAGGATTGTGTGGCACCAGCCCGCGAGGGAGGTTTTGGGGCCTGGAGCCAATGTGGAATTCTGTCCGGGCAGGGGTTCGCCCAGACGGGATACCACCACACACCTGTGCATCCTCCAAACCATCGAGTGCCACCGGGTCTGAGCACGACCATTTTGAGGTCTCGGATGGCATTTGCCGTGAGCCGGACGTCCACTGCCGCACGTTGTGTTAACTCGTGGGGTGTCATCCAGCCCACTCCTCTGCCACCCAGCCCATCCCCGGTCCTGGCCAGCCAGCAACCACAGCTCGCTCCTCCGCCAGCCACTCGAAATGGTATTGGTGGAGGTGCGGAATCCTGAGCAGCGGCTCCCTAACGACAGCCAACACTCCTGGTGGGGGACAGCTGTGGCGTGAGGCGACCATGTTCAAGACTTTGAGCAGGTCCTGGTAAAAGACGGGCAGCACCTGCAGAGGGTAACAAAGTCCTTGCAGATCTATGAACAGGAGCTGCACATCATACTTCAGGCCGTGCACCTGGTGGAAGAAATGCTTCGCCAGGTTACACCATCGTGGAGGGGGCTCAATGTAAAGGTATCGCTGCAGGGTCTGAAGGCAGAAGGTCGCCACCTGGGTTCAAAGGCACACCAGCGCCTGGCCGCCCTCCCTAAGAGGGAGACTCAGAACCTCAACAGTGACTCAGTATAGTCTCTTGTCCCAGAAGAACTCTACAAGCGTTCTCTGGATCTTTGTGACAAAGTCGGGGAGAGGTCAAAGTGACCAACCGGTACCACAACATGGAGACTATCAGCTGATTTATGATGAGAATTTGACCCCTGTAAGGCAGCACTCAGAGCAGTCCTGTCCAGCATATCAAGCAAGCGGTGACCTTGGTGTCCAGCTCCTGCTAGTTAGCCGGCCAAGATTCCTCAACCGGGCAAAATGGGCTCTCAAATAGAGGAGGCTGGTCCTGCTCCAGGTGAAAGGCCTGATGTCCTCTGGGAGGGGGTCTGTCTGCCAGGGACCGACCAAGAGTCCGGAACATTTGGCCCAGTTGATCCTGGCAGAGGACGCAGCAGAGTACACAGCCTGGCACTCTCGCATCCTCCGCAGGGTCACATAAGGAGCAGGTCATCAGCATAAGCCGAGAGGACCATCCCAATGTCCGGCCTGTGCAGAAGCTGTCCCGACAACCTCCTCCGCAGGTGGCGCAGGAAAGGCTCCACGCAAATAGAATAAAGTTGGCCAGACAAGCGGCAGCCCTGATGCACTCCTCTTCCAAAGCGAAGCGGCACCGTTAGGGACCCGTTAACCTAACGAGAAACTCTACGACAGTGTACAAAAGTCGGATCCGGGCGGCGAAATGCATCCCAAACCCAAATGCTTGCAGAGTCCCGAATAAATATTCGAGATCCACCCTGTTGAACGCCTTCTCCTGATCAAGGGACAGGAAGGCAGTCGACAGACCAGCCCTCTGGGAATGATGGACCAGGTCACGGACCTGATGGATGTTGTCGTGGATCATGCGCCCGGGTCCGTGTAGGACTGGTCAGGATGCATCATGTGGTCCAGCACGGTACCAAGGCGCAAAAACATCACCTTGCGAAAATCTTGAAATCCGTCATGAGGAGGGAGACCGGATGCCAGTTTTTAAGATGGCAGATGTAATGATATATATATAGTCAGGTTAATGAAGGGTTAATCATTACATCTCTGTGTAATTCAAACACTAGAGTGCACCACCACATCTCTGTATATAAATAAGACCTCAGGGAATGCTGGGTAGTTAGTGAAGAAGCAAGCATGAGAACAGCACTAGGAGTAGATTAGATTAGATAGAGTTAACAGGTTAGATCATAGTATAATTAATGACTATTTAGATTATTGAGTGCTGCTAGACAGATTCAATATTACATTATTATTAACTATAGCTCAGTAGGGGGCGGCATGTGGCACAGTGGTTAGCACTGGGACTGCGGCGCTGAGGACCCGGGTCCAAATCCCGGCCCTGGGTCACTGTCCGTGTGGAGTTTGCACATTCTCCCTATGTGTGCGTGGATTTCATGCCCACAACCGAAAATGTGCAGTTTAGGTGAATTGGCCATGCTAAATTGCCCCTTAATTGGAAAAAAAATAATAATAATTGGGTCCTCTAACTTTAAAAAAAAACTATAGCTCAGTAAAGTGTGCAAACTTCATTTAGTTAATAGTTATACAATAAATCAGTTTTGTTTCAATCTAATGATTGGTGCACTCTTTGTCATCAACACAACGGACCATTCTGGAAGAAAAGACAAAGAACACAACATATTACCACCAAGGGTAATATAACGGGAGACAAATTGCTGATGATTTACATTGAGAAACAAAGTGGTTTAATTTTGAGCACTTCTGTAGCACATCATGACGTTGTCTCTCCGACACATGAGTGACGTTCGCGCATGCGCATGTAGAAGTTAATATTTTCCTGCTTCTTTGACTGTGGTAAAGACCCAACAATAGATTGTTTTTTTTAAATAAATATTTTATTGAAAATTTTTGGTCAACCAACACAGTACATTGTGCATCCTTTACACAACATTATAACAATACAGATAATAATGACCTTTTTTATATAAACAAAAAACAACAAATAAATAAATATTAAATAACAAAAATGAAAACTAGCCCTAATTGGCAACTGCCTTGTCACAGGCTATACCCCCCCCCCCCACCCCCATCCCCCCCCCCCCCCCCCCAAGTCCTGGGCTGCTGCTGCTGCCTTCTTTTTTCCCCCATCTATCTTTCCGCAAGATATTCGACGAACGGTTGCCACCGCCTGGTGAACCCTTGAGCCGACCCCCTTAGGACGAACTTAATCCGCTCTAGCTTTATGAACCCCGCCATATCATTTATCCAGGTCTCCACCCTCGGGGGCTTGGCTTCTTTCCACATTAGCAATATCCTGCGCCGGGCTACTAGGGACGCAAAGGCCAAAACATCGGCCTCTCTCGCCTCCTGCACTCCCGGCTCTTGTGCAACCCCAAATATAGCCAACCTCCAGCTTGGTTCGACCCGGACTCCTACTACTTTTGAAAGCGCCTTTGTCACCCCCACCCAAAACCCCTGTAGTGCCGGGCATGACCAAAACATATGGGTATGATTCGCTGGGCTTCTCGAGCACCTCGCACACCTATCCTCCACCCCAAAAAATTTACTGAGCCGTGTTCCAGTCATATGTGCCCTGTGTAATACCTTAAACTGAATCAGGCTTAGCCTGGCGCACGAGGACGACGAGTTTACCCTGTTTAGGGCATCTGCCCACAGCCCCTCCTCGATCTCCTCCCCTAGCTCTTCTTCCCATTTCCCTTTTAGTTCGTCCACCATAGTCTCCCCTTCGTCCCTCATTTCCCTATATATATCCGACACCTTACCATCCCCCACCCATTTCTTTGAGATGACTCTGTCCTGCACCTCTTGTGTCGGGAGCTGCGGGAATTCCCTCACCTGTTGCCTCGCAAAAGCCCTCAATTGCATGTACCTGAATGCATTCCCTTGGGGCAACCCATATTTCTCAGTCAGCGCTCCCAGACTTGCGAACTTCCCGTCCACAAATAGATCTTTCAGTTGCGTTATTCCTGCTCTTTGCCACATTCCATATCCCCCATCCATTCCCCCCGGGGCAAACCTATGGTTGTTTCTTATCGGGGATCCCCCCAATGCTCCGGTCTTTCCCCTATGTCGTCTCCACTGTCCCCAAATCTTCAGTGTAGCTACCACCACCGGGCTCGTGGTGTAGTTCCTCGGTGAGAACGGCAATGGGGCTGTCACCATAGCCTGCAGGCTGGTCCCCCTACAGGACGCCCTCTCTAATCTCTTCCACGCCGCTCCCTCCTCCTCTCCCATCCACTTACTCACCATTGAAATATTAGCGGCCCAATAATACTCACTTAGGCTCGGTAATGCCAGCCCCCCCCTATCCCTACTACGCTGTAAGAATCCCTTCCTCACTCTCGGAGTCTTCCCGGCCCAAACAAAACCCATGATGCTCTTTTCTATCCTTTTAAAAAAAGCCTTCGTGATCACCACCGGGAGGCACTGAAACACAAAGAGGAATCTCGGGAGGACCACCATCTTAACCGCCTGCACCCTCCCTGCCATTGACAGTGCTACCATATCCCATCTCTTGAAATCTTCCTCCATCTGTTCCACCAACCGCGTTAAATTTAGCCTGTGCAATGTGCCCCAATTCTTAGCTATCTGGATCCCCAGGTAACGAAAGTCTCTTGTTACCTTCCTCAACGGTAGGTCTTCTATTTCTCTACTCTGCTCCCCTGGATGCACCACAAACAGCTCACTCTTCCCCATGTTCAATTTATACCCTGAAAAATCCCCAAACTCCCCAAGTATCCGCATTATTTCTGGCATCCCCTCCGCCGGATCCGCCACATATAGTAGCAGATCATCCGCATATAAAGATACCCGGTGTTCTTCTCCTCCCCTAAGTATTCCCCTCCATCTCTTGGAACCTCTCAGCGCTATCGCCAGGGGCTCAATTGCCAGTGCAAACAGTAATGGGGACAGAGGACATCCCTGCCTTGTCCCTCTATGGAGCCGAAAATATGCCGATCCCCGTCCATTCGTGACCACACTCGCCACTGGGGCCCTATACAACAGCTGCACCCATCTAACATACCCCTCTCCAAAACCAAATCTCCTCAACACCTCCCACAGATAATCCCATTCCACTCTATCAAATGCTTTCTCGGCATCCATCGCCACTACTATCTCCGTTTCACCCTCTGGTGGGGCCATCATCATTACCCCTAACAGCCTCCGTATATTCGTGTTCAGCTGTCTCCCCTTCACAAACCCAGTTTGGTCCTCGTGAACCACCCCCGGGACACATTCCTCTATTCTCATTGCCATTACCTTGGCCAGGACCTTGGCATCCTCATTTAGGAGGGAAATTGGTCTGTAGGACCCGCATTGTAGCGGATCCTTTTCCTTCTTTAAGAGAAGCGATATCGTTGCTTCAGACATAGTCGGGGGCAGTTGTCCCCTTTCCTTTGCCTCGTTAAAGGTCCTCGTCAGTACCGGGGCGAGCAAGTCCAAATACTTTCTGTAAAATTCAACTGGGAATCCGTCCGGTCCCGGGGCCTTTCCCGTCTGCATGTTCCTAATTCCTTTCACCACTTCTTCTACCGTGATCTGTGCTCCCAGTCCCACCCTTTCCTGCTCTTCCACCTTGGGAATTTCCAGCCGATCCAAAAAATCCATCATTCTCTCCCTCCCATCCGGGGGTTGAGCTTCATACAATTTTTTATAAAATGTCTTGAACACTTCATTCACTCTCTCCGCCCCCCGCTCCATCTCTCCTTCCTCATCCCTCACTCCCCCTATTTCCCTCGCTGCTCCCCTTTTCCTCAATTGGTGTGCCAGCAATCTGCTCGCCTTCTCCCCATATTCATACTGTACACCCTGCGCCTTCCTCCATTGTGCCTCTGCAGTGCCTGTAGTCAGCAAGTCAAATTCCACATGCAGCCTTTGCCTTTCCCTGTACAGTCCCTCCTCCGGTGCTTCCGCATATTGTCTGTCCACCCTCAAAAGTTCTTGCAGCAACCGCTCCCGTTCCTTACTCTCCTGCTTCCCTTTATGTGCCCTTATTGATATCAGCTCCCCCCTAACCACCGCCTTCAACGCCTCCCAGATCACTCCCACCTGGACCTCCCCATTGTCATTGAGTTCCAAGTACTTTTCAATACATCCCCTCACCCTTAGGCACACCCCCTCATCCGCCATTAGTCCCATGTCCATTCTCCAGGGTGGGCGCCCTCCTGTTTCCTCCCCTATCTCCAAGTCTACCCAGTGTGGGGCATGATCCGAAATGGCTATAGCCGTATATTCCGTTCCCCTCACCTTCGGGATCAATGCCCTACCCAACACAAAAAAGTCTATGCGCGAATAGACTTTATGGACATAGGAGAAAAACGAGAACTCCTTACTCCTAGGTCTACTGAATCTCCACGGGTCCACACCTCCCATCTGCTCCATAAAATCCTTAAGCACCTTGGCTGCTGCCGGCCTCCTACCAGTCCTGGACTTCGACCTATCCAGCCTTGGTTCCAACACCGTGTTAAAGTCTCCCCCCATTATCAGCTTTCCCGTCTCTAGGTCCGGGATGCGTCCTAGCATTCGCCTCATAAAGTTGGCATCATCCCAGTTCGGGGCATACACGTTTACCAAAACCACCATCTCTCCCTGTAATTTGCCACTCACCATCACGTATCTGCCCCCGTTATCCACCACTATAGTCTTTGCCTCAAACATTACCCGCTTCCCCACTAATATAGCCACCCCCCTGTTTTTCGCATCCAGCCCCGAATGGAACACCTGCCCCACCCATCCTTTACGCAGCCTAACCTGGTCTATCAGTTTCAGGTGCGTTTCCTGTAACATAACCACATCTGCTTTAAGTTTCTTAAGGTGTGCGAGTACTCGTGCCCTCTTTATCGGCCCGTTGAGCCCTCTCACGTTCCACGTGATCAGCCGAGTTGGGGGCTTCCCACCCCCCCCCCCTTGCCGGTTAGCCATCATCTTTTTCCAGCTTCTCACCCAGTTCCCACGCAGCTGTATCTCCCCCAGGCGGTGCCCCCCCGCCCATCCTCTCCCGTACCCACTCCCCCCTTTCCCCAGCAGCAGCAACCCAGTAATTCCCCCCTCCCACCCCCCCCGCTAGACCCCCCGCTAGCGTAATTACTCCCCCCATGTTGCTCCCAGAAGTCAGCAAACTCTGGCTGACCTCGGCTTCCCCCCGTGACCACGGCTCGCACCGTGCGACGCCCCCTCCTTCCTGCTTCTCTATTCCCGCCATAATTATCATAGCGCGGGAACCAAGCCCGCGCCTCTCCCTCGGCCCCGCCTCCCATGGCCAACGCCCCATCTCCTCTCCCTCCCCACCTCCCCCCATCACCACCTGTGGGAGAAAGAAAAGTTACCATACCGCAGGATTAGAACATAAAACACCTCTTCGCCCCCCCCATTCGCCCCACCACTTTGTCCAAACGTTCTTTTTCATAATCCACTCATTCCAGTTTTTCTTCTACAATAAAAGTCCACGCTTCATCCGCCGTCTCAAAGTAGTGGTGCCTCCCTTGATATGTGACCCACAGTCTTGCCGGTTGCAGCATTCCAAATTTTATCTTCCTTTTGTGAGGTACCGCCTTGGCCCGATTAAAGCTCGCCCTCCTTCTCGCCACCTCCGCACTCCAGTCTTGATAAACGCGGATCACCGCGTTCTCCCATTTACTGCATCGAGTTTTCTTCGCCCATCTAAGGACCATTTCTCTATCCTTAAAACGGAGGAATCTCACCACTATGGCTCTGGGAGTTTCTCCTGCTCTCGATCCTCGCACCATAACTCGGTACGCTCCCTCCACCTCCAACGGACCCGTCGGGGCCTCCGCTCCCATTAACGAATGCAGCATCGTGCTCACATATGCCCCGACGTCCGCCCCCTCCACACCTTCAGGAAGGCCAAGAATCCTCAGGTTGTTCCTCCTTGCGTTGTTTTCCAGTGCCTCCAACCTCTCCACACATCGTTTCTGGTGTGCCTCCTGTATCTCCGACTTCACCACCAGGCCCTGTATATCGTTCTCATTCTCGGCTGTTTTCGCCTTCACGACCCGAAGCTCCTGCTCCTGGGTCTTTTGTTCCTCCTTTAGCCCTTCGATCGCCTGTAGTATCGGGGCCAACAACTCTTTCTTCATTTCCTTTTTTATCTCCTCCACGCAGCATTTCAAGAACTCTTGTTGTTCAGGGCCCCATATGAAACTGCCACCTTCCGACGCCATCTTGGTTTTTGCTTGCCTTCCTTGCCGTTGTTCCAAAGGATCCGCTGCAATCCGGCCACTTTCCTCTCCTTTTTCCATCCGTGTCCAGGGGGAACACCCTCCTGGTTTACCGCACGGTGTTTTTAGCCGTTAAAATTGCCGTTGGGGCTCCTATCAAGAGCCCAAAAGTCCGTTTCACAGGGAGCTGCCGAAACGTGCGACTCAGCTGGTCATCGCCGCACCCGGAAGTCCCAACAATAGATTGTTATGGTAAAATAACAAGGCCTTATTTACGAAACGACCGCATGCAGTTTTGGCTGAAAGTTGAGGTCGGAGAGCAGTTACTACCACTGCTGATTCCTACTCAAGTCTGTGCTTTTACAGGAAATCAGTTCAGTATTTATACATCATCATTATCAAGATTGTGTGACTACAGCTTAGTCAGAAATTCGATCGGAAGTAGAAACGTAAGCAATGTCATGAAACAGGCATGACCTGTTGATCTTCTCGGACTCTTTGTCTCATCCCTCATACCATTATCTTGTCCTTTGATAGAACATTAAAAGGTTGGAGGAGACTCATCCATTCCTTATCTTGTCTTAATCATACCACCCTGGGTTATGACGAGTTAGCCTTATCAGAAATTACAGAGGTCAGGCATTTTGGAACAGCTTGACCTTCTCTGATCTTATTCATGCTTTAGGTTATGCGGAGTCAGCCTTCTTGGTCTTACAAAGGGGTCTGGTACATTGAAATGGCTAGGTCAGCTTTTCTTACATTGTACCAAATAGTTGACCAGTTTTGCCGTCATGCCATTACTTAATTCGTACAACATCACATTCCCTCCTTTTGTCATATCATGACAAATAGTCAAATAGGTGTATCCATGACTCGATTGGAAATGCATTTACACAAGCAACCAAGCAATCCCATCCCTAGTAGCATTAGTAGTAGTAGGATGAAGGCCTTAAAGATCCAATCAAATAATCCTAGCCAACCCGGCAGGTTATAGTCGTGAAATTCACTGCCAATCTCTTGAATTTGATCAGCCTGTCTCTTAATGTGGTTGGCCAGGTTGGTGATATTTTCAGAACCATCTGGAATATAAGTACAGCACTCCTGACCTACAATAGCGCACGTTCCTCCCTGCGAGGCAAACAGATAATCCAAAGCCAGTCGATTTTGTAATGCCACGGTCCGGACAGCCACCAGCTCAGCTGAGACCTCGGCCAGTGCCTGTCCAGTTTCCCTGGCTTCTGCTGCCGTCACGTTCGCCAGTTGTTCCAATGCTGGGCCATGTGGATCAGTTTGTTGGCTGCCTTGCCTGTTCCATACAATGGAAAGGCCATCATGAAGAACTGTTCCGTGTTAGTAATAGTCCTTTTGGCTCGCGAGGGGGAGTGCTTAAGGGAGGGTAGGTGATGCATTTGGGGTACAACATATCCCAGAAAGCAGGATCCTTTCCAACCAATAGGGAGCCACGGGTATGCTTTAGTGCCGCATATGAAATATGTTCCATTATAGGCCATAAAACATCAGCTAATGTCATCCAGGGGATTGGGGATGTCTGTCCCCATGAACTATTAGAGGTTATATTCCATACCCTGGACCAATCACAGTTAAACATGCCCTTGTTGGATATGCTTGGTACCGGTCCTTGCCAGTCAACTGTAAGGTTGCACCTACTTTGCCCCATCAACTTTCCTTTCCCTGATTTATTAAAACACATGGAACCTTGAACATTATTCGAGTGGACAGTGAGGGAGGGTGGAGTCAAGGCTTGATTATAAGCAGGCTGATACGAAGCCGAAAGTTTAGTCATGTCATAGCCAGCAGATCTCCATATTTCCATATCTCCCCTATCCCCTGATCCCTGTTTGATTTTGTCGTAAAATCCATTCAACTGTCTCTGCGATATGAAAGGGGAGGGATTGGAGAGGTATTCCTTCCCTCGAATGGACGGGGATGTGTGTACAAACCCAACACTTGCTTACATTCAATTTTTCAGCATAAAGATATGACATATATAAATAGGTATTGGCATGCAGTTCCCGGGTAGTTCGTTTTTTTTAATACCAAGTGGCCATTAAGGCTAAATAGTCCAGAGAGTCCAAAATTTATAATGAAGATCTTCATCCTGTGTTCTCGTCTGGGTTGGAGACTATCTTCTTGCAATCGGATAGATGTATCCTACTTGAACGTCCTTCAAGCTTGACAGAAGTCGGTGTAGTCAATAGTACTAGGAAAGGTCCGCTTGAAAATGAATGAAATGAAATGAAATGAATGAAAAATGAAATGAAAATCGCTTATTGTCACAAGTAGGCTTCAATGAAGTTACTGTGAAAAGCCCCTAGTCGCCACATTCCGGCGCCTGTCGGGGAGGCTGGTATGGGAATCGAACTGCTGCTGGCCTGCCTTGGTCTGCTTTCAAAGCCAGCGATTTAGCCCAGTGTGCTAAACCAGCCCCTGCTTCAGCATTGTCCTAGTTTCTTTCTGTCCCAGTTCTTTACCAATATGTAGTCTCCGGGTTCGATCACTGGATATCGAGGGATGGCTGTCCCTGCTGTCACTGGGAGATGTGCCTGTTTCACCTGTGAGTGGAGAAACTTCAGAGAAAGTGTTAATTGCTTCAAATAGTTCTGCATCTGTTCCCCCATCACATGGAGGTCTACTCCCTCCAGGGGGTTTTCATGGGCATCCCAGGGAGTCCTCATTGGCCGACCAGAGACTATCTCTGCAGCTGACAGTCCGATCCGCGAGTGTGGAGTCACCCGCATGTGAAACAGTGCCAAGGGTAATACCTTTAGCCAATTTAACCCAGTTTCTTCAGTTCATTTAGATAATTTTCTTTTTAAAGTCCCGTTGGCTCTTTCCACAATTCCTGCTGCCTGCGGGTGATACGCGCAGTGCACTTGTTGTTTAATTACGAGTGCTTTGCACAATTCAATATTGATCCAAGCCCCAAAATGTGGTCCATTGTCTGAGCTCACCATTTTGGGTACCCCAAAACGAGGAATAACTTCTGTTAACAACAACTTCACCACTGTGTGTGCTGTACAATTCGTGGTGGGGAAGGCTTCACTCCATTTACTAAACACATCGATTATTACTAAACAATATTTATAGCACTGTACTTTTGGCAATTCAATAAAATCAAGCTATATCCAGGCAAAAGGGCCATCTGGCAAGTGAGTGGTTCCTGGAGAGCATTTAATGCCTTTACCCTTATTATGTTTCATGCAAATGAGGCATCAATCCAGCTGCGTTTGCGCTGCTGTATTCAAATCTGGGTGCCACCAAGTTTTCAGGAGTAGCTGTACCATTCCCTCCTTGCCAAGATGGGTACAAGAATGCAAACAATCAATAAGTATCGGCAATAAAGAATTCGTAATACAAACTTGACCAACTGGAGTAAGCCAGAGGTCCCGTGTCAAGGAGTGCGAACACCCCATTGACTTCCATAGCGCGCGCTCAGAATCAGAGGCGTCCCTCTGTAAATTTTGAACCTCAGTTATCTCTGGCATGCCCTTCGTTCCTAATGCAGGTACCTGATTTAGAGCCTGATTAGCCCCACTGGGAACAATCAAAGAGGCTGATGTAGCCGCAGCTTTATCAGCACGGGCATTCCCTAATTGAACAGGAGTGTCCCCTTTTGTGTGCGCAGCACATTCTATAATTGCCAATTGACGATGAAGCTGAATAGCATCGAGGAGATTTTTAACCCAAAGAGCGTTTTGAATGGGAACTCCCACAGAGGTGAAAAAGCCTCGTTGTTGCCAGAGGCGGCCAAAATCGTGGGTCAAAGACATACCTAGAATTTTTTTAATTTAATTAAAAAAAAAAAAAAAAATTTTTATGACTTTTTCTGAGTTACCAAGCCAGGGCTCAGAGTGTGGGTCAGGGGCGAACCCCCAATCCAGCTCCTCACCTGCTCCAAAAAAACAATTCAAACCGAATCCAATTCATGGTCCCCCTCAAGAGAGACATACCAGATCTGAACCAAAGGCTCAATCTACATTACACTTGATCTTAGCCAAAAGGCCGAGAAGCGATGACATACCTAGAATTGGTGTAAACGTTTGCACTTTTATCTGCGGCCAAAATACATGCTCGAGTAAGGGCGAATAGCTCGGCTTTTTGTGCAGAGACAGGGGTCTGGAAGGCTGCTGCTTCCCGAACGTCAGTATCTGTTACAACGGCATATCCTGACTGTGGGATGCCAGTGAGAGAAATGGAGGAAATGTCATCAACATAAAAAATGAGATCTGGATTGTCAATAGGCCGATCCGTTAAATCCAGGCGAGGGGCGGTAAGGAAGTGATTCCTAAGCAAACAATCGTGCAGTGGGTCAGCAAGGTTATCGGGGGGCTGTTCGAGGAACACAGCAGGATTTAAGGTAGAACAGTAATGAAAAGAGAGGTAGGGGTTCTGCAATAGTGAAACTTCATAACGGCTCAAGCGGGCTTGAGTCAGATGCTGGGTTTGCTGAGACGTTAGGAGAGCCACAATAGAGTGTGAGGTATGCACTTGTACTGGCTGGTGAAGGGTCAGATTAGAGGCTGCCTGCGTTAACAAATGGACAGCCGTAAGAATTTGGGTGCAGGGAGGTAGACCGCAAGCTACAGGATCCAATTTAGCAGAATAGTAGGCGACCGGGCGACGCCGGTCACCGTGCTCTTGTGTCAGAACACCAGTGGCACATTCATCAAGAACATTAACGTACAACTGAAAGGGTCTGTCATACACAGGTCATCCTAGCGCTGGGGCGGGAGCCAGGGTGCCTTTGAGCGTAACAAAAGTTTGCTTTGCCGAATCGGGTACTTCAAACTTAAGAGGAGCATTTTGAGAGGAGTAAGGCGTAAGTTCTTTAGTATGGACAGTAACATTCGGAATCCATTGTCTGCAAAAGTTCACCAATCCTAAAAAGGCTCGCACCTGCTTGGGCGAGGTAGGAAATGGGATCTGCAATATAGGATTAATACGTTCCTGAGTAAGGGAGTGATCAGTAGCACTTATTAGGACACCCAAAAATTTGACCTGCCATTGGCCTTTATGAACTTTAGCGGGTGGGACCACATATCCCCACGAATGGAGACGGATGAGCAGGTAAATGGTGTCACGCTGGTTAGCGACAAAATCAGGGCTGGCAAGGAGTAAATCATCAACATATTGGATGGTTGTGGAGCCATCAGGGGGTGATAATGTCGCTAACTGGGAGTGCAGTGTCTATGAGAAGAGGGTTGGAGAATGAATGAAACCCTGTGGGAGCCTAGTCCAAGTGTACCGGTTGCCCTTAAATGTAAAGGCAAACAAATACTGTGCTTCAGGGGCGAGGGGTATTGCAAAAAAGGCATGTTGTAAATCCACAAGGGTAAAAACAGTCGCTTCAGGTGGAACATTACTAAGGATTGTAGCCGGGTTTGGGACAATAGGATGTAAGGGTTCCACTGTCTGATTAATACGTCGGAGGTCTTGGACCAAACGCCATTCGGATGGTCTTCCTATCTTAGGAACTGGAAGAATCGGGGTGTTACAGGGCGATTGGCATGGTATCAAAATTCCCTGTTGAAGGAAAGATTGAATCATGACCAAGACTCCTTCTTCAGCTTCAGGGCGTAAAGGATACTGTGAAATGGAAGGGCAAGGGCATCTCAGGTTTGACTTTAATAACGACGGGAGGTACATTAGTGAGACCAATCTTGTGTTTGGAAGCCGCCCATATATCTGCGGGGAACATTAAAGTGCGCTGATCGTCCTCCGTTTGGTGTGCGGCGCTGAAGGCCGTCCACGTGTCCCCATGAAGTCCCAATTCATGTTTCCACCTGTCCCCTAACTCTGGGGGAAGTGATGAAAAAATGAGTGAACACTGATCCTGTGCGGTAGCCCCGTACATGGTCGCAGTTCGTCTCAAAGATTCAGTGAACCCTTCTGGGTCGTCTTTACAGCAAGGACATTGGGCCATGATCAAACATAGTTCCTGAGGTTTAAATGCCTGCCACACCTCAATGAATGGTTCGTCAGTATCACCAGCGTGGGGGTTGATAACACTCGTAATGGGATAATTTGCGGGGGGAGGTGGTGACGGAAAAGCTTCCTCCTCCTTAGGTTGAAGTGATAAATCAAGAAGAGCCTGATTGACAGAGGTGAAGGGTTGTTCCATATTCAGGGGTTGCGTTTGTGACCGGGTACGTGATGCTACGGGAGAAGCGACAGCAGGAATTTCATTGGCAGCGGGACCATAAGGGGGAGGCTGGACTTGGGACGGTTGTAATGAAGGAGCGGGGAGTGCTGGATAAAGGGAGGGTCTAGGGGCCGACTCCTCCTCTTCCTCTGTATCGCCTGAATAGGGAAACATTGGCATGCCAGGGCAACTGGGAGGATCCTACTGTTGTTTAATCTGATGGGCTAGCCCTACCTGCCTATTGCTTGGAGATTTCTTATTACTTTTTCCATTTGGAACCTGCATTTTTTGGCCAAATTGCTTTTTTAGCCGCAGTGCAATTTTCCAAGTTCCATGTGCCACCTAGTGGCCAAATATCTTTACCCAATTTAATGTTCAGTACAGCAGATAATCTTCGGAAATTACGTTCTTGAGAAGGGGTCTCAGAACACATAAAAAGCAAAGGAGAATTGCCCCATGTTTTGTCTAAACTGTGTCCCATAACGTCAGTATACTGTGCCCCTGGCAACCAAATGTTCAAAAAAAATTCCTGGTACCAAAATCAAATCACAGGGTCCCTGACCCAAACTTAAGCCTGTATAAACCTGATCCGGATTGAAAACGAGATCAAGAGGTCCCTGACCTGAGGCTAACCACAATCGGGTCCCTAACCCTAGACACTCTACTCACAGTCCAATTTAGATTCGAGTACCATCACCTGTTAGTTTCCTCCGTCAGGGAGGAGGGGTCGAACAACCGATCCGAGAGAGAGACCAAGGTCAATCTTACCTTCGGTGTCCGTCTCTTCCCTCCGGGTCGTGGCTCGATTACTTCTTCAGTCCCTCACGGAATTCGCTCAGGGTATTGGTATCTGCTCGCTTGCGCCAAATGTAGAAGTTAATATTTTCCTGCTTCTTTGACTGTGGTAAAGACTCAACAATAGATTGTTATGGTAAAATAACAAGGCTTTATTTACGAAATGACCGCATTCAGTTTTGGCTGAAAGTTGAGGTCGGAGAGCAGTTACTACCACTGCTGATTCCTACTCAAGTCTGTGCTTTTACAGGAAATCAGTTCAGTATTTATACATTATCATTATCAAGATTGCGTGACTACAGCTTAGTCAGGAATTTGATCGGAAGTAGAAACGTAAGCAATGTCATGAAACAGGCATGACCTGTTGATCTTCTCGGACTCTTTGTCTCATCCCTCATACCATTATCTTGTCCTTTGATAGAACATTAAAAGGTTGGAGGAGACTCATCCATTCCTTATCTTGTCTTATTCATACCACCCTGGGTTATGACGAGTTAGCCTTATCAGAAATTACAGAGGTCAGGCATTTTGGAACAGCTTGGCCTTCTCTGACCTTATTCATGCTTTAGGTTATGCGGAGTCAGCCTTCTTGGTCTTACAAAGGGGTCTGGTACATTGAAATGGCTAGGTCAGCTTTTCTTACATTGTACCAAATAGTTGACCAGTTTTCCCACCATGCTTAATTCGTACAACATCAGGTCAGACTTCTTCTGTTGAGTCTCGCATTTCTGGATGAACTGCGCATGACCCGAGTTGGAATGTGCGCGCCCAAGATAGCTGCTGTCCCGAACGTGCTTCTTTGCTGCCTGCGACACCATTTTAACATTTTCAACCTCTGGGGTGCAGGGCTCTCTAGGCTGTACTGCTTTAATAGAATGCCCTCCGGGATCATCTCTGCCTCAGAGTTTTGCACCGAATTATGGAGCAAATGACCGAAAACATCAATGGTGTTCGAGTCTATGTGGGCGACATCATTATATGGTCTACCACTGAGGAAGAGCATATTGCTAGGCTGTGGAAAGTATTCAAACGCATACATCAGTATGGATTAAAGCCAAACCAGTCAAAATGCACATTTGCTACCACGTCGTTAAAATTTCTAGGGGATAACATCACAGCCAATGGTATCAGACCAAATGAAAAGATAGAAGCCATCAAGAAAATGCAGCAACCAAAAGACAAGAAAGCTGTACTAAGGTTTCTTGGTTTTGTCCATTTTCTCTGGAAATTCATCTCCAATCTATCTTCCAGAACTGTTGGGCTATGTCAGTTGATTAAGAAAAACACTAAATTTGAGTGGACACCACGTCATAATGCAGAATTGCTGTGTGGCCATCTAAAATGGCCGCCCGCAAAGGATAATGGGAATTGTGGTCAGGTTGGGACACAGACGATACACAGCCCCTGTGTATTGTGCAGAGGAAACCAGACCTACACAGAAACATGCACCTGCTAAAGGTCAATCACCGATCTCCCCAGGCCAATGGGACACAGATTGAAACATAGCAGCAGTAACAGACTTGGGGGCGCCTATTTACCTTATTTGGGAGTGCATACGTGCCTTGGACAATAACAGCTAGGACCCGCCGAGCTATCCAGGTACCCGCCTCGAATTGGCCAGAATCAATTCGGGTGATAGAAATCCTATCGATCCATTGGATCCCGAGTCAGGCCCAAAAGAGCGCGAATGATCGGAGGATAAGAAGAACTGCGCAACCAGCATTCTGTCTCTTTTGGGACCGGCTTCTGTCCCACCAACTGCAGCACATCGACCAGCCAAGTTCAAGGACCTGCGATTGCTACCTGAAGGACGAGCTGCAGCCTAAACGTACCTGACGACTTCCAGCTGCCACACAAAGAACAAAACAAAGAACAAAGAAATGTACAGCACAGGAACAGGCCCTTCGGCCCTCCAAGCCCGTGCCGACCATACTGCCCGACTAAACTACAATCTTCTACACTTCCTGGGTCCGTATCCTTCTATTCCCATCCTATTCATATATTTGTCAAGATGCCCCTTAAATGTCCCTATCGTCCCTGCCTCCACTACCTCCTCCGGTAGTGAGTTCCAGGCACCCACTACCCTCTGCGTAAAAAACTTGCCTCGTACATCTACTCTAAACTTTGCCCCTCTCACCTTAAACCTATGCCCCCTAGTAATTGACCCCTCTACCCTGGGGAAAAGCCTCTGACTATCCACTCTGTCTATGCCCCTCATAATTTTGTATACCTCTATCAGGTCGCCCCTCAACCTCCTTCGTTCCAGTGAGAACAAACCGAGTTTATTCAATCGCTCCTCATAGCTTATGCCCTCCATACCAGGCAACATTCTGGTAAATCTCTTCTGCACCCTCTCTAAAGCCTCCACATCCTTCTGGTAGTGTGGCGACCAGAATTGAACACTATACTCCAAGTGTGGCCTAACTAAGGTTCTATACAGCTGCAACATGACTTGCCAATTCTTATACTCAATGCCCCGGCCAATGAAGGCAAGCATGCCGTATGCCTTCTTGACTACCTTCTCCACCTGTGTAGCCCCTTTCAGTGATCTGTGGACCTGTACTCCTAGATCTCTTTGACTTTCAATACTCTTGAGGGTTCTACCATTCACTGTATATTCCCTACCTGCATTAGCCCTTCCAAAATGCATTACCTCACATTTGTCCAGGTTAAACTCCATCTGCCATCTCTCCGCCCAAGTCTCCAGACAATCTAAATCCTGCTGTATCCTCAGACAGTCCTCATCGCTATCCGCAATTCCACCAACCTTTGTGTCGTCTGCAAACTTACTAATCAGACCAGTTACATTTTCCTCCAAATCATTTATATATACTACAAAGAGCAAAGGTCCCAGCACTGATCCCTGTGGAACACCACTGGTCACAGCCCTCCAATTAGAAAAGCATCCCTCCATTGCTACCCTCTGCCTTCTATGGCCTAGCCAGTTCTGTATCCACCTTGCCAGTTCACCCCTGATCCCGTGTGACTTCACCTTTTGTACCAGTCTACCATGAGGGACCTTGTCAAAGGCCTTACTGAAGTCCATATAGACAACATCTACTGCCCTACCTGCATCAATCATCTTAGTGACCTCCTCGAAAAACTCTATCAAGTTAGTGAGACACGACCTCCCCTTCACAAAACCGTGCTGCCTCTCACTAATACGTCCATTTGCTTCCAAATGGGAGTAGATCCTGTCTCGAAGAATTCTCTCCAGTAATTTCCCTACCACTGAAGTAAGGCTCACCGGCCTGTAGTTCCCGGGATTATCCCTGCCACCCTTCTTAAACAGAGGAACAACATTGGCTATTCTCCAGTCCTCCGGGACATCCCCTGAAGACAGCGAGGATCCAAAGATTTCTGTCAAGGCCTCAGCAATTTCCTCTCCAGCCTCCTTCAGTATTCTGGGGTAGATCCCATCCGGCCCTGGGGACTTATCTACCTTAATATTTTTTAAGACACCCAACACCTCGTCTTTTTGGATCACAATGTGACCCAGGCTATCTACACCCCCTTCTCCAGACTCAACATCTACCAATTCCTTCTCTTTGGTGAATACTGATGCAAAGTATTCATTTAGTACCTCGCCCATTTCCTCTGGCTCCACACATAGATTCCCTTGCCTATCCTTCAGTGGGCCAACCCTTTCCCTGGCTACCCTCTTACTTTTTATGTAAGTGTAAAAAGCCTTGGGATTTTCCTTAACCCTATTTGCCAATGCCTTTTCATGACCCCTTCTAGCCCTCCTGACTCCTTGCTTAAGTTCCTTCCTACTTTCCTTATATGCCACACAGGCTTCGTCTGTTCCCAGCCTTTTAGCCCTGACAAATGCCTCCTTTTTCTTTTTGACGAGGCCTACAATATCACTCGTCATCCAAGGTTCCCGAAAATTGCCGTATTTATCTTTCTTCCTCACAGGAACATGCCTGTCCTGTATTCCTTTCAACTGACACTTGAAAGCCTCCCACATGTCAGATGTTGATTTGCCCTCAAACATCCGCCCCCAATCTATGTTCTTCAGTTCCCGCCTAATATTGTTATAATTAGCCTTCCCCCAATTTAGCACATTCATCCTCGGACCACTCTTATCCTTGTCCACCAGTACTTTAAAACTTACTGAATTGTGGTCACTGTTACCGAAATGCTCCCCTACTGAAACATCTACCACCTGGCCGGGCTCATTCCCCAATACCAGGTCCAGTACCGCCCCTTCCCTAGTTGGACTGTTTACATATTGTTTTAAGAAGCCCTCCTGGATGCTCCTTACAAACTCTGCCCCGTCTAAGCCCCTGGCACTAAGTGAGTCCCAGTCAATATTGGGGAAGTTGAAGTCTCCCATCACCACAACCCTGTTGTTTTTACTCTTTTCCAAAATCTGTCTACCTATCTGCTCCTCTATCTCCCGCTGGCTGTTGGGAGGCCTGTAGTATACCCCCAACATTGTGACTGCACCCTTCTTATTCCTGATCTCTACCCATATAGCCTCACTGCCCTCTGAGGTGTCCTCTCGCTGTATAGCTGTGATACTCTCCTGAACAAGTAGCGCAACTCCGCCTCCCCTTTTACATCCCCCTCTATCCCGCCTGAAACATCTAAATCCTGGAACGTTTAGCTGCCAATCCTGCCCTTCCCTCAACCAGGTCTCTGTAATGGCAACAACATCATAGTTCCAAGTAGTAATCCAAGCTCTAAGTTCATCTGCCTTACCCGTAATGCTCCTTGCATTAAAACATATGCACTTCAGGCCACCAGACCCGCTGTGTTCAGCAACTTCTCCCCGTCTGCGCTGCCTCAGAGCCACACTGTCCCTATTCCCTAGTTCTCCCTCAATGCTCTCACCTTCTGACCTATTGCTCCCGTGCCCACCCCCCTGCCATACTAGTTTAAACCCTCCCGTGTGACACTAGCAAACCTCGCGGCCAGGATATTTATGCCTCTCCGGTTTAGATGCAACCCGTCCATCTTATACAGGTCACACCTGCCCCGGAAGAGCTCCCAGTGGTCCAGATAACAGAAACCCTCCCTCCTACACCAGCTGTTTAGCCACGTGTTTGTCTGCTCTATCTTCCTATTTCTAGCCTCACTGGCACGTGGCACAGGGAGTAATCCCGAGATTACAACCCTCGAGGTCCTGTCTTTTAACTTTCTGCCTAGCTCCCTGAACTCCTGCTGCAGGACCTCATGCCCCTTCCTGCCTATGTCGTTAGTACCAATATGTACAACGACCTCTGCCTGTTTGCCCTCCCCCTTCAGGATTCCCTCTACCCGTTCGGAGACATCCTGGACCCTGGCACCAGGGAGGCAACATACCATCCTGGAGTCTCTTTCACGTCCACAGACGCGCCTATCTGTGCCCCTGACTATAGAGTCCCCTATAACTATTACTCTTCTGCGCTTTGACCCTCCCTTCTGAACATCAGAGCCAGCCGTGGTGCCACTGCTCTGGCTGCTGCTGTTTTCCCCTGATAGGCTATCCCCCCCGACAGTATCCAAAGGGGTATATCTGTTCGAGAGGGGGACAACCACAGGGGATTCCTGCACTGACTGCCTGCCCTTTCTGGTGGTCACCCATTTCTCTGCCTGCACCTTGGGTGTGACCACACTTACATAACTGCGATCTATGACGCTTTCCGCCACCTGCATGCTCCTAAGTGCATCCAATTGCTGCTCCAACCGAACCATGCGGTCTGTGAGGAGCTGCAGTTGGGTGCACTTTCTGCAGATGAAGCCATCCGGGACACTGGAAGCCTCCCGGACCTGCCACATCTCACAGTCAGAGCACAGCACCCCTCGAACTGACATTGCGTCAATTAATTAAAATTAAAATTTGTCTTTTTTTTTTTTTTAATACTTTTTTTAAATTTCAAAGTTACTGTCAACTATCTGTTTCCTAGCACTAGATTTCTAATAGAAATGCGATAGCTAACTATAATATTCTCCGATCTCTGGCTTAGATATCCTCTAAATTATAATTAAGTTATTATGTTTAATTAGATCCCAAATACTCAAAAAAATTTAGGTTAGAATCCCAACCAGCCACTCAGGTCACAGCTTTTCTGTGATGTCACTTCAGTTTCCCCCCGACACACACAATTTGAAAAACAGGTATAAAAGTAAAAATCACTTGCTTACCTTCTGAGATGTTCTCAGGTTCCCTCGCTGACAGAGACTGCTCCTCCACCTCCAATCCTTGACCTGCACAATGCTAATAATATAATAATATAATATGGCACTTACCTTACACCAATGGGTCTTATTATTAGGTTAGAGGAGGAGGGCGGGTGGGAGACACTACACGTGTAGTGTCTCGGGTTTCCTCTCCACCAGAATTTATTGGGGGGGGGCACTTGCCAGAGGTCGAACTTCCGGTTCCCGCCGAAATCCAAAGGGCTGCTCCTGCAAAGGTAAGTGCTTTTAAATTCACTACTCACCTCCAAGAAGGCCCCTGCGCACCGCTGCCGCCGAAATCCAAAGGGCTGCTCCTGCAAAGGTAAGTGCTTTTAAATTCACTACTCACCTCCAAGAAGGCCCCTGCGCACCGCTGCCGCCGAAATCCAAAGGGCTGCTCCTGCAAAGGTAAGTGCTTTTAAACTAACTACTCACCTCCCAGAAGGCCCCTGCGCACCGCTGCCGCCGAAATCCAAAGGGCTGCTCCTGCAAAGGTAAGTGCTTTTAAATTCACTACTCACCTCCAAGAAGGCCCCTGCGCACCGCTGCCGCCGAAATCCAAAGGGCTGCTCCTGCAAAGGTAAGTGCTTTTAAATTCACTACTCACCTCCAAGAAGGCCCCTGCGCACCGCTGCCGCCGAAATCCAAAGGGCTGCTCCTGCAAAGGTAAGTGCTTTTAAACTAACTACTCACCTCCCAGAAGGCCCCTGCGCACCGCTGCCGCCGAAATCCAAAGGGCTGCTCCTGCAAAGGTAAGTGCTTTTAAATTCACTACTCACCTCCCAGAAGGCCCCTGCGCACCGCTGCCGCCGAAATCCAAAGGGCTGCTCCTGCAAAGGTAAGTGCTTTTAAATTCACTACTCACCTCCAAGAAGGCCCCTGCGCACCGCTGCCGCCGAAATCCAAAGGGCTGCTCCTGCAAAGGTAAGTGCTTTTAAATTCACTACTCACCTCCAAGAAGGCCCCTGCGCACCGCTGCCGCCGAAATCCAAAGGGCTGCTCCTGCAAAGGTAAGTGCTTTTAAACTAACTACTCACCTCCCAGAAGGCCCCTGCGCACCGCTGCCGCCGAAATCCAAAGGGCTGCTCCTGCAAAGGTAAGTGCTTTTAAATTCACTACTCACCTCCCAGAAGGCCCCTGCGCACCGCTGCCGCCGAAATCCAAAGGGCTGCTCCTGCAAAGGTAAGTGCTTTTAAATTCACTACTCACCTCCAAGAAGGCCCCTGCGCACCGCTGCCGCCGAAATCCAAAGGGCTGCTCCTGCAAAGGTAAGTGCTTTTAAACTAACTACTCACCTCCCAGAAGGCCCCTGCGCACCGCTGCCGCCGAAATCCAAAGGGCTGCTCCTGCAAAGGTAAGTGCTTTTAAATTCACTACTCACCTCCAAGAAGGCCCCTGCGCACCGCTGCCGCCGAAATCCAAAGGGCTGCTCCTGCAAAGGTAAGTGCTTTTAAATTCACTACTCACCTCCAAGAAGGCCCCTGCGCACCGCTGCCGCCGAAATCCAAAGGGCTGCTCCTGCAAAGGTAAGTGCTTTTAAACTAACTACTCACCTCCCAGAAGGCCCCTGCGCACCGCTGCCGCCGAAATCCAAAGGGCTGCTCCTGCAAAGGTAAGTGCTTTTAAATTCACTACTCACCTCCAAGAAGGCCCCTGCGCACCGCTGCCGCCGAAATCCAAAGGGCTGCTCCTGCAAAGGTAAGTGCTTTTAAATTCACTACTCACCTCCCAGAAGGCCCCTGCGCACCGCTGCCGCCGAAATCCAAAGGGCTGCTCCTGCAAAGGTAAGTGCTTTTAAATTCACTACTCACCTCCAAGAAGGCCCCTGCGCACCGCTGCCGCCGAAATCCAAAGGGCTGCTCCTGCAAAGGTAAGTGCTTTTAAATTCACTACTCACCTCCAAGAAGGCCCCTGCGCACCGCTGCCGCCGAAATCCAAAGGGCTGCTCCTGCAAAGGTAAGTGCTTTTAAATTCACTACTCACCTCCAAGAAGGCCCCTGCGCACCGCTGCCGCCGAAATCCAAAGGGCTGCTCCTGCAAAGGTAAGTGCTTTTAAACTAACTACTCACCTCCCAGAAGGCCCCTGCGCACCGCTGCCGCCGAAATCCAAAGGGCTGCTCCTGCAAAGGTAAGTGCTTTTAAATTCACTACTCACCTCCAAGAAGGCCCCTGCGCACCGCTGCCGCCGAAATCCAAAGGGCTGCTCCTGCAAAGGTAAGTGCTTTTAAATTCACTACTCACCTCCAAGAAGGCCCCTGCGCACCGCTGCCGCCGAAATCCAAAGGGCTGCTCCTGCAAAGGTAAGTGCTTTTAAATTCACTACTCACCTCCAAGAAGGCCCCTGCGCACCGCTGCCGCCGAAATCCAAAGGGCTGCTCCTGCAAAGGTAAGTGCTTTTAAACTAACTACTCACCTCCCAGAAGGCCCCTGCGCACCGCTGCCGCCGAAATCCAAAGGGCTGCTCCTGCAAAGGTAAGTGCTTTTAAATTCACTACTCACCTCCAAGAAGGCCCCTGCGCACCGCTGCCGCCGAAATCCAAAGGGCTGCTCCTGCAAAGGTAAGTGCTTTTAAATTCACTACTCACCTCCAAGAAGGCCCCTGCGCACCGCTGCCGCCGAAATCCAAAGGGCTGCTCCTGCAAAGGTAAGTGCTTTTAAACTAACTACTCACCTCCCAGAAGGCCCCTGCGCACCGCTGCCGCCGAAATCCAAAGGGCTGCTCCTGCAAAGGTAAGTGCTTTTAAATTCACTACTCACCTCCAAGAAGGCCCCTGCGCACCGCTGCCGCCGAAATCCAAAGGGCTGCTCCTGCAAAGGTAAGTGCTTTTAAACTAACTACTCACCTCCCAGAAGGCCCCTGCGCACCGCTGCCGCCGAAATCCAAAGGGCTGCTCCTGCAAAGGTAAGTGCTTTTAAATTCACTACTCACCTCCAAGAAGGCCCCTGCGCACCGCTGCCGCCGAAATCCAAAGGGCTGCTCCTGCAAAGGTAAGTGCTTTTAAATTCACTACTCACCTCCAAGAAGGCCCCTGCGCACCGCTGCCGCCGAAATCCAAAGGGCTGCTCCTGCAAAGGTAAGTGCTTTTAAACTAACTACTCACCTCCCAGAAGGCCCCTGCGCACCGCTGCCGCCGAAATCCAAAGGGCTGCTCCTGCAAAGGTAAGTGCTTTTAAATTCACTACTCACCTCCAAGAAGGCCCCTGCGCACCGCTGCCGCCGAAATCCAAAGGGCTGCTCCTGCAAAGGTAAGTGCTTTTAAATTCACTACTCACCTCCAAGAAGGCCCCTGCGCACCGCTGCCGCCGAAATCCAAAGGGCTGCTCCTGCAAAGGTAAGTGCTTTTAAACTAACTACTCACCTCCCAGAAGGCCCCTGCGCACCGCTGCCGCCGAAATCCAAAGGGCTGCTCCTGCAAAGGTAAGTGCTTTTAAATTCACTACTCACCTCCAAGAAGGCCCCTGCGCACCGCTGCCGCCGAAATCCAAAGGGCTGCTCCTGCAAAGGTAAGTGCTTTTAAATTCACTACTCACCTCCAAGAAGGCCCCTGCGCACCGCTGCCGCCGAAATCCAAAGGGCTGCTCCTGCAAAGGTAAGTGCTTTTAAACTAACTACTCACCTCCCAGAAGGCCCCTGCGCACCGCTGCCGCCGAAATCCAAAGGGCTGCTCCTGCAAAGGTAAGTGCTTTTAAATTCACTACTCACCTCCAAGAAGGCCCCTGCGCACCGCTGCCGCCGAAATCCAAAGGGCTGCTCCTGCAAAGGTAAGTGCTTTTAAATTCACTACTCACCTCCAAGAAGGCCCCTGCGCACCGCTGCCGCCGAAATCCAAAGGGCTGCTCCTGCAAAGGTAAGTGCTTTTAAATTCACTACTCACCTCCAAGAAGGCCCCTGCGCACCGCTGCCGCCGAAATCCAAAGGGCTGCTCCTGCAAAGGTAAGTGCTTTTAAATTCACTACTCACCTCCAAGAAGGCCCCTGCGCACCGCTGCCGCCGAAATCCAAAGGGCTGCTCCTGCAAAGGTAAGTGCTTTTAAACTAACTACTCACCTCCCAGAAGGCCCCTGCGCACCGCTGCCGCCGAAATCCAAAGGGCTGCTCCTGCAAAGGTAAGTGCTTTTAAATTCACTACTCACCTCCAAGAAGGCCCCTGCGCACCGCTGCCGCCGAAATCCAAAGGGCTGCTCCTGCAAAGGTAAGTGCTTTTAAATTCACTACTCACCTCCAAGAAGGCCCCTGCGCACCGCTGCCGCCGAAATCCAAAGGGCTGCTCCTGCAAAGGTAAGTGCTTTTAAACTAACTACTCACCTCCCAGAAGGCCCCTGCGCACCGCTGCCGCCGAAATCCAAAGGGCTGCTCCTGCAAAGGTAAGTGCTTTTAAATTCACTACTCACCTCCAAGAAGGCCCCTGCGCACCGCTGCCGCCGAAATCCAAAGGGCTGCTCCTGCAAAGGTAAGTGCTTTTAAATTCACTACTCACCTCCAAGAAGGCCCCTGCGCACCGCTGCCGCCGAAATCCAAAGGGCTGCTCCTGCAAAGGTAAGTGCTTTTAAACTAACTACTCACCTCCCAGAAGGCCCCTGCGCACCGCTGCCGCCGAAATCCAAAGGGCTGCTCCTGCAAAGGTAAGTGCTTTTAAATTCACTACTCACCTCCAAGAAGGCCCCTGCGCACCGCTGCCGCCGAAATCCAAAGGGCTGCTCCTGCAAAGGTAAGTGCTTTTAAACTAACTACTCACCTCCCAGAAGGCCCCTGCGCACCGCTGCCGCCGAAATCCAAAGGGCTGCTCCTGCAAAGGTAAGTGCTTTTAAATTCACTACTCACCTCCAAGAAGGCCCCTGCGCACCGCTGCCGCCGAAATCCAAAGGGCTGCTCCTGCAAAGGTAAGTGCTTTTAAATTCACTACTCACCTCCAAGAAGGCCCCTGCGCACCGCTGCCGCCGAAATCCAAAGGGCTGCTCCTGCAAAGGTAAGTGCTTTTAAATTCACTACTCACCTCCAAGAAGGCCCCTGCGCACCGCTGCCGCCGAAATCCAAAGGGCTGCTCCTGCAAAGGTAAGTGCTTTTAAATTCACGACTCACCTCCAAGAAGGCCCCTGCGCACCGCTGCCGCCGAAATCCAAAGGGCTGCTCCTGCAAAGGTAAGTGCTTTTAAACTAACTACTCACCTCCCAGAAGGCCCCTGCGCACCGCTGCCGCCGAAATCCAAAGGGCTGCTCCTGCAAAGGTAAGTGCTTTTAAATTCACTACTCACCTCCAAGAAGGCCCCTGCGCACCGCTGCCGCCGAAATCCAAAGGGCTGCTCCTGCAAAGGTAAGTGCTTTTAAACTAACTACTCACCTCCCAGAAGGCCCCTGCGCACCGCTGCCGCCGAAATCCAAAGGGCTGCTCCTGCAAAGGTAAGTGCTTTTAAATTCACTACTCACCTCCAAGAAGGCCCCTGCGCACCGCTGCCGCCGAAATCCAAAGGGCTGCTCCTGCAAAGGTAAGTGCTTTTAAACTAACTACTCACCTCCCAGAAGGCCCCTGCGCACCGCTGCCGCCGAAATCCAAAGGGCTGCTCCTGCAAAGGTAAGTGCTTTTAAATTCACTACTCACCTCCAAGAAGGCCCCTGCGCACCGCTGCCGCCGAAATCCAAAGGGCTGCTCCTGCAAAGGTAAGTGCTTTTAAATTCACTACTCACCTCCAAGAAGGCCCCTGCGCACCGCTGCCGCCGAAATCCAAAGGGCTGCTCCTGCAAAGGTAAGTGCTTTTAAATTCACTACTCACCTCCAAGAAGGCCCCTGCGCACCGCTGCCGCCGAAATCCAAAGGGCTGCTCCTGCAAAGGTAAGTGCTTTTAAACTAACTACTCACCTCCCAGAAGGCCCCTGCGCACCGCTGCCGCCGAAATCCAAAGGGCTGCTCCTGCAAAGGTAAGTGCTTTTAAATTCACTACTCACCTCCAAGAAGGCCCCTGCGCACCGCTGCCGCCGAAATCCAAAGGGCTGCTCCTGCAAAGGTAAGTGCTTTTAAATTCACTACTCACCTCCAAGAAGGCCCCTGCGCACCGCTGCCGCCGAAATCCAAAGGGCTGCTCCTGCAAAGGTAAGTGCTTTTAAACTAACTACTCACCTCCCAGAAGGCCCCTGCGCACCGCTGCCGCCGAAATCCAAAGGGCTGCTCCTGCAAAGGTAAGTGCTTTTAAATTCACTACTCACCTCCAAGAAGGCCCCTGCGCACCGCTGCCGCCGAAATCCAAAGGGCTGCTCCTGCAAAGGTAAGTGCTTTTAAATTCACTACTCACCTCCAAGAAGGCCCCTGCGCACCGCTGCCGCCGAAATCCAAAGGGCTGCTCCTGCAAAGGTAAGTGCTTTTAAACTAACTACTCACCTCCCAGAAGGCCCCTGCGCACCGCTGCCGCCGAAATCCAAAGGGCTGCTCCTGCAAAGGTAAGTGCTTTTAAATTCACTACTCACCTCCCAGAAGGCCCCTGCGCACCGCTGCCGCCGAAATCCAAAGGGCTGCTCCTGCAAAGGTAAGTGCTTTTAAACTAACTACTCACCTCCCAGAAGGCCCCTGCGCACCGCTGCCGCCGAAATCCAAAGGGCTGCTCCTGCAAAGGTAAGTGCTTTTAAATTCACTACTCACCTCCAAGAAGGCCCCTGCGCACCGCTGCCGCCGAAATCCAAAGGGCTGCTCCTGCAAAGGTAAGTGCTTTTAAATTCACTACTCACCTCCAAGAAGGCCCCTGCGCACCGCTGCCGCCGAAATCCAAAGGGCTGCTCCTGCAAAGGTAAGTGCTTTTAAATTCACTACTCACCTCCAAGAAGGCCCCTGCGCACCGCTGCCGCCGAAATCCAAAGGGCTGCTCCTGCAAAGGTAAGTGCTTTTAAATTCACTACTCACCTCCAAGAAGGCCCCTGCGCACCGCTGCCGCCGAAATCCAAAGGGCTGCTCCTGCAAAGGTAAGTGCTTTTAAACTAACTACTCACCTCCCAGAAGGCCCCTGCGCACCGCTGCCGCCGAAATCCAAAGGGCTGCTCCTGCAAAGGTAAGTGCTTTTAAATTCACTACTCACCTCCAAGAAGGCCCCTGCGCACCGCTGCCGCCGAAATCCAAAGGGCTGCTCCTGCAAAGGTAAGTGCTTTTAAATTCACTACTCACCTCCAAGAAGGCCCCTGCGCACCGCTGCCGCCGAAATCCAAAGGGCTGCTCCTGCAAAGGTAAGTGCTTTTAAACTAACTACTCACCTCCCAGAAGGCCCCTGCGCACCGCTGCCGCCGAAATCCAAAGGGCTGCTCCTGCAAAGGTAAGTGCTTTTAAATTCACTACTCACCTCCAAGAAGGCCCCTGCGCACCGCTGCCGCCGAAATCCAAAGGGCTGCTCCTGCAAAGGTAAGTGCTTTTAAACTAACTACTCACCTCCCAGAAGGCCCCTGCGCACCGCTGCCGCCGAAATCCAAAGGGCTGCTCCTGCAAAGGTAAGTGCTTTTAAATTCACTACTCACCTCCAAGAAGGCCCCTGCGCACCGCTGCCGCCGAAATCCAAAGGGCTGCTCCTGCAAAGGTAAGTGCTTTTAAATTCACTACTCACCTCCAAGAAGGCCCCTGCGCACCGCTGCCGCCGAAATCCAAAGGGCTGCTCCTGCAAAGGTAAGTGCTTTTAAATTCACTACTCACCTCCAAGAAGGCCCCTGCGCACCGCTGCCGCCGAAATCCAAAGGGCTGCTCCTGCAAAGGTAAGTGCTTTTAAACTAACTACTCACCTCCCAGAAGGCCCCTGCGCACCGCTGCCGCCGAAATCCAAAGGGCTGCTCCTGCAAAGGTAAGTGCTTTTAAATTCACTACTCACCTCCAAGAAGGCCCCTGCGCACCGCTGCCGCCGAAATCCAAAGGGCTGCTCCTGCAAAGGTAAGTGCTTTTAAATTCACTACTCACCTCCAAGAAGGCCCCTGCGCACCGCTGCCGCCGAAATCCAAAAGGATTTAGACAAAGGCCTTGTCTATCCTGCGCAGAGCCGGTCACTTGAAAGTTAAGTAAAGGTTATTTAGCTGTTAGGTATCGTTTAATGTGTAGCCGCGTGTAGATTATTACGCATAGAGGGGACTTTAAGAGATGGGACATGCTCCCGCTATCACTGGCGGGGAGGGTAAAGACCGTGAAAATGACGGTCCTCCCCAGATTTCTGTTTGTCTTTCAGTGCCTCCCCATCTTCATCCCAAAGGCCTTTTTCAAGCGGGTGAATAGGATTATTTCGGGTTTTGTGTGGGCGAGTAAAACCCCGCGAGTGAAGAAAGTGTTGCTGGAGCGTGGGTTGGCGCTGCCGAACTTCTGCAATTACTACTGGGCGGCTAATATAGCCATGATCAGGAAGTGGGTAGTGGGGAGGGGTCGGCATGGGAGCGGATAGAGGCGGCGTCATGTAAAGACACCAGTCTGGGAGCATTGGTAACGGCACCTTTGCCGTTTTCGCCGGCCCGATATTCCACAAGTCCGGTGGTAGTGGCGGCTCTGAAGATCTGGGGGCAGTGGAGGAGATATAAGAGAGTGGAGGGAGCATCGATTTGGACACCGATTTATAACAACCACAGGTTTGTACCAGGTTGGCTGGATGGTGGGTTCCGGAGTTGGCAGAGGGCAGGAATTAGAAGGATGGAGGATCTATTTATAGATGGGAGCTTTCCCAGCTTCAAAGCTTTGGAGGATAAATTTGAATTGCCAGCAGGGAATGGTTTTAGGTATTTGCAGGTGCGCGACTTCCTGAGAAAACAGGTGCCGGCCTTTCCGCTGCTGCCGCCACAGGGGATACAGGATAGAGTAATCTCCAGTACCTGGGTGGGAGAGGCGAAGGTATCGGATATTTACCAGGAGTTTTCAGAGGCGGAGGAAACTCCGGTGAAGGAGCTTAAGGACAAGTGGGAGGACGAGCTAGGAGGAGAGATAGAGGCGGGTCTATGGGCGGATGCCCTTATCAGGGTTAATACCTCCTCATCATGCACCAGGCTTAGCCTGATACAATTTAAGGTAGTCCACCGGGCACACATGACAGTGGCTAGGATGAGCAAGTTTTTTGGTGTAGAGGGTAGGTGTGCGAGGTGCACGGGAAGCCCAGCAAATCATGTCCACATGTTTTGGGCATGCCCGAAGCTTAGAGGGTTTTGGCAGGGTTTTGCTAAGGCAATGTCCACGGTGCTAAAAACACAGGTGGTGCCGAGTCCGGAGATCGCGATCTTTGGAGTGTCGGAAGATCCGGGAGTTCAGGGGGCGAAAGAGGCCAACTTCCTAGCCTCCGCCTCCCTGGTAGCCCGGAGACAATCTTATTAATGTGGAGGGACTCGAAGCCCCCGAGTGTGGAGACCTGGGTTAGTGACATGCTGGGTTTCTCAGTCTTGAGAAAATAAAGTTTGCCTTAAGAGGGTCAATGTTAGGGTTCTCCCGGAGGTGGCAGCCGTTCGTCGACTTTTCCGGGGAAAATTAAAAATGTCAGCAGATGCAGTATTCCAAGGGGGTGGGGCCGGGCGTATTGTTGTTGTATCATTGAGGTGCGTGAAGATTGGGCTGGAGGGGGGGGTGAATGTTTATTTTACCATGTTGATGTCATTGTATTTGTTACTGTTATAACATTTTTCAAATACCTTAATAAAATATTATTTAAAAGAAAGATTATTACGCATAGAACGAAGCCTATGTTTAATAATAAACAATAATTGAACTAATATACTGGTTGTGTGGTCATTTGTCCAATACATGGAACGTACTCGCGTCTTGTGGTTATTATTGATAAAGATAAAAGAGCAACAGCTGGACCTCAAACAACAATTAATACAAGCTCCAACTTAAATTTTTTCAATCCAACTAAGCCCTCAAAAATCTCGACAGATGCAAGTCAAGATGGCATAGGTGCAGTCTTACTCCAGCAAGACGACCAGACCAATTGGATACCCATTGCATACGCATCGAGAGCCATGACAGTCACAGAGTGCAGATATACGCAAATAGAAAAAGAATGCTTAGGACTCATAACTGGCATATCTAAGTTTCATGATTATGTATATGGTCTACCTAAATTCACAGTAGAAACTGACTATCTCAATGATAAAAATCTCAATGATATGACTCCAAGATTACAGAGAGTGAGGATGAAGTTAAGGAGATATGATTTCACTTTAATCTATACACCTGGTGAAGATCTAGTAAATGCAGATACACCTTCGAGATCTGTCAGCACAGACAATCTACCGTTGGAATCAATCAATGATGTAGAAGCTCACTTACAGTAATACAGAGAAACACTTCCTGCATCAGATAAGAAGTTGAAGCAGATCCGTGAAGAAACACAGAAGGATGTAACCTTGCATAGTGTGATTGATCATCTACAGCATGGTTGGCCAAAAGGACACTGTCCTCAGTATCAAAGTATACAAGCTGAAATGAAATGAAATGAAAATCGCTTATTGTCACAAGTAGGCTTCAATGAAGTTACTGTGAAAAGCCCCTAGTCGCCACATTCCGGCACCTGTTCGGGGAGGCTGGCACGGGAATTGAACCGTACTGCTGGCCTGCCTTGGTCTGCTTTAAAAGCCAATGATTTAGCCCTGTGCAAAACCTGCAGTCGTACAATAACTGTCAGCTTGCAGGCAAAACATCACTGTTGCAAATCCCACAGTCCAAGCAGCCGCAGAACAGTCTTCCAAACACAACTCCGCACTCACAACCAGAATGACATTCCAAAACGGTGGCAGCAGCTCGAGAACGGACTCCCCGGTGGACCACTCTGCCAACATCAGGAAACAACAGCAGACAAAGACGGACAAAACGCTACGCAACCCACACCAGAAGTCGCTCAGAAGATACCGCATCCAGTACTGCCGGACTTGTCAGACTCCAGATCACTCCCAGCGGACACACTTCACAAGCCGGCAGCAAAAGAAAAAACTAAACCCGGCACTCGCCTTCCATGGCATTACAGGCTCCGGAAAAAAAACCACATCACAGAAACAAACTCTGTATCGTAGTCCACTCTTTAAAAAAAAAAAATTCCGGGGAGGTAGCTCAGCCGAACAAGCAGCACGCCGACAGCTCCAATTCATCATCGTCGTCAATGTGATAAAGCCAGGGGAGTCCAATGAGCTTTTATTTCAGCTGTAGCATCATACATGCACAGGGCCCGGTTACCTTACACCAGGTCCTCATTCCCTTTTAGCTGGCTCTACAGCTGCCTTAACTCAGTCCAATTGAACACGGGGAGCAATCATGCCCAGCTGGATGAGTCCTGTGCAGGTTGATGTGTTGGGTAGGCTGGGTCGATGTGGACTGCACTTGATGCAGTGTAGCGAGAGACAGACCTCCAACACTTGATAAGATGCAACACGATTTTATTTAACATCTAAACTATTACACATGTTCAACTGTGGGTTGACACTATGCTGACTTGACTGGAGACCTGATACTAGCCGAACCAGACTTACTAGCTGTAGCGCACAAAGACTCCGTGAGACGAATAGAGTGAAGTCGATGAGGCTTTATTAAGCGTGTCTGTTCCCCCGCAGCTCGATAGTAAACTGGCCTGCGGGGGAAGACTCCGGCTTCTTATACTCCGCCTTCAGGGCAGAGCTTGAGGTCAACAGCCAACCAGGACCCGGGATCTGTCAGCCAATGACATTAGGGCTTCCAGTCCCACATGACCCCCAATACATACTACCACATTCACCCCTTGTCAAAAATGTTCCCGGCGGGGTGATGCTTCGTATGGTGGTAAGGGTTTACAGGGCTGGTCCTGGGAGGACAAAACATTCACATGGCAATACTGTATTGGACAATTTCGTCCTGTTGCAACTATTTACAGAGGGTATAGGAAGAAAAGCAAAATGTTCTTGTGAACAGTCCATATTTGTTTTACATCGACGCCACGAGTCGGTCGGGCGGTCTGGTCGTCCGTGTCGATCGCCTCGGCCCCGGCGGTGGTGGTGGTGCTTGTACCAGTGTTCTCGCCTCCAGGAGCCGTACGGTTTCAGCTCGGGCTTGATTCTTGGTCGGTGCTGAGGGGAGTGGAACCGATCCTCCTGGGAAGGGGGCGGTCGCGGGGTGCGGCGGTGGCAGGAAGGGGGGGGGGGGTTGGGTTGATGGTGTCGGGGGGGTGTGCGTGTTGCCGGCGGGCGCCAGATCCCGCAGGGAGACCGTGTCCTGTCGGCCGTCGGGGTACTCCACGTAGGCGTACTGGGGGTTCGCGTGGAGGAGGTGAACCCTTTCGACCAACGGGTCCGCCTTATGTGCCCGCACATGCTTTCGGAGCAGGATGGGTCCTGGGGCCGCCAGCCAGGTCGGCAGCGACGTTCCAGAGGAGAACCTCCTAGGGAAGACAAAGAGACGCTCATGAGGCATTTGATTAGTGCTCGTACATAATAACGACCGGATGGAATGGAGAGCGTCCGGGAGGACCTCCTGCCACCGTGAAACTGGGAGGTGCCTGGACCGTAGGGCCAGTAGGACGGCCTTCCAGACCGTGCCGTTCTCC
This sequence comes from Scyliorhinus torazame, assembly GCF_047496885.1. Lineage (NCBI taxonomy): Eukaryota > Metazoa > Chordata > Chondrichthyes > Carcharhiniformes > Scyliorhinidae > Scyliorhinus > Scyliorhinus torazame. Next base: position 32,494,308 of record NC_092713.1, on the reverse strand, counting down.
CTTTCTACTTGCCCGTTCCCCCGGGGGTTGTAGCTGGTCGTCCTGCTTGAGGCTATGCCCTTGCTGAGCAGGAACTGGTGCAGCTCGTCGCTCATGAAAGAGGACCCCCTGTCGCTGTGGACGTATGCGGGGTAACCGAACAGTGTGAAGATGCTGTTCAGGGCTTTAATGACTGTGGCCGCGGTCATGTCAGAACAGGGAATGGCAAAAGGGAAGCGGGAGTATTCGTCCACTACATTAAGAAAATATGCGTTGCGGTCGGTGGAGGGGAGGGGCCCTTTGAAATCGAGACTGAGGCGTTCAAAGGGGCGGGAAGCCTTAATCAGGTGCGCTCCATCTGGCCTGAAAAAATGCGGCTTGCATTCCGCGCAGATGTGGCAGTCCCTTGTGACTGTACGGACCTCCTCTAAAGAGTATGGGAGATTGCGGGACTTGATGAAGTGGTAAAACCGAGTGACCCCCGGGTGGCAGAGGTCCTCGTGGAGGGTTTGGAGGCGGTTAATTTGTGCGTTGGCACATGTGCCGCGGGATAGGGCATCGGACGGCTCGTTCAGCTTTCCGGGACGATACAAAATCTCATAGTTGAAGGTGGAGAGCTCGATCCTCCACCTTAAGATTTTGTCGTTTTTGATTTTGCCCCGCTGTGCACTATCGAACATGAAGGCTACCGACCGTTGGTCCGTGAGGAGAGTGAATCTCCTGCCGGCCAGGTAATGCCTCCAATGTCGCACAGCTTCCACTATGGCTTGGGCTTCCTTTTCTACTGAAGAGTGGCGGATTTCTGAGGCGTGGAGGGTCCGGGTGAAAAAGTCCACGGGTCTGCCCGCTTGGTTAAGGGTGGCCGCTAGAGCTACGTCGGAGGCGTCACTCTCGACCTGGAAGGGGAGGGACTCGTCGATGGCGCGCATCGTGGCCTTTGCGATATGCGCTTTGATGCGGCTGAAGGCCTGGCAAGCCTCTGTCGACAGAGGGAAGGTCGTGGTCTGTATTAGGGGGCGGGCCTTGTCTGCGTACTGGGGGACCCACTGGGCGTAGTACGAAAAGAACCCCAAGCAGCGTTTCAGGGCTTTTGGGCAGTGCGGGAGGGGAAATTCCATGAGTGCGCGCATACGTTCGGGGTCGGGGCCTATTATCCCATTGCGCACTACGTAGCCCAGAATGGCTAGCCGGTCGGTGCTAAAAACGCACTTGTCCTCGTTGTACGTGAGGTTCAAGGCTTTGGCGGTCTGGAGGAATTTTTGGAGGTTGGCGTCGTGGTCCTGCTGATCATGGCCGCAGATGGTTACATTGTCGAGATACGGGAACGTGGCCCGCAACCCATGTTGATCAACCATTCGGTCCATCTCCCGTTGGAAGACCGAGATCCCGTTTGTGACGCCAAAAGGGACCCGTAGGAAATGGTATAATCGCCCGTCTGCCTCGAAGGCTGTGTACTTGCGGTCACTTGGGCGGATGGGGAGCTGATGGTAGGCGGACTTGAGGTCCACGGTGGAGAAGACTTTATATTGGGCAATCCGATTGACCATGTCGGATATGCGGGGGAGAGGGTACGCGTCTAGTTGTGTGTACCTGTTGATGGTCTGGCTATAGTCAATGACCATCCTTTGTTTCTCCCCTGTCTTCACTACTACCACCTGCGCTCTCCAGGGACTATTGCTGGCCTGGATTATGCCCTCCTTTAGTAGCCGCTGGACTTCGGACCGAATGAAGGTCCGGTCCTGGGCGCTGTACCGTCTGCTCCTAGTGGCGATGGGTTTGCAATCCGGGGTGAGGTTCGCAAACAAGGACGGGGGTTGCACCTTGAGGGTAGCGAGGCCGCAGATAGTGAGTGGGGGTATGGGGCCGCCGAATTTGAACGTAAGGCTCTGTAGGTTGCATTGGAAATCTAATCCCAGCAAGGTGGAGGCACAGAGTTGGGGAAGGACGTTTAGTTTGTAGTTTTTGAACTCCCTCCCCTGCACCGTTAGGGTAACTATGCAGAATCCTTGGATCTGTACGGAGTGGGATCCTGCAGCTAGGCAAATCTTTTGTGCGCTGGGATAGGTGGTCAAGGAACAGCGTCTTACCGTGTCGGGGTGTATAAAGCTTTCTGTGCTCCCGGAGTCGACTAGGCATGGCGTCTCGTGGCCGTTTATTAGTACCGTTGTCATCGTCGTCTGGAGTGTCCGGGGCCGAGCTTGATCGAGCGTAATCGAAGCGAGCCGTGGTTGTAGTAGTGGAGTGGGGTCCGTTGTTGCCGTCCAAGATGGCGTCGGGGATGAACAAAATGGCCGCCCCCATACATCGCACGTGGCTGGGGGGTCACAAGATGGCGGCGGGGGTGGACAAAATGGCCGCCCCCATGCGTCGTACAGGTCTGGGGCGGTCCAAGATGGCGGCGCCCCTCCTCCCCTCGTGGTGGCCGGGACCCAAAATGGCGGCGTCTGCGGGTCGCACATGGTGTGCTGGGGGGGCTGGGGGGCGCTAGGACCGCGAGCGCTAGGACCGCGAGCGCTAGGACCGCGCGGAGCTCCCTCACCGGGGACAGCGGTGGTCGGTGCCCAAGTAGGTGGCGCCGGCGGGTCAGGCGTGGGGCGCGGGGTGGGGGTTAGGGTGGCGTTAGGGACGCGGAAAACTCCCTCCTCTCCGTGGAGAGTGTTGGCCGGGACCCAAAGCGGTAGCGCCGGCGGCGGGTCATACATGGGCTGCGGGGAGGGGGGTTGGGGAGCGTAGGCGGCGTGCAGGGCTCCCAGTTCTCCCGGGACCCCGGTGGTCGGGACCCAGAGCGGCTGCGCCTGCGGGTCGTACATGGCGTGCTGGGGGGGTTGGGGCGCGTAAACTGCTTGCAGGGCTCCCTGTGCTCCCGGGACGGCGGCGACCTCGCGGGACCGGCACACAACCGCATAATGGCCCTTTTTCCCGCAGCTTTTGCAGATAGCTGCGCGGGCCAGGCAGCGCTGTCGGGGGTGTTTCGCCTGGCCGCAGAAATAACAGCGGGCGCCCCCGGTGCGACTCGGCGTTTGGACCGCGCAAGCCTGTGGGGTGTCCGGGGGGGGGGTAGGGGGTTTGCCGCGACGGGTACGTACGGGGCCCAATGGGTTGCCGCGCTGTCGGGGCCGTAGGCGCGGGTATTACGCGCGGCCACGTCTAGGGAGGCTGCTAGGGCCCGTGCCTCTGAGAGTCCTAGCGACTCTTTTTCTAGAAGTCTTTGGCGGATTTGGGAGGATTGCATACCTGCCACAAAAGCATCGCGCATTAACATGTCCGTGTGTTCGTTTGCGTTCACCGACGGGCAGCTGCAGGCTCGTCCCAAAATCAGCAGCGCGGCGTAGAACTCGTCCGTCGATTCTCCGGGAGCTTGCCGTCTCGTCGCGAGCTGGTAGCGAGCGTAGATTTGGTTAACAGGGCGGACATAGAGACTTTTCAGTGCTGCGAACGCCGTCTGGAAATCGTCCGAGTCTTCGATGAGGGAGAAAATCTCCGTGCTCACCCTTGAGTGCAGGACCTGCAGTTTTTGGTCTTCTGAGACTCGGCCGGTGGTCGTTCTGAGGTAGGCCTCGAAGCAAGTCTGCCAGTACTTGAAGGCTGCTGCCGCGTTCACTGCGTGGGGGCTGATCCTCAGGCATTCCGGAATGATCCTGAGCTCCATAGTCCTTTTTTTTTTTAGGCACGCTTAATAAATTGTAGCGCACAAAGACTCCGTGAGACGAATAGAGTGAAGTCGATGAGGCTTTATTAAGCGTGTCTGTTCCGCCGCAGCTCGATAGTAAACTGGCCTGCGGGGGAAGACTCCGGCTTCTTATACTCCGCCTTCAGGGCGGAGCTTGAGGTCAACGGCCAACCAGGACCCGGGATCTGTCAGCCAATGACATTAGGGCTTCCAGTCCCACATGACCCCCAATACATACTACCACACTAGCTACCACATGGTGTTTGCACTGGCCAGCTCACTAACTCTGACTGTCTCAGAGGCTGGGTCCCGAGAGGGCGAGAAAACTGGTGCCCTCTGGCTTTATAGTGGTCGTGTCCTGTCTGGTGATTGGCTGCTCTGTTCTGTGTGCTTACTGGTCATCCTGTGTGTCAATCACTGCCTGTCTGCACTCCATTGTATACATAGATGTATATTATGACATCTCCCCCCCTTTTTTTCTTCTGTATTGTGTGTGTTGAGATAATAAATATTAAGGTGCATATGCGTGTGGATGTGTGTGTGACTATATACAGAATGTGCTAAAATGACCTTATGTACACAGGAAGGTGTCGCTAGTGCAGATATAGGGCAGATGAAATGGTAACAACAATATTTACAGAGGTCAAAACGATAAGGTAACACAGTTGTGCAAAAGTTCAGTCTATAAGTTTAGTCTCTGCGGCGGGCGACGAATTCTGGTTGACCGCCCCAAGGGTGGATCAGGGGCCGCCTGCACTTGGATAGGCGGGACCGCCGCCAATGCAGTGGTCACAGAGGTCGGCAGGATTGGGGTTGGGGCAGCATGGTAGCATTGTGGATAGCACAATCGCTTCACAGCTCCAGGGTCCCAGGTTCGATTCCGGCTTAGGTCACTGTCTGTGTGGAGTCTGCATATCCTCCCCATGTGTGCGTGGGTTTCCTCCGGGTGCTCCGGTTTCCTCCACACAGTCCAAAGATGTGCAGGTTAGGTGGATTGGCCATGATAAATTGCCCTCAGTGTCCAAAATTGCCCTTAGTGTTGGGTGGGGTTGCTGGGTTATGGGGCGGTGTTGACCTTGGGTAGGGTGCTCTTTCCAAGAGCCGGTGCAGACTCGATGGGCCGAATGGCCTCCTTCTGCACTGTAAATTCTATGCTATGATAATCTATGATTGCTGGTAGATCGGTGGCCTCACGGTAGGGCACATCCGGAGGAAGCATTGTGTGAGGCGGGACATCATGGTTAGGTGGCGGGCGTGGAACTCTGAGCAGCGCCCGTCTGTTGCGTCGTAGGAAGGAGCCATCAGCCATGCGGACGAGAATCGATATCGGGGCCACTTGCTTGACCACCACAGCTGTGGCAGACCAGCCGCTGTCAGGCAACTGCACACGAACACGATCAGTTGGGACCAGCTCGGGGAGATCCGTGGCATGAGCGTCGTATGCTGATTTCTGTTGGACCCGAGACTGCTGCTTCTTTTGTATGACCGTGAGGTGGTCAAGGTCTGGAACATGGATGGCTGGAACCGTGGTTCGCAGAGTGTGGTTCATGAGCATCTGCGTGGGAGACAACCCAGTGGACAGCGGGGATGCTCTGTATGCCAGCAGCGCCAGGTTGAAGTCAGAGCCTGAGTCTGCAGCCTTGCATAGTAATCTCTTGACGATATGGGCCCCTTTTCGGCCTTCCCGTTTGACTGCGGGTAGTGGGGGCTGGAGGTTACGTGATGAAAGTTGTATAGGTGGGCAAAATCAGACCATTCCTGGCTGTAAAAACAGGGACCGTGTCACTCATCACCGTGAGCGGTATCCCATGTCTGGCAAACGTTTCTTTGCATGCTTTAATCACCGCCTTCAACGTGAGGTCGGACAGTTTCACCACTTCAGGGTAATTGGAGAAGTAGTCGACCAGAAGGACATAATCACGCCCCTTGGCATGGAAAAGGTCGACACCGACTTTGGACCATGGGGAGGTCACTATCTCATGTTGCTGCAGAGTTTCTTTGGGTTGAGCTGGCTGAAATCTCTGACATGTGGGGCAGTTGAGGACTGTGTTGGCAACGTCCTGGCTGATGCCCGGCCAATAGACTGCCTCTCGAGCTCTGCGTCAACATTTCTCGACCCCCAGGTGACCCTTGTGGAGTTGGCCGAGCACCATAGCTCGCATGCTCTGCGGAATCACAATCCTATCGAGCTTCATGAGGATGCCGTCCACCACTGTCAGGTCGTCCTTGACGTTGTAAAACTGGGGACACTGTCCCTTATGCCAGCCATTCGTGAGATGCTGCATCACACACTGTAGCAGAGGATCCTTGGCCGTTTCCTCACGAATTTGGATGACCCTCTCATCAGTGGCCGGAAGGTTGGAGGCACACAATTGCACCTGTGCATCGATTTGGCAGACAAAGTCAGTTTGTTCACACGGTGTGGTGATAGACCTGGAAAGGGCATCTGCAACAATGAGTTCTTTGCCTGGCGTGTAGACAAGTTCAAAGCCATAGCGGCGTAGCTTGAGAAGGATTCGTTGTAACCGAGGCGTCATGCCATTCAAATCCTTCTGGATTATGTGGACTAGTGGCCTGTGGTCCGCCTCAACCGTGAATTTTGGGAGGCCATACACGTAGTCGTGAAATTTGTCGATTCCCGTTAGGAGGCCCAGGCATTCCTTCTCGATCTGAGCGTTGCTCAGTGGGCGTCATGGCTCTGGAGGCATACGCAACTGGGACCCATGAGGAGGAGTCATCCCGTTGGAGGAACACCGTCCCAATACCGTCCTGGCTCACGTCAGTGGATATTTTGGTCTCTTTGGTAGGGTCGAAGAACGCCAGAACCGGGGCTGTGGTGAGTTTTGCCCTCAGCTCACGCCATTCATTCTCATGAGTGGGCAGCCACTGGAATTCCGTTGACTTTTTGACGAGATGGCGGAGGGCTGTGGTGTGTGCCGCCATGTTGGGAATGAACTTCCCGAGGAAGTTGACCATCCCTAGAAAGCGGGGTCCTCTGGGGTCTTCATGGCGCTGATCGCCGAGACCTTGTCAGCATCTTGCCGCACGCCTTGCAGAGAGATGTGGTCACCAAGGAATTTGATTTCTGATTGACCGAACGAGCACTTGGCTCTGTTGAGTCGGAGGCCATGCTCATGGATTCTGTGAAATACCTGCTTGAGGCGATCGATGTGTTCTTGAGGAGTTGTGGACCAGATTATGACATCGTCAACATACACGCGCACCCCCTCGATACCCTCCATCATCTGTTCCATGATGTGGTGAAATACCTCTGAGGCAGAGATGATGCCAAAAGGCATCCGGTTGTAGCAGTAGCAACCGAACGGGGTATTGAATGTGCACAGCTTGCGACTGGATGCATCCAGCTGTATTTGCCAGAACCCCTTGGAGGCGTCCAGCTTCATAAAGAGTTTGGCATGAGCATTTCGCTGGTCAACTCCTCTCGTTTTGGTATCGGGTAATGTTCCCTCATGATGTTGCGGTTTAAATCCTTGGGGTTGATGCAGATTTGAAGCTCCCCTGACGGCTTCTTGACGCAGACCATGGAGCTGACCCAGTCCGTGGGTTCTGTGACCTTTGATATGATGACCTGGTCCCAGAGGTCCTGTAGCTGCTGCTTGAGGCGGTCCTTGAGGGGTGCCGGCACCCGACGTGGTGCGTGGATCACAGGGGTGGCGTTTGGTTTGAGCAGGATTTTGTATCGGTATGGGAGTGTGCCCATTCGAGTCATAGTTACATGACTGTGCGAGGATGCGGAGATGGGTCAGAAAGGATTGAAAAGGTTCATCTTTACCCTGAAGCCTCTGACGGAAAACGTACCGTTCAAAGCTCTACATCACCTCAATGTCGCAGTGGCTGTCGAACGTCAGTAGGACTGTTTTAAATTTTGTCTTGTCTTCGCCTTCAGCGAATGTAAGGGAGTTGTAGATGTGGATGGAGTGGTCCCCGGCTGTGGAGAGGAATAGTGCGATCTTCCTGGCGTCCGATGCGGCCTCGAGGTCGGTGGCTTCTAGATAGAGTTGGAACTTTTGTTTGAAGATCTTCCAATTTGCACTGAGGTTGCCGGCGATGCGGAGCTGCGGAGGAGAGCGGACCTTTTCCATGTCACCGGATGGCTGTTTGCTGGTCAACGCTGATTCACTCAAGGTAGGTCCGTCAATTTTCAGCATCACTCACCGGTACCATGATGTGTTGGGTAGGCTGGGTTGATGTGGGCTGCACTTGATGCAGTGTAGCGAGAGGCAGACCTCCAACATTTGATAAGATGCAACACGATTTTATTTAACATCTAAACTATTATAGATGTTCAACTGTGGGTTGACACTATGCTGACTTGACTGGAGACCTGATACTAGCCGAACCAGACTTACTAGCTACCACATGGTGTTTGCACTGGCCAGCTCACTAACTCTGACTGTCTCAGAGGCCGGGTCCCAAGAGAGCGGGAAAACTGGTGCCCTCTGGCTTTATAGTGGTTGTGTCCTGTCTGGTGATTGTCTGCTCTGTTCTGTGTGCTTGCTGGTCATCCTGTGTGTCAATCACTGCCTGTCTGCCCTCCATTGTATACATAGATGTATATTATGACACAGGTTGCTACAGGTTATTACATAATGTATATAGAAAAGTGTAACCCAAAAAAGGGGGATGTAGTGATCTCTGTATGTGTTAATACATGTTTAGTTAATGTGAAGTCAGTACAGACAGATGATCACTAGATGGCAACACTAACAGGACCTAGTGTGTGTGGAGAACAGCCAGAGTGAAGACGTGATCCGATCAGAGTGTAGTGTATTATCATAATTGTTAGTTCAATCCAATCTTACTTATTTGTTTTACTAGTCAAAGTATTAAAGTGAAAGAACTCATGAGATTATTATTTTATTATTCAATAAATAATTTGTCATCATCTGGAAGACTTTGACTGTTTATCATCAGAATTCAATACAATTAGGCAAGACGAAAGAGTAATATTTATATTACAATTCAGTGATATAACATGGGCGGCACTTCACAGTCAGGTATTCCAGATCCAGGGAGCAGTAGTCCGAGCACCAGGAGGAGTAGCTGAGGAGGCAACCTCTCCATCCTTCGTTTTGCCCGATGACGCCGTGCGGTCCATCTGGTGTATTGAGAAACCGTCAGGTTGTATGGCGCAGTCCAGTGAGGCAGTGGTGAGCCATGTCTCTGTGAAACAGAGCACACAGCAGTCTCTTACTTCCCTCTGAGAAATCTAGCGTTAAGCTTGTCCAACTTGTTTTCAATCACTTGGACGTTTGCCAGAAGAATGCTGTGGAGAGGAGACTTGAAACCGTGTTGTTTTAGACTCACCTGCAGACTGCAGCGTTTCCCTCACTTCCTAGGTCGGCAGCTGCTTCTTGATGGTCCCGGGAACTGATGGGAGAAATCTGACCTTGTGGAAGGTAAGTGGTTGCGTCTGGCAGGGTCCCGAGCACTGGTTGCGATTTCGGGGTTGCTGAGGGGGCATGTTCGCAATCTGGTCGGGCTCTCAGGTCCCATGAGGACTGGTCTACCTTTCAGCGTGTTCGGGATGTGGGATCGTCACTGTTTGGGGGTGTTTAATCTGGGTCTGGGTCGCTGGCAGGGTCTTCCTGGGTCAGGTTGGGCTGGGTCACGTGTTCGATTCCAGCGTTGGTGGTCTGGTCAGGAGGTCCTGAGATCGGGCCTTGGAATAGGCCTGGTCGGGCCTCCATATCGATTCTCCTCTTCTCCATCTTCTGAGAGGCCGGGGTGCTAGGCGGGCCTCTCCGGGTCGGGGCAAGTTGGGTCTCGTGGTCGGGGGGTCGGGTTGGACGTTCCGGGAGCCGGGTCAATCCCTTCGCAAGATCGCGGTCAGGCCTCTTCATCGGGCCTCTTCCGTTTCCAGATTGAGGTCATGTGTCAGGTCAAGTGGGCCAGTCCACGGACGTCGGAGGATCTCCAGACCTGTAAGTAAACATAAAAGAGCATGGTTAGAGATAATGCTGGTATGGAGGGGATGGTGGAGGTCATGCAGACTCTGAAGGAGTTTGGGGAGTTCTCGGGCGATGAGCTCAATGTAGGGAAGAGTGAGCTTTTTGTATTACAGGCAGGGGACCAAGAAAGAGGGATAGGGGACCTACCGCTGAGGAGGGCGGAGGGGAGTTTTCGGTATCTGGGGATCCAGATAGCCAGGAGTTGGGGGGCCCTACATAAACTGAATCTGACGAGGTTGGTGGACCAAATGGAGGAGGACTTCAAAAGATGGGACGTGTTGCTGCTCTCGCTGGCGGGTAGAGTGCAGTCGGTCAAAATGGTGGTCCTTCCGAGGTTTTTGTTTGTGTTTCAGTGCCTTCCCATCGTGATCACCAAGGGCTTTTTCAAGAGAGTAGGTAGGAGTATTATGGGGTTTGTGTGGGCGAATAAGACCCCAAGGGTAAGGAGAGGGTTCCTGGAACGCAGTAGGGACCGAGGAGGGTTGGCGGTGCCAAACCTAGGGAGCTACTACTGGGCAGCAAATGTGGCGATGATCCGTAAGTGGGTTATGGAGGGGGAGGGGGCGGCATGGAAGAGGATGGAGATGGCGTCCTGTAAAGGAACGAGCTTGGGGGCGTTGGTGACGGCACCGCTGCCGTTCTCGCCATCAAAGTATACCACGAGCCCGGTGGTGGCGGCAACGTTAAGGATCTGGGGCCAGTGGAGACAGCACAGGGGTGCAGTGGGAGCCTCGGTGTGGTCCCCAATCAGGGGTAACCACCGGTTTGTCCCGGGGAAGATGGACGGGGGGCTCCAGGGCTGGCATCGGGCGGGGATTAGAAGAAAGGGGGGCCTGTTCATTGACAGGACATTTGCGAGCCTAGGGGCACTGGAGGAGAAGTTTGAGTTACCCCCGGGAAATGCATTTAGATATATGCAGGTGAGGGCTTTTGTGAGGCGACAGGTGAGGGAATTTCCGTTGCTCCCGGCACAAGAAATTCAAGACAGGGTGATCTCGGGTGTATGGGTCGGGGAGGGCAAGGTTTCGGCAATACACCAAGAGATGAAAGAAGAGGGGGAAGCGCTAGCAGAAGAGTTGAGGGGTAAATGGGAGGAGGAGCTGGGGGAGGAGATCGAGGAAGGTTTGTGGGCTGATGCCCTGGGTAGGGTTAATTCCTCCTCCTCATGTGCCAGGCTCAGCCTGATACAATTTAAGGTGGTTCACAGAGCGCACTTGAAGGGGGCGAGGTTGAGTAGGTTCTTTGGGGTAGAGGACAGATGTGGAAGGTGTTCAGGGAGTCCGGCGAACTATGTCCATATGTTTTGGTCATGCCCGGCACTGGAGGGAGAGGCGGGAGCAATATCTCAGGTGGTGAAAGTCCGGGTCAAGCCAAGCTGGGAGCTAGCAATATTTGGAGTAGTGGACGAGCCGGGAGTGCAGAAGGCGAAAGAGGCCGGAATTCTGGCCTTTGCGTCCCTGGTAGCCCGGCGAAGGATCTTGCTAATGTGGAAGGAGGCGAGGCCCCCTAGCCTGGAGGCCTGGATAAACGACATGGCTGGGTTCATAAAGCTGGAGAGGATTATGTTTGCCTTGATGGGGGGTGGGGGGGGGGGGGGGGGGGGGCGTGTGGATTGCTTGGGGGGGATGGATGAGCAGGAGATAACATGAAGAGTGGGGGAAACTGGCACTTGCGGGCGAGAGCCAGTGTATAAAGCTATGTAAATATACCATTTTGCCATGTATATATCTTGCTCAGTGCGATTTTGTGTTATTTTGTTACGGGGGGGGGGGGTTATTGTTTGTAAGGGGAAAAAATTGTGTTGTTAAAAACTTTAATAAATATATTTTTTTTAAAAAGAGATAATGCTGGTGTTAGAATTAAGTTTTAAAAGATTAGTACGGTTATAATAGATGTAGGAAGAGGATCTGTGGGGAAGAGCTCGCAGAGAGTCGCCACGCTCCGGCGCCATCTTGCATGCAACTGGGAGTTTCAATTACCCATAGTTTAGACAGTTATTGGGACCAACATTGCTCAATTGATCATGAGTATGAAATGAAATCTGGCTCATTGGCCATCTCTACCAATTTCTTGGCTAGGAAGCATCGCCCTAATTCAAATGAACGCATTGCCCAGATTGCTATACCCCCTGCAGATGCTGCTTATACTGTTGTCGGCTAGAGTTGTTAAGGAAATTAACAGAATGTTTGGTACATTTATCTGGAACAAGAAAAAACCTCACCTCAAGTTTGTTAAGCTCCAGCTAAGGGAGGGTTGGGTCTCCCGGATATTAGGTTATATCAACTGATCTCTCATCTAAGATTAATAAAGGATTGGGTTAAGAAGGACCCCACATCCATTTGGCTTGATATTGAAGCAGAAAAGTCAGCTTATCTTCTACAGGTCTTGTTTTATGATACTTTTAAGGCAGGTTCTACTAAATATGATAATTATATCATTATTAATACCCTTAGAATGTGGAGCTTGGTAATGTCATCTAGAAGGGAGCTCTAAGCTGACTTCCACTCTCTCTCCTATCCAAGACTTTCTATTCAGTCTAATCAATCATGGATTCGATACTTGGAGGGATAGAGGCATTTGTAAGCTGGAAGATTTGTTCAAAGGTGCTTCCTTGTCATCCTTTGAACAGCTATGCCAACAAGTTGACATTCTGAGACACTCCTTTTTTAAGCATTTACAACTTAGAGACTTTATCCTTAATAAGACAACATTGCGCCTTGACTACTCAATTTCCCCAGTGGAAAAATTCCTGAATTCGGTGGACCCTAAACAATATATTGACAAGTTCTATGATACTTAAAATTCCAGATCCTGCACGATGTGTGCCTTTCAGTCATGCAAAAAGGACTTGGCAATCAATATTGATGAGGCGACATATGGGACTATGCTGGTAACATTTCAGTTTTCAATAAAATTAAAGAGACCCATTCAAGACACTGAACCATCTTCATATTGCATCTAGTCTTAGACACAGGTTTGATCCTGCTATATCCCTGATGTGCCTAAAGTACATGGTAGTCGAGAGTGACTATATACATTGTCTATGGGCCTGTGTCAAGATTCAGTCATTTTGGTCTTGTGTGGTTAGAGAGCTGGAGAGGATTTTTGATAGGGCCTTAGAGTTCAATCCTGTATTCCTGATTCTGAGTGTTCCAGATGGGACAATTACTGATTCTAACAAAAAAAGGCTATACAGTATCCTGACCTTTGCTGCTTGCAAGAATATTATGTGCTCTTGGTTCAGTCTAAAACTGGCAGAGGCTAATTATGGAATGCATTCCCACGGAATTTCTGACATCGTAGTCTGATCTAAGGCTGATGCATTGCGTAAAGCATGGGACCCCTATCATAAATTTGTAGGTTCCACCTTAGCTGACTTAATCTTGTTGGACTTTCCAGAAGCTAATTCATCCCATTTTGTTAGTCTTGATATCACAGACAATAAGGTGCATGACCTGAATTGTTATCCTTCTGTACTTATATGATCTTATCCTTTTCTCCCCATTCATTGTATTAACTGGCTGTTGGACTGATCCAAGATTTAACCTAGAGGTTGGTCCCTTATGTATCTTGTTCGAATTTATCCTGTTCTGTTTCGCTTGTATAATAATAATAATCTTTATTAGTGTCAAATTCCGCAAATGATACTTGGTGCATGATAGCAAGGCTCAGCCAGCCCACGTTCAGCCTCTGCCTTTGTGAGCAAGGCATAGGGTCATGCTCTGAAGTAGTTAGGTAGGGCCTCCATGTCAATGTAGATTTTTGCTCTTGATTTTGCCGAGGCCTTCCTGAAATACCTCGGGATATTTCCCAATGACTTTGTATAGGCCGCCAGTACGCATTTTGAAAATTTGCTGCCAGTCCAATCGGACTTTTTGCAGCCAGACTCTGCCCAGGTGACTGGGTCCTGGTCCTTGACGACTATTAGAGGGAGTTGGATCGTCTGCTGCCCATGGGTGACCCGGATCACTGTGATTCCTACGATTCGTAGAGGCTCCCTTGAGTACGTGGCCTGCCTGGCCTGGTGTCTCACAGGCTCAGGGGCACGATGCCTGGTCGGAGTCACTTGAAGGTCTGTTCCCTTATAATGGAGACAGCGCGACTCCTGTGTCCACTTCCATTTCCAGGGGTGACGGCTGACCCAGAGACTAATTTTGATTGGGGCAACTTTGGGTGTGGTCATGCAGTTCAGCTACATCAGTTCGTCCTGTTCAGGCTGGTGGATTTGCAAGGCCCGGGCCTGAGGTGGCTTTGGTTTCGGCCTGCGTGGTAGCCGTACTGACAATTCTGGCAGCCTTGCCTTGGTGTACCTTCGGCCGTACGAACAGTACTCTTCCGACTGTTACCCAAAGCCCTCTGGGGAAGCTTCCCTAACATTTATGGAGTTTTGGGGGCGTTGACCCATCATATTCTTTCGAGCCATGGCTGAGCGATGAACAGGTGGCAGGTGGGGTTCGGAGATGCTTTCTACAAAGAGCTCGATTTTTCTATACATAGAGCACATGTTGAGCACGTTGCAGTCCATTGAACTTTAAAGTTCCTGGGCCCCTTTCTTGGCATTTTCCAGGGACAGTGCCAGTTCTATGGCTTCAGTAAGATCAAGGGCAGGTTCTGCAAGTAGTTTTCTCTGTGTTGCGATGTTGTGTATCTCGTATACCAGTCGGTCCCGTGGCATCTCCAGCAGGGATGACCCATACTCAGTGTTTTGCCAGCTTCTTGAGCCAGGAATTCCATTACAGGTTCTCCAGGGATTCTTCCGGCCGTGTTAAACCTGTAGTGCTGGGGAATTACTGATGGTCTCAGCTCGAAGTGGTTTGTCACTAATTCTACTAGTTCATTCAAGGTTTTTGAGTTGGAGCTGCCGGGTAAGTCAAGCTCTTAATGATGCCGAACACGGGGCCCCACAAGCAGTCAGAAGGATTATCTTTTGTTGCTCATCACAACAGAAATAGCACATTCTTTTGGCTTACTGGGGCAAATTGTTTTCACCCGCAGCAGACGGCTCGAATTTCCCAAATAGTGGCATTTCCGGTTATCTTCATATGTTTCCTTATCAGAGTTGTTTTTTTAAAAACAGGGCGTCCAGAATATGAGGAAGAATTCTCCGACCCCCCACCGGGTCGGAGAATCCCCGGGGGGCGGGGGGGAATCCCACCCCGCCGCCCCAATGCCGGCTGCCATATTCTCCAGCGCCGTTTTTCGGGAGGGGGCAGGATTCACGCCACGCTGGTCGGGGGCCGTTCTCCGGGCCCCAATGGGCCGAGCGGCCGTCCGTTTTTGATCAGTCCCACCGGCGTGCGTTACGTATGGTCCCACATGGTGGGACCTGGCAGGTACGCCGGCTGGGGCGGTTCTCGGAAGGGCGCGGGGTGATCCGACCCGGGGGGGGGGGGGATGGGGGGCCCACGGTGGCCCGCGATCGGGGCCCACCGATCTGCGGGCAGGCCTGTTCCATGGGGGAATTTCTTCCTTTCGCGCCGACCCCTGTAGGTCTCCGCCATGGCGGCGCGGAGAAGAGAACCCCCCACGCTTGCGCCAAAATACGCCAGTTGTGCTGTGCATGTGCGGAACCACGCCGACGTTTCCGCGCATGCGCATGATCACGCCAGCCGTCCCTTCGGCGCCGGCTGGAGCAGCGCCAACCCCTCTGGCATCTGCCTAGCCCCCGAGACAGGTGAGAGTTCCTCACCTTGGGGTCCCGTTGACACTGGAGTCAGCGCCGGCTTTCCCGCCGGCGCGAGGACTTAGACCTCGGAAGGGAGAATCCCGCTGCCTGTTCCTGCTCCTCGTCGCCAATGTAATAATCCAGGAGACACAAAGAGGAAGGTTTCAATGGATCTATTCTGAATTCAAAAGCAAAGGCGCATCCCCTGGTGTACAACACAAGGGTCCCAGCCCAGGACTAACGGGACTCCCGGCATTTAAAGGGCTCGGTAACAAGTCCCAGCTAGGCAGGCTGCTGTTTGTTACCATGGGAATTCCTACTCCACGAGCCCCACTGGAAGATCAATAAGTGATTCCCCATGGTCCTCATGAGAGTTATCACACCCAGTGACAGCCATCATCAAATTTGAACACAGGACCTTTGGGACCAACAGTCAAGTCCTTTACTCTTCTGATTAGCTAGTGACTTGCACAATGTATTGATTAATCTACTTGTGTTCTTTCAGGTCCTGCCATTTAGTGCCACTGTGGATCTTCAAACTACTAATGGGTGAGATAATCCTGACTGCAAACATCTCAACAATCACCACCAATACCATTCTGTTCAACTGACACAATGTACATTTCAAGTGCAATGTACTGGATGATGTCAGTTTGTTTCCCCTATCTTCAGCGATTTCACTTCCACATGACATTTCAACTGGAAGCCTGGTCAAAAACTAATAAATACTCAGCCCACCTGAGGCAAAATAATTCAAGTGACAGGTGAAGCTGAGACTTGAACTTGTGACTTACAAGTGAGACAGTGACCACTTCACACTTTAGCTCCTTCACTGCCTCTTGACGATTGATATTTTAAAGAATCTACGTGAATCCAAAATAGCTGCATTAAGAATAGCTGCATAAAATCTAATGCACGCTGAGACATTATAAACATCTCTATCGATTGTACAGCAGTAGATATGTGTCATACCGCATATTCACTTTAATCATTTTGATGCTGCAATTATATATTCTTATGAACATAATTTCATAATTCCAAATGTAATAAATGTCCCTATCTTCATAAACTACTGTTATACCTGTACCATTATGTTATTCCTAAACAGAATTAATGATAAGAAATTATTAAAAAGGTGTTAATGATGAATGGAAGAGTGGAAAAGACCGAGGACGCGATCAAACGACCTCGTGGTGCTCGACTCGGTGCACTTGAGGTCGGTACAACTCGCAAGAGACCTCGCGGGTGATTTGTGGCGCTGGGAATGCCTCGAGAGATCTACCGAGAACTCGCAAGATGTCGCAATCTGGATCTCGCCCTCACTCAGTGAGATCCAGATTTACATATTTAAATGAGCAGCTACACTCACTTAAATATGTCACCACTGGATTCTCCCAAGGCCCAGGAACAAATGCCTGTGCCTAGAAGGCCTCGCCATGGTGCTGTTTAGCAGTGGTCTACGCAAATGTGAATCAGGCATGACGCCATATGGGGAGTCTCCCTTACTATCCGGGTGGTCAGGCTCTGGGCAGGGTGGTATCCTGGCACTCCTGCTGCCAACTGGGCACAATGGCACTGCCATGCTGGTACCTTGGCACTGTCACCTGGGCACCCAGGCAATGCCACCCTGGCACTACCTGGGGCCCCAGGTGGTACTGTCAGGCTGGTAGTGCCAAGGTGCTTACGTGCTCGTGCTGGAGATTAGGCCCGGGGATGCCCTGCCCTTATGAAGGGCGGGCTCGAGGACCCCATAGCAGGTCAATTGACGCATTGGGGGGGGGGGGGGGGGT
Source organism: Scyliorhinus torazame (assembly GCF_047496885.1). Lineage (NCBI taxonomy): Eukaryota > Metazoa > Chordata > Chondrichthyes > Carcharhiniformes > Scyliorhinidae > Scyliorhinus > Scyliorhinus torazame. The sequence continues at coordinate 32,477,232 of NC_092713.1, read as the reverse complement.
CTGGGGCTGGAAATGAAGGAAGTGCGGCCTCAGCGGGCTGTTCCTCACCGAGGCCAAAAAACAGAGTCTTGTTTGAAAGCGTGGTCATTCTCAGTGCTGCAGGTGACAAGAAACATCCTGCGAGAAAAGCCAAAACGGGACTCAGTTTTTTCCCCATTAAATTGCTCCCAAGGTAGGATTGCCAGATGGTAGCTCAGTGCCCATCACCATGGTTTGAATGGAGGAAATTGGTCACAGGAGTAGGGAGGGGAACCAGGGCGATGGCAGTGACAAAGGGGATAAGAATTGGCATTTAAGGACTGCCTGGCGACAGAACAATGTTTCCATTTCCAGCTTCATGTCCTTGTGCCATGAGCACAGTTTAACCAGCAGGGGGGACTCCAAACTGCACATTTAAACGAAAGTTGCCCCAAATGCTATATTCTTTACTGTTTGCTGACTGGAATACAGAAAGGAATCATGGAATCTCACACCACAGGAACAGATTATTTTGCCCAGCAAGTCTACTCCCGTTCTCTAGTCCATATGAGCCAACTAGCATAAATCCATAACAAGGACAGAAAATGCTGGAAAACCCCCTGCAGGTCTGGCAGCATCTATAGGATGAAAGAAACAGAGTTAACGTTCCGAGTTCATTTGGCTATTCATCAGAACTGTATTTATCTTATTTTAGTATCCGCCCATTTCTGCTTACTCTCAATGCTTTCTTTAATATTCAGTTTTTCAGAGTGACTTTTAAAATTAGCCTCTCCTTTAATAATAGTTTGTGGTAGGGAATTGCATATACAAACTACTCTCTTTGTAAAAGTGTTTTCTCATAACTGCTCCTTTAACTTTGCTTTCAGAAGTTCAGCTTCAAGCTATGCTAATGCGTTACCATCTCACCAACAATTTATCACTATTCACCTTCAGCATAATCCCTCATAGTCTTCAAACGCTTTAAAACCACAGTCCAAAGATATGCAGGTTAGGTGGATTGGCCATGCTAAATTGCCCCTTTGTGTCTAGGGATGTGCAGGTTAGCTGGGGTTATGGGGATAGGGAGGAGGATTGGGCCTGGATAGGGTGTTCTTTCAGAGGGTTGGGGCAGACTCAATAATAATAACAATAAACATCTTTATTATTGTCACAAGTAGGCTTAATGCAATGGAGGAGCAAAGTTGCCTAACCCTAATTAAAATTGCAATGACGTCCCTGTGAAAATCCCCTATTCGCCACACCCTCTCACCTGTTCGGGAACACAGAGGGAGAATTCAGAATGTCCAATTCACCTAACAGCACATCTTTCGGGACTTGTGGGAGGAAACCGGAGCACCCGGAAGAAACCCACGCAGACACGGGGAGAACGTGCGGACTCCCCACAGTCAGTGACCCAAGCGGGAATTGAACCTAAAATCAGCCAAATGACCTCTTTCTGCACTGTACGGATTCTATCATCCTTCCCTCAGCCTTCTTGCCTGAAAAACCTGAACTTCTGAAGTGTCTTTTTATAATTGTGTCTCTGATAATCTCTTAATGAATTGTTGCAATCTTTTATAACTGCCTTATAATGGGGTGCTAAAATCTTACAGGATGCTGACATTGAGGCTACATAGAACTATAAAACCATAGAGAAGTTGCGGCACTGAAGGAGGCCATTCAGCCCATCTTGTTCATGCCAGCCCGAGGACACCCAGGTGCCCTTTCTAATCCCACCCTCCTGCACCCGGTCCATAGCGCTGTAGTTTACAGCACTTAAGGTGCAAATCCAGATACTTCTTTTTAAAGAGTTTAGGGTTCTGCCTCCATCACTAACTCAGGCACCAACATGTTCAAAATTACTTCCTTGTTTTGATATCTGAACCTATCCATGCAAAATACAAGGATTTGCAAAGAAAAACCTGATACAATTCCGCAAAAAGTCATGCCTCAATAAAGCACTTTGGAAGTGGGGAGATGTAATGACTTCGGCCAGGCCTTTGAGATTGGCCAATTAGAATACGAGTTCCCTGATTAGTGGCCCAATCAGGGAACCCCTTTCTCTGTATGTAACAGGGAGTGTCGGAGCCTCTGCACTCCCAGTGTAGACAGCAAATTGAATGCACCTGGTTGTTTGGCTGTTGGCCTTGTAAATAAAAGGAATTCTGGTGAAGGGACCTCTGCCTCCGTGAACTTATTACAGGAGAGAAGAACAACATGGCAGAAAAATGAGAAACAAAAGATTTTCCTGATGATCAGGAAAAATGCAGAGTGAAGTTCTCTCATCCTCAATGCTTCATATTATGGGAAAAATGCCATAGCCTTCCAGAAATTACCACTTAATCTGTAGAGAATCATCATGACAACTTTGTTTTTTTATTTAGTCCTTCTCAACATTAAGATTGAATAATAATATTCTTTATTAGTGTCACAAGTAGGCTGGCATTAACACTGCAATGACGTTACTGTGAAAAGCCCCTAGTAGCCACACTCCGGCGCATGTTTGGGTATATAGAATCATAGAATTTACAGTGCAGAAGGAGGCCAATCGACCCATCGAGTCTGCACCGGCCCTTGGACAGAGCAGCCCACTTAAGCCCACACCACCTCCCTATCTCCACAACCCAGTAACCCCACCTAACCTTTTTGGACACTGAGGGCAATTTATCATGGTCAATCCACCTAGCCGCACGTCTTTTGGGACTTGTGGGAGGAAACTGGGGCAGACAGTGGGAGAATATGCAAACTCCGCACAGACAGTGACCCAAGCCGGGAATCGAACCTGGGACCCTGGAGCTGTGAAGCAACAGTACTAACCACTGTGCTACCGTGCTACTAATGGCAATGTTCAGCGATCTTTTTACTTGTCCATCTTTTTACATCTGTACACCTGGCAACTTTGCTCCTCCATTGCATTGAACAAGTTACCATTTAAGATATATTTCCATTTTTATTCTGTTTTCCCAAAGCTATTCCACATATATTGTATATATATATTAGGCAAGAGAATGTGGTCCCACGATTGTGCTCTGGGTCACTCGATTCACCATTGCCAGACTGAGAAACATATATTTACTACAACACTTTGCTGTTCGCTTTCCAGTCATCGCTCTATCTATACTGTGTTAGGGACGGTCCCCGTTTTCAAAACAATAAAGTAACTTCATAGCACTTCCCACCTTCAATGGGTGAAATGGAATTCATTCTCATTTCATTATAAAAGGAAAAAACAATCAGAAAACAACAAACACACACTCTCACATTCATTCCCTTGGCCTTGATCGATACCCAGATGAACCTAAACTGTTTTAGGCACTGGATAACCTGCTCGCATTCCCCCCTCCCCCCAAGTGATTGGTTACACCCATTTACAGATGAGTTTGTGTTACTGCCCCCTACAGGGACAGAGCTGTATAGCATCCACTTCTCCTCCTACAAATATTTTAAGTTTATTGACAACTCAGGAATACAAAATAATCAGCAACATGCTAAAAACAGTCATGAAAATCAGTAATACGCTGAAGGCATTTACAAGACAGCATGGTAGCACAGTGGTTAGCACAGTTGCTTCACCGCTCCAGGGTCCCAGGTTCGATTCCTGGCTTGGGTCACTGTCTGTGCGGAGTCTGCACGTTCTCCTCGTGTCTGCGTGGGTTTCCTCCGGGTGCTCCGGTTTCCTCCCACAGTCCAAAGATGTGCAGGTTAGGTGGATTGGCCATGATAAATTGCCCTTAGTGTCTAAAAAGGTTGGATGGGGTTACTGGGTTACGGGGTAAAAGGGGATAGGGTGGCGGCATGAGGCTTAAGTAGGGTGTTCTATCCAAGGGCCGGTGCAGACTCAATGGGCTGAATGGCCTCCTTCTGCACTGTAAATTCTATGATAATTTTATGAAGGCAGCAGAAAACGCCAAACCACCAGCTGTCAAGCCAGCACACACCCACCACCACACCCTAGCCCCAATGGTAGCCTCTCAGCGACGTAAAGGCACCAACGAGCAGTGCAGCCCAGCGGAAAAGGACACACCGGTCTGGCAGGGCACGGTGTGAGAGAGAGAAATAAAATACCCCTCCCCTCCCAAGAGGGGGCACAGTTCAACCAAAAACAGTCCCTTAAAGCAAACCACCAGCTACAAAGCCAGCATACGGTCACCTCACCCCCTCACCCCTCCCCAATGGTAGACCCGCAAGCAGCGCAGACCACTCAAAAAGGACACACCGACGCTCTGCCCTAATGCCAGCCCCACATTGGTAGAAAGGCACCAAACGAGCAGCGCAGACCACTGGAAAAGGACACGTCGAAACGGGGCATGGCAGAAGAGAGAGAGAGAGAACTCCCTTTACAGAACAAAATACAGAACAACGACAAGAAACTCAGCAAACAACTAAGTACAAGACAAAGCCACCAGCACTCAAGCCAGCACGCACTCCCCCTCCACCCTCCACTGGTTCCAGCAACAGCCCCATGTCGGTGGCAAGGCGCCCACAAGCAGCACAGCCCACCGGAAAATGACAGGCTGTGCTTGGGTAAGGAGAGAGAGAGAGACTGGAAGGGACCCCTCAACTCCCAATGCACAGAAGCAGGAGGGCCGCAACTGGCGAGCACCAAGCCGTTAGGCACAAAACAAAACACAATAAAAATAGAATAATCACCATACAATCCCCCAACAAGAAAACAAAACCAACATCAGTACATGCCGTACATATTGTGAATTGGGCCACTGACCTGCTGCTTTCACAGTTCCAGCATTCGGTCTCCGGACACCATCCTGTCCAAAACTGCAAAAGCGAGTCCATTCTCCTCCTCGGGCCAACTGAAATCCGTCCGTGCTCCACTCCCAGCCGATAAGCAGGAAGGCAGCCAGTAGCCAGTAAGAGTCCCAGGCATGGCAGTTGCAAGCTCGCTTCTCTCCCTCCCCTGCAAGCAAATGGCAGCAACAGGCTCCTCACGCCGTCCATCCAACCGGTCGTAGTACCGTTCTCCTTTGCCGTAATCCAGGTTTCAAAGTCTGAAAAAGGCAGCCAGCATACAGAATAACACACCAGGTCTGGAAGCAGGGTTACCGCCAGAAGCAGCAGGAACTCAGAGACAGATTCCCCTGCTGCATCTCAGAGTATGAGCTACTCAGGTGACTAGGGGGCGGAGCTCCCTCCTAATTGGAGGAGCTCCCCACAGAATATAAACCTGACCTGGAAGCGGTTCGGGGAAGGAGACCCTGTGGAGTGTTGTGACTAGTGTGGAATAAATTGAGTTGTACCCTGTCAGATTGGCCTCTCGTGGAGTCTTTGCCTCCGTCTACAACACTCTGTGTCAAGTTCTTTATCTTATAGTCATCTCTGGTTGGTAACCCTGTCTGTCCCTTGCTGTGCCACTGGATGAGGGCAGCACAGTGGCACAGTGGTGCCTCACAGAGTCAGGGACCTGGGTTCAATTCCGATCTTGGGTTACTGTCTGTGTGGAGTTTGCACGTTCTCCCCATGTCTGCGTGAATTTCTTCGGGTGCACCAGTTTCCTCCCACAGTCAAAAGATGTGTAGGCTAGATGGATTGGCCATGCTAAATTGCCCCTAATTGTCCAAAGGTTGGGTGGGGTTACAGGGATAAGGTGGGGGATTGGGCCTAGGTGGGGTGATCTTTCGAAGGGTCTGCACAGACTCAACGGGCCAAATGTTCTCCTTCTGAACTGTAGGGATTCTATGATTCTATGGCTAAATGTCATCAATGGGGTTTGGGGATTTTACCTGGCTGCTAACTTCCAGATTGCTAACATCAGCCAAGCTGCTCTAGAACAGACTATGTTTCTTCCTGACACTAACTTCCTGCTGTCCTTCACAAAGGCTGTTACTATGCAAATTCATTGGCACCTGTGCTGTTCATTGGCCTACCTCTGTAACCTATGAATTTGGTGGTTCAGACCCAGGCGTTTACCAGTCTAATTGCTGGGTGTTTTGACGTCCACATCCTGTAGGAACTCTAGTTCCAGCACTTCACGTTCAGTGGGTTTTTCATCAGCATGCTTCTGGTTGAGATCTAAAGCTTGTTTTATGTCCTGTGACCTATCAGAGCTTATCTCTGCATGGGTTTCCCTACTATTCTGCCTGCGATTTCTACACGTTTTTCCTCCTTTAGGTTGGACTCTTCTCTCTTCCCCTTTCCCCCCGTTTAAATCTTCCAATAAGATGTTCGCTAGTCAGACCATTGGCCTATTCCTATCCTCCTTTGTAACCTTTTGATGCACAATCAATTGCACAGAGACGAGAGTTGAATACAACTGAGGCTTTATTACTCTAAGATGTGTGGCCTCCTACAACAGCTGGCGAAATGGCTGTTGTATAGGGAGCACACATATTTATACTCCGCCTACTGGGCGGAGCCAGCAGACAGGGACTACCCCCGTACCTGTAGTACAGGGCCTTACCACACATCTCCTAATATATACAACAGTGGTGATTACCACACCTTTACAGGCCCTTCACGGAACTCTTGGTTTACTTTGATCCTTTTAACCTGCCCAGGTTCCACCTGGTTTGTTTGCACTTCTGGCCTTTCTGTGGCCCTTTTAACTTCAGGTAGCTCTGCAGCTGGGCATGGCACCTCCCTCACTGTCTCGCAGAATCATACAGTGCAGAAGAAGCCCTTCAGCCCACCATGCCTGTACCAACAAAATAAACCTCTCTAACCTACACTAATCCCACCTCCCAGACATTTCAAATGCTCGTCCACGTACTTTGTACAGATTGTGAAGTTTCCTGCCTCAACCACCCTCCCAGGCAGTGCATTCCAGATTCCCACTGTTGAGTTTTAGGTTTGAGGAAAAAACCTTTCCCTGCGGTATGCTGCTGAACACCAGCCTCCACAAACAGCCTTATAAGACCACCCTCTGTCTCCTATCACTGAGCCAATTTTTGATACAACTTGCCAAGTTACCCTGTATCACATGTGCATTTGCCTTCTTTATCAGTTTCCCAATGTGGGATCTTGTCAAGGGCTTTGCTGAAATCTATATGAAGTACATCAACTGCACTACCCTCGTCTACACAACTGGTCACCTCTTTTTTTTCATTTATTTATTTTTACGGGATGTGGCTAGGCCAGCATTTGTTGCCCATCCCTAATTGCCCTTAGGAAGGTGAGCTGCCTTCTTGAACGCCTGCAGGTACATCCACTGTGCTATTAGGAAGGGAATTCCAGGATTTTGACCCAGCGACAGTGACGGAACGGCGATATATTTTCAAGTCAGGATGGTTTCACCCTAAAGGGGAACACATTGGGCCTGTACTCTTGCAAATTCCATTTTGAACATACCCCACTGTTTTGCTGTAGATTTACCCAGAAGTAGCTTGTTACAACCCGCACAGTCTCATGGGGTAGGGGTGATCCAGTACCCCATTGAGATTGCAGAATACGAGCTCCCTTGATAAGGGGGCAGGGGACCAAGGTAAGTTTTGTTTTTCTCTACAACTCAGTATGGTCTCCTTTCATTGCCTCTTACAAAATAACTGTTCCCAGTCTACTTTGGCCAGATCCTGGCTTATTTTAATAAAATCAGCATTCTCTTAATCCCAAACCTTTTTTAACGACCATCTTTTTCCTTTACCCACAAAGCCTCTTAAAAGACCCTTCTAAGATATCGTCCCTCCTTCCCGCAGTAACAGACTCCTTAATTAATAATGCAACATCACCTCCTCTTTTACACCCTTCCCTGTCCTGCCTGAAGATCCTGGAATGTTTAGCTGACAATCCTGCCCCTTCCTCAACCACATCTCTATGATGGCAACAACACCACAACTCCATATGCTTTTAATTCGCCGGTCGTACCTATGATACTGTCATGTGAGAGTACCTTAAGAAATGGGTGTTTATAAATAGGTGTGTATATAAATATCTGTAGTGAGAGTACCTTTAAGAAATGGGTGTTTACTACTGCACTGATGTCAGAGAGTGGGTGGAGCTGGGCTGTCTGTCAGCTTTTTACTTTCATTTTAGGCTGTTTGCTGCAGGGTGTGTTTTAGTTTTGTTGTCAGTGTTGGAGCTGAAGCCAGACAAAGCAGGTGTACTGTTGATCTCTCTGCCATGAAAAGATTATCTCTTGATCATATGGTGAATTCGGAATTATAAATGTTTTCAGTAGTTTCTTCATGTGGCTTCATCTGCAGAAAGTGCACCCAACTGCAGCTCCTCACAGACCGCATGGTTCGGTTGGAGCAGCAATTGGATGCACTTAGGAGCATGCAGGTGGCGGAAAGCGTCATAGATCGCAGTTATGTAAGTGTGGTCACACCCAAGGTGCAGGCAGAGAAATGGGTGACCACCAGAAAGGGCAGGCAGTCAGTGCAGGAATCCCCTGTGGTTGTCCCCCTCTCGAACAGATATACCCCTTTGGATACTGTCGGGGGGGATAGCCTATCAGGGGAAAACAGCAGCAGCCAGAGCAGTGGCACCACGGCTGGCTCTGATGTTCAGAAGGGAGGGTCAAAGCGCAGAAGAGTAATAGTTATAGGGGACTCTATAGTCAGGGGCACAGATAGGCGCTTCTGTGGACGTGAAAGAGACTCCAGGATGGTATGTTGCCTCCCTGGTGCCAGGGTCCAGGATGTCTCCGAACGGGTAGAGGGAATCCTGAAGGGGGAGGGCAAACAGGCAGAGGTCGTTGTACATATTGGTACTAACGACATAGGCAGGAAGGGGCATGAGGTCCTGCAGCAGGAGTTCAGGGAGCTAGGCAGAAAGTTAAAAGACAGGACCTCGAGGGTTGTAATCTCGGGATTACTCCCTGTGCCACGTGCCAGTGAGGCTAGAAATAGGAAGATAGAGCAGACAAACACGTGGCTAAACAGCTGGTGTAGGAGGGAGGGTTTCTGTTATCTGGACCACTGGGAGCTCTTCCGGGGCAGGTGTGACCTGTATAAGATGGACGGGTTGCATCTAAACCGGAGAGGCATAAATATCCTGGCCGCGAGGTTTGCTAGTGTCACACGGGAGGGTTTAAACTAGTATGGCAGGGGGGTGGGCACGGGAGCAATAGGTCAGAAGGTGAGAGCATTGAGGGAGAACTAGGGAATAGGGACAGTGTGGCTCTGAGGCAGCGCAGACGGGGAGAAGTTGCTGAACACAGCGGGTCTGGTGGCCTGAAGTGCATATGTTTTAATGCAAGGAGCATTACGGGTAAGGCAGATGAACTTAGAGCTTGGATTACTACTTGGAACTATGATGTTGTTGCCATTACAGAGACCTGGTTGAGGGAAGGGCAGGATTGGCAGCTAAACGTTCCAGGATTTAGATGTTTCAGGCGGGATAGAGGGGGATGTAAAAGGGGAGGCGGAGTTGCGCTACTTGTTCAGGAGAGTATCACAGCTATACAGCGAGAGGACACCTCAGAGGGCAGTGAGGCTATATGGGTAGAGATCAGGAATAAGAAGGGTGCAGTCACAATGTTGGGGGTATACTACAGGCCTCCCAACAGCCAGCGGGAGATAGAGGAGCAGATAGGTAGACAGATTTTGGAAAAGAGTAAAAACAACAGGGTTGTGGTGATGGGAGACTTCAACTTCCCCAATATTGACTGGGACTCACTTAGTGCCAGGGGCTTAGACGGGGCAGAGTTTGTAAGGAGCATCCAGGAGGGCTTCTTAAAACAATATGTAAACAGTCCAACTAGGGAAGGGGCGGTACTGGACCTGGTATTGGGGAATGAGCCCGGCCAGGTGGTAGATGTTTCAGTAGGGGAGCATTTCGGTAACAGTGACCACAATTCAGTAAGTTTTAAAGTACTGGTGGACAAGGATAAGAGTGGTCCGAGGATGAATGTGCTAAATTGGGGGAAGGCTAATTATAACAATATTAGGCGGGAACTGAAGAACATAGATTGGGGGCGGATGTTTGAGGGCAAATCAACATCTGACATGTGGGAGGCTTTCAAGTGTCAGTTGAAAGGAATACAGGACAGGCATGTTCCTGTGAGGAAGAAAGATAAATACGGCAATTTTCGGGAACCTTGGATGACGAGTGATATTGTAGGCCTCGTCAAAAAGAAAAAGGAGGCATTTGTCAGGGCTAAAAGGCTGGGAACAGACGAAGCCTGTGTGGCATATAAGGAAAGTAGGAAGGAACTTAAGCAAGGAGTCAGGAGGGCTAGAAGGGGTCATGAAAAGGCATTGGCAAATAGGGTTAAGGAAAATCCCAAGGCTTTTTACACTTACATAAAAAGTAAGAGGGTAGCCAGGGAAAGGGTTGGCCCACTGAAGGATAGGCAAGGGAATCTATGTGTGGAGCCAGAGGAAATGGGCGAGGTACTAAATGAATACTTTGCATCAGTATTCACCAAAGAGAAGGAATTGGTAGATGTTGAGTCTGGAGAAGGGGGTGTAGATAGCCTGGGTCACATTGTGATCCAAAAAGACGAGGTGTTGGGTGTCTTAAAAAATATTAAGGTAGATAAGTCCCCAGGGCCGGATGGGATCTACCCCAGAATACTGAAGGAGGCTGGAGAGGAAATTGCTGAGGCCTTGACAGAAATCTTTGGATCCTCGCTGTCTTCAGGGGATGTCCCGGAGGACTGGAGAATAGCCAATGTTGTTCCTCTGTTTAAGAAGGGTGGCAGGGATAATCCCGGGAACTACAGGCTGGTGAGCCTTACTTCAGTGGTAGGGAAATTACTGGAGAGAATTCTTCGAGACAGGATCTACTCCCATTTGGAAGCAAATGGACGTATTAGTGAGAGGCAGCACGGTTTTGTGAAGGGGAGGTCGTGTCTCACTAACTTGATAGAGTTTTTCGAGGAGGTCACTAAGATGATTGATGCAGGTAGGGCAGTAGATGTTGTCTATATGGACTTCAGTAAGGCCTTTGACAAGGTCCCTCATGGTAGACTAGTACAAAAGGTGAAGTCACACGGGATCAGGGGTGAACTGGCAAGGTGGATACAGAACTGGCTAGGCCATAGAAGGCAGAGGGTAGCAATGGAGGGATGCTTTTCTAATTGGAGGGCTGTGACCAGTGGTGTTCCACAGGGATCAGTGCTGGGACCTTTGCTCTTTGTAGTATATATAAATGATTTGGAGGAAAATGTAACTGGTCTGATTAGTAAGTTTGCAGACGACACAAAGGTTGGTGGAATTGCGGATAGCGATGAGGACTGTCTGAGGATACAGCAGGATTTAGATTGTCTGGAGACTTGGGCGGAGAGATGGCAGATGGAGTTTAACCTGGACAAATGTGAGGTAATGCATTTTGGAAGGGCTAATGCAGGTAGGGAATATACAGTGAATGGTAGAACCCTCAAGAGTATTGAAAGTCAAAGAGATCTAGGAGTACAGGTCCACAGATCACTGAAAGGGGCTACACAGGTGGAGAAGGTAGTCAAGAAGGCATACGGCATGCTTGCCTTCATTGGCCGGGGCATTGAGTATAAGAATTGGCAAGTCATGTTGCAGCTGTATAGAACCTTAGTTAGGCCACACTTGGAGTATAGTGTTCAATTCTGGTCGCCACACTACCAGAAGGATGTGGAGGCTTTAGAGAGGGTGCAGAAGAGATTTACCAGAATGTTGCCTGGTATGGAGGGCATAAGCTATGAGGAGCGATTGAATAAACTCGGTTTGTTCTCACTGGAACGAAGGAGGTTGAGGGGCGACCTGATAGAGGTATACAAAATTATGAGGGGCATAGACAGAGTGGATAGGCAGAGGCTTTTCCCCAGGGTAGAGGGGTCAATTACTAGGGGGCATAGGTTTAAGGTGAGAGGGGCAAAGTTTAGAGTAGATGTACGAGGCAAGTTTTTTACGCAGAGGGTAGTGGGTGCCTGGAACTCACTACCGGAGGAGGTAGTGGAGGCAGGGACGATAGGGACATTTAAGGGGCATCTTGACAAATATATGAATAGGATGGGAATAGAAGGATACGGACCCAGGAAGTGTAGAAGATTGTAGTTTAGTCGGGCAGTATGGTCGGCACGGGCTTGGAGGGCCGAAGGGCCTGTTCCTGTGCTGTACATTTCTTTGTTCTTTGTTCTTTGTTCTTAGTGAATGTAAACCTGATGTGCTTCTGTTAAAAGGTGTTTCTTTTGTCTACTGGATATTGTTTGGGAAGTTATTAAGGAATACTTAGTGTTGTATTCTTTGGAGGTTGAATTTGAATTGATGGTTGCTAAGATGTTCACTGTATGTTTTAAAAAGGTTAACTTGAGTTCATAGAATAAACATTGTTTTGCTTTAAAAAATACTTTTGCTGTACCACACCTGTAGAGTGGGCCGTGTGCTCCCCATACCACAATCTATTAAAAGTTGTGGGTCAGGTGAACACCATGTTACACTTTGGGGTTCTCTAAACCTTGGCCCATAGCAATACTCCTAGCATTAAAGTAGAAGCCACCCAGACTCGCTTTACTCCCTTGAAACTTAACCTGCTGTGTCCCTATCGCATTAACACTTTGTGTCCCAACCCCTACCAAACTAATTTAAATCCCTCCCAACAGGAGTAGCAAACCCATCTGCAAGGACATTGTGGTTCAGGTGCAGACAGTCCCACTTGTATAGGTTCCATCTTCCCCAGAAACGATCCCAGTGATTCAAGAGCCTAAACCAACACTCCTGCAGCAACACTTGAGCCACGCATTCATCTACCCTATTCTCCTATTTCTGTATTCGCTAGCACGTGGCATCAGCAGTAAACCAGAGATTACAACCTTTGAGGTCCTGCTCTTTAGTCTACTGCATCGCTCCCTAAATTCTTGATGCAAGGTCTCATCCCCCCATTCTACCTATATTATTGGTACCAATGTCTATCCCAACCTCTGTCTTATCACCCTTCCCCTTCAGGATGTATCTGCATTCGCTCAGTGACATCTCGAACCTTAGCACCATGGAGGCGGCATATCATCCTGGAGTCACGCCTGTGACCGCATAAGCACCTGTCTGTTCCCCTAACTAATTAATGCCCTATCACTATGCTCCTGCTTTCTTCTTCCTCCCCTCTTGTACAGTCAAGCCGCTTGTGGTGCCAGACGCTTGGCTCTGTCTGCATTCCCTGGAGGAACCAATGCCCTAATCAGCTTCCAAAATGGAGAGCAGATTTTGAGCAGGACCCCAGGCCTCCAGCACTACATGTCTGTTTCTTTTACTGCCTAGTGGTCACCCATTCCCTTTTTTCCTTAAGTCCCTTGAGCTGCGGTGTGACCACCTCTTTAAACATGCTATCTACATAACTCCCAGCCTTGTGGATGTGCCAAAGTGTCTGCAGCCGCCACTCGAATCTGAAACATGAGCTCACGTTTCTGCATTCGGGAGCACTTCCTGTACATACGGTCATCTAGGATGCTGGTCGGGTCCATGAGTTCCCACGTACGACAGGTCACACATTCCGCTCGCCTAATCCCTGTTTAATTATGCAACAATTGTACCTACTAAGTCAATCTCCAGGTCACCTCGGCTTGTTTTAAGTTCCATTTGTTTCTCCTGGAGCCTTAGTAACTTCACAGACTTAACCGTGGCTGTCTGTTAACTACTCCAACCCTCAATGATTCTAAAATAAAAACAGAAAATGCTGGGAAAACTCAGCAGGTCTTTCAGCACCCAGTGGAGAGAGAAACACAGTTAATATTTTGAGTCCATCTGACCCAAGAATCATACTGGACCCAAAGCATGAGCTCTGTTTCTCGCTCCACACGCACTGCCTGGCTTGCTGAGTTTTTCCGCATTTTCTCTCTTTGTTTCAGATTTTCACAGTATTTTGCTTTTACCTCACTGATTCTATTGCCTTCTCTGGGCCCTGAACACTCTCCAGTTCTCTGCCTTTCTGCAGACTTTGGCTGCATGTTCCCTACCTCTTTGATTACAAGTAGCCCTCGCTTAGCTACTCCAAACCTTACAGGCTCTGCTGTCCCCTTGAAGACCTCGGAACCTATGTTGCTGCAGATCTCAGCTGGCTTCCTTCAGCCCATCCAGCACGACTCTGTCACTTTCTTCTGCAATGCGGTTGACCTCCGAACCCTTGGCTCATCTCTCCAGGCAATCCCCCGTCCCCGGACACACCGCGTGCAGGTAATGGGTGTGAGCGAGCACTCAGCAGACAGGCAGGGGTCAGACTATGGCATAGATTGAGGAGCACAGGCGCTCAGCTCTCTGTGGGTTGTCATCACACCCTTGCCCTCGACCGTGACCCACTGATGATGCCAACACAGGCCCAGCACCCTGGATTGATGTGGCACATACCCCGGGAGTGTGGGAAAAGGGAGCGGGGGGCAAGATCAGGCCATGTACTAAGTGAATCGGGCGAGTATGAGGGCCTCCCTTACCTTTCGGGCTTGCCACACCCTCGTCGCTACCGCCTTTCCTGCAGCCTCCAGCTGGTCCTTAGGTTCCTCTCCGGCCTCGTCCCCCAGCCCTTGCTGGTCTGGCGTTGCCTCATCATCCTTGTCCTCTTCCTGCTCCTCCTCCTTGGATGCCTCCGGTGGGCATCCTCTGGGGCCAGAGGGCTCCGGCGCACTTGTCAGCGGCACATGCACAGCAGTGCTGCCCTGTCCCTTGTGCTGACAGTGAGACGCGGCCTCATCAGAGGTGTGGAACTCAGGGGAGCTGATGGCCACAGTCGCAACTCCATGGGATGGGTTCGGGTTGGCGCTCAACGCCCCCTCCTCCTGGTTGGCCCATAGAGCCCCAGGGTTCACCATGGGGCGGAGGGGCAGCTTTTCGAGCCCCTGCCGGCGACATCTCCTGTGCCCGTAGCCACTGGGACTCCTCCTGGCGGCTATGGATCTGCTGGAGTGAAGCTGACATCTCCCTCTGAATGTCCCGGCTGCTCCCTATTGTCTCCATCAGCTCCGGATAACCCTGTTCCACAGCATCAGGCTGGGACCCAGCTGGGTCCTGGGATCCAGCAGATGTCCGACTGCTGTCTCACCTGGGGGTTCCTGCCTCCACCTGATGTGCATCAGCAGCAGTGTGGTGCTCACCAGATTGTGCCCCTGAAGCCTGACCACTAACATTTCCCACCGAGGTGTGTGTATCCGCGCTGGTGGAGGGTGGGGATGACAGCTGTGCCGTGACTATTACGGTTGCATCCTCGGAGCTCTCCTCCGAGGTGTTCTCCTCTGAGTCAGGAGAGGATGGCCGCCTGGGATGGGCCGGCACCGTCGGCTGTAGGACCTGCAGGAGAATGGACATGTGGTCAGTGGGAGGGATGGGTTAGTCAATAAGGCAATAAAAACTCATGTTTGACAGCTCCCCTGGGTAGAGCCCGGTGGTTCCTCACCTCTGCAGTGTTTGTCATCCTCCGCGAGGGTGACCGTCCTGTCCTCGGCCACACACTCGCCTCCAGGGCACGCTCCTCGAAGGTGGTTAGAATTCTTAGGTCTGGCACCCCTCTGTCAGTCTGGGCCTTCTCCTGATGATTATGGGAGAACTTTTCCTGAGGAGACAAAGAGAGGGCATCGTTAGTCACATGCGTGGTTCAGTGGTGGGAGGGGGAGTGTGAAGGGAGGGTTGGGGTTGGGGCAGTTGAAGGGGGAGGGGCGTGGAGGGAGGGTTGGGTGTTGGGAGAGTTGGGAGGTGGATGCTCCCATGGGGGCAGACAGGTCTTGGAGTGGGGGTTGGTGGTGGGGGGGGGGGGGGGGGGGGGAGGCAGGGGGGGGGTGCGATGGGGCAGGGGTGGGGTGTTGGTGTCTACTCACTTGTGCTGCCCGGTGGAGGTCATTGACCTTCCTGCACTGAAGGCAGTCCTCCCGGTCACACTCCCGGCGCTCACAGCTGCCGCCATCTCGTCCCAAGCAGCACCGGCTGCCTATGGATAACCCTGCGGGACCCTCGGGAGAACAGGACAACCCTCCTGGCCTCCATGGCATCCAGGAGTCTCCCTAGGTTAGAGTCCCCAGATCTTGGGGAAGGTCTCCTCAACACCATTGTTGCGAGCTGGCTGGGGTTTTTAGTTCCCTCTGATCTCATAAATCATTTTCTTATGAATACATAAAGCTATTGATTTCCTTTCTACCTTCTCATCTCCACACCTTTAAAGTCTGCTATTACTCTACAAATACTGAAGCATTCGATTGAATCATGCTCATTTTTGAATGGCCCCACCCTACCTTAATGATTGTTTTCCCCGGTGTCCTTATATTAAAGTGTTATTTCTCTTTAATCCTGTTTTGAAGATTTCTTCATTTCCTCTTATCTCTCGTCTTGTTTCATTTGAAAATGACTGTTTTGAATGACTATATTTTAGCTTTGCTGAAAAGTCTATTTTAGCCTTTAATTTTATGTCTATCTGACTATTCATTCCCAGGAGCACAGCCCTTTTCCTTGATCATAGTAACAAAACCTTCCACTCACACAGCATCTTTAACATAGTAAAATGATTCAAGGCAATTCACAGGAGCAGTATCAAACAAAAGTTGACACCCTGATCTATAAGGAGATACTTGGGCAAATGACCAAGGTGATAACGAGTGAAACTGGAGTAAATGATGGAGATAGTTAATTCTGACATTGATACAGCTTGGACTAGGAATGCCCTTCCTAAACATAAATTAATTCAAAGTTCCAGGCCCACACCCTAATTCACACCAAGTCCCGTTCTCCCATCACTTCTGCGCTCATTGACCTACATCGGCTCCCTGTCCAGCAACACCTCGACTGTTAAAGAGTTGGTTTTAAGAAGTGTCTTAATGGCGGAGAGAGGAATAGAGCGGTGAAGAGTCTTAGGGAGGGCATTCCAGAGCTTAGGGCCAGGGAAGCTGAAGGCATGGCCACCATTGGTGGAGCAATTAAGACCATAAGACACAGGAGTTGAATTAGGCCATTCAGCCCATTGAGTCTGCTCCGCCATTCAATCAATGCTGATATTTTTCTCATCATCATTTCCCCCTTCTCCCCATAACCCCCTGGTCCCCTTATTAATCAAGAACCTATCTATCTCTGTCTTAAAGACACTTGGTGATTTAACCTCCACGGTCTTCTGCGACAAAGTGTTCCACAGATTCACCACCCTCTGGCTGAAGAAATTCCTCCTCATCTCTGTTTTAACGGATCGTCCCTTCAGCCTGAGGCTTCGCCCTTTGGTTCTTGTTTTTCCTACAAGTGGAAACATCCTCTCCACGTCCACTCTATCCAGGCCTCGCAGTATCCTGTAAGTTTCAATAAGATCCCCCCTCACCCTTCTAAACTCGAACGAGTACAGACCCAGAGTCCTCAACCGTTCCTCATATGATAAGCTCTTCATTCCAGGGATCATTCTTGTGAACCTCCTCTGGACCCTTTCCAAGGCCAGCACATCCTTCCTTAGATACGGGGCCCTAAAACTGCTCACAATACTCCAAATGGGGTTTGACCAGAGCCTAATAGAGCCTCAGAAGTACATCCCTGCCCTCTCGACATGAATGCTAACATTGCACTTGCCTTCCGAACTGCCAACTGAACCTGCACTTTAACCATAACAGAATCTTGAACAAGGACTCCTAATTCCCTTTGTGCTTCTGATTTCTGAAGCCTTTTCCCATTCAGAAAATAGTCTTCCTACCAAAGTGCATAACTTCACACTTTTCCACATTGTATTCCATCTGCTACTTCTTTGCCCACTCTCCTAGCTGGTCCAAGTCCTTCTGCAGCCCCCTGCTTCCTCAATACTACCTGTCCTTCTACGGATCTTTGTAGCATCTGCAAACCTGCCATAAATGCCCTCAGTTCCAAAGGGAATACAGCGACCTTGGAAGAGATTATAGAATGAGGGAGGGCAAGGCCAGGGAGGGATTTGAAACCAATGATGAAAATGTGACACTTGAGATGTTATTGGATTGGAAGCCAATATAGTTCAATGAGCACAGGATCAATGGAAGAATGGAGCTTGGCGTTACAATGTGGTTTTGAATGAGCTTAAGTTTATAGTGTATTCCAAATCTGTCTTCATAAATCTCGGAATTAAATATTTCCTATGCATAATTTTTCCTCTATTTTATCCGAATCACTCTGTATTTCCTCTGTAGTTTATATTTCTCCTCCTCTCATTAGTTAGTTTCGGTGATCCTGGTGTCAATAATCAAAATCAAATTAAACAGAAGTGACCCCCTATGTAAAGAGGCACAAAGAATTACGTACAAATTATAAATGAAACAAAGTGAAACTCATAAAATTAAATGATAATATAATTTACAGCAGAGTTTCCCAAATTCTTCTAGCTGCGGAACTCTTTTGATCTCCCAAAAGTACTGAAGGAATCCCTGAGAAACATTCTTATTATATTGAAGAATCAAATCACAAAGAATTTGTCTCACGGCGCTGAGGACCCAGGTTCGATCCCAACTCCGGGCCACTGCCCGTGTGGAGTTTGCACATTCTCCCCGTATCTGCGTGGGTCTCACCCCCACAACCCAAAAACATGTGCAGGTTAGGTGGAGTGGCCACATTAAACTTCCCCTTAATTGGAACAAAAATGAATTGGGTGCTTTAAATTAAAAAAAAAAGGAAATTTATTAAAAATCACACAAAGAATTATTATTAATATTGATATTATTAATATTATTAAACACACAAAAACAGACTTTAAAAATGTGTCTGTGTACATTTCATATAATAAAAATGTTCTGCTATACTACAAATACTTCCAAGCCTTATCTTTTTTCATTTGCATGGGAGCATCCACTCACACCCCCCCTCACTCACCCCCCCTCACTCACACACACCCTCACCCACACTCCCCCTCACTCACACCCCCCTCACTCACACCCCCCTCACTCACACCCCCTCACTCACACCCCCATCACTCACACCCCCTCACTCACACCCCCCCTCACCCACACTCCCCTTCACTCACACCCCCCCTCACTCACCCCCCCTCACTCACACACACCCTCACCCACACTCCCCCTCACTCACACCCCCTCACTCACACACCCCCTCACTCACACACACCCTCACCCACACTCCCCCTCACTCACACCCCCCTCACTCACACCCCCTCACTCACACACCCCCTCACTCACACTCCCCCTCACTCACACCCCCATCACTCACACCCCCTCACTCACACACCCCCTCACTCATACCCCTATCACTCATACCCCCCTCACTCACACACCCCCTCACTCATACCCCTATCACTCACACCCCCTCACTCACACACCCCCTCACTCACACTCCCCCTCACTCACACCTCCATCACTCACACCCCCTCACTCACACACCCCCTCACCCACACTCCCCTTCACTCACACCCCCATCACTCACAGCCCCTCACTCACACACACCCTCACCCACACTCCCCCTCACTCATACCCCTATCACTCACACCCCCCTCACTCACACACACCCTCACCCACACTCCCCTTCACTCACCCCCCTCACCCACACTCCCCCTCACTCACACACACCCTCACCCACACTCCCCCTCACTCACCCCCTCATCCACACTCCCCCTCACTCACACACACCCTCACCCACACTCCCCCTCACTCATACCCCCATCACTCACACGCCCCCTCACTCACCCCCCTCACTCACACCCCCTCTCACCCACACTCCCCCTCACTCACTCCCCCATCACTCACACACACCCTCACCCACACTCCCCATCACTCACCCCCCCTCACCCACACTCCCCTCACCTACACTCCCCCTCACTCACCCCCCTCACTCACACCCTCTCTCAACCACACTCCCCCTCACTCACACCCCCATCACTCACACCTCCCTCACTCACACAACCCCTCACCCACACTCCCCTCACTCACACCCCCCTCACTCACACCCCCATCACTCGCACCCGCTCACTCACACCCCCACCACTCACACCCTCTCACTCACAGCCCCCCTCACTGATACTTACCCTCACCAACTCCCCCTCACCGATACTTTCCCTCACCCACACCCCCTCACTCACACACACCCTCACCCACACTCCCCCTCACTCATACTCCTATCACTCACACCCCCCTCACTCACACACACCCTCACCCACACTCCCCTTCACTCACCCCCCTCACCCACACTCCCCCTCACTCACACACACCCTCACCCACACTCCCCCTCACTCACCCCCTCACTCACACTCCCCCTCACTCACACACCCCCTCACCCACACTCCCCCTCACTCACACCCCCTCTCACCCACACTCCCCCTCACTCACTCCCCCATCAGTCACACACACCGTCACCCACACTCCCCATCACTCACCCCCCCTCACCCACACTCCCCTCACCCACACTCCCCCTCACTCACCCCCCTCACTCACACCCTCTCTCACCCACATTCCCCCTCACTCACACCCCCATCACTCACACCTCCCTCACTCACACAACCCCTCACCCACACTCCCCCTCACTCACACCCCCATTACTCGCACCCGCTCACTCACACCCCCACCACTCACACCCTCTCACTCACAGCCCCCCTCACTGATACTTACCCTCACCAACCCCCCCTCACCGATACTTTCCCTCACCCACACCCCCTCACTCACACACACCCTCACCCACACACCCCCTCACTCACACACCCCTCACTCACACACACCCTCACCCACACTCCCCATCACTCACACCCCCCTCACTCACCCCCCATCACTCACACCCCCCTCACTCACACCCCCATCACTCACACCCCCCTCACTCACCCCCCCCTCACCCACACTCCCCCTCACTCACCCCCATCACTCACACCCCCTCACTCACACCCCCACCACTCACACCCCTCACTCACAGCCCCCCTCACCGATACTTACCCTCACTCACACCCCCATCACTCACACCCCCCTCACTCACACCCCCCTCACCCACACTCCCCCTCACTCACCCCCCTCACTCACACACCCCTCACTCACACCCCCCTCACTCACCTCCCACCACTCACCCCCCCCCCTCACCCACACTCCCCCTCACTCACCCCCCATCACTCACACACCCCTCACTCACACCCCCATCACTCACACCCCCATCACTCACACCCCCCTCACCCACACTCCCCCTCACTCACCCCCCACCACTCACCCCCCCCTCACCCACACTCCCCCTCACTCACCCTATCACTCACACCCCCCTCACTCACACCCCCACCACTCACACCCCCTCACTCACAGCCCCCCTCACTGATACTTACCCTCACCAACCCCCCCTCACCCACCCTCATCTATACTCACCCTCACCCACACCCTCCTCATTCACACCCCCCTCACCTATACTTACCCTCACCCACACCCCCTCACCCACACCCCCCTCACCCATCCTCATCGATACTTACCCTCACCCACAACCCCCTCACCCACCCTCACCGTTATATACCCACACCCTCCTCACTCACAGCCACCCTCACTCATACCCTCCTCACCCACACCCCCCTCACTCACAGCCACCGTCACCCACAGCCACCCACAACAGCCCTCACCCTCATCCACTCCCTCATCCACCACCTCACCCACACCCCACTCTCACCCACACTCTCACCCTCATCCACATTCTCACCCTCACCCACACTCTCACCCACCCACCCTCATTCTCACCCTCACTCTCACCTACAACCTCACTCATGCCCTCGCTCACCCTCTTCTAAGGCCCCAATAGCACCGGCTTCAGCTCCCCCTGGGTCCCCCTGGCTATGGCTCCTCCCGGGTCCTCTCCAGCTTTGACTCTTCTCCCCCCCCACCTTGGGTGTTTGATACCTCTCGATCCCCCATGGCCTCGGCCCCACTTGGGCACCCCCACCTTCCGGGGCTAGACCTACCATGGAACCAGTCTCTCCAGTGATCATAAAACTAGCCATGGAAGAACTCAAGCGTACAGGTGAATACTGTGTGTACCTCTCCAGGGACATCAGGATATGGATGGAGCTCTGAGAGAGAGAAAGGCAGCCTGGGTGAGTAACCCTATCTCCCGTGTCCAGACTGGACCAGTTGGTGACGACCTTGGCCAGACCAGGTGCTGTCTTATGAGGACACTCTGCAAATTACTCACCCTCTCCACACCGGCTGATCAAAGACTGAATGATATCAGAAACTGAGGATTAGCTTTCAAATAGTCAAAGAGGGTGTGACCTCATATATCCACAAATACATGGACTCCTCAAGGTCTCAAAACGCAACCTGGGAATCTGCTTAACCTGCTATTGCATACAACTGCTGAACTCTCCATGCCAGACCCGGAATGGAATGTGGAAGATTATTTTGTAGAGAGTCCTTCACTGGGGACCCCTGCCTCTGTCCAGACAGCAACATAGCAATGTCATGAATCTGCTGAGCAACAGCAGTAAAACAAATTTAACAAAACATAATAGGATGCGAGATATCCAGCAACAGGTTGAAATCTGCCTAGAGATAGCAGTAGTCAGTATTCAAAAGGCCCCAAATAAGATGTCTCTCCCTGTAACAAATTTAGAAGGCAGTTTAGATAAGAATCAGATGTAAATGGCTTATGAGGAGAAACAGCTTATAGATGTTTGGGAAGATCAATGAGGTATATATATGTTAATGTATAGTAAAGGAAGTTGATAGGGGTAGACAGCCAAATACAGAGAAGGCATAATCAAAGAGGAACAAAGGTACAATTGGCCGGATGATCAGAAGACAGGGAGGCAGTTAACACCCAGCAGTCTCCAAAAGCAGACAGGCCAGTTTCCAGCCACCAAACCTAAAGGTTTTACAGCTAACAGTCTCGAAGTCTTAGAGTCAAGGCAGTGCTGAAAACCTTCATAATGACAGTTTTGAATATTTTCACCGGACCAGGAAAAGACATTTCCCAAGCTTGAGTATCATCTCTGTATTGGGTGGTAACTATAAGCTGGTTATTTAATTTGGATGTATTTTGGGGAAACAGGGGAGATCTTACTGGGTTCTGTTATTGTAGGTATATTTTGGAATAAAGATTACATTCTAATAAATTGTAAGTGTGTGGTAGCATGCATTAGGGGTCATGTGGGACTGTGAAGCCGTGATGTCATTGGCTGACAGATCCCGGGTCCTGGTTGGCCGTTGACCTCTAGCTCCGCCCTGAAGGCGGAGTATAAGAACCAGGAGTCCTCCCCCGCAGGCCAGTCTACTACTGAACTGCGGGGGAACAGTCACGCTTAATAAAGCCTCATCGACTTCACTCTATTCGTCTCTCGGAGTCTTTGTGCGCTACAATTTATTAAGCGTGACTAAAGGACTATGGAGCTCAGGATCATCCCGGAATGCCTGAGGATCAGCCCCCACGCAGTGAAAGCAGCAGCAGCTTTCAAGCACTGGCAGACTTGTTTCGAGGCCTACCTCAGAACGTCCCCCGGCCGGGTCACAGAAGACCAAAAACTACAGGTCCTGCACTCGAGGTTAAGCACGGAGATTTTCTCTCATCGAAGACGCAGAGGATTTCCAGACGGCGTTCGCAGCACTAAAAAGTCTCTATGTTCGCCCAGTAAACCAGATCTACGCTCGCTATCAACTTGCAACGAGACGGCAAAGTCCCGGAGAATCGATAGATGAATTCTACGCCGCGCTACTAATTTTGGGACGGGCCTGCAGCTGCCGCCGGTGAACGCAAATGAACACACGGACATGTTAATGCGCGATGCTTTTGTGGCAGGTATGAACTCCTCCCAAATCCGCCAAAGACTTTTAGAAAAAGAGTTGCTAGGACTCTCAGAGGCACGGGCCCTAGCAGTCTCCCTGGACGTGGCCGCGCGAAACGCCCGCGCCTATGGCCCCGACCGCGCGGCAGCCCATTGGGCTCCGTACGCACCCGTCGCGACAAACCCCCCCCCCCGGACACCCCACAGGCTTGCGCGGTTCAAACGCCAAGTCGCACCGGGGGAGCCCGCTGCTATTTCTGCGGCCAGGTGAAACACCCCCGGCAGCGCTGCCCGGCCCGCGCAGCGATCTGTAAGAGCTGCGGGAAAAAGGGCCATTTCGCGGCTGTGTGCCGGTCCTGGGAGGTCGCCGCTGTCCCGGGGAACAGGGAGCCCTGAACGCCTTTTACGCTCCCCAACCCCCCCAGCGCCCCATGTACGACCTGCAGGCGCAACCACTTTGGGTCCCGGCCACCGCTGTCCCCAGAGAAGAGGGAGTCCTGCGTGTTCCTAACGCTCCCCAACCCCCCCAGCGCCCCATGTGCGACCCGCAGGCGCCGCCATTTTGGGTCCCGGCCACCACGAGGGGAGGAGGGGCGCCGCCATCTTGGACCACCCCAGACCTGTGCGACGCATGGGGGCAGCCATTTTGTCCACCCCCGCCGCCATCTTGTGACCCCCCAGCCATGTGCGATGCATGGGGGCAGCCATCCTGTTCACCCCCGACGCCATCTTGGACGGCAACAACGGACCCCAGTGTCCCAGGGGCTTCACGGGGTTCGAAGAAGACGCTCAACCATTACGACCACGTCTGGCTTCAATGACGCTGGACCAAGCACGGCCCCGGACGCTCCAGACGACGACGACAACGGTGCTGATAAACGAGACGAGACACCATGCCTGGTCAACTCCGGGAGCACGGAGAGCTTTATCCACCCCGACACGGTAAGACGCTGTTCTTTGACCATCCGTCCCAGCGCACAAAAGATTTCCCTAGCTGCAGGATCCCACTCCGTACAGATCAAAGGCTTAGTTACCCTAACGGTGCAAGGGAGGGAGTTCAAAAACTACAGGCTCTACGTCCTTCCCCAACTCTGCGCCCCCACATTACTGGGATTAGACTTCCAGTGCAATCTACAGAGCCTAACCTTCAAATTCGGCGGCCCAATACCCCCACTCACTATCTGCGGCCTTGCAACCCTCAAGGTTCAACCCCCATCCTTGTTTGCAAACCTCACCCCGGATTGCAAACCCGTCGCCACTAGGAGCAGACGGTACAGCGCCCAGGACCGGACCTTCATTCGGTCCGAAGTCCAGCGGCTACTGAAGGAAGGCATAATCCAGGCCAGCAATAGTCCCTGGAGAGCACAGGTGGTAGTAGTAAAGACAGGGGAGAAGCAAAGGATGGTCATAGACTATAGCCAGACCATCAACAGGTACACACAACTAGACGCGTACCCTCTCCCCCGCATATCCGACATGGTCAATCGGATTGCCCAATATAAGGTCTTCTCCACCGTGGACCTCAAGTCCGCCTACCATCAGCTCCCCATCCGCCCAAGTGACCGCAAGTACACAGCCTTCGAGGCAGACGGGCGATTATACCCCTTCCTAAGGGTCCCATTTGGCGTCACAAACGGGGTCTCGGTCTTCCAACGAGAGATGGACCGAATGGTTGATCAACACGGGTTGCGGGCCACGTTCCCGTATCTCGACAATGTAACCATCTGCGGCCAGGATCAGCAGGACCACGACGCCAACCTCCAAAAATTCCTCCAGACCGCTAAAGCCTTGAACCTCACGTACAACGAGGACAAGTGCGTTTTTAGCACCAACCGGCTAGCCATCCTGGGCTACGTAGTGCGCAATGGGATAATAGGCCCCGACCCCGAACGTATGCGCCCCCTCATGGAATTTCCCCTCCCGCACTGCTCAAAAGCCCTAAAACGCTGCCTGGGGTTCTTTTCATACTACGCCCAGTGGGTCCCCCAGTATGCAGACAAGGCCCGCCCCCTAATACAGACCACGACCTTCCCTCTGTCGACAGAGGCTTGCCAGGCATTCAGCCGCATCAAAGCGCATATCGCAAAGGCCACGATGCGCGCCATCGACGAGTCCCTCCCCTTCCAGGTCGAGAGCGACACCTCCGACGTAGCTCTAGCGGCCACCCTTAACCAAGCGGGCAGACCCGTGGCCTTTTTCTCCCGAACTCTCCACGCTTCAGAAATCCGCCACTCCTCAGTGGAAAAGGAAGCCCAAGCCATAGTGGAAGCGGTGCGACATTGGAGGCATTACCTGGCTGGCAGGAGATTCACTCTCCTCACGGACCAACGGTCGGTAGCCTTCATGTTCGATAATGCACAGCGGGGCAAAATCAAAAACGACAAGATCTAAAGGTGGAGGATCGAGCTCTCCACCTTCAACTACGAGATCTTGTATCGTCCCGGAAAGCTGAACGAGCCGTCCGATGCCCTATCCCGCGGCACATGTGCCAACGCACAAATTAACCGCCTCCAAACCCTCCACGAGGACCTCTGCCACCCGGGGGTCACTCGGTTCTACCACTTTATTAAGTCCCGCAACCTCCCACACTCTTTGGAGGAGGTCCGTACAGTCACAAGGAACTGCCACATCTGCGCAGAGTGCAAACCGCATTTTTTCAGGCCGGATGGTGCGCACCAGATTAAGGCTTCCCGCCCCTTTGAACGCCTTAGTCTGGATTTCAAAGGACCCCTCCCCTCCACCGACCGCAACACATACTTCCTTAATGTGGTGGACGAGTACTCCCGCTTCCCATTCGCCATCCCCTGCCCTGACATGACCGCGGCCACAGTCATTAAAGCCCTGAACACCATATTCACACTGTTCGGTTGCCCCGCATACGTCCACAGCGACAGGGGGGTCCTCCTTCATGAGTGACGAGCTGCGCCAGTTCCTGCTCAGCAACGGTATAGCCTCGAGCAGGACGACCAGCTACAACCCCCGGGGGAACGGGCAAGTAGAGAGGGAGAACGGCACGGTCTGGAAGACCATCCTACTGGCCCTACGATCCAGGGACCTCCCAGTTTCACAGTGGCAGGAGGTCCTCCCGGACGCCCTCCACTCCATCCGGTCACTACTGTGTACTAGCACTAACCAAACGCCTCATGAGCGCCTCCTTGTCTTCCCCAGGAAGTCCTCCTCTGGAACGTCGCTGCCGACCTGGCTGGCGGCCCCAGGACCCATCTTGCTCCGAAAACATGTGCGGGCGCACAAGTTGGTCGAAAGGGTTCACCTCCTTCACGCGAACCCGCAGTACGCTTATGTGGAGTACCCCGACGGCCGACAGGACACAGTCTCCCTGCGAGATCTGGCGCCTGCCGGCAACACACACACCCCCCCGACACCAATCACCCCCTCCCTGCCACCGCCGCACCCCGCGACCGCCCCCTTCCCAGGAGGATCGGTCCTCCTCCCAGGCCCGACCAGGAGTGAAGCCCAAGCTGAAACCGTAAGGCTCCCGGAGACGACAACACCGGAACAAGCACCACCACCACCACCGGGGCCGAGGCGATCGACACGGACGACCAGACCGCCTGACCGACTCGTGGCGTCGATCTAACACTACAATATGTGGACTTTTAACGAGAACATTTTGTCTTTTTCTCCTGACGATTACTGTAAATAGTTCGAAACAAAAAAAAACCTTGTACATACTGTAATAACATGCGAAGGTTTTCCTCCCAGGACCAGCCTTGTAAACCCTTACCACCATGCGAAGCATCACCCCGCCGGGTTCATTTTTAACAAGGGGTGAATGTGGTAGTATGCATTAGGGGTCATGTGGGACTGTGAAGCCGTGATGTCATTGGCTGACAGATCCCGGGTCCTGGTTGGCCGTTGACCTCTAGCTCCGCCCTGAAGGCGGAGTATAAGAACCAGGAGTCCTTCCCCGCAGGCCAGTCTACTACTGAACTGCGGGGGAACAGTCACGCTTAATAAAGCCTCATCGACTTCACTCTATTCGTCTCTCGGAGTCTTTGTGCGCTACAAAGTGTATTTAATAACTCCTATACCATAATTGTCTGAGAGTAGAGTAGTCCTGTTCATGTATATTTGTCTTATTTACTTAAATAAACTGGGCTGGACTCTCCGCAGCCCCGCGCCGAAATCAGGTGCCGCTCCCATGATTCTCCGGTCCCGGGCGAGTCGCTCGCCCGCAAATTAAGCGGCACGGCTGGGGGGCCATTGCCAGAGGCCCTCCCAGTGATACTCCAGTCCCGACCCACCGAATTCCCGATGGCGTGGTTCTAACCACGTCTGGCCGGTCGGGACTCACGTGCGGCGGCTGCAGACTCAACCCATGGCCGCCCAGGTGAGGGACGGGGGTTCAAGTACGGGGGGGGGGGGGTGGCCTTATGGGCGGCTGGTGCGGCAATCGGGCGAGTTAGATGGAGCGGCGCGGGGCAGATCGTTGGGACCTTGTTTGTTGGTCCAGGTCCACCGGCTGAGTCCGCCATCGAGTTCGGCTCGGCTGCTGCAGGCTGCTGCTGTGCGCTTGCACGGACTCGAAACCGGAAGTGCGGAGGCCTGTATCCGCAGCTAAAGCTACGAGAAGCACTCCGGGGCCCTGCCAGCCCCCTGCAGATAGGTGAATAGCTCTTAATTTCTTGATGGAAAATCTGGCGTGAAACACCACCTTTTTTATGCCGGCACGGGGACATAGCCCCATTTTTGGAGAATCCAGCCCATAGTCTTTAATAATTGTTGCATAATAATTGGGCTATATATTCCCACTGAGGTTTCACTGGTATGCCCATACCAAACCAAAACAAAACTATACACTCCCATGAAAATTGTGATACCCTCACAGATAGCATCAGCCTGCTTTATGACAGAAGCATATCTGCACAGAAGACTGCGGTGATGGCAATGGAGTGGAGTGCAAGAAAATCTCATGCAGAAAATTCCTTTGCATCAATTGGAATGGATGGGCTGTTTTCTCAGAGACATTGTGAGGTAGAGGTTCTTGAGGTGATATTTGGGCCCTTGTGCCTGTGAAAAATTCTGTCCTTTTTTTCTTTATTCTTTCATGGGATGTGGGTATTGCTTGCAAAACCAGCATATTTTGTCCTTCCCTAATTATCTTTGAACTAAATATTTCAGATAGTTAAGAGTCAACCACATTGTCATGTGTCTGGAGTCATATATAGGCTAGATTGGGATAATGATTTACTCCCTTAAAGGACAGAACATAATCAAAAAGGCTAATGGAATGCTAGCCTTTATAGGTGGATTATCAATACCTATTAATTGGCCCTTAGTGTCCAAACATGTGCAGGTTAAGTGGGGTTATGGGGATAGGGCGGAGAGGTGGGCCTAGGTACAGTATCCTTTCAGAGGGTCAGTGCAGACTTGATAGGCCGAATGGCCTCCTTCTGCACTGCAGGAATTCTATAGATTCTATGGATTGTATCCGGAGGATTGGAGTACAAAGACACAGGTATTATGCTGCAGCTACACAACACCCTGGTTAGACCCCACTTGGAGTCACTGTGAGCAGTTCTGGGCACCACACCTTAGGAAGGCTATATTGGCCTTGGAGGGAGTGCGACGCAGGTTTACAAAAATGGTACCTGGACTTCAGGGGTTAAGCTATAAAGAAATTACACAAGTCAGGCCTTTTTTTGCTAGAAATTAGAAGATTAGGGGTGATCTGAGCAAAGTCTTCAAGATATTAACAGGGAAAGACAGAGTAAATAAAGATAAACTATTTCCACTGGTTGGAGATTCTAAAAGTAGGGGGCATAGACCGTTCAGGAGAGATGTTAGGAAGAACTTCTTCATTCAAAGGGTGGTAGAAGTTTGGAACTCTCTCCCACAAACAGCAGTTGAAGCTAGAACAGTTGCTAATTTTAAATCTGCAATAGATAGATATTTGTTAAGCAAATATATTAAGGGAAATGGGACAAAGGCAGGTTTATGGAGTCAGACCACAGATCAGCCATGATCTCATTGAATGGTGGAACAGGCTCAAGGGGCTGAATGACTTTCTCCTGTTGTTATATTCCTATGCAAGAGGCAAA
Organism: Scyliorhinus torazame; assembly: GCF_047496885.1. Classification (NCBI taxonomy): domain Eukaryota; kingdom Metazoa; phylum Chordata; class Chondrichthyes; order Carcharhiniformes; family Scyliorhinidae; genus Scyliorhinus; species Scyliorhinus torazame. The sequence continues at coordinate 32,447,701 of NC_092713.1, read as the reverse complement.
GGAGGTCTCAGCGTCGCAGGAGTGGGGGTTGGGAGTGGGGGGAAATCTGGACTTGTGGGGGTGCGGGGTGCGGGGGGAATCTGGGCTTGTAGGGCGAGGATCACGGCGAATCACTTATTGGTGTCCCGCTGAGGTTCGTGGAGTACGAGTTCCCATGGTAATGGGTGGAGGTCCGCCCAGCTGAGACCTGTTACCGAGCCCATTAAATGTCATCCCAGACCCGGACTGGAAGTTTGGTTAGTCCTGAGCTGCGACAACAGTGGGCAGCACTGTTGCTTCACAGCACCAGCGTCCCAGGTTCAATTCCCGGCTTGGGCCACTGACTGTGCGGAGTCTGCACGTTCTCCCCGTGTCTGCGTGGGTTTCCTCCGAGTGCTCCGGTTTCCTCCCACAAGTCCCGAAAGACATGCTGTTAAGTGAATTGGACATTCTGAATTCTCCCTCTGTGTACCCGAACAGGCGCTGGAATGCGGCGACTAGGGGACTTTCACAGTAACTTCATTGCAGTGTTGATGTTAGCCTACTTGTGACAATAAAGATTATATTATAATGTTGTACACCGCGGGTCCAGCTTTACTTGAGAGTTCATAATAAACCTGTTTAAACCTTCCTCTTTGTGTCTCCTGCATTACTGCAGGCTGATACAAAAATCAATCATGGTTTCATGGTCACCTTTACTGAGACCAGCTTTATATTTTCCATTTATTAATTGCAATTCCACCAGCTGCCATGATAGAATTTGAACCCATGTTCCCAGAACATTGACTTTCTGGATTACTAGTTCAGTGACATTACCACTGCCTCCCCCAAATAATGCCTGAATGAGGGTAAGATTGGATGGAATTGTTTCACATGCTTGAGCCTAAGTTTGCTTGTCTCCCATTAATTGGTCCCTTTTCTTCCTCAGAAGAAAGGTTTCTGAATTAATGTCTTTATTAATGGGAATTGAATTATGGGTTTAACGGAGTCCACTTTTTCAACATAAAGGCAGTTGTGGTGCTTTGCTGTGCATTGTTCTGGTTGAGTCTTAATGTGGTGCAGATTCTACTACCGGACTCTTGTTCTTGTTCAATGTGCTTTTCTGTGCCAGTTCTGTATTGATGTCTCGTAGCGTGCACTATGCAGGTATATTGGGCGGAATTCTCCCCCCCCACGCCGGGTGGGAGAATCGCCCGGGCGCCGCGTGAGTCCCGCCACGCCGCCCTGACGCCCGCATGCGATTCTCCCACTCCCCCCAAAACGGCGCGGCGCAAATCACGGCTGGCTGCTGGGCCGTTGGTAATGGGCAAGCGGCGATTCTCTGGCCCAGATGGGCCGAGCGGCCTGCCCAACACGACAGGTTCCCGCCGGCGCCATCCACACCTGGTTGCTGCCGGCGGGAACAGCGCGAGAACGCCGTGGGGGGATCTTGCACTAGGGGGGGGGGCTCAAAAGGGGTCTGGCCCGCGATCGGTGCCCACCGATCGGCGGGCCAGCCTCTCTGAAGGAGGACCTTCTTTCCTCCGCCGCCCCGCAAGATCCATCGGACATCTTCTTGTGGGGCGGCCGCGGGGAGGACAGCAACCGCGCATGCGCTGGTTGGCGCCGACCAACCCGCGCATGCGCGGGTGACGTCATTTACGCGGCACCGGTCGCGTCATTTACACTCCGGTTTTCACTCCGGCGTCGGGACTTAGTCTCCCGATGGGAGAATTGCGCCCATTATGTCTCTATGCTGCTCCAGTGTGGCTGTGTTGTGTTTTCATGATTGGTTTAGCGCTGAGTGTTCTGTGTTGTATCTCTCACTATGCAGAATCATTTCAGCACTGGCTCTGGGTTGCTATCGTGCATTCAGAGCAGCAAAGGCAATGTGTCCCGTTTCTTGCCGAAGAAGACTGCTTTGTCATAAATTGTAATAATTTAGTCTGTGCTCAGCGTTATTGCACTGCAGTCTGCATCGGTTGAAGATTTTTACAATGCATTCGGAGCAGTTCTGGATTAGGATTTCACCCTGTGCTTACTGAAAGTTTATGTAATGTAGTGTGTGCAGCCCTGGCTCTGCGTTGCAGTGCATGCTAGCTGCAGGTTTTAGCACCGCATTTGCTGTTGCATTGTACTGGTTCAGGGTGGTTGCATTGCCTTGCTTCTGGCTGGCTGCAATGTACTGGCTCAGTAGCTGCAATGCACTGGTTTAGGGTGTGGTGAAACCACTGTGTTGTATTGTGCTGCCACAGTAGTATGTGTTGTACAGTATTGCTACTATATTACATGTTGTACTGTTTTGGCTCTGCCCGTGGCTCCTCCCCCTAGGGCCTGGGTATATAGGCTGCCGACCTTTCACACTGCCTCATTCTGGGGCACACTGCCAGTTCTGTTGTAAGTCAATAAAAGCCATAGTTAATTCTCTCTGCGTTCTCTGTCTTAATTGATGGCATATCGTAGGTTGGCTGTATTGTACTGCTTCAGGTGATGACATTGTTCAGCCTCCGACTGGCTGTATTGCACTAGCTCAGGGTGACTGTAATGTACTGCATGGCTGTGCACAGCTGTGTTATACTGGATCGGTGAGCGGGGGGAGGCGAGTTCCTGTATTGCACGGCTTCTAGGTGTCTGAACTACACAGGCTCAGGAAGTGGGTGCTGCATTGTACTGCCTCTGGTTGGCTGCATTACTCTGGGTCAGGGGGTGGGTTCTGCATTACACTCCCTCTGGTTGGCTGCATTACTCTGGGTCAGGGGGTGGGTTCTGCATTGCACTCACTCTGGGTCGCTTCATTATTTTGGCTCGGGGATACTACATTGGCTTGGGGGGGGGGTGCATTATTCTGGCACAGGGGGTGGGTGCTGCCTTTGGGTGACTGTATTTCTCTGGCTCTGAGGGTGGGTGTTGCATTGCCTCTAGGTGACTGCATTGCTCTGGGGTGGGTGATGCATTGCACTGCCTCCTAGGTGGCTGCAATACTCTGGATCTGGAGGTGGATGCTGCACTGTCTCTAGGGGCTGCATTCCTTTGGCTCAGGGTGCTGCACTGCCTCTGGATGACTGCATTACTCTGGCGGCTGGTGCTGCATTGCACTGCCTCTAGGTGGCTGCATTACACTGGCACTGAGGGTGGGTGCTGCATTCCACAACCTCGGGGTGGCTGCATTGCTCTGGCTGCAACTCTGGGTGGCTGCATTGCTATGGGTGCTGCTCTGGATGGCTGCATTGCCCTGGGCGCTGCACTGACTCTGGGTGGCTGTATTGCCCTGGCTGCTGCTCTTGGCTCTGGGCGCTTGCACTGCCTCTGGGTGGCAGTCCTCTAGTCGGGACCGAGACATGCGTCACGCTTCGTGCGCGCGGCGGCGTGGGGTTGGGAGGGGGCGTGTCCTGGTGACATCAGCGGGCCCCGCCCCCTTCCCCTCCCTCCCGGTCTGTTTGGTGGGGGGGAGGGGGGCGCCGGGACAGAGAGACGGGCACACACAGGCTGGCCGGGCCGAGCGGACACTGAACTGGGGGCTCTTGACCTCGCTGCGGCCCAATGGAAAGTTAATGTGTAAATGGGAGAGAGCGCGACAGGGTGGCGGCGGGTGAAATATTTCCAAGGTAAGGGCCGGCTGTTTAATCATTAATCACTGGGGAGGGAGCCGGCCGGCGCTTCCTCCCCCGCTCCTCAAAACCAACGCTGGACAGCGGACATTGAAGCGGGCGGGGGTGACAGCCGGCGGCCCGCGGAGGGGGGCGGACTGAGCCGCCTGCTTCCTCCGGCAGACTGCGGGGACGATCGGCCGGGGGGGGGGGGGGGGGGTAGAGGTGACCGTAGGCCCGAGACTGACCCCCAGACTCTCCTCCCCACCACAGAGCCGGGGGAGGGGGGTGCCGGCGGTGCCACTCTTTCCCGGGGTTGTATATTGGCCGAATGGATGTGCCGGTGCCCTGGTTGGGGATGTCCCTGCTGCTGCTCCGCACAGTGCACCCAGGCCTGCCTCTGGAGCAGCACTTGTCAGTCTGTCTCCAGCTACTGTACTCCATAACATCAACTGGCACCTTTGAAAGCTTGGTGCTGTCACCGTCCCTCCCTATTGATCATTTCCTTGCGGATGCAACTAAAGGGACGATTTAAACCCGTGTTTTTAAAAACAAAAAATTGCTGACAACTCTTCTCTTCCCCCCCCCCCCCCCCCCTCAATATCTTGGTTAATGGGGAAGTGAAATTCAATCAGTGTTTTGCTGCCTGGATGACGTTTAATTAAATGCCACATCACCATGGGCAACTGAAGTGACATTCTGTGGTGACAGCAATTTTAAGATCATCTTGGCTTGTGGTTTTGTTTTAATATTGTAGGTGGCACTTTTGAGTATACCGAGGCACTGTCATGAAAATGCCTCACTTTTGCAAGTGTTCAGTAATGTGTGCAATGTCCTATGTGCATTTCTTTGGGCCCTGTGTGTATATGCTTTCCCCAGTCCGGGTTGTTGGAGCCAATTTTAGCACCAGCCTGGTTAAGAGTGACTGGTTCAGGGCTGCATGGAAATGGCATCTTGGTTTCACTATTTGTGTTCACACTGACCACAGGTATGAGAGGAATTGTAATCCAGCAGGAGTCAACATCTTCAGGAAGGGAAGGAACATTGGCCAAAATTACTGTGCAAGAACCCTTTGGTGCAGCTTTTTGCAGTGCACATAAAGTTACCCTACTTAATAACTATTTGCACTTGTATGGAATTTTAAAAGATAAATCAGTTGCTGCCAATTAATGTTTTTCCCACTGGGAAGTTGACCGTATGTGTGTGTGTGTGTGTGTGTGTGTGTGTGTGTGCAGATCAAAGTTGCTAGAAGTACCATGAAAACCACCCTAATAAAAACCACTTTTAAGGTTTTACAGGAAACTGAAGTTATTGGGGAAGGATTATGAGTCTTGGAGACTGGAACTTTTATGTTAGTTGGTTAGTGCTGGTTTTTGTGGTTTGCTTAATTTTTATTCTGCACATTTTCTTTGAGGTGTGTGGCAAATGTTGTCGTTCTTGAGGTATATGTTGTCGATCTAAGTATGAAAGGATCGTTGTTTTTCTTTCATAGCTGTTTTTTTGAATGCACAGAAAAACAATAATGAGTTGATTTTACTTTTTTAACTGGAAGAATATTGACTTACAAATTGATATTGACTGATCATATATTACTAAAGCAAATATCAATGTTGTCAGGGGTTTTGACTGGGCGTTATAGTTAATTCTGATATTTATTCAACCTATATTTTTTTTTAAACAGTATTATTGGATATGGAGCAGGAATGGAAGTGCTATTCATTATCCCCCCCCCTCCTCTCCAGCAGACTGCAGTGGACCCAGTTGTAGTGTCTTTCATTCTTATTATGTTAAGATTGGGTTTCTTGGCACAGCTAGGGATTGGAGAGAGAGGCTCTCTCAGCACACACCAGATCCTTCCTGATGTGTGGGTCAGTGCACCATCTGACAGCACTATCTGTGGAGTATGAAAACGTTTTAGGAAGTGTTGTTTTAATTTAAGACTTTTTTCCATTACCACCTCGATTTTTTTTTTTCTTTTGTGAAATTTGTACCACTCAAATGTTTGTCGTAGACTTTGCAGCAAGGGACTTGCAGTCACATCCAGTTACAGCGATCGATTTGACCAGTAGCACAAATGACCTTTGCTGATGGACTTTTTTAAGTGGCTGATTAATCAACTGTTCACCTTTTCCTTTAGCTCTTTAGTGACATTGATCTATCTGAGCACTGTCCAGCAGTTTCAACAAATCCCCTGTTTACATTGCTGGTTAGTGCCGAATAGTGTTCTTAGTGTTGACGTTGGATTAAATTGGAGACTACTAATTTAAAATGTCCGTTAATGCTGATTTGGATGTGCCATAGAGAGCATCCTATCCGGCTACATCACAGCTTGGTATGGCAACTGCTTGACTCAAGATCGCAAGACACTGCAGAGTGTGGTGAACTCAGCCCAGTGCATCACACAAGCTTGCCACCCTCCTACTGAGTCTGTCTACACCTCCCGCTGCCTCAGGAAGGCAGATAGCATTGTCAGAGATCCATTACACCCAGGCTTTTTCCTCTTCCAGACCCTTCTATCAGGCAGAAGATACAGAAGCCTGAATACCCACACATCCAGACATAGGAACAGCTTCTTCCCCACAGGTACTAGACCCCTCAACGACTCTCCCTCGGACTGATCTGTTCCCTATAAGACACTATTCACGATGCTCTATGCTGCTCTTATACTGTATTTGCTTCGTTATTTTGCCCTTGTTCCATACTATTAACTAATTGTTTAATTGTCAATGTACTGTATATATTTTCGCATTCACTGTAACTACCATTTTTTTGTCTACTGTGTACGTACTATGTACGTTTCCTTGGCCGCAGAAAAATACTTTTCATTGTACTTCGGTACATGTGACAATAAATAAATCAAATCAAGAGTCGCAGAACAATGGAAAAGTTGCACCTCAGGCTCAAACTTATATTTTTAATTGTGATTTGAATTTGGTATCTGTGTGATTGCCATAAACAGAGATAACTGCAAGTAGATTTTGCTATCCTATAATTGATGTTCAAGAAATCAAAACAGCACCTATAATTCCTCATGAAACTAAGGAAATTCGGCATGTCCTCACTGACTCTTACCAATTTATATAGATGCACCATAGAAAGCATCCTATCTGGCTGCATCACAGCCTGGTATGGCAACTGCCCGGCCCAAGACCATAAGAAACTACAGAGGGTTATGAACACAGCCCAGTCCATCACACGAACCTGCCTCCCATCCATTGACTCCATCTACACTTCCCGCTGCCTTGGGAAAATTGGCAGCATAATCAAAGACCAACCACCGGGTTATTCTCTTTTCCACCCCTCTTACATCGGACAGGAGATACAAAAGTCTGAGAACACGCACTAACAGATTCAAAAACAGCTTCTTCCCTGCTGTTACCAGACTCCTGAATGACCCTCTTATGGACTGAACTGATCGCTCCACACATCATACACTCTGTATGCTTCACCCTATGTCTATATATTTACATTGTATATCTATCATATGTCCTATGATTTTCATGTATGGAACGATCTGTCTGGGTTGTAGGTAGAACAGTGCTTTTCACTGTACCTCGGTACGTGTGACAAATCCAAATACAACAAAATATTAAGTAAATAAGTATGTTTCTTATTTCTGGGCCAAAAAGTTAATTGCACTAGAAGAGCTATATTTTAGTGAAGCCGATAATTGTTGCTACTTAGCCATTTGTATTCATGTTTACAGGAACATAAGATAACTTGTGCAATGGCATGGGGGCTTTGGCATAAGTAACAGCGCACATGTCTAATATTTAATAGAGTTGTTATTTCTGCTATGGGAAAGTTCAATTTTGTGCAAAAAGCCAACAGATGAATCGGAGTACTAGCAGTTGAGATACACAGTAGTGGTGATGATTAAATATCACATTGGCCAGTGTGTAAGATAGTTGGTTTTGGACTATTGCATTGGTAATTCAGTGGTAGAACTTTCACCTGCCACATGATAGGTCTGGGTTTTATTTCTGGCCAACACAAAAATTACTTTTCCAGTGTAGTCTGGATGGGCTGAATGGCCTCCTGTGCTCTACAGTTCTGTTGCCTGACTTAAGTCACATATACAGAAACACACACAAATCCTGGTGAGTTGATAGGAGTACGTTAAGGTATTCAAGCAGATATCAGCAGTTGTTACAGATGTATGTGCTGTCTAATTTGTTTAAAGCATATACATTTGAGTTGGGGTGGACATTTTTAAGAGCACAGCTGATGGTAAACACTGGGTTATTCCCAATGCCAGAAGGGAAACTTGAAAAAACTGCTCTCGACTGTAATTTGCAATTTGACATAACACGAGGAAAGATTTGAAAACTAGAGATCGATGTCCCGGCTGTTTTGTGATGATTAAAAATGAAATTAATGTTTATTAAACAATAAGATAAGCAATAAAGTCAACTAAAAGTACATGTGACTAAATCAATGGCTATGAACTGTATCCCCAACTTTACCCAGTTCCAAACACCTTTATTTCACTGCCTTCAGAGCTGATTCATCCAAACAACATCTTATAGGTTTTTAAACACTATAAACAAAATGCAGTAACAGTTACCATCCCAGTCAGTTATATCTTTTGGGGTTGCTTCTGATGTAAGACAAAACAATCGGTTGTTCAAGGCAGGCTTTCTCCACACACTGCTTGCTGGGAGTTGAAACAGCCATTCCTGCTGTGGGTTGGCTCAGCAGCTACTCTTGCACAGATTAAATTGCTTCTGATGCATAGTTTTTCTCTTTTGATCTTCCCTTATCTTAGTGGATCTCACATCTTCAGAAGTTTAACTTAATTACCTTCATTTTGTGAGCCTACTTTTTAGAATATAAAGGCAAAGTTCACACCTTGTTTCCCCCTTTGAACCTCTGATACTGTACTCAAACTCTTTTTGTTCTATTTCTCATTGTTAGTAGCTTGCCTTTGGTAAACATCTGTTTGCAGCATTGCCAAGCTCATCATGTCATTACCCTAACCAAACTGTCCCTGTCTTTAAGCAGCTTCCATTTTTAAATAGTTAAGAAAAATATACATATAACTAGTGTAAGGGCCCTTTCCTGTTGATTCCCTTAGTTCCTATTTCTTTTATTTTGTCTGGTCCTGGATCTTTAATGGAGCCATGTCTTTAGCAGAGGAGTACACTGTGTTATAAAGTTTTGTATTTTGGGCGAAGAACCTGAACTTTATGCACACAAGATCGCAGGGGTTTGTTTTGAATGGTTGGCTGGTGGCCAATGGATTTGCCAGTGACCGTATTCTGCCTGGCAACCGACAATGATTGGTTCCGGTCACGGTTTAGCTCAGTGGGTTAGACAACTGGTTTATGATGCAAAGCAGGTTCAATTCCCGTACCGGTTGAGGTTATTCATGGAGGCCCTGCCTTCTCAACCTTGCCCTTTACCTGAAGTGTGGTGATCCTCCAGTTAAATCACCACCAGTCAGCTCTCCCCCTCAAAGGGGAAAGCAGCCTATGGTCATTGGGGTCTCTGGCGACTTTACCTTTGGGGCGACATGGTAGCACAATGGTTAGCACTGTTGCTTCACAGCTCCAAGGTCCCAGGTTTGATTCACGGCTTGGGTCATTATCTCTGCTGAGCCTGCACGTTCTCCTGGTGTCTGCTTGGGTTTCCCCCAGGTGTTCCAATTTCCTCCCACAGCCCAAAGATGTGCAGGTTAGGTGGATTGGCCATGCTAAATTGCCCTTAGTGTCCAAAAAAAAGGTTAGGTGGGGTTACGGGGATAAGGTGGAAGTATGGACTAGGATAGGGTGCTCTTTCCAAGGGCTGGTGCAAAGTCGATGGGCTGAATGGCCTCCTTCTGCACTGTAAATTCTATGAGGTGGGTTTTTTCTGAGAGAAGCCACTGGACCCTTGAGGTGAAAGCTCTGCTCTGTCTGAAGACCAAAGCTTCTAAACCCTGAAAGCAGAAGCTCTCAAATGCTGGCTGCCTGTTATATCTGTGAATCTACAGTGAAAACCATTATAACCTGTAAGAAAATATATACTCCATCTGAAACGAAGACTCTTATTTCAATCATTATTTTACACCTCTCTTTCCCCTCTTGTGTTTGTTTGTCTGTGTGTGTAGAGGGTGGGTGAGTTAAAAGGGGTGGGTGGGGGTTAGATAGTAGTTGACGAGTTGTATTTGTTGCCTATTTATGTATAACTACTGTTAATAATAAACTTAATTGTGTTTAAATTTACAAACCTGGTGACCAGTTATTTGGCAGCTGAAGACCGCGGGTGTTTTAAAATCAAAGTTCATTTCAACTGTGTTGCAACTCCAGGTCAAATGGGGTTGGAATTGGCCGCTCACTTGCCCAGGGTTTTGTAACACTAGCAGACACATTCCAATTTATTGGATTTCCGTGAAAATTTCATGTCATCACGATTTTCTTTGGCAACATTCGGAATACAGTAGTTTATATAACTGGTCACACCATATTGTAAAGTAGGAATTGAAAGCTGGGGTTAAATTTTATTTGGTTGATTTGGTGCAATAAAGATGGTTTCGGCTGTCTTTTTGTCTAGACAATTCTTATTGTGTTTTCTTTCTTTGCTGTTTGCAAAATTTATGCAGGAAAATAAGTCAACCAGTCAATAATCGGGAGTGTATGTATTGGATTGTAACTGTATAACAAAGCTTAATTATTTTGTGATATTGATCCAAGTGATAGAGTTTTAGGGAAGTGTTTTGTTTGGAAATTGTGCTGACTGCAGTGTAACGTATTCATTCGTTTCGAAAGACGTGCTTGTTAGGTGAATTGGACATTCGGAATTCTCCCTCTGTACCTGAACAGGTGCCGGAATGTGGTGACTAGGGGATTTTCACCGTAACTTCATTGCAGTGTTAATGTAAGCCTACTTGTGACAATAATAAAGATTATTATTATGTTAGCAGTGGGTGAAATAATCCTGGGAACAAGGTCAGTCTGGATAGTGACAGATTTTGGCATTTCTAAATGATGGACTTATTTTCTAAGCTCCTAAAGTTTTTGACACTTGCACTTTTTCTTGCATAAATGTTGTCATTTCTTTTGTCAATGTGTATTTTTAATTTAGCTGAGCACGGTTTTCCTGGAACTTTGTGGCTAGCTACTTTTCAGCACCGCCAGAGGCTCCAACACTTTGGAACATAGGACATACAGTGCAGAAGGAGGCCATTTGGGTCATCGAGTCTGCACCGACACACTTAAGCCCTCACTTCCACCCTATCCCCCTAACCCAATAACCCCTCCTAACCTTTTTGGTCACTAAGGGCAATTTATCATGGCCAATCCACCTAACCTGCACGACTTTGGACTGTGGGAGGAAACCGGAGCACCCGGAGGAAACCCACGCTGACACGGGGAGAATGTGCAGACTCCGCACAGACAGTGACCCAAGCTGGGAATCGAACCTGGGACCCTGGCGCTGTGAAGTCACAGTGCTATCCACTTGTGCTACCATGCTGCCCAACTTTGACTACAGAAACCAAATTACCGTAAAATGTTCTGGTTTTTAGTGCTGATCTCAGCCTTCTCAAAATCAATGTTCATTGATCCTCAAGATCAGACACTTAATTCTCAAATCAATTTTCTTGACTTTTCTGATTTTTTTTTTTTTTTTTTTTGTTGTTCTGCCAGTACATATGAAAGCTGTCTATCTGGCATTTCGCTCATTCTTTGGCTTCTTGGATTGTTTTAGTTTCTTCACTCGCATTAGAATTCTCATTCACCATAACAAGATTTTGCCTCCTGTTAACTGAGCTTGCTTGCTTGCTTTCCTGATGGAAAATGCAGGATTCCTTTCATAGCACCATCACTTCCTTTGAGCGTTCTCTTTTCTGACTCGGGAATGCTGCAATTTCAATAACATTTCTGACAATGGCAGGAAACTGAGATGCCAAACCAAAAGTTCACTGAAGATAATCAAGACAAATAGTTCAAAGACGCTGCTATAACATGACCTAACATGAGTCCACATTTTTGCGCTGTTAGCTGTTTGCAGAGAGTGCCCACTACACCTTCATCTGGATCATTTTATAGATTGTGATGGACAATGTAATACAGATCTGTGTAGGACTCTGCAAGTAACTGGTCATCTCGCTGATCCCCTTTCATAACTTTCTGCATGAGTGAATGCCACTAATTCACGATCTGCCTCCTATCTCGCAATACTCCTAAAAGTAACCTATTACAGCACCGCATCTGAAGCCTTGTAAAGGCAAAAAAGATTTTTCAGTTTCATTTCAGTCACTCCAAGTTGATTGTGCCTTGTGTGAAATAGTGCCTCACCAACATTGAAGCCACAGTCGCTTTGGGCGAGTAAATGGAATTTGGAACTGGTAATTGTGGAATTGTTTTAAAAAAATATATTCTTTCATGCACTGTGGGTGTCACTTGCAAAGCCAGCTTTTGTTGCACATCCTTGAATGTGTTTGAACTGAGTGGGTTGTTTAATTTCAAAGAGCAGTTGAGAGTCAACCACTTTGCTGTGGATCTGGAATCACATAGAGGCCAGACCAGGAAGAATGTCACATTTCCTTCCCTAAAGGACATTAAATGAACCAGATGGGGTTTTTAGTGACGTCGGTGAGAGTTTCCTGGTCACCATTATTGAGACTAGTTTACATTCCAGATGTATTAATTGAATTTAAATTGCAGCAGCTGCCATGGTGGGATTTGAACCTGTGACCCCAGAACTTGAGCCTGGGCTGCTGGGTTACCTTTCACCGAAGTAGTCACTATGTCATTGTCTCCATCTCTCCCTGTCTCTCTGTGCCAAGGATGAGAGGAGAAAATGGTTTTGGACACCAACAACTTTCATCTTTTACCAATCAAATACTAAGCTAGTGTATTCACACCTTTATTCCAATGCTGCTTGTGATGTCACCATTAAAGAGTTGTGTGAGAATATTGGAGGTAACTCCTGTGTGTTCAGCTTTCTCAGTTTGGGTCACGAAGCTCCTGACCTCATTATAGCCTTGGTTCAAACATGGACAAAAAAGATGAACTCCAGAGGTGAGAGTGACTGCGCTTGACATCAAGGCAGTCCAAAGATGTGCAGGTTAAGTGGATTGGCTATGCTAAATTGCCCCTAGGTGGGTTTACGGGGATAGGGTGGAAGATTGAGCCTAGGTCGGGTGCTCTTTCAGAGGGTCAGTGCAGACTCAATGGGCCGAATGTCGGGATTCTATAATTCTTTCTTGTGGGGAAGCACGCAGGATTTAAATGGGTCCTTCCCAGACACATCATTTTAACAGTTCACCACAGTTATACAAGTTATGTTATGAATGGAAAGGCAAGAGGAGCCAGTGGTGTTGTCATTGGACTAGTAATCCATTGACTCAGGGTAATGCCCTGGAGTCTCCGGTTCGAATCCCACCACGGCAAATGGTGAAATTTGTATTCAACAAAAATCTTGGATTAAAAGTCTAATGATGACCATGAACCATTGTTGTTTTGTGTAAAAAAAAAAAAAAAAAAAAAAAAAAAAAAAAAAAAAAAACATTTGGTTCACTAATGTCCTTCCCGGAATATAAAAAAAAACTATGCTTGAATCAAGACTCATACTTCCAAGTTTGCTGGCAGTATAGTGTTAGATGGAAAAATAAACTGAGGAGGTTGCAAAGAGACAGGCTAAATGACTGGGCAAGAACATGACAGATCAAATATATGAAGTTATCCACTTCGGAAAGAATGTAAAATGATTAGAGACTGGGAAATATTGGCATTCAGAGGGATCTCTGCATCTTTGTACCTGTGCCAACACAAAGTTGATGTACAGCAAATAATTAAGAAAACAAAAACTGTGTTAGCCTTCATTACAAAGGGATTGGAATATCTGAGTGAAGGCCTTGCTAGGATCACATCTGGAGTACCGTGTACCGGGATTTGGACTTTGCTGGCTAGGCCAGCATTTATAGGCCATCCCTAATTGCCCTTCAGAAGGTAGTGGTGAGCTGTCTTCTTGAACCGCTGCAATCTACGTGCTGTAAGTACTCCAACAATGCTGTTAGGGAGAGTGTTCCAGGATTTTGACCAACGAAGGAATGGTGATATACTTCCAAGTCAGAATAGTGAGTATCATGGAGTGGTGTTCCTAGGTATCTGCTGTCCCCTCCTCTTCAAACCTTTTTCCTGGAATCCACTTTTGCCAGCCGGCCGACCTTCCGGAAAACCATCGCGATCCACACTGGCTGACCCTTATGACACATGCTATGTTCGCTTACCTTTAATGCGGAAGGACAGCCTGCTTGGTCCCCACAATCTCATCCCAATAGGTCACAGGAGGAGAGGGAAATGTGCATATCAGGTGCCGAGTACAGAAAACTCCTTTGTGCCATCTGGGAGGCACAGTGTGGCAGTGATTAGCACTGCTGCCTCACAGCTCCAGGGTCCCAGGTTCAATTCTGGCCTCGGGTGACTGTCTGTGTGGAGTTTGCACTTTCTCCCCGCGTCTGCGTGGGTTTCCTCCAGCTGCTCTGGTTTTTTCCCACTGTCCAAAGAAGTGCAGGTTAGATGGATTGGCCATGCTAAATTGCCCTTTAGTGTCCAAAAGGTTAGGTGTTACTACGTTACGGAGATAGGGTGGAGACAAGGGCTGGTGCAGACTCGATGGGCCGAATGGCCTCCTTCTGCACTGTAAATTCTATGATTCATCTTTGAGAATGGAAAATCCAACATTGCACAAGTAAGTTGTCGTGAAGGGCAATGGCAACAAAATGCTTGTTTAACTCGGCACTGGATACTCTTGAGAATGCTGGCGGCCTCGTGGACTTTTTGCCGTGTTTTTAATGTCACTGATCAGCAGCTTCGTCTTTTCATTTGGAGTCAGCTGTAAGTTAATAACTGACTCTGGGGTCTCAATCTCTAGAAATTTTCACCCACCACTTCTCTTTCAAATTCTGAAACTTCTATCATTTGCCAGTACTTCCTTGCATATAACACACTTGGGCTTTGGATCCTTATTTGCACAATTGACAAAGCATCCTGCTTGATTGGAGCCCCACCCACAAACATTCACTCCCTGGACCACCATCGCACATTAGTAGCAGTGTGCACTATCTATTTACAAGATGCACTGCAGTAACTCACCAAGGTTCCTTAAGCAGCACTTTCTAAACCACAACTACTGCCATCTAGAACAGGGTTTTTCAAAGTGCAGGGCGCAACCCATGGATGGATTGTGGGCGGATGTCAGGAGGGTTGCGGAGTGATCGGTCTTGACATTCTCACTGTGGTCCTGATCACGTGAAAAGCGCCCAACAGCCACTCCTGCATTTAAATTGAGAATGGCAGCTGCTGTAAGTTTTTAAAGTAGAACAAAATAGCCTGTGTGCAGTCTTCCAACCATAAGCGTCAGCAGTGAGCAGGTTATGCATCCTGCATGTACACTTGACATCAGGCACCCTGTATGTACGCGCTTTTGGCGTGAAAACACGGATGAGAGCTTCTTATATTTTCTAGCTTTCTGGCTGCTAGCAAGCAAGGCAACAGGACTGTGAAGATGGATCGAGATGTTACAATGAAGAGACGGCCAGAGACACAAATGGGCAGTGTACCTACTGGACAGGATCTCTCATCTGAATCTGCTGGAGAGAGCTGCTCAAGAGATTCCATGGCAGGACAGAGCAGTGCTAGTGCTAACTCTGTGCAGAGCTTCAGGGCCTCTGGTAACAGCCTCCAAAGGAGAAACTTAACTTGGGAACAAAGCAGTGTGAAGATTTCTTGAGGTATGAACATAAGAACTAGCAGCAGGAGTAGGCCATCTGGCCCAACAGGCTCCATCTGGCTCCTGTGTGGTCATCTGCTTCGCCCTTCAATAAGATCATGGCTGATCTTTTGTGGACTCAGCTCCACTTGCCCACCCACTAACCATTACCTTTTATTCTATACTGCTTCTAGTATTTCAATTTTATCAGTCTAACAATGTAGATGCGGTAAACACTGCAGGTAATCAAGACAAATAGTTCAAAGACACTGCTGTAACATGGCTATTGTTGCAATTTTACATTATTGATTGACCTTATGTTTTTAGTGATCTTGGTTGAGAGATACATTGGCCAGAAAAGTGGCGAAAACCTAGCTGGTTTTGTTCACGTGATGCTCTGGGGTTTTATGATCTCTTGAAGTTTAGGTTGGAACTATTGCAGGTAAATTCCAGTTTGCAACATTGAAGATAATTCAAATTTAGTCTATATAATTTTTTCCAACTGGTATGGGAGAATGTTAGAGCAAATTTATTTGTGCCAATTTACCTCTTCTTCCTTCAGCTGGTTTACTTCTGCTTTGCTCACTATTTGACGGCAGAGGGCATAATTTCTGAATGCACTTCTGCCCTCGCATGCATTTTCCGGCTGGGATCAATTGGTTGCAATCCGGAGCAGCAATCACAGCGAATAGTTTCTTCACCTCTCTAGGCCTTGGATGCTGACCCACTTAGGGAATTAAAACATCAGCTTTGAAAACTAGAAAAGAATCATTCTCAATGAGTTGTTGAGAACAAGAAGGCAGGTTTGCATCACTCTCTTTTTGGGACCAAGCATTAATAATGTAGGATTTCAACAATAACCACGTTACAGCAGTGACTTTGAACTATTTGTCTTACTTATCTTCAGTGAACCTTTGGCTTTGTTGCTAGCCTGATAAAATTGGAATAGTAAAATAATAAGTCTTTATGTTCTTTCCCATTAAATCTCTGCTGGTGAAATTATCATTTGGGGGAACCAAAGACAGCTAACAAGGGACCATTATCTTCAGCAAAACTAGTGTGGGCTGGAACTGTCCTATTCCTGCCAATTAAATCAATTCTGCTTAATTTCTTCCATCACAAAACACAGGAATTGCTTGGCAATAAAGGACCAAGATCCATCTAGGTCACCTTTTATCATCTTGGTAGTCACTGAGTATGGAAATTTGAGTAATCATATCAATCTCAGCGGTGCCTTCATGAGTTTTAAGTTAGAGCAGCTTCCTCGAGAACCAATGCTCGCAATTTATTAGCGGCTGGCACGGTAGCACAGTGGTTAGTACTGTTGCTTCACAGCGCCAGGGTCCCAGGTTCGATTCCCGGCTTGGGTCTCTGTCTATGCAGATTCTGCGCGCACTCCCCGTGTCTGCGTGGGTTTTCTCCGGGTGCTCCGGTTTCCTCCCACAAGTCCCAAAAGACATGCTTGTTGGGTGAATTGGACATTCTGAATTCTCCCTCTGTATACCCGAACAGGTGCCGGAGTGTGGTGACTAGGGCTTTTCACAGGAACTTCATTGCAGCGTTAATGTAATCCTACTTGTGACAATAATAATGATTATTATTATTAAAGCCTTTGGAGGCAGTATCATAATTACAAAAGCTATTTTACTGATTTCATTATTGATGCATGCACATTAGTTGTGATTCTTCACCTGGATGTCTGCAAAAAGAAAAGGGTTGAATGTGAACCTGAACCATTTATTATGATCCCTCAAGGAAAGGAATGTGAGGTAAGTAAAGAAGGCACTGGTTACCTTGTAATATGAACAGCGAAGCAACTACAGCTGTTCATAACCTGGCTATCTTACTTGAGAAGCGAGCACGTTTATAATACAAAAAACACCAGGTTAGTTTTTTTTAAACAGGAATGTCTATTTCATGTTTATAATTGGGACTTATCTAACCCCAAGGAGCTCCACAAATAGTAACTTTACCCGACTATGTTCATGTGCAAGTCTTGGTTGTTGCTCCATCTCAAGCCCATCACTTTTCCCTTTGCCCCACCTAGGCCCTTCCTGTTGTCATGCCTCCTTTCATTTCTCCTCGATTCGATATTTTATTCTTCCAAATTGCTTCATTGCTCCAACCTTTCTAGTCTCCTGCCATCTCGGGCTTGACTCCCTCTTAGACAGCAACAGCAGGTAATAATTGTGTCACATTTTAATGTAGTGAAATATTTCAAGACCCCCCCCCCCCCCACCCTCTCTCTTGGAGTCTTCTCAAGGATCTATCGGATTCCTTATTGCTGCCATTTTACAAGTATCAACCACAACTGTCCCATCCTACTCTCTGGCTGATCCACCTGCCCATCTGAGGACTAATCCGGCCTCAGCTAAGCTTTGTCATGTTGAGTGACAAGTGCCATTGTTTGCGACCCTGGATGCCAACCTTCAGTACACGTTTCTATCTAGCAGGTTGCTATTTCATTTGGAACATGTTTTTGGACTTCAATGGATTTGCTTCCATTCAAGAGAATTAATGGAGCTATCATTTATTTTATTCCTTGTTCCAACTACTCCCTCCATCAAAGGGCAGCCAGCACCCATTCTTACATTTCTGCCAGTGTTAATGTCAACTGGCAGTAGAAGACCAGTTTTAGGTTTTGTGTTGCTCTCACTTGAAATGATGATTTCAGGTGGAGATTAAGAACTTTTAGAAATATCGAGTGCAGAGTTGTCCTGTCATTCTGTGGCACACCAATTTGGGCTAGCTCGATTCTTATTCCAGTCTGGCACAGGTTACTTCAGTACTATAATGCACTGAAGACTTATCATAACCATTGACATCACAGGCTGGACTCCGCATCATTCACCATTCAAACACGATGAAGGTGCAACTTTAACTTATACCTTTTCTAGAAAAATATCTTTCGTGTGACTGAATTAAAGCAAATTACTGCAGATGCTGGAATCTGAAACCAAAGAGAAAATGCTGGAAAATCTCAGCAGGTCTGGCAGCATCTGTAGGGAGAGAAAAGAGCTAACGTTTCGAGTCCAGATGCTGCCAGACCTGCTGAGATTTTCCAACATTTTCTCTTTGGTTTCATGTGACTGATCTCATTTATAGTTTTTGTGTAATCTAAAAGCCAGTAATCTGAAATTGTTTTGGATCATGGACATGGAAGATATGGAATAAGTCTTGGACTGTCTAGGTCTTGAACAAAACCCATTTAATCCTATTCAGGAAATTGTGTAATATTGACAGATGTCTTGAACAATTCTATTTGATTAGCCTTGTGCTGGACACAGATAGTACCCAACTCCATGCATAAAACTCTGAATCAAATACTGTTGGAATCTAAAAACGTGTGCCTGTCATTTAAAAAAAAAAAAAGTATATTTATTAAGAATTTTTCAACCATACAAACAGAACCCCCCACCCCGTTACAAAAAGAAAGAAAGCTCGCATAGCAAGACATGAACATTGCAAGTCAATAAGATACAGAACTTTGTACATTGGATTCCTCCCGTACATGTCAGTTTTCCGGATCGTTCATGTGCTTCCTTGCTCAAATGCCCCCCAGAAAAAAAAACCTCCCCCCCCCCCCCCGGGTTGCTGTTGCTGCTGTCTGACCTTCATCTATCGCTCCGCGAGATAGTCCAGGAACGGTTGCCACCGCCTGTAGAACCCCTGCGCAGACCCTCTCAAGGCAAACTTTATCCGCTCCAATTTGATAAACCCTGCCATATAATTTATCCAGGCCTCCACGCTGGGGGGGCTTCGCCTCTTTCCACATTAACAAGATCCTTTGCCGGGCTACTAGGGACACAAAGGCCAGAATACCGGCCTCTTTCGCCTCCTGCACTCCCGGCTCGTCCACTACTCCAAATAGTGCTAGCCCCCAGCTTGGCTTGACCTGGACTTTCACCACCTTTAGATATTGTTCCCACAACTCCCCTCCAGACCCCTCCAGTGCTGGGCATGACCAAAACATATGGACGTGGTTCGCCGGGCTTCCCGAGCACCTCCCACATCTGTCCTCCACCCCAAAGAACCTACTCAGCCTCGCCCCCATCATATGTGCTCTATGAACCACCTTAAATTGTATCAGGCTTAGCCTGGCACACGAGGAAGAGGAATTAACCCTACTTAGGGCATCAGCCCATAGCCCCTCCTCAATCTCCTCCCCCAGCTCCTCTTCCCATTTACCCTTCAGCTCCTCTACCAAAGCCTCCCCCTCTTCTTTCATCTCCTGGTATATCGCCGACACCTTGCCCTCTCCGACCCGTACGCCCAAAATCACCCTGTCTTGAATCCCCTGTGCCGGAAGCAGCGGGAATTCCCTCACCTGCCGTCTCACAAACGCCCTCACTTGCATGTACCTGAAGGCATTTCCCGGGGGTATTCCAAATTTCGCCTCCAGCGCCCCTAAGCTCGCAAACGTCCCACCAATGAACAGGTCCCCCATTCTTCTAATCACTGCCCGATGCCAACTCCGAAACCCCCCATCCATTCTTCCCAGGACAAACCGATGGTTATCTCTGATTGGGGACCACACCGAGGCTCCCATAGCACCCCTGTGCCGTCTCCACTGCCCCCAGATCTTTAGCGTTGCCGCCACCACCGGACTCGTGGTGTACCTTGTCGGCGAGAGCGGCAGCGGTGCCGTCACCAGCGCACCCAGGCTCGTTCCTTTGCAGGATGCCATCTCCAACCTCTTCCACGCCGCCCCCTCTCCCTCCATCACCCACTTATGGATCATCGCCACGTTGGCCACCCAAGTTCGGCAACGCCAACCCTCCTCGATCTCTGCTACGCTCCAGGAACCTCCTCCTTACCCTCGGGGTCTTACTCGCCCACACAAATCCCATAATGCTCCTGCTTACCCTCTTAAAGAAGGCCTTCGTAATCACGATTGGGAGGCATTGAAAAACAAAAAGAAACCTCGGGAGGACCACCATTTTAATCGACTGTTCCCTGCCCGCCAGCGAGAGTGGCAACATGGCCCACCTTTTAAAATCCTCCTCCATCTGTTCCACCAGCCGCGTCAAATTGAGTTTGTGCAGTGCCCCCCAGCTCCTAGCCACCTGAATCCCCAAGTATCGAAAGCTCCTTTCCGCCCTCCTCAACGGTAGGTCATCTATCCCTCTTCCCTGATCCCCCGGATGCACCACAAAGAGCTCGCTCTTTCCCACATTGAGCTTATAGCCCGAAAAGTCTCCAAACTCCCTTAGGATCTGCATGACCTCAACCATCCCCTCCACTGGATCCACCACATACAGCAACAGGTCATCTGCGTACAGTGACACTCGATGCTCCTCTCCCCCTCGAACCACCCCCTTCCATTTCCCCGACTCCCTTAACGCCATGGCCAAAGGTTCAATTGCTAATGCAAACAGCAGAGGGGACAGGGGGCACCCCTGCCTCGTCCCTCGATACAGCCGGAAATACTCCGACCTCCGCCGGTTCATGACCACCCTCACCACCGGGGCTTTATACAGGAGCTTAACCCAACTAATAAACCCTCCCCCGAACCCAAACCTCCTCAACACTTCCCAGAGATACTCCCACTCTACTCGGTCAAAGGCCCTCTCCGCGTCCATGGCTGCCACTATCTCCGCCTCTCCCTCCACCGATGGCAACATTATCACATTTAGGAGCCATCGCACATTAGTATTTAGCTGCCTGCCCTTTACGAATCCCGTCTGGTCCTCATGAATTACCCCTGGAACTCAATCCTCGTAACCAACATTTTTGCCAGCAACTTAGCATCTACGTTGAGGAGCGAGATCGGTCTATACGACCCACATTGCAGTGGGTCCTTATCCCGCTTCAAGATCAAAGAGATCGTCGCCTCTGACGTTGTCGGGGGCAGGGTCCCCCCCTCCCTTGCTTCATTGAAGGTCCTTACCAGCAACGGGGCTAACGGGTCTAAAATGTGTGCCTTTGATGCGCACAGTGCTGGTAAGGTGAGTCCAGGTTCATTATGTTAGCAGGCTTGTCTGAAGGCCAATCAGTTTCCAGTCCCAGTGGTTAGCTTATCCAGCTCACAGCGATAGTGCAATTAGGGTTTCCTCCGGGTGTTCTGGTTTCCTCCCACAGTCCAAAGATGTGCAGCTTAGGTGGATTGGCCATGATAAATTGCCCTTAGTGTCCAAAAAAGGGTGGGGTTACGGGGATAGGGTGGAGGTGTCGGCTAATGGAGGATTCTCTTTCCAAGGGCCTGTGCAGACTCGATGGGCAAAATGGCCTCCTTCTGCATTGTGGATTCTATGATTCTCCTCACAACCCTACCCCCAACCTCAGGAGAAAGATAACTTGTTGGTTATTAGAATGGTGACCTGAATGAATTTGAGTCTTTAGCAGGCAGATAATACTCCTGGACCAATTCCTTTTTCAGCATGGTGAACAGAGCAACTTACTATTGTGATATAGCTTAATGTGCACCGGGGGTTAGCATACTATGTCAGGACTTCCGGGTGCGGCGATGACCAGCTGAGTCGCACGTTTCGGCAGCTCCCGGTGGAACGGACTTTTGGGCTCTTAATAAGAGCCCCAACGGCAATTTTAACGGCTAAAAGTACTGTGCGGTAAACCAGAAGGGAATCCCCCCTGGATACGGATGGAAAAAGGAGAGGAAAGTGGCCGGATTGCGGTGGATACTTTAGAGCAGCGGCAAGGAAGGCAAGCAAAAACCAAGATGGCGTCGGAAGGTGGCAGTTTAATATGGGGCCCTGAACAACACGAGTTTTTGAAACGCTGCGTGGAAGAGCTTAAAAAGGAGATGAAGAATGAGCTGTTGGCCCCGATATTACAGGCGATTGAAGGGCTAAAAGATGAGCAAAAGACCCAGGAGCGGGAGCTTCGGGTCGTGAAGGCAAAGGCTGCCGAGAACGAGGACGATATACAGGGCCTGGTGGTGAAGACGGAGATGCACGAGGCACACCATAAATGATGTGTGGGAAGGCTGGAGGTGCTGGAGAATAATGCGAGGAGGAAGAATTTAAGGATTCTTGGTCTTCCTGAAGGTGCAGAAGGAGCGGACGTCGGGGCATATGTGAGCACGATGCTGCACTCGTTAATGGGAGCGGAGGCCCCGACGGGTCCGTTGGAGGTGGAGGGAGCATACCGAGTGATGGCGCGAGGACCGAGAGCAGGAGAAATTCCCAGAGCCATAGTGGTGAGATTCCTCCGTTTTAAGGACAGAGAGATGGTCCTCAGATGGGCAAAGAAAACTCGGAGCAGTAGGTGGGAGAACGCGGTGATCCGCGTATATCAAGACTGGAGTGCAGAGGTGGCGAGAAGGAGGGCGAGCTTTAATCGGGCCAAGGCGGTGCTTCATAAAAAGAAGATTAAATTTGGAATGCTGCAGCCGGCAAGACTGTGGGTCACATATCAAGGGAAGCACCACTACATTGAAACGGCGGATGAGGCGTGGACATTTATTGTTGAAG
Organism: Scyliorhinus torazame; assembly: GCF_047496885.1. Taxonomy (NCBI): domain Eukaryota; kingdom Metazoa; phylum Chordata; class Chondrichthyes; order Carcharhiniformes; family Scyliorhinidae; genus Scyliorhinus; species Scyliorhinus torazame. The sequence continues at coordinate 32,425,026 of NC_092713.1, read as the reverse complement.
AGAAATTGGAATAAGCGGGTTATTAAAAAAGAACGTTTGAGACAAAGTGGTGGGGCGAATATGGGGGGCGAAGAGGGGGGAAAAAGGGGGGAGAGATGATTTTTATGTTGTTAATCCTGCGACCCGGTAACTTTTCTCTCTTCCACAGGTTGTGGGGGAGGGAGGAAGGGAGGTGGAGGAGCTGGGGGCGTTGGCCATTGGGGGCGGGGCCAAAAGGGAAGCGCCGTCTTTGTTCCCGCGCTATGATAATTATGGCGGGAATAGGGAAGCAGGAAGGAGGGGGCGTCGCACGGTGCGAGCCGAGGTCACGGGGGGGAAGCCGAGGTCGGCCAGAGTTTGCTGACTTCTGGGAGCAACATGGCGGGTGTAACTACGCTAGTGGGGGATCTAGCGGGGGGGGGGGGGTGGGAGGGGGGATTTACTGGGTTGCTGCTGCTGGGGAGAAGGGGGAGCTGGTATGGGGTGGGGTGGGGTGGGCGGGGCGGGAGGGCACCGCCTGGGGGGGACACAGCTGCGTGGGAACCGGGTGAGGAGCTGGATAAAAGGGGATGACTAATCGACATGGGGGGGGGTAAAGAGCCCCCAAACCCGGCTGATCACGTGGAATGTGAGGGCTGAACGGGCCGATAAAGAGGGCACAGGTACTCGCACACCTTAACCACATCTGCCTTCAGTTTCTTATGTTACAGGAGACGCATTTGAAACTGATAGACCAGGTTAGACTACGCAAAGGATGGGTGGGGCAGGTGTTTCATTCGGGGCTAGATGCGAAAAACAGGGGGGTGGCTATACTAGTGGGGAAGCGGGTAATGTTTGAGGCAAAGACCATAGTGGCGGATAGTGGGGGCAGATCCGTGATGGTGAGTGGCAAATTACAGGGGGAGGCGGTGGTCTTAGTGAACGTATATGCCCCGAACTGGGATGATGCCAATTTTATGAGGCGTATGTTAGGACGCATCCCGGACCTAGAGGTGGGGAAGTTGGTAATGGGTGGAGATTTTAACACGGTGCTGGAACCAGGGCTGGACAGATCGAGGTCCAGGACTGGAAGGAGGCCGGCAGCAGCCAAGGTGCTTAAAGACTTTATGGAGCAGATGGGAGGAGTAGACCCATGGAGATTTAGCAGACCTAGGAGTAAGGAGTTTTCGTTTTTCTCCTATGTCCACAAAGTTTATTCGCGAATAGACTTTTTTGTTTTGGGAAGGGCGTTGATCCCGAAGGTGAGGGGGACGGAGTATACGGCTATAGCTATTTCGGATCACGCTCCACACTGGGTGGACTTGGAGATAGGGGAGGAAAAAGATCGGCGTCCACCCTGGAGAATGGACATGGGACTAATGGCGGATGAGGGGGTGTGTCTAAGGGTGAGGGGGTGTATTGAAAAGTACTTGGAACTCAATGATAATGGGGAGGTCCAGGTGGGAGTGGTCTGGGAGGCGCTGAAGGCAGTGGTTAGAGGGGAGCTGATATCAATCAGGGCACATAAAGGAAAGCAGGAGAGTAGGGAACGGGAGCGGTTGCTGCAAGAACTTCTGAGGGTGGACAGGCAATATGCGGAGGCACCGGAGGAGGGACTGTACAGGGAAAGGGAAAGGCTACACATAGAATTTGATTGGCTGACAACGGGTACTGCAGAGGCACAGTGGAGGAAGGCACAGGGTGTACAGTACGAATATGGGGAGAAGGCGAGAAGGTTGCTGGCCCACCAACTGAGGAAAAGGGGAGCAGTGAGTGATGAGGAGGGAGAGATGGAGCGGGGAGCGGAGAGAGTGAATGGAGTGTTCAAGGCATTCTATGAAAAATTATATGGAGCTCAGCCCCCGGATGGGAAGGAGAGAATGATGTGTTTTCTGGACCAGCTGGAATTTCCTAAGGTGGAGGAGCAGGAGAGGGTGGGACTGGGAGCACAGATCGAAATGGAGGAAGTAGAGAAAGGAATTAGGAGCATGCAGGCGGGGAAGGCCCCGGGACCGGATGGATTCCCAGTTGAATTTTACAGGAAATATGTGGACTTGCTCGCCCCGCTACTGATGAGAACCTTTAATGAGGCGAGGGAAAGGGGACAGCTGCCCCCGACTATGTCAGAGGCAATGATATCGCGTCTCCTAAAGAAGGAAAATGACCCGCTGCAATGCGGGTCCTATAGGCCTATTTCCCTCCTGAACGTAGACGCTAAGATTCTGGCCAAGGTAATGGCAATGAGGATAGAGGATTGTGTCCCGGGGGTGGTCCATGAGGACCAAACTGGGTTTGTGAAGGGGAGACAGCTGAATACGAATATACGGAGGCTGCTAGGGGTAATGATGATGCCCCCACCAGAGGGGGAAGCGGAGATAGTGGTGGCGATGGATGCCGAGAAAGCATTTGATAGAGTGGAGTGGGATTATTTGTGGGAGGTGTTGAGGAGATTTGGCTTTGGAGATGAGTATATTAAATGGGTACAGCTGCTGTATAGGGCCCCGATGGCGAGCGTGGTCACGAATGGACGGGGGTCTGCGTATTTTCGGCTCCATAGAGGGACGAGGCAGGGATGTCCTCTGTCCCCATTATTGTTTGCACTAGCGATTGAGCCCCTGGCAATAGCATTGAGGGGTTCCAGGAAGTGGAGGGGAGTACTCAGGGGAGGAGAAGAACACCGGGTATCTCTGTATGCGGACGATTTGTTGTTGTATGTGGCGGACCCGGCGGAGGGGATGCCAGAGATAATGTGGATACTTGGGGAGTTTGGAGAATTTTCAGGATATAAACTGAACATGGGGAAAAGTGACTTACCGCTGAGGAAGGTAACAAGGGACTTTCGCTACTTGGGGATCCAGATAGCCAAGAATTGGGGTACATTGCATAGGTTAAATTTAACGCGGTTGGTGGAACAGATGGAGGAGGACTTCAAGAGATGGGACATGGTATCCCTGTCACTGGCAGGGAGGGTGCAGGCGGTTAAAATGGTGGTCCTCCCGAGATTCCTCTTTGTGTTTCAGTGCCTCCCGGTGGTAATCACGAAGGCTTTTTTCAAAAGGATTGAGAAGAGTATCATGAGTTTTGTGTGGGCCGGGAAGACCCCGAGAGTGAGGAAGGAATTTTTGCAGCGTGGTAGGGATAGGGGGGGGGGGGGCTGGCACTACCGAGCCTAAGTGAGTACTACTGGGCCGCCAATATCTCAATGGTATGTAAGTGGATGGGAGAAGAGGAGGGAGCGGCGTGGAAGAGATTGGAGAGGGCGTCCTGCAGGGGGACTAGCCTACAAGCTATGGTGACGGCGCCGTTGCCGTTCTCACCGAAGAAATACACCACAAGCCCGGTGGTGGTGGCTACTCTGAAAATTTGGGGGCAGTGGAGACGGCATAGGGGAAAGACTGGAGCCTCGGTGTGGTCCCCGATAAGAAATAACCATAGGTTTGCTCCGGGGAGAATGGATGGGGGATTTGGAACATGGCAAAGAGCAGGAGTAACACAATTGAGAGATCTGTTTGTAGATGGGACGTTTGCAAGTCTGGGAGCGCTGACCGAAAAATATGGGTTGCCCCAAGGGAATGCATTCCGGTATATGCAACTGAGGGCTTTTGCGAGGCAACAGGTGAGGGAATTCCCGCAGCTCCCGACGCAGGAGGTGCAGGACAGAGTGATCTCAAAGACATGGGTGGGGGACGGTAAGGTATCAGACATATATAGGGAAATGAGGGACGAGGGGGAGATTATGGTAGATGAGCTGAAAGGGAAATGGGAAGAAGAGCTGGGGGAGGAGGTTGAGGAGGGGCTGTGTGCTGATGCCCTATGCCCGAAGTAGGGTAAACTCATCGTCCTCGTGTGCCAGGCTAAGCCTGATACAATTTAAGGTGTTACACAGGGCGCATATGACTGGAGCACGGCTCAGTAAATTTTTTGGAGTAGAGGATAGGTGTGCGAGATGCTCGAGAAGCCCAGCGAATCACACCCACATGTTCTGGTCATGTCCGGCACTACAGGGGTTTTGGGTGGGGGTGACAAAGGTGCTTTCGAAGGTGGTGGGGGTCCAGGTCGAACCAAGCTGGGGGTTGGCTATATTCGGGGTTGCAGAAGAGCCGGGAGTGCAGGAGGCGAAAGAGGCTGATGTTTTGGCCTTTGCGTCCCTAGTAGCCCGGCGCAGGATACTGTTGATGTGGAAGGAAGCCAAGGCCCCCCGGGTGTGGAGACCTGGATAAATGACATGGCAGGGTTTATAAAGCTGGAACGGATTAAGTTTGTCCTAAGGGGATCGGCTCAAGGGTTCACCAGGCGGTGGCAACCGTTCGTCGAATACCTCACAGAAAGATAGAGGGAATGGAAAAGAAGAAGACAGCAGCAGCAACCCAGGGGGGGGGGGGGGGGAAGGAACCAGAAGGACTCTCAGGGATGTTAGTGTATAAGTATAATATGTATAGGTTGTTGTTATAGGTAATTGTATACTGGACTGCTGAATTGTATTTTTGGAGAGTATTTATTTGGGACAAGGCAGTTGCCATTTAGTTTTGTTTTTTAATTTTGATGTTGTTTATATATTATTTATTTCTTGTTTAAAAAAACTGGTCATTGTTACTTATATTGTTATATTACTGTGTAAAAGATACACAATGTACTGTTATGGTTGGCCAAAAATTTTGAATAAAATATATTAAAAAAAAAACATACTATGTCAGAGGGTGGACTTAAGATGGTCAATTCTTTTATGTTGCTGATAACAGTTGGGAAGATTCACCTTCTTCTTTCCTTGAGTAACCCTGTTCATGCCTCTGGAGTAGACTGAATGTTTTTAAATAAAGTTTTTCATATTTTATATGTAATATAGTTTGAAATATAACGATTGAATACAAGCCTTGTACAATGTGAAACTGATTGATCCATCCTGAGACAGTAACTTGAATCTGATAGTTCTTCAATAAAAGTACAATGAAGAATAAATAAAATATATTGATTACAAAAAGCATAAATATAATGGGTACGCTTCCGGGTGCGGCTATGCAGAGCTAGGTCGCATATTCGGCAGCTCCTGCTTGGAACGGACTTTTGGGCTCTTTTACAGGGCCCCCATGGCATTTGTTTGACATTTCCCGGTGTGGGAAGAAGGCTGCAATATTCCCCCGACAGTGTCCCCCAGGAAGGGTATGTCTCTGGGTTGCCAGACACGGCAGAAACAGTAAAAGATTTGGCTGCAACTGCAGGATAAACAGGGCCTCTTCCAGCATGCAGGCGGGGGAAGGGCAAGCTTAAAGCTGCAAGCTGACCTGAGGGCCTGTATCAAAGGTGAATTCTAGCAGCAGAGGGAACAACTGTGAAAAGACCTCATCAAGGCCACTGAAGGGACTTCCGGTTGCGGTGATGCCTAGCTAGCCGCACGCTTCGGCGGCTCCAGCTCCGACGGACCTTCGGGCTCTTTTAAGAGCCCCAACGGGGAATTTTTCGACGACGCAACCCGGTGTGGGGTGTGTGAGAAGGGAGTCCCCCCCCCCCCCCCCCAAAAGAAGGAGGAAAAAACCGGCGGCGGCGGCTGCAGCGCGAGGAATCGTCGACCAAAGGGTCAGAAAGAGAGAAGTACAAGATGGCGGCGGAGAAAGCGCAGGCGACATGGGGGCCTGAGCAGGATGAAATTGTGAGACGGTGCGTGGAGCTGCTGAAGAGGGAGGTGCTGACCCCGTTGCTACAGGCAATTGAGGGGCTCAAGGAGACATTAAAGACCCAGGAGTCAGAGCTCCACGTGGTGGAGCAGAAGGTGACAGATATTGAGGACGAGATCCTGGGCCTGGCGGTTAAGACACAGGCGCACGAGGCACTTCATAAAAAGTGTACTGAAAGGATCGAAGCCCTAGAAAATGGAGCGCGAAGGAAGAACCTTCGGATACTGGGTCTCCCTGAGGGTGTGGAAGGAGTGGACTGTGGAGCGTACGCAAGTACGACGCTGAGCTCACTAATGGGTGCTGAGGCCCCTTGGAGGTGAAGTGGGCAAATCGGATTCCGGCGAGAAGACCAAAAGCGGGAGAACCACCCAGGGCGATAATAGTGCGATTTTACCGCCTTAAGGATAGAGAAGAGGTCCTGAGATGGGCTAAAAAGGTGCGGAGTAGCTGATGGGAGAATGCAGTGGTACGGGTATACCAGGATTGGAGTGCGGAGGTGGCGAGAAGGAGGGCGAGCTTCAACCGAGCCAAAGAGGTGTTGCATAAAAGGAAGGTGAAGTTCGGGATGCTGCAGCCGGCAAGACTATGGATCACGTATCAGGAGAGACACCATTATTTCGAGACGGCGGAGGAAGCATGGACCTTCATCAAAGAAGAGAAATTGGATCGGAACTCAGGGACTGATGCTGCAGGAAATGTTATTGTTAATGTTATGGTTGAAGTTAATTGAGAAGTAAATTGGGAAGGGGGAGACATTGGGGAAATGTGGGCGCCGGTGAGGGGAGAAAGACGGGACATAGTTGGAGAATGGGGAAGGGGAGGGGGAGGGGAAAGGGACCTGCGCCATAAGAGGCGGGTCAGGTAAAGGGATGTTCCCGCGCCAGAAAGAATAAGGCGGGAAGACAGGTGCAAGGCGGATGGGAGTTCCCCACACGGGGGGGTAGAGGAGTGAGCAGGAGTAGCCGGGGTCAGTTGAAGTCAGCTGACTTACGGAAGTAATATGGGGCGAGCAATCATGCTAGAAAGAGATCTAGCGGGGAGGGGGGAGGGGGGGGGGACAACTGGGTTGCTGATGCGGAAATCCAAAAGGAAATGGCTAAAGAGTGGGTGGGTGGGGATGGTGTGCGACGCTGGGGGAGCGAGCGGGAGCGCGGAGGCGGGATATGGGACTGGCCTAGAGAAGGTAATGGCTAGTCGACACGGGAGGGGGGCAGGTAGCCCCCTAGTGAGGCTGATCACGTGGAACGTGAGAGGCCTGAACGGACCGATAAAAAGGGCCCGAGTGCTCGCGCATTTGAAAGGACTAAGGGCAGACGTGGTTATGCTCCAAGAGACGCACCTAAAGGTGGCGGACCAAGTTAGGCTAAGGAAAGGATGGGTGGGACAGGTGTTCCACTCAGGACTGGGCGCAAAGAATAGAGGGGTGGCCATTTTGGTGGGGAAACGGGTAGCATTTGAAGCAAAGAACATCGTAGCAGATAGCGGAGGTAGATATGTAATGGTGAGTGGCAGGCTGGAGGGAATGGAGGTCGTGTTGGTTAATGTGTATGCCCCAAATTTGGACGATGCGGGATTTATGAGACGGATGCTGGGGCGTATACCGGACCTGGAGGTAGGAAACTTGATTTTAGGAGGTGACTTTAATACGGTGCTGGACCCGGGGCGAGATAGATCCAGCTCAAGGACCGGAACAAGGCCGGCAGCGGCCAAGGTACTTAAGGGGTTTATGGACCAAATGGGGGGAGTGGATCCATGGCGATTTCTTAGACCTAGGGCTAGGGAGTTTTCCTCCTCCTCCCATGTCCATAAAGTGTACTCCCGGATAGATTTTTTTGTTTTGGGAAGGTCGTTGATCTCTCGGGTGGAAGAAGCTGAGTACTCGGCCATAGCGGTTTCGGATCATGCCCCACATTGGGTGGACCTGGAATTAGGAGAGGAAAGGGAGCAGAGAACACTCTGGCGATTAGATGTGGGACTGATGGCGGATGAGGGAGTGTGTGCAAGAGTGCGGGGGTGTATTGAGAGATACCTGGAGGTCAATGACGACGGCGAGGTTCCTGTGGGAGTGGTATGGGAAGCACTAAAAGTGGTGGTCAGAGGAGAGCTGATCTCCATTGGGGCCCACAAAAGGAAAACAGAGGCCAAGGAAAGGGAAAGATTACTGGGGGAGATTTTAAGGGTGGATAGGGAATTTGCAGAGACCCCGAAGGAGGAATTGTACAGGGAGAGGAGACGACTCCAGACGGAATTTGACCTTCTGACCACCAGAAAGGTGGAGGTACTGTGGAGGAAGGCACAGGGGAGGAGGTATGAATATGGGGAAAAGGCTAGTCGCCTGTTGGCTCATCAATTGCGAAAGAGGGCAGCAGCGAGGGAGATAGGAGGAATTAGAGACGAAAGGGGAGACACGGTGCGAAGGGCAGGAAAGATAAATGAGGTGTTCAAGACCTTCTATGAGGAACTGTATAGGTCTCAACCCCCAGAGGGAGAGGAGGAGATGCGGCAGTTCCTGGACCAATTGAGGTTCCCGAAAGTGGAGGAGCGGAGGGTGGTAGGCCTGGGGGCACCGATTGGGGTGGACGAGGTTATTAAGGGACTGGGAAGCATGCAAGCAGGGAAGGCCCCAGGACCAGACGGGTTCCCGGTGGAGTATTACAGAAAATATGTGGACTTGTTGGCCCAGCTGATGGTGAGGACGTTCAATGAGACCAGGAAAGGGGGGACTCTACCCCCGACGATGTCGGAGGCGACGATATCGTTAATTTTGAAGAGGAATAAAGATCCGTTGCAGTGCGGGTCCTATAGACCCATTTCATTATTCAACGTGGACGCCAAATTGTTGGCAAAGGTACTGGCATCGAGGATAGAGGACTGTGTCCCGGGGGTGGTGCACGAAGACCAGACAGGGTTCGTAAAAGGGAGACAACTGAATGTTAACGTGCGACGACTATTAGGGGTGATAATGATGCCCCCAGTGGAGGGGGAGGCAGAGATAGTGGCGGCAATGGACGCAGAGAAGGCATTTGATAGGGTGGAGTGGGAGTATTTATGGGAAGTGTTAAGGAGGTTTGGGTTTGGGAACGGGTTTATTAGCTGGGTTAGACTTCTTTATGGGGCTCCAACGGCAAGCGTAGTTACAGGTCGACATAGATCGGAGTATTTCCGACTATATAGGGGAACAAGACAGGGATGCCCGCTGTCTCCATTGTTGTTCGCGTTGGCAATTGAACCTCTGGCCATGGCGTTGAGAGACTCCAGGAAATGGAGAGGGGTGATTAGAGGGGGAGAAGAACACCGAGTCTCATTATACGCGGATGACCTATTGTTATACGTGTCGGACCCAGCGGGGGGGATGATAGAGGTTATGCGAATTTTGAGGGGGTTCGGGGATTTCTCGGGGTATAGGCTAAACATGGGGAAGAGTGAATTATTTGTGATACATCCAGGGGACCAGAGTAGAGAGATAGAAGGCTTGCCTCTAAGGAAAGTGGAAAGAAACTTCCGATACCTGGGGATTCAGATCGCTAGGAGCTGGGGAACCTTGCACAGACTTAATCTGACACGGCTGGTAGAACAAATGGAGGAGGACTTCAAGAGGTGGGACATGCAGCCTCTATCGCTGGCAGGCAGGGTGCAAGCAATTAAGATGATGGTCCTCCCGAGGTTCTTATTTGTATTTCAATGTCTCCCTATACTAATCACCAAGACCTTTTCTAATAAAATAGACAGGAGCATCACGAGCTTCGTGTGGGCAGGGAAAGTTCCGAGAGTAAGGAGGGGGTTCCTTCAGCGTAGTAGGGACAGAGGAGGATTGGCACTACCGAACTTGGGCGATTACTATTGGGCCGCCAATGTGGCAATGATACGTAAATGGATGATGGAGGGTGAGGGAGCGGCGTGGAAAAGACTGGAGAGAAAGTCCTGTAAAGGGACGAGTTTAGAGGCGCTGGTGACGGCGCCGCTACCGATCTCACCTAAAAAGTTAACCACGAACCCGGTGGTGGCGGCAACATTGAATATCTGGGGACAGTGGAGGCGACAGAGCGGGGTGCGGGGAGCCCTGGTGGAGTCCCCAATCAGGAACAACCATAGGTTCGCCCCAGGAAGAATGGATGGAGGATTTCATGCTGGTACCAGTTGGGAATTAGGCGGGTGGGAGATTTATTTATAGATGGGACTTTTGCGAGCTTGGGAGCATTGGAGGAAAAGTATAAGTTGCCCCGGGGAAATTTCTTGAGATATATGCAGGTGAGGGCGTTTACTAGACAACAGGTGAGGGAATTTCCGTTGCTCCCGACACAGGGGATACAGGACAGGGTGCTTTCAAGGGTGTGGGTCGGAGAGGGAAAAGTGTCAGAGATTTACCGAGAGATGAGGGAAGAGGGGGAGGAGTCGGTGGGCGAACTAAAAGGAAAGTGGGAAGAAGAACTAGGGGAGGAGATAGAGGAGGGTATGTGGGCTGATGCCCTAAGCAGGGTAAATTCCTCTTCCTCATGCGCCAGGCTTAGCCTGATTCAATTTAAGGTGCTACATAGAGCACACATAACGGGAGCAAGATTGAGCAGGTTCTTTGGAGTGGAGGACAAATGTGGGAGGTGTGGCAGGAGCCCGGCAAACCACGCACATATGTTTTGGGCGTGCCCGGCACTGGAAGGGTATTGGAAGGGAGTGACAGGAGTGATTTCGCGGGTGGTGAAGGCCCGGGTCAAACCAGGCTGGGTGTTAGCTCTATTTGGAGTTGCGGAAGAGCCGGGAGTGCAGGAGGCGAAAGAGGCCGACGTTGTGGCCTTTGCGTCCCTAGTAGCCCGGCGCAGGATCCTACTCATGTGGAAGGAGGCGAAACCCCCCCGGACTGGAGGCCTGGGTAAATGATATGGCGGGGTTCATTAAACTGGAGCAGATAAAGTTTGCCCTGAGAGGATCGGCTCAAGGGTTCACCAGGCGGTGGCAGCCATTTCTCGACTACCTAGGGGAACGTTAGAGGGAAGACAGATGACCAGCAGCAGCAACCCGGGGGGGGGGGGGGGGTGGTTTAGTTTAGTTTAGGTCAAAGATAAAGGGGTTTTGTTACTTGTGTATTGTTAAAAATTTCTGTATTGTTATTGTTGCGTTTGCTTTTTAAGAGGGGAAAATTGTTGTTTGGGAAAAAAATTTCAATAAAACATATTTAAAAAAAAATATATATATAATGGGTACTCCAGTGTAGAGGCAGCACTTGATCCCAGCAGAACAGATTCATGATAATTCAAAAACTAATTGACATTTTCTATCTATCTTTATCCTTATTGTAAATCCCAAAGTCTAGATATTCAAAGTTGTCATTTGATTAGTTGGCTAGTTTTGGAAGTCTATTCTGTGTGCATTCTATGGGATGAAAAAAACATTTTCTCAACTTCTGCCTGAGGCATGTTTATTTTCTATGAATGTCATTGAGTTTTGTGCTCCTAACCAATTTAAGTAACATGCTTGTACCAACATTATCCATTTGAATAAAATATATAGATGGTGTTTCGTTTTTTTTCAATCTGAGCAATTTCAGTTCAGAGTCCCTCTCTAAATCTTATGAAAAATGCCTAGAATTATTCTTGTTGCCCAACTTCAATCCTTGAAAAGCAAGCTCAACTGCATATGTTATTCCTAATGTACCTCATCAGTGACCTATTGGGTTAATGGAAAATGTGTGGCTCTAAATAAGCAATCGGAAACATTTGAAGAAATACAATATTTCAGGAAAAATATATTCCATTAAAAAACAAAAATTCAAGACGAAAGATCCATGGTTTACAAGGGAACTTGTAGATAGTATTACGGAATGTGGCGACTAGGGGCTTTTCACAGTAACTTCATTGAAGCCTACTCGTGACAATAAGCGATTTTCTTTTCATTTCATTTCATTAAAAGGTCCATGATGTTACGAAGACTAGTAGTAAGCCTGAGGATTGTGAAAGTTTCAAAAACTAGTAAAGGGTCGTCTAAAAGTTAATATAAGTGGGGAAAAATAGAATGAGTAAATTAGCCAATATTATAAAACATAAATATAAAAACGTATAAGATTATAAGAGCTTTTCCAACTATAAAAAGTGCAGCATCACATTTCCTTGCTTTTATACTCTGCCTCTATTTATAAATCCAAGGATTCTATAAGCCGCCTTAACTATTTCAACTTGTCTGGCCATCTTCAGAGAATTATGCACTTGAACCTCGAGATCCCTCTGCTCCTGTACTCCCTCAAAGGGGTACCATTGAGCCTCCCCATGTTTCTTCTCCCAAAATGCATTACCTCACATTTCGCTGCATTGAAGTTCATCTGCCAGCTGTCTGCCCATTTGTCAATGTCCCTCAGTGTCATCCTCACAATTCACTATTCTCCCTAGCTTTAGTATCATCTGCAGATTTAGAGATTGTGCCCTCAACACCACTTGTAAATAATTTATATAAATCGGAAAAAGCAAGGGTCCCTACACTGAGCTCTGGGAACACCACTTTCAACTCGTCTTCAGTCTGAGAAATGCCCGACTCTACTCTGTTTACTATCTCTTAGCCAACTTCTAATCCATGCTGCTGAGGACCCATCAGTCCCAAACATTTTAAATTTGCTAACCAACCTGCCATGTGGCACTGTATCAAATGCTTTCTGAAAGCCCAGATATCCAACTTCCACGGTATTACCTTCATCCACTGCCTGCGTCACCTCGTCAAAGAGCTCAATTAAATTTGTCAGATATGACCTGTCCTTGACAAGCTGACAGGCCTTAGTTTCCTGAGTTCTCTTTTGCCCCTTTCTTAAACAATGATGTCACATATGCAATCCTCCAGTCCCCCAGGACTAATTATATGTTCAGAGAGGCCTGGAAAATTTCTGTCAATGGGTCCGCAGTATGCTCCATTACTTCTCAGCAATCTAGGATGCACCCCATCCAGGCCTGGTGACTTCTCTACCTGGAGTGCTGCCAAACCTTTAAGCACCTGTTCTTTATCTATCACTATACTGCTTAGTTGCTGAACACCCACATTTTCAACAGGGCCATTGTCACCATCTTCTAATTTGGTAAAGACAGAAGCAAAGTACTCATATCACTGCCATATCCTCCGCTTCACTGAGCAGTTTATCCTGCTTGTCCGTTGTGTGCCCCACTCTATTCTTCACTAATCTTTTACCATTAATATGTTTGAAGAACATTTTGCAATTTGTTTTAGCACAGCCTGCCATCCTTTCCGCATGCTTCCTCTTAGCCTTCCTTATTCCAGCCATAGCCTCTGTCCTGCTTTTTGAGACACTGTTCCTGATTTCTATTGCTATTATTATTCTAGCATATATCAGATGCCTCTTATCCTTAGTCATCCAGGGTTCTCTAGCTTTGGATATCCCATATTTATTTCTCATGGGTAGGTACCTGGCTTGCACCCTATTCATCTCCTTTGAAAGTCACCCGTTTTTGATCACTGTTTTAGCCACCAAAATGCATTTCCAATCAACCTACTCCACTTCCAACTTTTAGACCCCTAAAACTTGCCCTTTTCCAGTCTGGGATCTTAATCCGTGACTGAATTTTATCCTTTTCCAACTTAATATCGAATCGTATTATATCATAATCGCTACTTTTAAAAAATATAATCTTTATTGTCACAAGTCGGCTTACATTAACACTGCAATGAAGTTACTGTGAAAAGCCCCTAGTTGCCACATTCCGGCACCTGTTTGGGTACACAGAAGGAGAATTCAGAATGTCCAATTCACCTAACAAGCACGTCTTTCGGGACCTATGGCAGGAAACCGGAGCATCCAGAGGAAACCCATGCAGACACTGGGAGAATGTGCAGACTCCGCACAGACAGTGACCCAAGCCCTTTTTCTTGCCCTTTGGGAGGCGACCATTTATTTGTTCACTGACAACACCGCCTTCCCTCACTTCCTTTACCCTATTCCCCATCTTCTCTCTTTTGTCCTCACTGGTACTTTTAGAACTAGGCCCATGAGTCAACCCGCCCCCATGCTGGTACAAGTTTAAATACATCATTCCCTACTACACTATTTACCCTCAGCCAGGAGATAGAAAGCATTCTTTCTGGTTGTATCACAGCTTGGTATGGAGCCTGCTCTGCCCAAGACCGCAGGAAACTACAAAAGGTCGTGAATGTAGCCCAGTCCATCATGCAAACGAGCCTCCCATCCATTGATTCTATCTATAATTCCCGCTGCCTCAGACAGGCAGCCAGCATAATTAAGGACCCCACGAACCCGGACATACTCTCTTCCACCTTATTCGGTCAGGAAAAAGATATCAAAGTTTGAGGTCACGTACCAACCGACTCAAGAACAACTTCTTCCCTACTGCGATCAGACTTTTGAATGGACCTACCTCGTATTAAGTTGATCTTTTCTCTACACCTTGCTATAACTGTAACATTATATCCTGAAGTCTCTCCTTCCTTCCCTATGTATGGTATGCATTGTTTGGACAGCATGCAAGAAACAGTACTTTTCACTGTATACTAATACATGTGACAATAATAAATCAAATCAAAAGATTGGTTCCATTTCAGTTCAGACGAAGCTTATCTCTTCTAAACAGCTTTCTCCTTTCCCAAAACTGATCCCAATGGGCCAAAGATCTAAACTCCTCCCTTTTACACCATCTCTCAAGCCATGCATTTACCTCCCTTTGTCTAAATGGTGAAGCTCGTGGCACAGGTAGTATTTCTGAGATTATTACCCTGAAAGTTCTACATTTCAACCTACTCCCTAACTCCTGAAACTGGTCCTGCAAAACCTCAAAACTGTCCCTCCCTATGTTGTTGGTTCCCACAACCTCTGGTTGTTAACCCTCACTTTCCAGAAGTTTGTCCAGCTGATCTGTTGTGTCCTGAACCCTTGCACCCGGGAGGCAGCAGACTATCATTGAAGAATGGGACTCATGTAGTGTTGGAGGCGTAGATGGAGCAGAATTTGTAAGACGCATCCAGGAGAGTTTTTTTAGAGCAGTATGTAAATAGTCCAACTCGGGAAGGGGCCATACTGGACCTGGTATTGGGGAATGATCCCGGCCAGGTGGTTGAAGTTTCAGTCGGTGATTACTTTGGGATAGCAATCACAATTCCGTAAGTTTTAGAATACTCATGGACAAAGACGAGAGTGGTCCTAAAGGGAGAGAGCTAAATTGGGGAAAGGCCAAGTATAACAAAATTCTGCAGGAGCTAGGGAATGTGGATTGGGAGCAGCTGTTTAAGGGTAAATCCACATTTGAAATGTGGGAGTCTTTTAAGGAAAGGTTGATTAGAATGCAGGACAGACATGTCCCTGCGAAAATGAGGGATAGAAATGGCAAGATTAGGGAACCATGGATGACGGGTGGAATTGTGAGACTAGCTAAGATGAAAAAGGAAGCATACATAAGATCTAGGCGACTTAAAACTGATGAAGCTTTGGAGGAATATCGGGAAAGTAGGACAAATCTCAAACGCGCAATAAAGGTGGCTAAAAGGGATCATGAAATATCTTTGGCTAACAGGGTTAAGGAAAATCCCAAAGCCTTTTATTCGTATATAAGGAGCAAGAGGGTAACTAGAGAAAAGATTGGCCCACTCAAAGACAAAAGAGGGAATTTATGCGTGGAGTCAGAGGAAATGGGTGAAATTCTTAATGAGTACTTTGCATTGGTATTCACCAAGGAGAGGGACATGATGGATGTTGAGGCTAGGGATGGATGTTTAAATACTCTAGGTCAAGTCGGCATAAGGAAGGGGGAAGTTTTGGGTATTCTAAAAGACATTAAGGTGGGCAAGTCCCCAGGTCCAGATGGGATCTATCCCAGGTTACTGAGGGAAGCGAGGGACGAAATAGCTGGGGCCTTAACAGATATCTTTGCAGCATCCTTAAACACGGGTGAGGTCCCGGAGGACTGGAGAATTGCTAATGTTGTCTCTTTGTTTAAGAAGGGCAGCAGGGATAATCCAGGGAATTATAGACCTGTGAGCTTGACGTCAGTAGTAGGCAAACTGTTGGAGAAGATACTGAGGGATAGGATCTATTCACATTTGGAAGAAAATAGACTTATCAGTGATAGGCAGCATGGTTTTGTGCAGGGAACGTCATGTCTTACAAACCTAATAGAATTCTTTGAGGAAGTAACAACGTTAATTGATGAGGGAAGGGCTGTAGATGTCATATACATGGACTTCAGTAAGGCGTTTGATAAAGTTTCCAATGGCAGGTTGATGGAAAAAGTGAAGCCGTATGGGGTTCAGGTGTACTAGCTAGATGTATAAAGAACTGGCTGGGCAACAGGAGACAGAGAGTAGTGGTGGAAGGGAGTGTCTCAAAATGGAGAAAGGTGACTAGTGGTGTTCCACAGGGATCCGTGCTCGGACTACTGTTGTTTGTGATATACATAAATGATCTGGACGAAGGTATAGGTGGTCTGATTAGCAAGTTTGCAGATGATACGAAGATTGGTGGAGTTGCAGATAGCGAGGAGGACTGTCAGAGAATATAGCAAAATATGGATAGATTGGAGAGTTGGGCAGAGAAATGGCAGATGGAGTTCAATCCAAGCAAATGTGAGGTGATGCATTTTGGAAGATCTAATTCGGACTATACGGTCAATGGAAGAGTCCTGGGGAAAATTGATGTACAGAGAGATCTGGGAGTTCAGGTCCATTGTACCCTGAAGGTGGCAACGCAGGTCGATAGAGTGGTCAAGAAGGCATACAGCATGCTTGCCTTCATCAGACAGGGTATTGAGTACAAGAGTCGGCAGGTCATGTTACAGTTGTATAGGACTTTGGTTAGGCCACATTTGGAATACAGCGTGCAGTTCTGGTCGCCACATTACCAGAAGGATGTGGATGCTTCAGAGAGGATGCAGAGGAGGTTCACCAAGATGTTGCCTGGTATGGAGGGTGCTAGCTATGAAGAAAGGTTGAGTAGATTAGGATTGTTTTCGTTGGCAAGACAGTGGTTGAGGGGGGACCTGATTGAGGTCTACAAAATTATGAGAGGTATGGACAGGGTGGATAGCAACAAGTTTTTCCAAGAGTGGGGGTGTCAATTACAAGGGGTCACGATTTCAAGGTGAGAGGGGGAAAGTTTAAGGGAGATGTGCGTGGAAAGTTTTTTACGCAGAGGGTGGTGGGTGCCTGGAACGCTTTGCCAGCGGAGGTGGTAGAGGCGGGCACGATAGCATCATTCAAGATGCATCTAGACAGATATATGAACGGGCGGGGAACAGAGGGAAGTAGATCCTTGGAAAATAGGCGACAGGTTTAGATAAAGGATCTGGATCGGCGCAGGCTAGGTGGATTGAAGGGCCTGTTCCTGTGCTGTAATTTTCTTTGTTCTATCAGTATCTTGGCTGCAGATTAGCCTGTCTATCCCTTGGATTATTGAGTCTCCCACTACTACAACCTTTGTAATCTGCCTACCAGCTTCCTCCTCTTTTCCCAGAGTAGCCTCCGGCACCATGGTACTGTTTCCCCACGAGTCATCTGTGCCTGATTCAGTCGTATTGCTCACTTCATAGGCATCTGAAATTTCATACCTGTTGGACAGCTCCAAGGAGCCCTGGGTTTCCTGGACCTGCTGTCTCTTTTCCTTACAAAGAATGTTCACCCGCTCTCCTGCCATCCCTATATTCCTACTTGCCTGCCTGCATGTCTATTACGATGTGAGGTTGACTCTTAAATGTCCTCGGGGATGAACAGCCAGCGACGTCCAGATCCCATGAATGAATTTTAAAAATGTGGAGTGACCAACCTCTGGTATGACTCTCTCCCTCTTCTATGGTGTGCAGTGAAGAGAGTCGCTGATCCAAATCAGCCACATGTTCAAGGACTGCTACCCTCTGGCACCTCTTGCAGATATGACTGTCCTGGATGGCTTGTGGATCCAAAACCTAACACATCTTGCATGCCACAAACTTCACAAGCTTTCCTAGAGACCCTGCTATCTTTACTGATCAAGATGGTGCACACTGAGGCTCTGGTGTGTCTAAGCCACAAACAATCATCTAAGAACATCTCTATGGTTTGAGGAAGAGGGAAAGTTGGAAACACTACAGCAATGTAATGTTTGGGACTTTACCGTTCTTTGATACTGGGTCCTCCACAATCCCCTTCCCAGTTGTGGTGAGCGCACAGACATCTCCCAGAATCCTCCTCAGTCGCTTTTTACCACCATCTTCTGTTGGATCAACAAGTTTCATACCTTCCAAAAAAATTCTGCTTTTCTATTCTTACAATCAAAGTGAATAATTTCAAACTTCCCCACATTATACTCATCTGCCATCTTGTTCTTTGACACTAGGTCCTCCGTGATTCCCTTCTCAGTTGTGGTGAGTCAGCCGACTACTCCCAGAATCTTCCTCAGTCACTCCTTCCTACCACCCTCTTGGATAGCCTTCCCCCTATTGAGCACCGGGTCCTTCTTTGCGATTCCCTTCTCAGTTGTTGTGAGCATCCGACTTCTTCCAGAATCCGCATCCGTCACTTCTCACTACCGCCCTCTGGTGGATCAACAAGTTTCATACCTTTTTAAAAAAAAAAAAATCTGCTTTTCTATTCTTACAACCAAAGTGAATAATTTCAAACTTCTCCACTTTATACTCATCTGTCATCTTGCTGCCCACTCACTTAATCCATCTCTTTGCAGCCTCTGTGTCCTCCTTACAGCTTATGAAGGAACACAGTTAGTCTGCAGGTGAAGCCAAATCATTAGGAAGTGAAATGGTATGTTGATCTTTATTGCACGATGATTGGAATGCAAGCAGGGGAGAATTTGCTACACTAGTATAGGGCTGTTTTGATTTCCATATCTAAGGTACGGTTTACAAAGAAGTGATATAAACTTAATTACACCAAAAGGTCACGAGATGAGTTGAAAATAACTTGCGTTTGTATCATGCTTTTAACATAGAACATAGAACAGATAGTGCAGAAGGAGGCCATTCGGCAAAATCGAGTCTGCACCGACCCACTTAAACCCTCATTTCCACCCTATCCCCGTAATCCAATAACCCCTCCTAACCTTTTTGGACACTAATGGTAATTTAGCATGTCCAATCCACCTAACCTGCACGTCTTTGGACTCTGGGAGGAAACCGGAGCACCCGAAGGAAACCCACGCAGTCACGGGGAGAACGTGCAGACTCTGCACAGACAGAGACCCAGCGGGGAATTGAACCTGCGACCTTGGTGCTGTGAAGCCACAGTGCTAACCACTGTGCTACCGTGCTGCCCAAAACATTGTAAAATGCCCCAAAGCCTTTTTAGGAGTGTTATCAAATAAAATTTGAGTAGATGACAAAGATACAGGGATAGATGACCAAAAATGTTAAGGAAAGTTACAGTAAATTTTAAAAATTAGAAGATTTGTTAAAAAGAAAAGATTTAAGCATTTCAGGTTGAAGTTACCCAAAAATCCTACTTGGTCAAATGTACACAAGAAAAGTACATTCTTGGCAACAACCCCTTTATAGCTTTTTAACCATAAAAACCCAGTCATACTATCCAAGTAATTGAATTGTTGTCACTTTAATAAAGGTATTCTGCAAGACTTCGCAAACACTTGGTTCAGCAACAAACTTTTTTTCAAAAGTTTACTCATGGAACCCAGATGCAAATGTTCCTCATCACCTCCGAACTCCCTTTTGAAATTCAACAGCTGAAAAACCAAGTTTCCCATTTATCGCATGATCTAACCTATTTAATTGTAACTCAAACCCACCGATACCTCATTACAAATACATAAATCTAATACCTTTAACCTTTCATCTCCTAGACCTCACAGACAACTTGTCTCCAGTAACCTTCCCGTTGTTTAACCCTGGACACACATACACGCACACACTTGTACAACTTTCACTACATACACAGAATGCCAACATAATCCCCCAAAAATGTTTTTAAAAACATCTCTAATCGCAGCAGGATGTGGAATGCACTGCCTGTGTTTGTGGTGAAGGCAAATTCAACTGTCTTTTAAAAGGGAATCTGATAGCATTTGGGGAGATTGCAGGCCTCTGGGCAAAAGATGGGGGACATGGAGCTAGGTCAATTTCTCTTGCAGAGAACTAGCACAGACCTGACTAAACAGCCTCTTTCTGTGCTGTAATGGTTAATGTTGCAGATAAACAATGTGTTGTAAACTATTATTCTAGTTTGTGAATTTATCCATCAGTTTTTGAATTTATCCATTATAAAGTATGTTTAAAGGGATTATTTGTACTGTTTAGAAAATTCATGGTTAGTTGTCCTCGGACTTCCAAAAAAGCCTTTTTACTGAAAGCGGTAATGTTTTGAAGAAGAATGAATAAAGAGGTGATGTTGAAGCTATTAGCCTGATCTTATAAGCTACATAATATAATGATGTGATTGAGGTACAAATTGGAACTGTCAGACACTTTTAATTGTGGACTGCATTAAGCCATTTCCTCCGATGTCAGTTATCATTCGGGCTATGATATTCTATCGATCAAAAATAAATCTAGATTTGGGTAAGCCATGTTGGCTGGGGTTCGTTACTGTGGGGTCTGTTGGTTATATTGTTGTGTTTTTGTTTTTGTTGAAATTTGATGTTTAAATTGTTAAAATTATAAATGCCTCGATAAAATAGTTTCTAAAAAAAAAATATACTAGAACTATTTTTCTCAAAGTCAAATGAATTGTTAAGGGCTCCCCACAAACTTGCTGTTCGACTCTTCACATACATTTAGTTACTGTACTTCAACATGCAGCCACTATGTTGTGTGGTTGAAAGTGATAGCCATTGTCTTCAGAGCAAGATACCACAGCAGCATTGAAATAAATGACCAGTTAATCTTTTTCTCTTGTTAGTTGATGTTGAGGTATTGGCTACTTTTTGAAAAGTGTTGTTTTGAAGAAAGGGGTTGGATAAATTCTTGAAAAGAAATATTGCAAGTGTTTCGGAAAGAGCCAGGGACTGGGGATAATTGGGTAACTCTTTCAAAGAACGGGCACATATGTGATGAGCGTAATAACTGCCTCCTGGTGTAATCTGAGAGATATGTGAAACCTTGGTGGGCTGTAACCAGATTGTGGGGGAACCGTCTGCAGAGAAACTGTTGGCTTACCCAGGCTGGTTTGACACCACTTCTGAACAGAATGCTTTTATGTTTCAGTGATTTTTGACTGCAAATTCGGTTACTTCATGAACCATTCCTTCTGACACGGTAGCATTGTGGATAGCACAATTGCTTCACAGCTCCAGGGTCCCAGGTTCGATTCCCGGCTTGGGTCACTGTCTGTGTGGAGTCTGCACGTTCTCCCCGTGTGTGCGTGGGTTTCCTCCGGGTGCTCCGGTTTCCTCCCACAGTCCAAAGATGTGCGGGTTAGGTGGATTGGCCATGCTAAATTGCCCATAGTGTCCAAAATTGCCTTTCGTGTTGGGTGGGGTTACTGGGTTATGGGGATAGGGTGGAGGTGTGGACCTTTGATGGGGTGCTCTTTCCAAGAGCCGGTGCAGACTCGATGGGCCGAATGGCCTCCTTATGCACTGTAAATTCTATGATTCTATTACCTTTTTATGGATGTGACACAATGAGATGATTATCTAAATAGATCCAACCTTAACTGCATCATGGAAGTTCTTGTTTGTTAATATTCCTGCAATTAATAATAATAATCACATATTGTCACAAGTAGGCTTCAATGAAGTTACTGTGCCTTCAATGAAGCCCTTAGTCGCCACATTCCGGCGCCTGTTCGGGGAGGCTGGAACGGGAATTGAACCTGCGCTGCTGGTCTTGTTCTGCATTACAAGCCACTGCATTTAGCCCACTGTGCTAAACCAGCCCCTTATATTAACATTGTATTCCACCTCTTAGCTGCCAAAGTGCTTTGAAGGTGAAGTTTTGAACCATCCAAGTACAACTCTGTATAAAATATGGCGTTCTACAGTATTAAGGTACTTGTAAAATAATAATGTAGAGAAACAACTTCCCAACTTTTCAAAATTATTGTACTTTAGACCTTAAAAAGATACTGTTTCCTGCGGTCAGCTGTGACCTTTTGTGCTTATGGTCGTATTAAAAGCTTCAAAACAAAAATTATCTTTTGGCACACTCCTATGTCTCGGGTGTTATGATCCATGGTGCTAAATAAAAGAGACATGAGCAATGCATTTGATGTTCCCAGATTCTATCAAATGCAGATGATAAAGTAGAAATTATTGGTTATGAAGAATATTTTTGTTCAAGAATAACTGAAAATATTTTGTAGAATTCTGGAATGTCTTGGCTACATTTGAGGTGACGACTGGCAGGTTGGTTCTGACACATTGCTTTATCTAACCCTCAAAGATTTTTATGTTGACACTTCCAACTTCTTTCATGTGCTGCCAGCACCTGACAAAGCAAGATCGAAGTTAAATGTACCAGATTTCAGGCCGGAGAGCAGATCAGGGGAAAAGTCCTCCGACCATCAAATACAAATACATCACAGTTCATGGAGAACAGGGTTTAAAATAGTATATGTGTGCTTATTTGCTCGAGGATTCTGATTTGAGTTGTTTAAAGAGTTTTTCTGTTAGAAATGCCATCTTTAATGTTCTTTTTGATAATTATTTGCATTGTGAATAATGAGTACCTCCGAGGCTTTAGCTAGGAGGGTCATTGAGTGTAAAATTATAAAGGGCGTGGCTACAACATCACAGAATTATACAGTGCAGAAAAAGGGCCATTTGACCCATAATGCCAATGTGCTCATACTTTGAAAGAACTTGTCTAATTTGTCCCATTCTCCTGCTAGCTTGGGAGCACTCTTGCCTCTGAGTCAGAAAGTTATGAGTTCAAGTCTCACTCCAGAGACTTAAACAAAAATCTAGGCTGACACTCCAGTGCAGTACTGAGGGAGTGCTTCACTGTCAGAGGTGCAGGCTTTTGGACAAAATGTTAAACTGAGGTCCAGTCTGCACTATAATGGAAAGGATCCCATGACACTATTTCAAAGGAGCGATAGAGATGAACATCACCAAAACATATATGATCATTCATCATTGCTGTTTGGAGGAGCTTGTTCTTAAACAAATTGGCTGCTATATTTCAAAAGTACTTCATGGGCTAAAAGCTCTTTATAATGTTACAATCCCAGTTCATATTAGAACTGGATGGGAAGATCGCAGAATGGAACCCTGGCTCAAAAGAGCATAACTTTTACGTAGAGACACAGAGCCATAGGATCGCTAATTAGTTTTAACAAACATAACATTTATTAAACATGAAAAGTTGGATTATTAGACAATATTCCTTTACTCTCCCATAGCTGAACAAGTATGCACATATTTTAAGATTAACATGGATTGCAAAGCACATCTTAAACTTAATAGTCTCATTACACACACAGTTCCTTTTTAAGTACACATAATGACTGTGGTAATACACTATTCTCTGAACCCAAGTGAATGTCTATGGATTTTTCCTCAAAATCCTCCCAGAAGATTCTTACACCATGAGCCACCGTGTCTTACTGAATTCCGGCTTTCAAATTCCACTTTCAGAGACCATACTTTCAAACCTTTTAAATTATGCTTTCCCTCTGCTGCATCCATCAAGGTTTCACTTTCCGGTTTTACACCTCTCCCTTCACGTTTACTTAGCCTTAAAGGCTTTTAAACAAACTCTGAGGTCCAGTCACCGATTTCCCCACTTATTTCAAATCATGTCTTCCAAACAGTAGTAATTTCTCACAAACCTTAGCACTACTGCAGATCTCTTTCTGGCCTCTCATGATTCACTCTGGTTGAGACTTCCTGAAAAACTCTAATAAATTAGTCAGACACGATTTCCCTTTGATGAAGCCATGCGGACTCTGCCTGATTAAATTATGATTTTCCAAATGTGCTGCTATTACTTCCTCAATAATTTATTCCAACATTAGATGTTGGGGCTAATTGGCCTGTAGTTACCCACTTTTTGCCTCCCTCCCAAATAGGGGTGTCACATTGGCAGTTTTCCAACCTTCCAGTGCTTCTCCAGAATTCAAAGATTTTTGGAAAATTACAATCAGTGCATTCACTATCTCTATAGCTATTTCTTTTAATATCCTAGGATTCAAGCCATCAGAGCCAGGGGACTTGTCTGCCTTTAGCCCCATTAGTTTGTCGAAGATGATGGAATTTAATTCCTCCCCTTTTTTCTTTAATGGGGTGTTCAAAGTATCTTCCACCGTAAAGACCGATGCAACATATCTGATTGACTCCTCTGCCATTTTCTTGTTTCCCATAACTATCTCCCCAGATTCATTTTCTTAGGGGCCTATGTTCACTTTGACCTCTCTTCCTTTTTATATATTTAAGGAACCTCTTTTATTGTCAGTTTTCATTTTCCTCACTAGCTTGCCCTCACCGTATATTTTCTGTCTCTGGGCGTTGCATTGATCCAAGACTCTTTGTATTTGTAGGGAAAATTTAATCTATATTTAGGAATCTTTACTGCTGGCCAGCACGGTGGCACAGTGGTTAGCACTGCTGCCTCATGGTGCCGAGGACCTGTGTTCGATCCCCCCCCCCCCCCCCCAAAAGATGTGCTGGGTAGGTGGAGTGGTCACACTAAATTGCCCCTTAATTCGAAAAAATAATAATTGGGTACTCTAATTAAAAAAAAAAGACAGATTGGTCATGCTAAACTGCCGCTTAATTGGAAAATAAAGTAAATTAAAATGCTATCTAAACAGCTTCCAAATCCTAAGAGAGGTGACCACCACTGGGTTTGAGGAAAAGTTAACTGGGGAAAAGGGGACTGGTGCAGTGATTATGGCGCAAAGAGTAGAAATAGTACAGGAACGAACTTCCATTTGTCCCCAAATAGAATCGGGGTCACTGATCCACAACAATAATTTTTGCATGTTGGTTATCCAGTAATAAAATAATAAATAATTGGGTATTCTAAATTTATCTTACAAAAAGGAATCTTTACTGTAACTTTCTCTCATGCTTCATTATTCAGTGGACTTTCTACCAGTTTCATGCAATGGTTAGTTAAATAAGAAAAAAAAATTATAAACTCTTCATTAAAGTGTTCATTAAAGATTAAGGCTGATGTACAAAATGATATAAATTCATATATAATTACTATTCACAAGCATGGTGATGAATACATTGCTTTTGTTCTTGCTAATTTGCCTTCCCTTCACGCATTGAAGATTATACTGTTTTTATCAAGTTGCTTGAAGCAACACTCAGAAAACTAGTGTGTTTTTAAATGAAACTTCTTTTTTTTTTAAACACAGACTTAGGAGCTTCATGAGATATTTGGACAGATGGCCAGGCCAAAAACGTGGTCAAAGACATGGGTTTTCAGGACCGTCTTGAAATAGGAAAAGAGACACGTGTTTAGCGAGAGATTTCAGAGCTTAGGCCCTTCACGTCTGAAGACAAAGCTATTAATAGTAGAGTGATTTTAAAATCCTGGTGACTGGTGAATGTATTTAATGCTAATTTGGTAGGACACAGACAGCAGAGGTTTGGATGACTTCAAATTCAGGAAGGGTTTAAAAAAATTCATTCTTGGGATGTGGTTGTAGCTGGCTAGGCCAGGGTACTTTGCCCATCTTGAATTGCCCTCGAGACAGTGGTGGTGGTGAGCTGCCGCCTTAAACCGCTGCAGTCCATGTGGTGTAGGTACCACTCACAGTGCTCTTAGGGAGGGTATGAAGGTCCTGCGATATAGTTCCAAGTTAGGATGGTGAGTTACTTGGACAAGAACTCCAGGCGGTGATGTTCACATGTGCCTGCTGCCTTAGTCCATCCGGATTAGTCCATCCGGATGGTGGTGGTCATGGGTTTGAAAGTTCCTGTTAAAGGAACCTTGGTGAGTTCCTGCAGTGCATCTTGTAGATGGTATACACTGCTGCCTCTGTGCATTGGTGGAGGGAGTGAATGTTTGTGGATGGGGTGCCAATCGAATGGGCTGCTGTGTCCTGGATGGTGTCAAGCTTTGTGAATGTTGTTGGAGCTGCACTTATCCAGGCAAGTGAAGTGTATTCCATCACATCCGGCACTTCTGGGTGAAGTTAGTTGGAAATGTTTCATCCTCGTCTTTTGCACTGATGTGAGGCTCTCCTATCATTGGGATATTTGCAGCGGGGTTGGTGTGCCCAAATATTAACACAACCAGCCATAAATACTGTGGTTACAAGAGCAGATCAGAGGCTGAGAATTCTGCAGTGAGTAACTCCAGTCCTGCCTCTCCAAGCCCTGTCCACCATCTACAAGGCGCCAGTCAGGAGTATGAAGAAGTACTTTCCACTTTCCTGCTATGTGCGGCTCAAGAAGTTCCACACCATTTAATATAAAGCAGTCCACTTGATCGATACCCAATCAACCACCTTCAACATCCACTCTTGCCACCAATTATGCATTATTTCAGCAGTAAGTGGACTGTCGACACGATGCACTGCAGCAACCCACCAAGGATCCTTCAACAGAATCTCCAAACACGTGACCTCATCACCTGGAAGTATAAGCATGGGAACATCACCAACTGCAAGTTTCACTCCAGGCTACACTTCATCCTGATTTGGAACTATGTTGGTGTTCATTGACTGTAACTGGACCTAAATGCTGGAACTTCATTGTGGGAGTTACTAGAACCATGGAAGTCCTACAGTACAGTAGGAGGCCATTCAGCCCATCCAGCGTGCACCATCCCTGGCCACGAAGGGACAATTTAGCATGGCCCATCCACCTAACCTGCATACCGTTCGATTGTGGGAGGAAACCGGAGCACCTGGAGGAAACCCACGCAGACACGGGGAGAATATACAATCTCCACACAGACAGTCAGCTAAGGCTGGAATTGATCCCGGGTCCCTGCTGCTATAAGGCAGCATTGCTAACCACTGTGCCGCCCACCTGCACCAGATGGCCTGCTGCGGTTGAAAAGGTGGCTCACCAACAGCTAGATCAATTAGGAAAGGAGTAAATGCTGGCCTAGCAGGTGATGCCCACACCTCGTGAAAAGAATAAAAATAAGGATGGGCATGGGTTTGGGAGGTGCTGATTCAGGATTTTGGAGAGGAAAGGGATATTGGAGATCAGCAGCAGTTTAGAAGGATTGAGGCGGTCTAAGGTTGGGATTTTTTGAGGAGAGGGTGATGAGGGGAAAATTGAAGTTGAGGGGTACCTGAAGACCAAGAACCTGTGACAATTTTTGCAAATATGGGAGCCGGGATTGGATATTGGGTGGTCGGCTGTTTAATGTGAACTGGATTATGGAAACGGGAGGTAGGCCTCATGGACAAGCTGAGCTTAAAGAGGCATTTGAAGCGATGAGAGGAAAAACTAGAGTAAGATCGGGGCTAGGCTAGGGGTGTGGGTGTGGGATAACCTTGGATGAAGTTGAACTCAGTGGGTTGGGGAAGAGAGGGAAATGGCAGAGGTACCTGATCGCACATGCCCTCAATTTTAGTGTGAAAGTCCATGAGCCATGAGCATATTGCACTGGGGTGGAGGAGTTTGGGAGGAGAGACTTTTAAAGGAGAGTTATTTTAGTTGAGACTTGCAGAAGTATTTTGAAGAGGTTGTCCAAATCTGCCAGCACTTGTCTCCTGGCTGCATCATGCTTTTGTTTTGTACTCATCGTCACACTGGTTTTATGTTGAGAGAAAACGCTTGGGTTTTTGGAATGTATGACATTTAATGTTACAATGCTGAGATTCTACCTGCAGGTTAATAAAGACTGTCATTGTCTGTCTGTATGTAGCCAATGCAGAAAATCTCAGCAGCTGCAAAACCAACTTGTTTTGCTTTCTGATGTAATACCAGCTGTTTAGTGACTAACTCTGTCCTGCAAATTTTGCATCTTAAAGATGGCGTTTTAAAAAGAAAAATTGCATCTTATTGAAAACCTGCTGGAAACATACTGTAGAATTTTAAAAACAGGAGCAGGTCAAAGATAGACCCTTGGTGGCACTGTGATAGTCACCACTAGTAGTATATTACATGTATTACAGTACTGCCCGTATAGTAGAGGTACAAGGGTAAATCCCTGCCTGCTGGCTCCGCCCAGTAGGCGGCGTATAAATGTGTGTGCTCGCCGGTGCTGCAGCCATTCTGGTCCCAGCTACAGGAGGCACCACATCTTGCTCAATAAAGCCTCGATTATTCCACTACTCTCGTCTTTGTGGTAATTGATAGTGCATCAGGCACCAAAGGTAATAGTGCAGGAGTGGGAAGAGAAGCCATTGCTCTGGTTGCAATTGGATAGGTAAGAATGGACCCAGATATGTGAAGTCTCACCCAGCTGGATTATGGAGAGGCTGCAGACAGGCCAAGAAGGCTGACGAGGCCCATTGGAACACTTGGGTCTGCAGGTTTACCTATTAGCAGTTCTATAGTTTATTATGGTCAATTTTTCTCTTTTGAAGTGTGCCATATTTAAATTTGAAACCTTGGTATTTGGTTCTCCCTTCAACCACTCAAAATTGATACCAAATTCCATCATATTATCATTGAGATAGTGCACCACTGCCAGTTTATTAATTCTGGGCGGCACGTTGGCAATGTTGCTTCACAGCGCCAGGGTCCCAGGTTTGATTTCCGGCTTGGGTCACTGTCTATGTGCAGTCTGCACGTTCTCCCCGTGCCTGCGTCGGTTTCCTCTGGGTGCTCTAGTTCCCTCCCTCAAGTCCCGAAAGATGTGCTGTTAGGTAATTTGGACAATCTGAATTCTCCCTGTGTACCCGAACAGGTGCTGGAGTGTGGCGACTAGGGGATTTTCACAGTAACTTCATTGCAGTGTTGATGTGAGCCTACTTGTGACACTAATAAAGATTATTAGTACATTGTTACTTATCACTTTATCCAATATGTGGCAAAGCATGTGTTCCTCCAGCTCTTGCCTTTCCTGAACCTTCGGAGGACGAACTGGAGTGTTCGTGGAAACAAATGGCGCAGACTCTGCTGAATGGCCTCCTGCTATTCTATTCTATCATTCTATGATTTGCTGCACCACCAGTAGTTCTGCTTCTGCTGTCTAGATCCCACGTTTTAGTATTCCCTCAAAATAGCTCTGCCTGTTTCCTGATCTTGTCCTCAAAAGACCTTCCTTAAACAAATCATGTGTTTCATCAAGCTATTGGTCACTATTCCTTTGGTTTTGCCTTGATCTTTTGCTTTCCAGATTACATTTTGAAGCCTGTTAGAATGCTTATTTGCATCAGAGGCTCTATGTAAATCTATTTTGTTGATTTTTATATATGCCAATGAGCTATTTAACTAATATTTACAAGCAGTGGACAACTCTGCTCCCATTCTTCTCTGATTATAGCCAGAGACTCATTTACATTTTTGTTACCTCGAGACCAGACTTGGCTTTTCCAACATACTTTAAACTGTCCTCTCTCATTTCTTTCCCCTGTAAATTGGGGCCAACCAAAATGCTGTCCACATTCTAATTCTCAAGTCCTGTTCATCTATCATTCCTATGTTTGCTGACATAAATTGGTTCCCAGTGAAGCAATGCCTTAAGCGTCCCTCCCTATCTTTGTAATCTCATGCAGCTCGACAAGCCTGTGTTCATTTAATTCCGGCCTCTTGAGGATCTCTGATTTTGATTGCACCACCCACCACATTGCTCGCGTGCTCTCTCTCTCTTAAGTCAGACCTTAAAACCTGCCTCTTCTGGTGTCCAATTTTGTTCTGTAACACGTGTGAAGTGCCTTGGGACGTTGTATTCATTAAGGTGCTTTATAACTCAAATTATTGTCATATAGCCTGTTCTGCATAAAATCATTGGAATTTTTGTGCTTTTCTTGATTATCCTCTACAGAGGAATGTTTTCACTTTGGAGGGTGTGAATCTTTGGAATTCTCTCCCCCAGAGGGTTGTGGAGGCTGAGTCATTGAGTATGTTGAGGACAGAGCAGTAAATTTCTATATTTTCAAGTCATCAAGGGATGTGGTTATAATGCAGAAAAATGGCATTGAAGTAGAAGATCAGCCACTGAATGGCTGAGTAGGGCTGAAGAGCTCGATGGTCTACTCCTTGTCTTTCCAGTGAGGCTAGAAATAGGAAGATAGAGCAGCTAAACACGTGGCTAAACAGCTGGTGTAGGAGGGAAGGTTTCCATTATCTGGACCACTGGGAGCTCTTCCGGGGCAGGTGTGACCTATATAAGAAGGACGGGTTGCATCTAAACTGGAGAGGCATAAATATCCTGGCCGCGAGGTTTGCTAGTGTCACACGGGAGGGTTTAAACTAGTATGGCAGGGGGGTGGGCACGGGAGCAATAGGTCAGAAGGTGAGAGCATTGAGGGAGAACTAGGGAATAGGGACAGTGGGGCTCTGAGGCAGAGCAGACAGGGAGAAGTTGCTGAACACAGCGGGTCTGGTGGCCTGAAGTGCATATGTTTTAATGCAAGAAGTATTACGGGTAAGGCAGATGAACTTAGAGCTTGGATTAGTACTTGGAACTATGATGTTGTTGCCATTACAGAGACCTGGTTGAGGGAAGGGCAGGATTGGTAGCTAAACGTTCCAGGATTTGGATGTTTCAGGCGGGATAGAGGGGGATGTAAAAAGGGTGGCGGAGTTGCACTACTGGTTAGGGAGAATATCACAGCTGTACTGCGGGAGGACACCTCAGAGGGCAGTGAGGCTATATGGGTAGAGATCAGGAATAAGAAGGGTGCAGTCACAATTTTGGGGGTTTACTACAGGCCTCCCAACAGCCAGCGGGAGATAGAGGAGCAGATAGGTAGACAGATTTTGGAAAAGAGTAAAAACAACAGGGTTGTGGTGATGGGAGACTTCAACTTCCCCAATATTGACTGGGACTCACTTAGTGCCAGGGGCTTAGACGGGGCGGAGTTTGTAAGGAGCATCCAGGAGGGCTTCTTAAAACAATATGTGGACAGTCCAACTAGGGAAGGGGCGGTACTGGACCTGGTATTGGGGAATGAGCCCGGCCAGGTGGTAGATGTTTCAGTAGGGGAGCATTTCGGGAACAGTGACCACAATTCAGTAAGTTTTAAAGTGCTGGTGGACAAGGATAAGAGTGGTCCTAGGATGACTGTGCTAAATTGGGGGAAGGCTAATTATAACAATATTAGGCGGGAACTGAAGAACATAGATTGGGGGCGGATGTTTGAGGGCAAATCAACATCTGACATGTGGGAGGCTTTCAAGTGTCAGTTGAAAGGAATTCAGGACCGGCATGTTCCTGTGAGGAAGAAGGATAAATACGGCAATTTTTGGGAACCTTGGATAACGAGAGATATTGTAGGCCTCGTCAAAAAGAAAAAGGAGGCATTTGTCAGGGCTAAATGGTTGGGAACGGACGAAGCCTGTGTGGAATATAAGGAAAGTAGGAAGGAACCTAAGCAAGGAGTCAGGAGGGCTAGAAGGGGTCACGAAAAGTCATTGGCAAAAAGGGTTAAGGAAAATCCCAAGGCTTTTTACACGTACATAAAAAGCAAGAGGGTAGCCAGGGAAAGGGTTGGCCCACTGAAGGATAGGCAATGGAATCTATGTGTGGAGCCAGAGGAAATGGGCGAGGTACTAAATGAATACTTTGCACCAGTATTCACCAAAGAGAAGAAATTGGTAGACGTTGAGTCTGGAGAAGGGTGTGTAGATAGCCTGGGTCACATTGAGATCCAAAAAGACGAGGTGTTGGGTGTCTTAAAAAATATTAAGGTAGATAAGTCCCCAGGGCCTGATGGGATCTACCCCAGAATACTGAAGGAGGCTGGAGAGGAAATTGCTGAGGCCTTGACAGAAATCTTTGGATCCTCACTGTCTTCAGGTGATGTCCCGGAGGACTGGAGAATAGCCAATGTTGTTCCTCTGTTTAAGAAGGGTAGCAAGGATAATCCAGGGAACTACAGGCCGGTGAGCCTTACTTCAGTGGTAGGGAAATTGCTGGAGAGAATTCTTCGAGACAGGGTCTACTCCCATTTGGAAGCAAATGGACGTATTAGTGAGAGGCAACATGGTTTTGTGAAGGGGAGGTCGTGTCTCACTAACTTGATAAGAGTTTTTCGAGGAGGTCACTAAGATGATTGATGCAGGTAAGGCAGTGGATGTTGTCTATATGGACATCAGTAAGGCCTTTGACAAGGTCCCTCATGGTAGACTAGTACAAAAGGTGAAGTCACACGGGATCAGGGGTGAGCTGGCAAGGTGGATACAGAACTGGTTAGGTCATAGAAGGCAGAGTAGCAGCAATGGAAGGATGCTTTTCTAATTGGAGGGCTGTGACCAGTGGTGTTCCACAGGGATCAGTGCTGGGACCTTTGCTCTTTGTAGTATATATAAATGATTTGGAGGAAAATGTAACTGGTCTGATTAGTAAGTTTGCAGACGACACAAAGGTTGGTGGAATTGCGGATAGCGATGAGGACTGTCAGAGGATACAGCAGGATTTAGATTGTTTGGAGACTTGGGCGGAGAGATGGCAGATGGAGTTTAATCCGGACAAATGTGAGGTAATGCATTTTGGAAGGTCTAATGCAGGTAGGGAATATACAGTGAATGGTAGAACCCTCCAGAGTATTGAAAGTCAAAGAGATCTAGGAGTACAGGTCCACAGGTCACTGAAAGGGGCAACACAGGTGGAGAAGGTAGTCAAGAAGGCATATGGCATGCTTGCCTTCATTGGCCGGGGCATTGAGTATAAGAATTGGCAAGTCATGTTGTAGCTGTATAGAACCTTAGTTAGGCCACACTTGGAGTATAGTGTTCAATTCTGGTCACCACACTACCAGAAAGATGTGGAGGCTTTAGAGAGGGTGCAGAAGAGATTTACCAGAATGTTGCCTGGTATGAGGGCATGAGCTATGAGGAGCGGTTGAATAAACTCGGTTTGTTCTCACTGGAACGAAGGAGGTTGAGGGGCGACCTGATAGAGGTCTACAAAATTATGAGGGGCATAGACAGAGTGGATAGTCAGAGGCGTTTCCCTGGGGTAGAGGGGTCAATTACTAGGGGGCATAGGTTTAAGGTGAGAGGGGCAAGGTTTAGAGTAGATGTACGAGGCAAGTTTTTTACGCAGAGGGTCGTGGGTGCCTGGAACTCGCTACCGGAGGAGGTGATGGAAGCAGGGACGATAGTGACATTTAAGGGGCATCTTGACAAATACATGAATAGGATGGGAATAGAGGGATACGGACCCAGGAAGTGTAGAAGATTGTAGTTTAGTCAGGCAGCATGGTCGGCACGGGCTTTGAGGGCCGAAGGGCCTGTTCCTGTGCTGTACATTTCATTGTTCTTTGTTCTTATGTTATGGAGGTATAACTTAAATTTCCAAATTTGTGAGGAAATGGCACGGAACACCAGAGTTAAAAATCATCAGCATTCTGCCTGCAACTGGGGGCAAAGTATTTTACCCTTGTACAATGCATCAAAGAAAATAAATTTAAAATCAGCAATTATATTATTTTGTTCGCAGTATGTGGACATGCATTTGCTGCCCGAGTCCTTCAAGGTGGTAGAGATCACAGTTTTGAAAGGTGCTGATGAAGGAGCCTTGATGAGTTGCTGCCGTGCATCTTGTAGATGGTATATACACATTGCTTCCATTGTGCATCAGTAGTGGAGGGGTTATACATTCTAAGTTGGTGGATTGTGTGCAAGTCAAGCAGGTTGCTTTGTCTTAGATGGTGTGGAACCTATGTCTTGGAGCTGCACTCATCCAGGCAAGTGAAGAATATTCCATCACACTCCTGACTTGTGCCTCTTAGACGGCGCACCGGCTTTGGGGAGTCTAGAGGTGAGTTACTTGCTGTAGAATTCCAAGCCTCTGTCCTGTAACTATAGTATTTATATGGCTATTCCAGTTCAATTTCTGATCGAAGGTAACCTCCAGAATGCTGATAGTGGGGGCTTCAGCAATGGTAATGCTATTGAATGTTAAGGGTTAATGATTAGATTATTTTTTGGGAGATGGTTGCCTAGCACTTGGGTGGTGCAAATGTTACTTGCCAGTTATGAGTCCAAGCCTGAATGTTGTCCAGGTCCCAATGCATAAGGCAAGGAAAGCTTCAATATCTGGGAGTTTGCAAATGGGCCAAACATTGTGCAATCATCAGCGAACATTGCCACGTATGACCTTATGATAGAAAGATGACCGTTGATGAAACAACTGAAGATTGTTGGGCACAAGGCACTACCCTGAGGAGCTCTGTCCAGCAGTGTCCTGGAGCTGAGATGACCGGCCTCCAACCAACACAAATACCTTCCTTTGTGCTAAGTATGACTCCAACGAGTGGAAAGTTTCTCCCCGATTCCCATTGACTTTCACCTCTTTGCTCTTTTGTTCATATTTTGACTAAGGCTGTAGTGAGGTCAGGAGCACAGTGGCCCTGGTGGAAACCAAATTGAGCATCATTGAGCAGGTTATTGTTGAGTAACTGCCGTTTGACATTGTTGACGGTTTCTTGGGTCACTTCGCAGATGATTGATTGGGTGCTAATTGGCCGGGTTGGATTTGTTCTGCGTTTTGTGGACAAGCCATACCTGTACAATATTCCATACTGCCGTGCAGGTGCCAGTGTTGTAGCTGTATTGGAACAGTTTGGCTAGGGGTGCCACTGATTCTGGAGTGCAAGTCTTTAGTACTATTACTGGAATGTTGTATGCATCCAATCCGCTGTGGTTTCTAGTGTTTTCAGCCATTCCTTGATATCACGAGGACTGAATCAAATTGACTGAACGCTGGGCATCTGTTCTGCTGGGGACTTTCAAGGACGCTAAGATGAATCCCCATTGGCCCTTCTGGTTGAAGATGGGTTTTTAAAAATTATAAATATAGTTATTATATTTTTGTAAATAAACACTAACAATATTCAAGGCAATTAAACATCAAATATATCAAAGTGACAGAGTCAAAAACTTATACATTTTTTAATCAAAATTGTAATCTAAAACTTAACCCCCCCCCTCCCCCCACCCCCAATAAATTGAACTCCCTAACAGTATCCAAATCTTTAAAAAGGAGATAAATGGTTGCCATCTCGGGTAGAACCTCCCCACTGACTCCTGTTGCTCGTTTTAGCCTTAGTTTACTTTATTCTTATTCTGTCACCTTTGCTCATGAGTCGCCAGGTATCTTTCAAATACCGCCACTTGGTTCAAGTCCAAGTAATGATTAATAATGCAACACACCGCTTAGTAAGAGTTAAATTAACGCTAATTTATTATTTACAGTAATTAATACTTATACAATAATCCTACTTCTAGACTACTACCTACCACTAAAGGCCAATACTTAACTTTGGAAATGGCCCACCAGGTCAGGGAAACGAATGGTCTTTCGAATTGGTTCTGAGCCTGCGGGATTCAAAAGCTGGTACAAGTCGATAGTCAGGAGTGCCTATCTGGTAGCGATCGCTGGAGTAAAACTTACGGTTTCTTGTAGAAGGGTCTCGAAGGTTGTGAGCAGGAAAAGAAGGGTCGAGTTGAACTTGGCCCCTATTCTTATAGTCCCAAGGGGCTTCCCGCCTCTCGGGGCGGACCTTGTACCTGGTCCCAAGTGATTGGACTTGTTCCCAATCACTTGATTCGATATGCTCCAATACTGGAGCGATTCCTTGATCGGGGGGTGGTCGTTTACCTTTTGTTTGTGTCAGCCCCTGCTGGGTCTGGGTCGGCTTTATGTTGTTAATTTGTAGCAATTGTTCCCAGGGATGGCTGATTAAAATGCAGATGGCTGGGTTGTTGTGATGTTGATGGCTGCAGGTATCGGTCTGGACTGACTTCCCCAGAGGCGAATACACTGTTTTACCTGCAGCTGTCCGTTTGAGTCCTGTTGGCTGATTTTCCCATCAGCCTCTTCTGTTCGCCATTTTAAATCGGAGTTTGACCATTCTAATCGGGAGTCAGCCATTTTACATGGCTACACCCCTGATGATATACTTAATTTTCTCAAGGTTCAGGAATTACAACATATCGCTCAACCAGGCGGAAGGACGAGGCATTGTGGGAGACCACCAGCCAAGCAATATTCGCCTCCTGGCCACTAAAGGGATAAAGGCGAGTACATCCGCCCCCACCCCAGAGTGAAATGTCAGTTAGTGAGAGACCCAAAATATTTTTTTTTTAATTTAGAGTACCCAATTATTATTTTTTTCCAATTAAGGGGCAATTTAGTGTGGCCAATCCACCTACCCTGCACATCTTTGAGTTGTGGGGGCAAAACCCACGCAGACATAGGGAGAATGTGCAAACTCAACACGGCCAGTGACCCCAGCACCGGGATTTGAACCCGGGTCCTCAACACCGCAGTCCCAGTGCTATCCACTGCACCACATGCTGCCCTGAGAGACCCCAAATACGGATACTAATGGGCATGGTCCAGAGCTATCCGAAGAATCTTTAAAATTGTATTTAAAAAGGAAACCCAGAAGTTAGCAAGTTTAGGACCAGACCAAAACATGTTGGTGTGGTTAGCTGGCACAATTGAGCAACAACCACATTGGTCTTCCACACCCTGGAAAATCACACTCAACTTCACCTTGGTCCAGTGCGTTCTGTGCATACTTTGAATTGGATCAGACTCAGTCGGGCACAGGAAGAAGTGTAGGGCTTCCCTCCAAGTCTCATCAGTAAATACAGGACCCAGTTCCCTCTCCCATTTTTCCTTCACTTCCTCCAGAGGGGCTGGATATGACGAAAGGATAAGGCCACACAGATCTGAAATAGGCCCCTTGCCAGACTGCGCCAAGGGCAAAATCCTCTTCAGCAAGGAGGAGGCGGGACTAAAGGAAACGAAGGAAAGAACTTACGAGAAAAGTCACGGATTTGAAAATAACGTAAGCAATTAGAGCTGGGCAACTGAAATTTGACAGCCAGCTCCTCGAAAATGGCAAAACTCGCCTCTACGAATAGATCCGCAAAATGCACGGTTCCTCTTGCCTCCCAAGACTTAAAAACAAAAGGTCCAGGTCCAAGCCCAAAAGCAAAATGAGGTAATTTGTGCAAATAGGGGCGAGAGAAGACGAGGAGAAAAGTTAAAATACTGCCGAAAACATCTCCAAATCCTGAGCGAGCAAATCGCCGCAGGATTTGAGCAAAAACCTGCAGTGGAGAAGGGACGCATTATAATGTGAATAGGTGCATGAGTGAGCCTCTATTCTGCCCCAGATTTAGTCAAGGTTTCTAAGCCACTGCACGATATTTTGAACATTGGCAGCTCAATAGTAAAACAAAAGATTCCGGAGGGCCAAGCCTCCTGATCCTCTGTCTCCTGAATCAGAGCGCTGCGGACTCTGGGACTTTAAAAAAAAAAAAGTATTATATTACAAACATGTATCAAAACAGGTTACAACGAATAAACACCCCGGCACACATACTTCCCAACAATCAACTATACAGACAGTCTGTTCAGATTTTTCCCCTTTTTCACCCCCCCTCCCCCGCAACGAACAGCCCTTCAAACACGTTCAGAAACATCCACCTTTCCTCAAACTCCCCTGAAGAGCCCCTTAACTCATACTTTATCTTCTCTAATCGCAGGAAGGCGTGCAGGTCACCCAACCAAGCCGCTACCCCCAGTGGCGATGCCGACCGCCACTCCAGCAAAATTCGCTGCCGCACAATCAGAAAGGCGAAGGCCACGACATCGGCCTTCCTCCTCTCCATGAGCTCCGGCTTCTCTGAAACCCCAAATATTGCCACCAAAGGGTCCGGGTCCACTTCCTCCTTCACTATCCTGGCTAAGACTGCGAACACTCCCACCCAGAATCTTCCCAATTTTTCGCAACCCCGAAACATGTGCATGTGAATCGCTGGCCCCCGCCCACACCTATCACACTCATCTGCTACCCCCTGAAAGAACCCATTCATTCTCACCCCAGTCATATGCACCCTGTGCACCACCTTAAACTGTATCAGGCTCATCCTTGCACAAGAGGAGGTCCCTTTTACCCTACGCAGTGCCTCACTCTGTACTCCCCAATTGATCTCCCCTCCCAACTCTCCTTCCCATTTCGCCTTGATCTTCACCACCCTCTCTCCTCCCTGCTGACTCTGGGACATTTGCCCACCCAGATGAAGCTGAAATCAATTTGATAACCTTAAAAAATGAGTTGGACAAGTAAATAGGACACACAAAGAGAAAAAGTTCTGGGAAGTATGTTCATTTTAATTATTTGGGTCCAACTTGCCAGGGACAGAGGGGAGGCTACTTCACCTCTGCAGATCTGCCCTGACACCTCTGATGAAGCCTGAATAATTTAACTTGTGAAGTGAAGCCCAGTTATGAACTACATGGACCCCCAAGTAGCGGCAGCTGGTATTAGAGAGAAGAAACGGCAACTAACTAAATTGGGTTCTTCGAGCAGGTGGATTCAGTGGAAAACACTCACTCTTACCGACGTTTAGTTTATAGCCGGAGAAGGTACCAAATGTAGAGAGCGTCTTCATTATGTATGCTATGGAGGGAGTCGGATCGATAATGTACTAAAGTAAGTCAGCTGCATAGAGCGAAACCCGATGTTCCACTCCATTCTGATAAATACCCCTCTGTTGATCAGAGGCCCTCAACTCTTTCGAGAGAGGCTCAACAGCCAAGGCGAAGAGCAGTAGGAAGAGAGGACAGCCATGTCCAGTTCCCCATCCCAAGGGAAAGTAATCTGCGAATACCGTGTTTGTACGAATACAGGCCGTGGGTGCATTATACAACAGGCGAATTCAGGAGGCAAATTTAGGGCCAGCTCCAAATCTCCCGAGAATCTAAAGTAGGTACTCCAATTCCATCCTATCAAATGCTTTTTCTGCATCCAAAAACATTAAAACCTCAGGTTCTGGGGGTGGAGGGGGAGGGGATGACATTCAGAAGGCGTTGAACATTGGCTGACAATTGTTGGCTCTTCACAAAGCCCAGAGTCTCAGGACCTTAGCTTTGACATCCGTATTCAAAAGTGAGTTGGTGGGTATGACCCACATTCTGCTGTGTCCCTGTCCCCTTTAAGGATCAAATAAATTGAGGTTTGGGAGCAGTGAACCCCAAGACAATGAGTCATTAAGCCTATCTATTATTAAGGCTATGAGCAGTGCCAAGAACGCTTTGTAAAACACGGCTGGGAAACTGTCAAGACCCGGGGTGTTACCACATTGCAGCAGCCCAATGCTTTAGATCTCTCCCGGGCACAATGGGGAATCCAGTTGTTGTCTCCTACTCTCTCCGATGGTCGGGATATGCAAACTATCCAGAAAGCTCGGCATACTAGAAAAGTCCATAGGGGCTCTGACTCGTACAGCTTATGGTATTATGAACTGAAAGCCACGTTTACCTGTAAAGGAGCGGAGACAAGCTTACCGTCTTTGTTGTTATGAATCATAGGGATCTTTCAAGAGGCTGTCAGCTCTCGAGAGGCTGTCTGCCGCTCGAGTTGGTGAGCCAGAAGAAGAATGGCTTTCTCCCCATGCTCGTAGAAGGTACCCCTGGAGTGCTGTAACTGATGCAGAGCCTGACTAGTAGACACCAGTTTGAATTGGAATTGTAACTTTTCTGTGCGTCACTAACTCCAGAGTTGGGGTGAGTGAGTATTGGAAGTTCATTTCCAAGATGGAGTCCACCAACCTCTATGGTGGCGTCCGACGTGAACTAATTTCCTCCCTTGTGACAGCCTTGAGAGCCTCTCATATGAAAATGAAATGAAATGAAAATTGCTTATTGTCACAAGTAGGCTTCAAATGAAGTTACTGTGAAAAGCCCCTAGTCGCCACATTGTATTCTTTTCGGAATTAAGATTACCGAGCCCCTGGCCCTACCATTAAAACTGGAGTGGAAAATCTGTCCCACCCAATT
Organism: Scyliorhinus torazame; assembly: GCF_047496885.1. Classification (NCBI taxonomy): domain Eukaryota; kingdom Metazoa; phylum Chordata; class Chondrichthyes; order Carcharhiniformes; family Scyliorhinidae; genus Scyliorhinus; species Scyliorhinus torazame. Next base: position 32,385,638 of record NC_092713.1, on the reverse strand, counting down.
ATTACCTTGGCCTTGTCTGGTCTTTTACACGCAAGTGTCGATGTTTCTCAAGCTCAACCGCCAAAATTCTGTTGAGCACTTTGGCCGTTGGTGGAGTGGCCGGAGAAGAAGCTGCCTTCGCCACCTTACCTCCAGTTGATACTTGGGAGGCTTCGGAGACTGTTGTTGAAATTCGGGCCGATTCGTTTCCGGCTTTGTCTCCCCTGGGCATCGCAGAGGTGAGGGAACTCTACCCAGGTGATTTCCAGGTTTTTCCCGGGAAGCTAAAGATAGGTGATGCCGGTAAAAAGGGTGAAAAGGTAAGGTTTCCAGCGGGAACCACCTCGTGTAGGTCTTCCCACTCACATCGCGACATTGGAAATCCCAGCCCTCATTTTCATCCAAATAAGCTGAAAGGATCTTAAAGGCTGAGGTTCCTGTTATCTCGCCCTTTGAATCTCCTTACCTTCCTGTCCCTGACCACTGACCAAATCAGAGGGCCCAGTCCTAAGAGGTGTGACTACCGCCTGGTGCAAAGAATCCAGGTAATTTTCCCCCTCCATGTAATTAGTGGGGTGCCGTAGGGTTCGGTCCTTGGAACACCATTGTTCACAATCTATATAAATGATCTGCAGGCAGGGACAGAGTGTAACATAGCAAAATTTGCAGATGATACTAAAATAGGTGAGAAAGCAGGCAGTGAAGAGGAGATACAGATTTTACAGACGGATATTGATCGGCTAGGAGATTGAACTAAAATTTGACAGATGGAGTTTAACATGGATAAGTGTGAGGTTATCCAATTTGGCCGAAAAACCAGAAAGACAAATTATTATCTAAATGGAAAGCAGTTTCAAAATGCACCTGGGCAGCGGGATCTGGGTGTCTTTGTTCATGAATCTAGAAAATCTTTATGCAGGTACAATATGTAATAAGAAAGGTAAATGGAATGTTAGCATTTATTGCAAAAGGACTGGAGTATAAAAGTAGAGAAGTGTTGTTGCAATTGTATAGGGTGTTGGTGAGATAACAGATGGAGTATTGTGTCCAGTTTTGGTCTCCTTATTTGAGGAAGGATGTGGTGGCATTGGTAGCAGTTCAGAGGAGGTACGCCAGATTGATTCCAGGAATGAAGAGGTTGACGTATGAGGAGAGATTAAATACTTTTACTTGCTGGAGTTTCGAAGAATGAAAGGGGATCTGACTGAGCTACATAAAATACTCGGAGGGACTGATGAAATAAATGTAGACCTTTTTTTCCCCTTGTGGGGCAATCTAGAACAAGAGGTCACATACAAGTTGAGAGGCGGTAGATTTAAAACAAATGAGGCACTACTTCTGTCATGAGGCTGCCCCATAGTGCGGTGGATCCAAATCATTCCGTGGTTTCAAGAGGGAGATAGATATATTTCTGTTAAAATGTTAAAAATGGGTTAAAGGGATATGAGGAACAGGCATGGAGGTGGATTTGATACCAGGAAGAGATCAGCCATGATCTGATTGAATGGCAGAGCAGGTTCAAAGGGCTGAATTGCCTACTTCTGCTCCTAATCCCTGTTTTCCTATGTTCTGTGGTGTGTTGCAGTGTCTGTAGTTCAGCCTCCAGCTCATAAACTCTGAGCCAAAGCTCCTCAAACATCAAACAGATGCAGATACGTTTGCTCTGGATCAAACTGGCATTCAGAAGCTCCCACATGCTGTAGCTATGACACATCACTTGTCCTGTCATCCTTAACTATTTAATTCAATTATATATTTTTTGCTTTTACGTATTTTATTAACCTTATCACCTTATCACCTCGCTTCGTGTTATTTCCAACCTCTCCAATTTCTTTCCTCCCAAAGTTTTGCTCATGTATTTGCTTTGTTTGGCCCCTTGTTCCGCATGTAACCAATCACTGTTTGTCGATGTACCATTTGCCAATGATCTCTGTTGATTATTCATTTTGTCTACAATGTACGTACTGTGTAAGTTCCCTCGGCAGTATTTTTCACTGTACTTCGGTACGTGTGCCAATAAATCAAATCAAAATCAAATCAACCAGTTGCTAGATTATTTTGAACCTTAGGAATAGACTAGGCTATAGTCACTTAGCAGATACTCACCAATCAGTATTCTCTTCTCATGAAGTATAAATTGTTGTTCCCTTTACATTTGTTAGTCTTGCAAATGTCCTGTTCAGTGCAAGGCAAAAAGCTTCAACCTGTCTCTCTTTTTAGCAATCCTCAAGTTCTGTACTACGAAAAGGCTATTATTTTTAATATTGCTCTTGCAGATGCTTTCCTGGTTTTCAATTGGAGAAAAATATGCTGCCTAAAATTTATGGCACATGTCGTCTTAATTTAAAAAAAATTACAATGGACACAAATGACGAGTTGAGTATATTTGCAGGTAGCGAGGTGGGATTATGATCAAGGTACAACCACCAATACACTCCATAGTTGCAGCATTCCGAGCTTTTTCTGAACTAAAAAACAATACCCAGATGCCTAAACTGGATCTGGTTTCACAGTATTATCTTTTAACTTTCTATTTTCAGTTTGTTGCCTGAAAGTTCAGATTCAGTCATATTAATCTTGTATATAGCCTTCTTAAAATTTTAATTTACAAAGTTGCGATTTGTATATGCAGAAGGAAAATGTTAGTTTCTAACTTCTGGTCATAAGAAAACCTCAAATTAAAATTTGCAAATGTTTGATCATAACATTCCTCACTCTCCCCAAATTTGCTCCTTTGTGTGCCATAACCTTTCATCCATTTTTATGTTGATATAAAGTGATGAGAATGAAAACTTATATTATTAAGACTGTGACCTGGTAGACGTATGGGGAATTTGGCATTGGCAACTTTGTATCTTTGAGTTGAGCATTATCGGTGTGGTATTGTTGGGAGATAGCTTTCCGAGAAAGAAGCTTCTAATTTTGACTGATATATTTTTAAGTGTCACTTTACTAGAGGGCCATTCAACTCTCGTATTTTTCAGACCTGTTTATTTTCAATTATGCTTGTGAGTTACATCTGATTGTGTGTGTGTGTGTCTCTCTCTCTCTGTGGATAGTTGCCCTCGCTTTGTGTTGTTTCCAACCTCTCCAATTTCTTTCCTCCCAAAGTTTTGCGCACACGCTGGGCTGTAGACCTTTTGGCATTGGTTGCTGTTTGCTAGTTTACTGAAGTGGTAACTCTTCTTTCACAAGCCTACAATCTGTATGCCAGAGGTGAGATTTGAGTGACTACCCTCGACATCAAGCCAGCATTTGACTGAATAAATCAAGCACAATTGAAATCAATGGGAATTATGGGGGGTGGGAAGCTCTCCACAGGGCTGTGTCATGTTTATTACAAGGAGGGTGGTTGTGATTGTTGCAGGCCAATAAAGTCAGCCCCAGGGCATTGTTGCAGGAGTTGCTTAAAGTTGTGCTCTGTGTCCATGTCTTGAATTGTTTCATCACTGATCTTCTGTCAATCAGATTGTCAGAAACAGGGAAGTTTGCTGATGATTGCACAATATTTGGTAGCATCTGTAACTCCTCGGGTACCAAAGCAGACCATGTCCACATGCAGCAAGACCTGTAGAAGATTCAGGCTTCCCATACCAGCCTCCCCGAACAGGCACCGGAATGTGGCGACTAGGGGCTTTTCACAGTAACTTCATTGAAGCCTACTTGTGACAATAAGCGATTTTCATTTTTCATTTTCTTTTTCTTTTTTTAAAAATAATTTTTATTAAAGGTTTTCATAAAATATCAATAACAAAATGAGAAAGAAAAAAGAACCCAACAGGGTTAAGTACAAAACACAATCTAAAAAAGCAACCCCCCAAACCCCTACCCCCCCCTACCTAAATAATAAATTAACATTAACACCCCGACTTAAGACAACAGGTGTATACACCCCCTCAGACCCTTCCAGTGTAAATAACATAAACAAAAATAAAGTAACCCCCCCCACCCCCCAAGCTGCTGCTGCCATTGACCAATGTCTAGCGTTCTGCCAGAAAGTCTAAGAACGGTTGCCACCGCCTAAAGAACCCTTGTACCGACCCTCTCAAGGCGAATTTCACCCTCTCCAATTTAATGAACCCTGCCATATCGCTGATCCAAGATTCCACGCTTGGGGGCCTCGTATCTTTCCACTGAAGGAGAATCCTTCGCCGGGCTACCAGGTCGCAAAGGCCAGAATTCCTGCCTCTTTCGCCTCCTGCACTCCCGGCTCCTCGGCCACCCGAAATATTGTGAGCCCCCAGCCCGGTTTGACCCTGGATCCTACCACCCTCGACACCGTCCTCGCTACGCCCTTCCAAAATTCCTCCAGCGCTGGGCATGCCCAGAACATATGGGTGTGATTTGCTGGGCTCCCTGAGCACCTAACACACCTGTCCTCACCCCCAAAGAACCTGCTCATCCTTGCCCCGGTCATGTGTGCCCTGTGCAGCACCTTAAACTGTATGAGGCTGAGCCTCGCGCATGAAGAGGAAGAGTTCACCCTCCCAAGGGCATCTGCCCACGTCCCCTCTTCGATCTCCTCTCCCAACTCCTCCTCCCACTTACCTTTCAACTCCACCACCGAGGCCTCCTCCTCCTCCTGCATCACCTGGTAAGTTTCCGAGATCTTCCCCACTCCCACCCACCCCCCCGAGAGCGCCCTGTCCTGTACTGTGTGTGGCAGTAGCCGTGGGAATTCCACCACCTGCCGTCTGGCAAACGCCCTTACCTGTAAGTACCTGAAGGTGTTCCCCGGGGGGGAGCCCCTACTTCTCCTCCAGCTCACCCAAGCTCGCGAACTTCCCGTCCACAAACGGGTCTCCCAACTTTCATATCCCTGCCCTGTGCCACCCTGAAAACCCTCCACCTGTTCTTCCTGGGGCAAATCGGTGGTTCCCCTGTAATGGGGTCCACTGCCCCCAAATTTTGAGGGCCGCCACCACCACCGGACTCGTGGTATACCTCCTTGGAGGGAGCGGCAGCGGTGCCGTTGCCAGCGCCCCCAGACTCGTACCCACACAGGACGCCGTCTCCAGCCTCTTCCATGCAGCCCCCTTCCCCTCCATCAGCACCATTTTTCATTTTCAAGTAATACTGGTGCCACGCAAGTGCCAGGCAATAACCATCTCCAGCAAGAGAAAATCTAAACATCACCCATGACATTCAATGGCGTTACCGTCACTGAATGCCTGACCATTAACGCGGCCGGGGGTTGCCATTGACTAAAAATTGAACTGGACCAGCTTTAAATACTATGGCTGCAAGGGCATGTCAGAGACTGTAAATCTTGTGGTGAGAAACTTACCTCCTGACTCCTCAAAGCATGTCCCCCGTCTTCAAGGAACAAGTCAGGAGAGTGATGGAATATAGAATGGGCTGGTTTAGCACAGGGCTAAATCGCTGGCTTTGGAAGCAGACCAAGGCAGGCCAGCAGCACGGTTCAATTCCCGTACCAGCCTCCCCGAACAGGCGCCGGAATGTGGCGACTAGGGGCTTTTCACAGTAACTTCATTTGAAGCCTACTTGTGACAATAAGCGATTTTCATTTCATTACACTATTCCTGTTCTCAATAGATGTTCATAAATGATCACTGTCCATCAGTACCTGGCTGTTTTTGCCTTCTTTAAGGTGCTCAGGTCCAGTAGCTGTGGTTCAGTGGCAGCAATCTCGCCCCTGAAGGTGGAGTTCAAGTGCCTCTCCAGAGACCTGAGCACTTAGCCGAGTGCAGCACTCTCCCCTCACAGATGATAGCACTATCTCTGAAGAAGAGTGATGGAGTTTTCCACAGTGTCCTGACCAACATGGATACCTCAATCAGCATAATTAAAACTGGTTATCTGGTGTTGCTCCGGTGTTTGTGGGACCTTGCACGCAATATGACTGCCATGTTTCTTACATAATTGACTGCACTACAACGCATTTGGGGATATCCTGTGGTCATGAAAGGCATGATATAGATACAGGTTGTTCTTCTCTTAATAGGTTGTCCTAACTAACTGCCACTGGCGATCTATAATCTGCTAAATTTATACATTTCTTTGCACTACAGCTGGTTATATGAAAAATAATGGCAGGGTAGCATTTTTAGGTTATTTTGCGTGTGTCGGCCCACGCGGTTGTTTAAGGAATGTTAAAGTGTTAAACGGTAAACTGTGAAAATTACAAATGCTTCAATAAAATATTTTCTAAAAAAATAATAATGGCATGGATGGCTTGGTTTATTGCTCCTCTGCCTCAAACTGAGGAGCCCAAAGAAGGAACTACTTCAGCTACGAAGTCTCCCCCAGCAGCCTGGGAATTATTTTGAGAGTTATTGTTTCTAACCCTTTCAGCTTTGGTAGCCATTCATTGCCAGTTTGCCGTATGGAGTCTTGTTATTAACTACTTTCAGGAGCCCCACTTGATGCTTTACATTAGGAAAATAAAAGCATTGTAAATCCTGCCAATGGGCCATTCTTCTGTTCTTGATGATCATGGACAACCTGAAAGAAGTACGGAGTTAGTAGGCCTGTGTCTTGAAGCTTGGAAACTGAACTGACTTTGCCATGAAGGCAAGGTCTGTGATTCAGAGGTCATATGAACTGATTCTGTTTTGAGGGGGAATTTGGAGTAAATGTGATCAAACTACTGGTAGCTATCTCCTTGTGATTGTGTAAGTGCTAGCTAAGTCATTGGGAGATGATGCTCGGTATGAGTCTTGCATAAATTGTGTACCTGTTGGAGCTTGGTGGTAGCATGTCCCTCAGGGACCTAGATCATCACCACAGTGGACAATGAGGTTTACACTAGTGTAAGAACTGTAGGATGATTGTGGCCTGCACATTTTCCTGGGAGAGGTTTGCCAGCAACTGCTCAACCAGAGGAGCACTCTCTCTGGTTGATAACCCAGGTGCCACAGTTAACTACAATGCTCCACTTCATTCTCCTTTGCAGATGCAGACCCATGTGATTCTACTCTCAGTCCCCCTCGCACTGGGCTGAATATCAACCCTGCCTCTTGAGACCAGGATGCCCATTTTTTGCCAATCCTCTCTGGTTTTCCTAACAGTTGGTGCTCTTCCATGCTGTGTGTCTCCATCAAGCAAGCACACAGCTGTGGTTAGGGCTTTGTTGCTCGTGTCAGCTGGGCTGTGGATGCGACTGATGTGCTTAATATCTGTCAAAGGAAAAATTCTAGAATCTAATATGAAGGAAGTTATCGCATGATACTTAGAAAATCTGTGTGATCAAACAGTCAACATGATATAAAATAGGACCAGGAAATGATGGAAAAATTCAGCAGGTCTGGAAGTATCTATGGAGAAAGAGTTAACGTTTTGAGTGCATTTGACTTTTAGTGGAGAGCAGGACTCGAAACATTTAACTTTTCTTCTCTCTCCACTGATGCTACCAGTTCTGCTGAATTTTTCCAGCATTTTCTGTTTTCCGATTTCCAGCATTTGCAGAGTTTAGAAATTATCATAGAAATTATCATAGAATTTACAGTGCAGAAGTAGGCCATTTGGCCCATCGAGTCTGCACCGGCTTTGGAAAGAGCACCCTACCCAAGGTCCACACCTCCACCCTATCCCCATAACCCAGTAACCCCACCCAACACTAAGGGCAATTTTAGACACAAAGGGCAATTTATCATGGCCAATCCACCTAACCTGCACATCTTTGGACTGTGGGAGAAAACCGGAGCACCCGGAGGAAACCCACGCGCACACAGGGAGGATGTGCAGACTCCTCACAGACAGTGACCGAAGCCGGAATCTAACCTGGAACCCTGGAGCTGTGAAGCAATTGAGCTATCCACAATGCTACCGTGCTGCCCTAGAGAATAATGAGAGGTGATCTCATTGAAGTATATAAGGGGGCTTGTCAGGGTGGATGCTGAAAGGATGTTTCCCCTAATTGGTGAGATTAGAACTAGGGGAGATACAGCTTAAAAATAAAGGATCTTCGATTTAAAGCAGAGGTGAGAATTTATTTTCTATGAGCGTCATTAGTCTTGGGGCTGGTTTAGCACAGTGAGCTAAACAGCTGGCTTGTAATGCAAAACCAGGCCAGCAGCGCGGATTCAATTCCCGTATCGGCCTCCCCGAACAGGCGCCGGAATGTGGCATCTCGGGGCTTTTCACAGTAACTTCATTGGTGCCTACTTGTGACAATAAGCTATTATTTTTATTATTATTATTATTCTGTGGAATGTTCTTCCCAAGAAAGCAGTGATGGCAGGGACAGTCAATGTTTTTAGGGCCTTATTTCATAGATTATCATAGAATTTACAGTGCAGAAGGAGGCCATTCGGCCCATCGAGTCTGCACCGGCTCTTGGAAAGAGCACCCTACCCAAGGTCAACACCTCCACCCTATCCCCATAACCCAGTAACTCCACCCGACACGAAGGGCAATTTTGGACACTAAGGGCAATTTAGCATGGCCAATCCACCTAACCTGCACATCTTTGGCCTGTGGGAGGAGACCGGAGCACCCGGAGGAAACCCATGCACACGGGGAGGATGTGCAGACTCCGCACAGACAGTGACCCAAGCCGGAATCGAACCTGGGACCCTGGAGCTGTGAAGCAATTGTGCAATCCACATTGCTACCGTGCTGCCTTGTTAGATAGATTCTTGGTGACAAGGGAGTCAAAGGTTATAGGGAGCAGATAGGAAAGTCGAGTTGAGATCACAATCATGGAGAAGTATAAATGCTAGTGTATATGACAGCATGAGATGGCCTGTAAGCAGACATATCTGATGAATGATGTGGGCTGCCACATGTTCCATTCCAGCTCATTTTGATATTTTTACATAGACAGATTTTATTATAAATGAGGGCATGAGGATGGAAATGGTTGACAGGAAGTGTGCGCAGATGTAAAATCTGTCATGCCAATAAAAGAATTGCTTTGAAGAGTAGGACAATAGAGGCCTAATGCATGGTCCGGAAACTACATTTATAAATCTAACATATTTCCCAACATAACTGACGTTGCAAGTTCAAAACAAAGCAATACTTCAGAAGGGCTATTGCTAATTAAGCTGATGGTATACTGTATAATGCAATTGTAATCTTTCTTTGTCAGGTGGCGACAGACAAGGTTGCAGAGAAGTTGAGTTCTACTCTCTCATGGGTGAAGAGCACAGTGTCTCACACTGTCAGTCAAATGGCTAGTCAGGTGGCGAGCCCATCTGCTTCGCTGCACACTACATCTTCATCGACGACTCTCTCCACACCGGCACTTTCACCAGAGTCACCATCCACTCTCAGTCCTGATGACTTGGAGCTTCTTGCTAAGCTAGAAGAACAGAACAGGTGGGTTCTGCCCTGAAACCTGAATAAAAGGTTTTTGTAAGTAAATTAGTTTTATACAGAAAGTTGAAATAAACTGTTAGAATTTCATTTTTGTTACTTTTATGGTTATTTTCATTTTTTAACCTTACCCAGTTTTGCCCACCGTGCAGGATATGAACAAGTGAGATCAGTGCTTATTTGTTGGAGCAGCTGGATGTTTGCATTCACATTACTTTCTCAGCAATATACAGCAAAATATCTGGAAATTATATCATTAGTATCAAATGTAATTTGAATGACTTGTGCTCTTGGGGCATGTAAAAATCATAGCTCATTTTTGCGTCTTGCTTGCAAATCCATCTGCAGGGCAGCGCTTTGCAGGATTTTCTGATTTGGCATTGGAATTTCAGGATTACAAAGAATTGGTAAGAAATCGCAAGGAGGTAGCACAGTGGCGCAGTGGTTAGCACTACTGCATCATGGTGCCGAGGACCCGGGTTCAATCCCGGCCCCGGATCACTGTCTGTGTGGAGTTTGCACATTCTCCCCGTGTCTGCATGCGTCTCATCCCCACAACCCAAAAGATGTGCAAGGTAGATGGATTGGCCACGCTAAATTACTCCTTAATTGGTTAAAAAAAAAATGGGTACTCTAAATTTATTTTTAATTAATTTCTCATAGCTAGTATGGCTATCCTGCACTTGTGGCACTTCGTTTTGAACTTTTAAAAAGCGGAAGTGTTTTCTCCATAATCTGCCATGTCCAACCCATTCATAATTTGAAAGACATCTGTCAATCACCTCTAAATCTTTCATTTTCCAAAGACAAAAGCCCCAGTTTGTTCAGGCTTTCCCAATAGCTGTAATCTCTTAGTTCTGGTACCATCCTTGTAAATCTTTTTGGTATTTTCTTTGGTGCCTTTATGTCCCTTTTATAGCACTGAGGCCAGAACTTAACACAGTGCCTAGTATGACCTGACTATGCAAGTTTAATATAACTTAATTACTTTTAAATTCTATAACCCTTAAAATAAATCCTAATGCTCTTGACATTTTAATTGCTTTGCTGATCTGCGGTGGTACAATTTTAGCATCTGTATCTCCAGATTCCTTTCAGTTCAGTTGACATCATCTCATATTTATGTTCGTTCGAGTTTCTTTGCTATTGAACTGCATGGGCTGCATGTTTTCTAATGTCTTTGAATATGTTGCATTCTTCCTCGCTGTCCCCAATGGGTGTGTGCTGCTCGTAAAAGCTTTTCAAACTCTCATCTTTAATTAACATGGGCTGCCAGTTAGCTGTTAGCTTTACAGCTAATCCTTTAGCTCAGATTGGTACCATCTTTAAATGTTCATATAGAGCTACTTATTCCTATGTTTAAATCACTAAGGTAAGACCTGGCATTGATCCTTGAGGAACGCTGCTTTCTACTTGCTCCAATATGGAAAACATCCCTTTGTCCCTACTCTGCTTTTAGCCAAAGTGTTTGCCTTGGTGCTGGCAAAATCATGTGGAGGGAGAGTCAGGCATTGACTTAGTGAGTTCACTTTATTCATGGCAATTTAATGCTATCCCAAAATTATCAGAGCATCCAATTTTTGTAAAAATGCTATGGCTTATCACACAAGGTTAAGGGGAGGATTTTCACTTGTTTGAACTCCAGATAGAGGAACAGGAATTTTATTTGCTTAACCTAGCTGGACTATGTGATAGTCGATTTTCACATTGTGGACAAACTGAAAAATTATGAACCTCACAAGGTAAGTTTTTACTTTCGGTACAAAGGATTTTCCTTTGAAAGAAAACTGAACATTACTAATATCTTGCCAAAATGTACGCTACAAATGTAAATCCCAGCAAGTTGATCATGTTGACTGGCATTCTTGTCTTTTTCTTAACTATACAGCAGTTAATCACACACAACTATTGCTCATAAAGAAATGTTTTAAATAAAATTCCGAATGCGAACAGTAGCCTAATCTAATTGATTAATTGTATTTTGTTTGCTCCCATATCCATTTATTTATGAAAATTTCTTCATTATTTGGTGAACGGTCCTTTATTTTGTAATCAGTGTGTTTATTCTTTTGCGATTTTATTGCTTTAAAGTATGGTAACTGATGTATGTCTTTTTTAACTTGCATATCTGTTGCTTAACAGCATTCATTGTAGCTAAACAGTTATTTTTACAAAAATAATTGGAGTGAGCAATGAGGCCGGTTGTGTGCATGCATCTAAGGCAGAGGGATAAGGCGATAAGGAAAAAGTCTCGGACGGATAACTGGCAAGGCAGAATTAAAGGTGTGAGTTTGACTAGATTTTACCAGGAGCACGATGCATTGGGAATTGTCTTTAAAATTGAATGGTTTGGGTTAGCTTTGAAGTCGGGAGCAGTGAGATGCGGAATTTAAGGCAGGACAAGGGGTTGCGGGGGTAGGAAATTACAGGGCTGCGTGATAGTGCTATGAAGTTTTTCATGTTGCATTGGCATCACAGTTTAATGAGGTCTTCAGCATATATTGACGTGTTTGAATGATATAACAGTTGTCTGGTTTGGGACATTAGGTGTTAGCTGGATAACCTAGCTGTGAACTATGAGAGGAAGGATGTTCTCAGGGTTTGGAAGGTTTGAGATCCATTGGTGGTGTGATGAATGTAGGAATTTCAGATTATATTCTATTATAAGAATTTGGTGAAGTAAGGGTTAAAAGCCTGGGTTAGAGTTTGTTTAACTGCTGCAGTCATGTTTTAAAATAAATCTTGTTGAAATATATCTTAGGAGCCAGGGGTTGCATCGTTAAAAAAAGCTTGGGCTAATGCAGTTTTGTTCTGATTAAGGGGAGTTAATTCGATTTCAGCTTGGTGAGATAATGTCATTGCTGGGTGGAGCTAAGGTATCAGGCTTTTTGAAAAAGTATTTTCAGTTCAGTCTGATCTGGCTGAAGCTGTGTGCACGTTGAAACAGTACTGCTCTCACTAAGTTAGTTAAGAGATAACTGTATTTAAAGCACTGCAGACTTGTCTGAGGACAGGGGAGGCTGAAACAAGGCATTTGAAACAGCTTTTGAAGACATACAGCTAGAATTTCTGACAGGAGTCAGATCTTTTCTGTAAAGCAGTATCAAGTCACTTTTGATGGAGAACTTTCTAAAATACCTACTTATTCATGATAACCGTTTTTGCATCCATCCATTGTGCAAACTGATTTGGTCATCCGCATCTCAACTGTCAAACAATGTCCGTATCAAATAATTTTCCTCATGGGTTATGTGCTTAAGTCCATCATTAGGTGGTTTACGATCCTTTCTCAGCCTTGCAGTCTCTCCACAGTGAGGACATTGGTTGTCGAGGATAGAGGTGATGACAGATTGTTGGCTGGAGCAGCTGCCCTCTCATTCCATCTGCTTCTGTTCTTTGGAAGGTCTATGCCATTTTGCAATTGTATATCTTTGATTTAAATTGCTAAAGAATTAGAAATGCTGCAGTGACATTGACAATATTGAATTCTTTACCCGTCAGTCTGGCCTCAATAAAACTCGAGATGGATTTGTAGGTATAGTATTATTTATTTTAACCAACTTGCAAAGCTGACTCGCTCCACAAAGATTCAGAACACAGAAGCTGACTCCTGGAACCCTAGAACCGAGTGAGGTCGGAGACCAAGAAATCTCTGCAAATACATTCAAATGGCATCACGTTTCACATACACGATTCCCATAGGTCATCCTATACACCTCCTGACCTGGCCATATATCCTGATTGGCTCACTTCGCATTCCTTAACCCTGGGCCTCTTGTTACCCAGCATCCTTTTCCCCATCCTCCTTGCCATGCTTTCTGAGTTCCTTTGTCCTTTGTGAACTCACTACTATCTATATTACTGTAACTAATATTTGAACTAACTATTTTATATCACATTCGTTTGTTCAATTCCTCATTCCCTCCTTTTATCATTTCATGATAACCTATATACCCAACCCGTAGCTACGGCCCCTCATCGAAGAAGATTTGTCGCTGCATTTCCAATTCCTGTTGCAGCCCCCCCGTCATCCGCTGCACCCTCGTGGATCCTAACAGCCAAGATTCTAGGGGCGTCTATCTGTTCCAGTGCACCCTGCATTTTACCCAGGTTTCCCTCAGTCCTAAATCAATTAAGTATATCTCCTGATAATCTACGTTCTAGTTGTACTCCCCTTCTCACACGCTCCGTCCTCTCTCTAGCCCCCCTCTCTCTCTCTCTCAAAACCTCTTCCTACCCTCTCCTCACGGTCTGACTTTACCTTTATGGCACCAATCTTAACACATCCAAAATCAAATTTACATGTACTCCAAAAACAAGGCAATGTCCATGCAATGTTCCCTTCCCATCGCCAGGACCAGTGCAATTGCTTCATGAGTCCTGCATTGTCCATTAACCCGATGACCTTCCATGAGTCGATACCATGTCCTCGTATATGGGGACGTCACCTCTGCATCAGTGAAATATCCTTGTTGTTTGGTTGGGGTTACAGGTGTAGATGATATTTCCCTTTCCATTTCCGTCGCCGATGTCACTCCAAGCGAGGCTAGGTCGAAGATTACACAGGCGGTGCGTAGCCACCCCATCATGCTCCACACCTGTAAAACAGTGCTGGGGAAGGGAGGCAGGTTAATCTGTCCAATAAAATGAGGCCCATTATCAGAACTTAACTGAGCTGGTATTCCGTACCGGGGAATGATTTCCTGTATCAGAACTTTAACCACAGTAGCAGCTTTATTATCATCCACAATGATCAAAACATATTTATAACATTAACACCTTTCCAACTCCATGTAATCCATTTAGAGCGTCTCAAAGGGACCACTGGGCAACGGGGTTTGCCCCATACCATAAGGGATACCTATGCCGGTGTTATATTGCTGACAAATCAAACACCGATTACTGATACTCTGGGCCAGCCCCTGCATTTTAGGTTGCCACCAAGTGTCCAGCAACAAATCACTAGTCCCCCGAGCCCCACAATGAGTTGCAAAGTGTACACATTCGATGACCCATAAAGCCAGTACATCAGACATACAAGTCTGATGTGCTGGCGTGGTCCATAAAGAAGAAACAGAATCATATGTGCAACCTAACCGTTTCCACATTTGTTTATCACTCTCAGGAGCGTCCTCCTGTAACCTTATGACGTCTTGGATGGTTGGCATTGGCTTGTCAGAGGCGGACCTATTTATTGCAGAACGTTTAGTCTGACGTAACATTTGAGGCACCATCACTTGCTGAATTTGCGCGGCTGTCTGCGCTGCACAATCTGCTCGTTCATTACCAACGTCAACTGGGGTCTTACCGTTTGTATGGGCAGCGCATTTAATGATGGAAATCTGAGCGGGCATAAGGAGGGCCTGCAGTAGGTCATTAACTAAACCCCGGTGTGATATTTCCGTGCCGGCCGAGGTAAGGAATCCCCTATTCTTCCAGAGCTGTGGGTTGACATATCCCAAAACGTCACGTCCCAGGTGATGTTGAAGTTGAGTGTTAATCGTTTCAGGGACCCCAAAATATTTTATGAAAGTGCCGCCTGGCATGACTTGAAGTGCGTACTCTGTTGGGTCTGAATGATCCACTGCCTTCCTTACCATAGGCCCCAGATCCTTGGCATGGTACTGGTCGTGGAGCTGACGTGTAACATGAGGGCCTACAGAAGCTGACTGTGGCCATAAATATGGTGGTATTGTAACAAAATGGGCTGTACCTTCTTTTCCCGTGACTGTGGCTGTAATCCTGACTGGTCATTTGGTCCCAATTAACGGCCGGTATTTGTCCTCCAATTCCCTGTTCTGTCCGGTTCTGTCATAGGCCAGGGTAACGTGGTGCAGTGAATGTTCAATGTCTAATGTCCACCACTGGGGTGTGATAGAAATATAGCACTGTTGTCTCATCCTCCATGATTGAACCGTTACCCCTTCGTCTCCGCACTCTAGCTGTAGCTGCAAGATACACAGTAAATCTCGGGCCAACAAGTCACAGTCCAATCCAGTAGTCACCACAAACTGATGATCTGTAGACTTATTCTCATAAGTGACTGTCATAGGTTCAGAAATAGGATACTCACACACCTGTCCTTGGAACCCTGACAAATGCTGGGTGTGGTCGGATAGTGGTAGTCGAAGTTCTGATTGCACCGAAGACATGGCTGCTCCAGTGTCGATTGCAGATGGGTGATGTTGATCTCCTATCTGCAGAGAGATAATAGGTTCCCTGTCCGATTGGAGAGTCCTTATGACTAAATTAGCTAGTCAATCTTGTGTTGGGAAGGGGTTTGCCTGGGAGAAGTCGGTGTACCTCGTCTGTCCTCCCCTTGGTGGGTACCCCCTCCTTTGGGTCGGGTAGTCTCCTTCTGCTGCCCATCTTTAAAAGGGGCATTCCTGATGCCAGTGATCTGTACGGCCACAATTAAAACATGCATTGTTCCCTCTATGTCTGCCCCATCCTCTTTTCCCAGTAGACCAATGGCCCCTCAGAGGGGTTGTAAAGCTGTTGGTGCATACGGTGCATAAAGAGGGGCTGAGGATCCATTTGGGTGGGTTTGATATCCTCCTCCGTATTGATCCATCCACCCAAGGTCACAATATTGGGGTTCCAGCTGGTAAGCCACTGTATCTGCTGCTGGTTGGGGTCTCAGATCATCCTTTTTCATTACATACTCAGTCTTCATTTTTGTAACTGAGTCTCCTTCCTGGCCTACACCCTCCTTCCAATAAAATCTGACTGCCCGGGCCATCTGGGAAGGGTCGTTCTCTGTCCAATTCATGTTATTACATTTCACGGCAGTAGCCACAGAAGGTGGTAGGCAATGCATTAACATAGCACAATATTGAGGGGAATTCTGTCCATTTTGGTACAGCAAGTCGCCTGACTGCCCACGGTAGATTTCATTAAAACGTTCCAGAAATTCCTCTGGCTCCTCAGTCTTTTTAGGTTTGAGGTCTAAGATAGCAGAGATGTTTATGGGCTTTTGAAATGAGGCATTCAACGCTTTCAGGATTTGTGCCTGTCTATCATCGTCCAAGGCATTGGCTTGCTGAAGTGCGGCATGGCTAGCATAATTCAAGTGGTTGAGGTGTCTGTGGTGCTCTGCTGGGGTTAAAAGCTGCTGGACTAGGGCTCCGAGGTCCCTAGAATCAGCTTGATAAACTGAGATGATAGTTCTCAGATAGTCCACGAAAGAAGCAGGAGATTTCTTCCTGTCTGGGATTGTAGCCAGTATAGCCATTATCTCACTGGGTCTCCATGGGAAATAAACGTCTATCGTGGGCTAGGCTGCTGCTGTTGCAGCATCAGGGTTGGGTATTTTCCTAATTGGCAACTGTCTCAGAGTCTCACTAGGGGGAGCTTTAGCGGATTCCTCTGGCTCTTCAAAGACTTTGACGTTCTTCCCTTCCGATAGCGGGAGCTTTGGCTCCTCAGAACCATTCCCGTCCTCTTTCTTTGTTCTCATACTTTTCTGTCCTAACATATCGGTCTTAAGGGATCTAGGTGGTATGCGTAATTGTTTTTGGATAGGATCAGGCCCCTCTCTCATTGTCCGAGATCAGGTCCTGGAGCTAACTGGGCTTGTGGAACAGAGTTCCCCTTCTCTAATGGACGGTGAAGGTGCAGAAATAGGACCCAAACTATCAACCAAAGGGACTGGAGAGGCTGGCATGATTTGAATCTGGGGAGCAGTGACTGGATATAAATTATGATACCCTGGTGGTTCTGGAATTAGTGCAGACAATGCTACTGGTGCAGTCAGGACTCTACCCGACATGGTCCAATTCTCTAGGTCATCATCTGCGTCTGTCAATGCAAGGCCAGCCATTGAACTACTTAGCCCGTTTTTTAAACTCGAGTCTGCCCCGCTAGGTGTCTCCCTCTCTTTACTTGCGCGTTTTTTTTAATGTACACTCCTTTTTCAAGATCTCCATAGTTTTCTGGTTCCCCCCTTCACTAATTGTAATCCCCATTTTAAGGGCATTTTCTTGCCAACTTGATAACATTATCTTATCCCTCTCCTCTTGACAATGTTGCCTCCATAATCCAATTAACTCTTTGGCTTTCATACTTTGGCTCTTTTTCCAGATTTCACCCTGAATTTTCTTAATGATGTCCAGATTTTTAGTGCCCCCTCGTGGCCATTCGTCACCCAATTTCTTCCTTAAAGTTGCTGACATTTTTCCAAAATCCCTTGCTTTATCTGGATAAATATCACACAATATTTGCAATGAACTGTTTGGATCACTCGTGTTATCCAAGCAATTCCCCGTAATCTCAAACTAGTCGTCAAGATTGCGTTGTTCACCACTACAGCTCAAGGATGCAATTTTAGCTTAATCAACTATAGTTTCAAAAACACACGTGGAACTGAACCATCCTTCCGATGTCCCATCAATTCCTCAATCAAAAACACACGTGGAACTGAACTATCCTTCCGATGTCCCATCAATTCCCCAATCAAAAACACACGTGGAACTGAACCATCCCACCAATGTCCCATCAATTCCCCAATCAAAAACACACGTGGAACTGAACCATCCTTCCGATGTTCCATCAATTCCACAATTAACCCAAAACTGAACTATCAATATTATGATATCCTATCAGTTTAATTTTCTAATCCCCAGACTGACCTTTGATTTCGTCAAGACGATCTTTCCGTACCAACTGCGGGTGACCAGACCAATCAGACCATGAGAAGAGGGGAAAATCAATGTGGTCATTTTCCAGCTACTCACATTGTGGGCCCATTTCCACTTTCCTTGTCCAACAGCCGTCTAATTCTGACTTCGCAGCTGACCGTCTGGAGAAATCCCGGGTTACAGCACCAAATGACAATATTGAATTCTTTACCCGTCAGTCTGGCCTCAATAAAACTCGAGATGGATTTGTAGGTATAGTATTATTTATTATAACCAACTTGCAAGGCTGACTCGCTCCACAGAGATTCAGAACACAGAAGCTGTCTCCTGGAACCCTAGAACCGAGTGAGGTCGGAGACAAAGAAATCTCTGCAAATACATTCAAATGGCATCACGTTTCACATACAAGATTCCCATAGGTCATCCTATACACCACCTGACCTGGCCATATATCCTGATTGGCTCACTTCGCATTCCTTAACCCTGGGCCTCTTGTTACCCAGCATCCTTTTCCCCATCCTCCTTGCCATGCTTTCTGAATTCCTTTGTTCTTTGTCCTTTGTGAACTCACTACTATCTACATTACTATAACTAATATTTGAACTAACTATTTTATATCACATTCGTTTGTTCAATTCCTCAACAGGACTGCAACATCAGGACAATTTTTGGCAATTTTTATTTCTCATACTTTCAGAGAAATGACGCTGACAAAACAATTTTTGCTGGCTTGTCTTTTAAAATCTTGGTCCAATTGATTTATCAGCTAAACTGGCCTGAAGTTAAAGTTCAATTTTTGCTTTTTAAAAATAAATTTAAAGTACCAATTTTCTTTCCAATTAAGGGTCAATTTAGTATGGCCAATCCACTTGCCTTGCACCTCTTTAGGTTTGTGGGGGTGAGACCACGCAGATACAGTGAGAACGTGCAAACTCCACGTGGACAGTGACCCGGGGCCGGGATAAAATTTGAGTCCTCAGCGCCATGAGGCAGTTGGCTAACCACTCCGCCACCGTGCCATGCCGCCCCTTTAAAGTTCAATATTGACTTGAATAAGTTGTACTGCGGCCAGCTTTCTGACCAAAACAAAATGTCATCCAGTGCAAAAATAACATTTTGGAAGAATCACTTTGCATATGCATTATTGGTGTGTGCCTTTTGGGCATTTTATTATAAATGTAAATAAAAGATGTAATAACTCTAGTGCATGACCTATATCCTTTTATATTGACCAATAACCTGAAAAATGGAGCAGTCCTGAATAGTGCATGCATGAAAAAGTGATATTTCAGCCATGATTTGTTTGGTTTCTTCCCAATATTGTTGCTTGTGACTAAAGAACATTGTGTGCCATTCCATGATAGATGCATGCCGTTTTGATAATAGTACAGGTTATGTGTGTTTTAAGAACTTGTCTAATCTTTTCAGCACGCAATGTAAACTCCGTGTTTGCCTCTGCAAATGATTAGCAGCAGGTTTGAATTAGAGGCAGTTTTCTGGGGTTTTTTTTTTTTTTTGAACAACACAAATTGGGGATCAGAAAAACTAAGAATTGTATATTCAAGTAAAGTAAACTTTTTAAAAACGTTAAGTGCATTTAATAAAGTTTGAAGAATGCTCTGTGATGCTTGCCTTGGATCTGAAATTTCATGTCACCATGGTCATTTTGGCCAGAGTACACATTGGAAGTTATGATTGCTGAGAAATCCACCAAGTAATACACTTTAAGGTAAAAATCTTCTGCGCAGAGAATTGATTAATTGCATTGTTCTTTGTGATCTAAACAGCAGCTTTTCACCATTGTAGTGAATGGAAAGATAAAATCACTTTATTAGGAAAGAAGGAAGTGCTGAGAAAAATCAAAGTTGTCAGTCAAACCTGCATTCTAAGACAATGGAGACCTTTGTTTTCAACACCACAGCCCTGTTGGGAGATAGTAACCGAAGTAGGATTGTTCCTTGTACCTCATCATAAGCAAAAGGAGAGCAGATTTTTTGTGAAAGTAACCTTCGTTTACTGCTGTAAACTACCTAACTGCCTGTTGTATATGATTGCAAACGGTGCGTGAGCTCCCCCATGGCTCAGTACTGTGATTGGTTGATCCATTCAGATCAGAAAGGTCTGACCTTTAATCTATGCTTACTGAACTGATCTCAGCTGTGACAAAGAACTTAATGATGCAGTTGGTCTCTATCCCTGGTTTAAAGATGAAAAGGACATCCGAGGTTCCTGCTGTTCATTGCAATTGGCAGACCTTTGCGAGAAATTGAATATTGCTGAAAACTGATCTTTTGTCAAGGCTTTTCGTCTTGCACTCCTCAGTCCAATAACCAGAGTACCAATGTCAGGGGCAACAACAGCATTATACTGTATGAGAAGAGAATGCTGATTGGTTGGCATGTGGACGCATTGGTAGAGGCATTGCCATGGAGAATGCTTAGTTAATGGTGACTGACAGTTAACTGCCAAGCATTGTTTGAAAATTTAAACCAGGAGCTTGACCCTGGTCAAGGCATTTCCCTGAGGAATGAACCAGCGAATAGCTAACACTTATTTTGATCAGCTGAAACAGGCACAATGTGTGTACATGTTCTTTCTGTCTGCAAAGAACAGGGTCTTCTTTAACATATGTAGCTTCTATTGCATGCAAATGCACCACACTGAGCCTGGCTGACAATCTTAAATTGGTTGTCAGCGTAACTTTTAGCACGCTGAGGATTACATAACAAATGCTGTCCAATCACAGAATTACATCAAATAGAATTTACAGTGCAGAAGGAGGCCATTCGACCCATCGAGTCTGCACCGGCTCTTGGAAAGAGCACCCTACCCAAGGTCAACACCTCCACCCTATCCCCATAACCCAGTAACCCCACCCAACACCAAGGGCAATTTTGGACACGAAGGGCAATTTATCATGGCCAATCCACCTACCCTGCACATCTTTGACTGTGGGAGGAAACCGGAGCACCCGGAGGAAACCCACGCACACACGGGGAGGATGTGCAGACTCTGCACAGACAGTGACCGAAGCCGGAATCGAACCTGGGACCCTGGAGCTGTGAAGCAATTGTGCTATCCACAATGCTACCCTGCTGCCCTAATGTTTGGCACTGTGTTTTCAGTTTTGCAAGCATGGACTGGTTGGGTACAGTCTGTACCTTGCCCATTGCGAATAGTGGAAGGGACGTGATATACACCAGTGATATTGGCCACTAACAGGATGCTGCCGTCAAGACAAAAAGAGGTTCCACCTATCACACAAATGAGTAATATGATATCGCAATTTCAGTGCCATTGTGATGCTAGGGATATAGACCATATGTCTCAAAAACTGGCAGATCAAACAGCATGTCTCTTCTGCTGTTCACAGCAGGCAAGGTACAGACCATAACCAACTAGCCTGTGCTTGCATTTTTCAGCCGAACTCTATTTCTTGCCATTTACAATCAACAGCAGGAACCCTGGATATCTTTTCCATTAGCCTATCTACCTAGTATCACAACGGCACTGAAATTCATACATCACATTTCTCATTTGTGTGATAGGCAGAACGTCTTTTTGGGTTGACGGCAGCATCCTATTAACGGCGAATGCCATTTGTATTGCTATGCAGTAGTACATCCCTAAGACTGGCAGATTATATCAAACAGCATGTACCTTCCACTATTTGCAACGGGCAAGATATAGTACCCAACCAACCCATGTTTGCAAAACTGAAAATATGCTATCCAACATTAGATGTGATTTTGTGACTGGACAACATTCGCTAAATAATCTTTATTGTGCCAAAGATTATGCTGACAACCAATTTAAGATTGTTAGTCAGGCTCAGTGTGGTATATTTGCATGCACTGGAAACTACATATATTACACAGAACCGTGTTCTTTGCAGACAGAAAGAACAGATGCATACATTGCGCCTGTTTCAGCTCAACAAAATAAGTGTTAGCCATTCGCTGGTTCATTCCTTGGGGCAATGTCCAATCAGAATTTGACCAATCAGAGTCAAACTGTCTCGTTTAAATTTTCAAACAAATGCTTGGCAGTTGACGCCAGTCACCATTAACATTGCATTCTCTATGGCAATACCGCTACCAATCAGAGTCCACTTGCCAACCAATCAACACTCCATTCTCCTACAGAATAGTGTTGTTGTTTCCCCCTGACATTGCTATTCTTGCGTTTGTCTTGTGCTCAGCAGGGCAAAGCTTCGACAAAATTATTTTTTCACTCCATTTTGTACTGCCAAATGACGATTGCAAAAAATATTTATTCTTCATTGGGCAAGGACAAAAATTAACCTCACCATGTTGTACCACTGTCTTGTTCGCACATGAAGAATGGCACCTCAGAGGGAGAACTATATATTCACATGATTTGTATTTTACAACATAGTGTTTATGAGCGTATAAAAATGAGTTAGTGAGCAGTATAAATTTCAGGAAAGACTCATTTGGAACTTGAGCAGTAGCCCCATCAGTTAAACATTTGAAGCAATATTTATTCATTGTTTTTTCTGTTTATTTACATAACTTATTCAAAGCCATTAATATTCATAGTTTTCAGCTCGTCATATACTTAGGGTAGAAAATTAGAAAAACTTGCAAGAGAATCTCTGGGAGCAGTACCACAGTAGGAATAGGTCATTCACCCCTCCAAACCGGTTCCATATAGAATTACATAGGATATGCAGCACTGAAATAGGCCATTTGGTCCAATCAGCCAACATTGATGTTCATGTGCCAGTTGAGCTTTCTCATTTAAATCTACTATCGTAAAGGGGCAGCATGGTGGCACAGTGGTGAGCACTGTTACCTCACAGCCCCAGGGTTTGATTCTGATCTTGGGTGACTGTTCTCCCAGTGCCTGCGTGGGTTTCGTCCGGGTGCTCCGGTTTTTTACCACAGTCCAAAGATGTGCAGGAGAGGTGGCTTGGCCATGCTAAATTGCCCCTTAGTGTCCAAAGATTAGGTGGGGTTACAGGGATGGGGTGGGGGCAGTGGGTCTGGGGCGGTGCAGACTCGATGGGCTGAATGGCCTCCTTCTGCACTGTAGGAATTCTGATTCCTCTATCTCCTTTTTCTTCAGTATAACTTGTCTATCTACCTCCCGCTGAAATGCACTTATTATTTGCTTCAACCACTACCTGTAGCAACGAGTTCCACATTCTTGCCATTTTTGGGGTAAAGAAGTTTGTTCTGAATTTCCTATTGGATTTTTTGGTGAGTATCTTACATTGATGACCTCTAGTTATACTTTTCCCCACAAGATGAAATATTCACTAAATCCACTGATCAATATTGTTCAGAATTTTGATGACCTCTATTCCTCAGCCTTCTCTTTTTGAGGGAAAAGTGACCCAACCTGTTCCTTTCCTGATATGTATACCCAAGCTGGTCTGACATCCTTGAATGTTTTTCTCTGTGCCCTCTCCCATTCCTCTGTATCATGTTTTATGACCTAGCATCTAGAACTCAACATAAACTGTGGTTGAACCAAGGTTCAATTAC
Organism: Scyliorhinus torazame; assembly: GCF_047496885.1. Taxonomy (NCBI): domain Eukaryota; kingdom Metazoa; phylum Chordata; class Chondrichthyes; order Carcharhiniformes; family Scyliorhinidae; genus Scyliorhinus; species Scyliorhinus torazame. The sequence goes on along the minus strand of NC_092713.1, from coordinate 32,362,225 downwards.
TGATCTTGCCTGACCTGTATCTTAACTCTATCCTTAGCTCCATATTCTTTTATACTCTTGTCTGGAAAATGTCCATCAATCTCTGATTTATGAATTGAGCTAGTGCCTATTACTTATAAAATAGGGGCTGTTTAGCACAGGGCTAAATCGCTGGCTTTGAAACCAAGGCAGGCCAGTAGCACGGTTCAATTACCGTAACAGTCTTCCCGAACAGGCGCTGGAATGTGGCGACTAGGGGCTTTTCACAGTAACTTCATTTGAAGCCTACTTGTCACAATAAGCGATTTTCATTTCATTTTCATTTCATTTCATTTTATTGTGCGACAGAATTGCATACTTACACCACCTTTTTATGAATGGGGTATAATGTGAGTAAAAGTGAAATTGTCCATTTTGGCAGGACGGATTTTTAAAAAGCATATTATCTAAATGATTGCAAAGCTGAGGTGCAGAGGAATCTGGGTGTTGTATTGCATGAATCACAAAAGATGAGTATACAGGCGCAGCAAGTAATAATCAGGAAAGCTAATAACAAGTCATAGTTTATTGTGAGGGGAATTGATTCCACAAGTAGGGAGGTTCTGCTTCAGTTGTACAGGGCCTTGGTGAGACCACATCTGGAGTACTGTGTACAGTATTGGACTCCTTATTTAAGGAAAGATGTAAATGCACTAGAAGCAGCTGAGAAGATTTACAGGTTGTCTTATGAGGAAAGATTGGCGAGGTTTGGTTTGAACCACTAGAGTTTAGAAGAGTAAGATTTAAACTTTGAAGATCCTGAGGGGTATTGACAGGGTGGATGTGGAGCGATGTTTCCTCTTGTTGGAGAATCTAGAACTGCGGAATCACTGTTTAAAAATAAAGGGTCGCTCATTTCCAACAGCGATGAAATAATTTTTTTCTGAGTGTCGTGAGTCCCTTCCTGGAAAGGCGGTGGAAGCCGAGTCTTTGATTAATTTTAAAGCAGAGCAAGATAGAGATTCTTGATTAACAAGGGGGTGAAAGGTTATTGGGAGTAGGCAGTTAGTATGCTGCTCTGAAAAGGATATGCCATGACATGAGACATCTTGCAGCCTTGGCAGAAGTTAATCCAAAACATCTACACACAATGGCCAAAGTTAAGTCGGTGTTTGAATTGAAAACTTTCATCCAAATTAATCCAGCAAATATTTCCAGAAAAACCAGGATGCTTGAAAATGTTTCATTCCTGTTCTTCAACTTGTTTGACAAACTTCTTTTACTAATCTAGACTTCAGAGTCTAAGAGCCAATTTCCTCCAGATCTCGACAATAGACCTATAAACTAATTGTAAAAAGCACTTGTGACGAATGCGTTAAATTATCCTGAACGAGAGAAACAGTTTGGATGTCACCTGCTCCGTTGACCCATGTTGAACTATTTGAAGGTATAATTGATTTCAATAAGTACACGATCTGTTGACTAGCGAGTGAGTTGTGGATAATTTTTCTGTCAAATACCTGAAACCAGTTGGAAACTCGTTCTTGATGTTTTGCTGAATGTTGTCCTGCTCAAATAACCAGTTTTGAAAGTAAATAAAGTATTAACTGAAGTAGCTGGTGTGAAGATTTCTTGAAAGGGTCTTCATTTAATGCGATTTGAACATTTAAACAAATATTCTGTTCTGAGCTGAAATAAATCATTATGCACTCGGCATCTTTTTCATTAATAGTTAGTGTTGCTCTTATTAGCCTTAGTTTTATTAGCTCTAATTATGTCACCTTTGCTCACGAGTCGCCAGGTATCTTTCTGATACCGCCACGTGGTTCAAGCTCTAGTTATGGTTAATATGTCAGCACACCACTTAGTAAGATTAAAATCAACGGTCATTTATTATGTACAGCAATAAATACTTACACAATAATCCTACTTTCTATATCACTACCTACCACTACTGGCCAATACTTAACTTTTGGAAATGGCCCACCAGGTCAGGGAAACAAATGGTTTATCGAATTGGGTCTGGCCTGCAGGATTCAAAAGGCTGATACAGGTCGATGGCTAGGAGTCTCTTATCGGGTAGCGATCGCTGGAGTCAAACTTACGGTTGCTGGTCGATGGTTCTTGCGAAGGTTGCGAGCAGGAGAAGAAGGGGGAGAAGGGTCGATCTGAACTTGGCCCCTATCTTTATAGGTCCCAGGGGCTTCCCGCCTCTCTGGGCAGACCTTGACCCTGGTCCCAAGTGATTGGATTTGTCCCCAATCACTGGGTTCGATATGCTCCAATAATGGGGCGATTCCTTGATCGGGGGGTGGTCCCCTTTCTTTGTCTTGGCCACTGCTGGCGCCGAGAGGTCTGGATCGGCATTCAATTGCTAATATGTTGCAATTGTTCCCGGGGATGGCCGATTAAACTGCAGATGTCTGGGTTGATGTGCTGCTAATGGTCGCAGGCATCGATCTGGGCCGACTTCCCCAGAGCCGAATACACTATTCTGTCTGCAGCAGTCCGTTTGTGCCCTGTTGGCTGCTTTTCCCATCAGCCTTTTCGGTTAGCCATTTTACATCGGGTTTTGGCCAAATTAATCGGGAATCAGCCATTTTAGGTGGCTACAAAGGGTAGACAGTTATTGAAGTTCATGAAACTGCAATGTGAAACAAAATGTCAATATCTATTAGTAAATGAAATTCCAAATTGAGTTCTTTGAGAAGGTGATAAAACAGGTGGATGAGGGTAAAGCAGTTGATGTGGTGTATATGGATTTCAGTAAAGCGTTTGAGAAGGTTCCCCATGGTAGGCTACTGCAGAAAATACGGAGGCATGGGATTCAGGGTGATTTAGCAGTTTGGATCAGAAATTAGCTAGCTGGAAGAAGACAAAGGGTGGTGGTTGATGGGAAATATTCAGACTGGAGTCCAGTTACTAGTGGTGTACCACAAGGATCTGTTTTGGGGCCACTGCTGTTTGTCATTTTTATAAATGACCTGGATGAGGGTGTAGAAGGATGGGCGAGTAAATTTGCAGATGACACTAAAGTCGGTGGAGTTGTGGACAGTGCAGAAGGATGTTACAAGTTACAGAGGGACATAGATAAGCTGCAGCGCTGGGCTGAGAGGTGGCAAATGGAGTTTAATGCAGAAAAGTGTGAGGTGATGCATTTTGGAAGGAATAACAGGAAGACAGAGTACTGGGCTAATGGTAAGATTCTTGGTAGTGTGGATGAGCAGAGAGATCTCGGTGTCCATGTACATAGATCCCTGAAAGTTGCCACCCAGGTTGAGAGGGTTGTTAAGAAGGCGTACGGTGCATTAGCTTTTATTGGTAGAGGGATTGAGTTTCGGAGCCATGAGGTCACGTTGCAGCTGCACAAAACTCTGGTGCGGCTGCATTTGGAGTATTGCGTGCAATTCTGGTCGCTGCATTATAGGAAGGATGTGGAAGCATTGACAAGGGTGCAGAGGAGATTTACCAGAATGTTGCCTGGTATGGAGGGAAGATCTTATGAGGAAAGGCTGAGGGACTTGAGGCTGTTTTCGTTAGAGAGAAGAAGGTTAAGAGGTGACTTAATTGAGGCATACAAGATGATCAGAGGATTAGATAGGGTGGACAGTGAGAGCCTTTTTCCTCGGATGGTGATGTTGAGCACGAGGGGACATAGCTTTAAATTGAGGGGAGATAGATATAGGACGGTTGTCAGAGGTTGGTTCTTTACTCCGAGAGTAGTAAGGGCGTGGAATGCCCTGCCTGCCCCAGTAGTGTACTCGCCAACACTAAGAGCATTCAAGTGGTCATTGGATAGACATATGGACAATAAGGGAATAGTGTAGATGGGCTTTAGAGTGGTTTCACAGGTCGGCGCAACATCATGAGTCGAAGGGCCTGTACTTCGCTGTAATAGAACATAGAACGATACAGCGCAGTACAGGCCCTTCGGCCCACGATGTTGCACCGACATGGGAAGTCAAAAAACAAAAGCCATCTAACCTACACTATGCCATTATCATCCATATGCTTATCCAATAAACTTTTAAATGCCCTCAATGTTGGCGAATACACTACTGTTGCAGGTGTAGGGTATTCCACGGCCTCACCACTCTTTGCGTAAAGAACCTACCTCTGACCTCTGTCCTATATCTATTACCCCTCAGTTTAAGGCTATGTCCCCTCGTGCTAGCCATTTCCATCCGCGGGAGAAGGCTCTCACTGTCCACCCTATCTAACCCCCTGATCATTTTGTATGCCTCTATTAAGTCTCCTCTTAACCTTCTTCTCTCTAACGAAAACAACCTCAAGTCCATCAGCCTTTCCTCATAAGATTTTCCCTCCATACCAGGCAACATCCTGGTAAATCTCCTCTGCACCCGCTCCAAAGCTTCCACGTCCTTCCTATAATGCGGTGACCAGAACTGTACGCAATACTCCAAATGCGGCCGTACCAGAGTTTTGTACAGCTGCAACATGACCTCATGACTCCAGAACTCAATCCCTCTACCAATAAAGGCCAACACTCCATAGGCCTTCTTCACAACCCTATCAACCTGGGTGGCAACTTTCAGGGATCTACGTACATGGACACTTAGATCCCTCTCCTCATCCACACTTCCAAGAACTTTACCATTAGCCAAATATTCCGCATTCCTGTTATTCCTTCCAAAGTGAATCACCTCACACTTCTCTACATTAAACTCCATTTGCCACCTCTCAGCCCAGCTCTGCAGCTCATCTATGTCCCTCTGTAACCTGCTACATCCTTCCGCACTGTCGACAACACCACCGACTTTAGTGTCGTCTGCAAATTTACTCACCCACCCTTCTGCGCCCTCCTCTAGGTCATTTATAAAAATGACAAATAGCAACGGCCCCAGAACAGATCCTTGTGGTACGCCACTTGTAATTGAACTCCATTCTGAACATTTCCCATCAACCACCACCCTCTGTCTCTTTCAGCTAGCCAATTTCTGATCCACATCTCTAAATCACCCTCAATCCCCAGCCTCCGTATTTTCTGCAATAGCCTACTGTGGGGAACCTTATCAAACGCTTTACTGAAATCCATATACACCACATCAACTGCTCTACCCTCGTCTACCTGTTCAGTCACCTTCTCAAAGAACTCGATAAGGTTTGCGAGGCATGACCTACCCTTCACAAAGCCATGCTGACTATCCCTAATCATATTATTCCTATCTAGATGATTATAAATCTTGTCTCTTATAATCCCCTCCAAGACTTTACCCACAACAGACGTGAGGCTCACCAGTCTAGTTGCCGGGGTTGTCTCTACTTCCCTTCTTGAACAAAGGGACCACATTTGCTATCCTCCAGTCCTCTGGCACTATTCCTGTAGCCAATGATGACATAAAAATCAAAGCCAAAGGCAATCTCTTCCCTGGCTTCCCAGAGAATCCTAGGATAAATCCCATCAGGCCCTGGGGACTTATCTATTTTCAGCCTGTCCAGAATTGCCAACACCTCTTCCCTACGTACCTCAATGCCATCTATTCTAATAGCCTGGGTCCCAGCATTCTCCTCCACAACATTCTCTTTTTCCTGAGTGAATACTGACAAAAAATATTCATTTAGTATCTCGCCTATCTCTTCAGACTCCACACACAACTTCCCATCCCTGTCCTTGACTGGCCCTACTCTTACCCTAGTCATTCTTTTATTCCTGACATACCTATAGAAAGCTTTTGAGTTTTCCTTGATCCTACCTGCCAAATACTTCTCATTTCCCCTCCTTGCTCGTCTTAGCTCTCTCTTTAGATCCTTCCTCGCTACCTTGTGACTATCAAGCGCCCCAACTGAAACTTCACTCCTCATCTTCACATAGGCCTCCTTCTTCCTCATAACAAGAGATTCCACTTCTTTGGTACACCACGGTTCCCTCGCTCGACGCCTTCCTCCCTGCCTGACCAGTACGTACTTATCAAGAACACGCAGTAGCTGTTCCTTAAACAAGCTCCACATATCCAGTATGCCCAACACTTGCAGCCTACTTCTCCAACCTATACCCCCAAGTCATGTCTAATGGCATCATAATTGCCCTTCCCCCAGCTATAACTCTTGCCCTGCGGGGTATACTTCTCCCTTTCCATCACTAACGTAAACGTCACCGAATTGTGGTCACTGTCCCCAAAGTGCTCACCTACCTCTATTACAGCTTGCTTAGAAAAATGATTACCTTGGTGAATGCAAAAAAATCTCATAACACCATTTAAAAGAAAGAAAAAGTTAATTTATAGAAGACCAGGGAGTTCCCCCAATGCCCTGGCCAGCGTCTTCCCATTAGCCAGCACCTAAAACTGACAGTCTGGACAATTATTTAATTGCTGTTTCTGGGATCGAGCTTTGCACAAGTTATTTGCTGCTTCCAATGGTGACAAGACCTCTGGAGGCTGTGAAAGGTACTACATTAGCACAAGTTCCTTTTACTATAGAAATGACAATATAAGATTTAATTGCTCTGGTTTTGTTAATGTGGTCAAAACTAAATACAAATTTAAGCTTGTCGTGTTTTTCGTAAGTTAAGCTGGTGGTGCTAGGCTTGCTTGAAAAAAAATCTTCAATTAATTGTTAGACTGGTGCTGGGATTGAATGTTTTCCCTCTATTTCTGAGCTGCAACAAGTGAAAAGTCAGAAACCAGAGAAATGAAATGGTAATGGGGAAAACTAGCACTTATAACCTTTTATTCCGTAGGTTTTTAATATGATGCTTTCTCCTAAATGTAATATCCAGATATTAATGTTTCATATATCCTGTTCGTTCAGTGGTTTCATTTGATCTCTGCTTCGGGTTTATATTACAGATCATGTTACAGACCTACCCAGTCTCTGATCTGGCATTGATTAAGCTATGTGATGAATATTAATGATTTGTTGAAGTTCAGTCTGATTTCAGAGCGTTTTGATGTATCTTGTCAGGGTTGTTCACTTTTAGCTTGTGCTGGCATGGTAGAATAATGGCTCTTGTACAGCAGGCTAATCAGGTGCAAGTTCACCTCAGATAATTACTGGTAGATTTGGTTTCCGAGTTTGTGTTATTCCATCTTCTGGCTGCGTGTCATCCATATATAAAAGTGAAGCTTTATTGAGAATGAGCAGAGAAAATCTGATAATTATACCTAACTGAAAATGCAGATATTTGGATGTTCGCTCAGAATCGTATTTTGAATCAACTTTGAAGCTCCTACCCTTATCCACAGTCCAATAGCCTGGTTGCACTTGTCTAGATTCTGAGTGGCTACTTGGATGAAGGCCTGCGACTGATTGTGGAACTGTATGCCAGCATGGCTCACCACCTTGAAGAGTTGGCATTCTAGCATATTTGACGTAATAAAACCCCCTAAGGAGCATCACCGGAGCATTATGATACAAAATATGACAGCGAGCCACATGGTCAGATGACCTAAAACCTGGCCAAACATGAAGGTTTTGAGGGGTTTCCAGGAGGTGAGGGGTGGGGAGGTGGAGTGAGGGTATTCCAGGGCCTGGGGCCAATGGTGGATCAATTAAAATCAAAGATGCTCGAGAAGCAGAAATATCTTGGAGGGTTTATGATAAAAAAAGACATTCAAATAGCTCTCCATGACCACTGGACATCACAAAGCACTTCCCAGCCAATCAAGTACTTTTGAAATGTAGTAGTCACTGGCAATGAAATGTAATGTGGGGCCAGAGAAGATTACAGAGAGAGGAAAGGATGATGCCATGGAAGGGATTTGAAAGCAAGTATGAGGATTTTAAAATCAAGTTGTTGTGTGGCTGGAACTTGTGAGCACAGAGCTGATAGATGAATGGCACTTGATGCGAACTAAGATATGTGCAGTAGAGATTTGGATGGTGTCAAGTTTGAGGAGGGTTGAATGTTGGACACCAGACAGGAGTGCATTGTAATAGCCAAATTGAGAGGTAATGAAGGCCTGGATAAGGGCTTCACAGCAGATGAGCTGAGATTGGGGTAAAGTCAGGCGATGTTGTGAATGAAATAGACAGTGATGTGGCAACTATCCGTTCGAAAGCTCATCTCAAGGTCAAATTTAACACCAAAATTGTGAACAGACTGGCTGAATCTCAGACTGTTGCCAGGGAGTGGAATGGAGTCAGTAGCTAGGAAATGGAGTTTGGAGTGAGGAGCTAAAACAATGGCTTTGGTCTCCCAACATTTAATTGGAGTAAATTTCTGTTCATTTAGTACTGGATGTCAGACAACCAGTCTAATAATCAGCATCAAAGTAGTCGAGAGAGATTGTGCTGAGGTAGAACTGGGTGTCAATGTTTTACAAAAAAACAAATGGTGTACTTTCGGATGATGTCGACAAAGGGCACATGTCGATAAGAAAGAGGGAGGTGGTCGTGATCCTTGGGGACACCAGAGCTAACAGTGCGGAAGCAGGAAGCAAAGCCATTTCAAGTGATATTCTGGCTATGATTAGATCGATAAGAATGGAACCAGGTGAGAGCAGCCCCAGCCAGCTATTAAAAATTAAAAACTGTTTATCTTACTGTCCTATATTATTTACTTGAGGATTGAGAGACCAACAAACAGCTTGTTCCAATTTCTGTAAATATCATACTGACTTTGCTGTCAGATTATAGATGTGACTACTTTTCATGCATCATTTATAGAATCCATAGAATCCCTACCGTGCAAGGAGTTAATTCGGCCTATCGAGTCTGCACCAACCCTCCGAAAGAGCGCTCTACCTTCGACCACTCACTCATCCTATCCCCATAACCCAACCTAACCTGCACACCTTTGGACTGTGGGAGAAAACTAGAACACCCGGAGGAAACCCATGCAGACACTGGGAGAATGTGCAAATGGCGTTGTGAGGCAGCAGTGTTAACTACCGTATCAACGTGCCGGGTGCTTCCTGCAGGTCTGGCTATGGTGAATCATGGAACCCAGAGCAGACTGGACCAGATTGCAATGACTTTGGCTAGAATTTTATCATCCAGTGAAGTAGGTCACCAATTTCCAATTTCCTCCCTTTCCCCCCCATCACTTGTAGATGAGTTGGTGAAAGCTTTCCTTGTGGATTTTGACATTTGTCAAGGCCAGTATACTTCTAGCGGTTCTGGGCTGATCCAGCCCCACAGAGACAAATACAGCTGAGCTGGTAAGCTGTTGCTTCTAGGAGTTTTGCTAGTTTTTACTAGACTGCTTCTGTCAGCTCACCCAGAGTTAGTGGTTTGTAGACTCCCCCGTTCGATATCCTCCAAGACCTCCGTGTTAGAGGACAGCAAGGACTGGTACGCAGTGCTGTCTGTGGATTTCACAGCATGCAATCCGGCATAAAAGGATTTGCTGATCCTCAAAATGTCGGACTGCGATTACTTTGCCGAGCTGTCTTCTTCCTTCAGGTTGCTGATCACATACCTCTTTCTCGCTACCTTTTGGGAAAAAGAACCATGAGCATGTCTCATCCTGCTCCACGGAGTGGACTCTGGACCGGAAGATGAGGCATTTGAGACGTATAGCTCAGAACCAATTGGAGATCCTCCTTCACAGCGACCCCCATGGACTGCAGCTGGAGCTGGTTTTGTATGCTTTTCTGGAGTCGCGACATCCCCCCGTTTCTCCAGGTTCTCGGAAGTCAACAGTTTCTCTTTCCATTTCCATGTCCCCTGCCAACCCTCTACTGCTTTGGATGCTTTGAAGCTTTTTTTTGTAGCTGGCGGATTTCTTGTTCTTCATGAGCAGGAAACGACACCGGAGACTCTAGCTGAAATCAGCCACATTTTAACGTTCACATGAAATGCAGCCTTTACTCGCTTTAGTGTTCTTTGCCGAAGGCTTTTCATGGTCACTGTTTTTACAGCCCTCCTTTTGCTCTGCTGCCTCCTCTTCCATTGACTCTTCCTTTTCATATGGCGGTGGAGGTGTTTGGTCAGGGTTTATTGGCGCTTTCCTCAGAAGCCTTGGCCTTTTTGGCAGCGTCTTGTGCGCCAAAGTCTTTGTCCTTGTTTGGGGGGGGCATACCTTCCCTTGCATCAGCCTTGCTTGTTGCTCCTACTTTGTTTATGGGAGCATATGTGGCACCTTTTTCTGGACATGCCTTGTAAAGCTGGTCAGCCTCCCGACTGTAAGGCGTGCTCACTCCCGTTTACGCTTACAATCAATTCTTGACTATGGCAATTTATAAAGGGCAAATGTACGCAGACACATGCTTTTAGGTCAAGCACAAATGTTTTTATTAACAGAAAAAACATTCAATTTCCAAATACAAGAGCTTTAAACGAGTGTAATGAAACAGCACAGCTCTCAAAACAACAACTTATTAATAAAAACCTCTATGAAAAACCATAGGCAAAACCTTGCATTTCTGCGTGCAATAAATAACTTCAACTTCCTCCAATGGCGAAGCTGGAGGGAGGGTGTAGAATGGCTGCATTGGCATCCGTCTTCAAGGTCACCTTGACCTGTCACTTGCTGGTGAAAATACCAAAAGGATCTTTGACACTATTGCTCTTTTCATTCAGCTCAATGTGCCTGCCAAGGAACTTGAGCATGTCCACTACAGGGATATGTGTGTTGTACATATGGATGTTGACAATCTGGTTCCTCTGGGATGGCAGAGCAAACAGGTTCAGCAGTGAGGATGAACAAGGGCCCCTGGTCACCTTTATCTCGAAACACCTTCCGAAGCTTGATGAATCCAGCGACAACGTTAAAATATTCACCAATGGAGAAATATTACAGGCAGGCGATATCCATAGCTTCGAAACCACAACATTTTAACAGCACCTGTTTCATGAAGTTGGTCCAGTCCACAGGCGAGCCTTCTCCCAACATCTTACACCGTCACCCTGACAGCATTCCGCATTCCCTAGCCTGGTGCTCAGGAGCTTGCCGCACATTGAGACGTGCTGTATCAGTATTAGATCCAAACCAGAGGCTTAAATCAGCATGAAGATCCATCAATAACATGGTGGCTCAAAGGTTGTCTTCTTCACTGTCTTCTTTCTCACTGTTTACCTTACTCCAAAATCCACAGTGAGATCCTGTGACTCTCCAAGAAAACACAATGTGGAGTGTATACTTGATCTTGGCCAAAAAGGAGAAGCGACATACAAATGTAGAGTTAGCCACCCTGTCAGCTCTACCATATTTTTATAAGAATATCCTCCACTAGAATGGACTGGCACTATAATTGCTGGCAGAAAACTCACATAAAGGACAGCCTCTCTAGAAAACAATTCAATGTCATGCTGGTGAGGTTGTTCAGATGATCTTTGTACTAGACCACACTCCTAACAAAGCTGGACAAGCCCACGATGCACTACCTCGATCAAATCACCCCTTATATCCAGGGAAATTTCCACCAACTTTCTGATTTAGATCTAAGTTAAATGGAATAGAAAAGGCAAATACAACTTAATTAAATACATTGCTGTGTAACGACAGGAGAGAATAAATTAAATACATTGCTGTGTAACGACAGGAGAGAATAAACCTGGGAAAAGAGAAGTTCAGAATTGAAGTCACAGAAAGAATTATTGGGAACTGAAAGTCACGTGGATCTGGGAGTAGAAAAAAACAGAAATGAAATAATTTACATTGACACTTGTGTATTTTCACAGGAAGGATCAGTTAGGTGAGCCAAATGGTGTCTCTGATCAGTATTAATATTTGTGATCCCATTGACACACTGGGGAATTCACCCACTCCCTACTGACCGTATTAATGTGACTGACCTGCTAAATCTTCCCCATCTCAAACTGCAAGAAATACCTGGACCCAGCATTTTCTATCTGGTTTCCATTTCAAATCTCCCATGATCTTACCTTGGATTTCCTGTGCTCAGATATGGTCTTCCACCATCCACTGTCTGCCTTGTCAGTTTTACCCTTCCCCTCTATGAAGTCGGGTACCTTATTCATTCGATTTTTCTCTCGAATATTTCTGCCCTTGTCTATTCCCCAGTCTTTTTAATGGTCATGTCCTGGGTCTGTTATTTCTTCCTTTTCTTGTCCCCTCACAGTCTGAAATGAAGTCCAATCTCAGTTAAATACTCTCCTATCAGCAGCAGCGGCATCGAATGTTTATTATATTAAGGTCCAAATCCATCTTTTATTCTGACTTTCACTCAGACTAACCACCGCAGTCTCTTTCCACTAAAATTAAACGCTCCAGCACTTGTTCTCCCTCAGAAATTCTTTGTTACTGTGCTCACAGAATTAAGTTATCAAACAAATTTCTAAATTATTAAAGTACAATTTTTGAACTGAATTTTCCTTTATAGGAATCCAAATACAATCGAATTTTACAAAGCCTCACAACAGAAAATTATTCAAAACAAATTTTTGTATTTTAAAAATTACAGAAATTGAGCTAGATTATTCTTTTCCTCGTCAATTTATCACGTGTTAAGATTTTGACTACAATTGATGACTTTTTGCTTGAAATTGTTCCTTTAATTTATATCTAACAATTTAATAAAATAATTTGAAGTAATTTTAGTCTCTGTTCCTGTTTCTCTCTCAGTTTAAATTATTTATTTTAAAGTTTTGCTGTAGCTCTCCTTAGTTATTTCCTTCAGTCCCAATTTCTCAGTGTTTCAAAGTTTTAAATTAATTTAGAATTATCTCCTCCCTTTCCCACCCTCTGTTCAATGTCTCTGCCCAGCCTCACTCCTCCCTCTACCTCCTTCAGCCTCACTCCTCCCTCTACCTCCTTCAGCCTCTTCCACCTTCTGACCATTGTCTATTTATATCACTGCCCCCTCCATGAAGGATGACTCCAGCCTCTAGCTTCCCCTCTCCTTCGCGCCTTTTTAAAAAAACTCACCAAGAACAATGCAATGGGACATTTGTTATTGATTTTTAAAAGTGTTTACATTGGACAAGCCGGTGGTTGCTCTAGAGGGCAATCAAAAGGACCAAATACAGTTCTTGTGTTGTGCCATTTGAGCCCCAACAAACTGAGCAAACCTCTATCAACAGAAAAGGTTGTCCTGTGGTAGACTTCTGCTATCTCAATTATCTGCGCTAACTTGCATCAGCTCCCATAAATAACAAAGAATGCAGGGAATCCGAGTGGGACTGTTAACAATGTGCTGGTTCGGAAGTCTTTGAGAGTGCATGAAGGAGTAGTTAGCAGTATTTAAGGACAGATATACCTAAAGAGCAAGGTGGCTTAGAAGAGAAAAGGACCCAGGCGTTAAATACAGTAAAATATGGTGTAAATGTCATTGATTGAGGCCTGAAATAAACCTAAATTTTCCAGAACCTCTTGGCAGCACCATGTAGTCAAACTGACCCACGAGGCAGCTCTTGGCGGAGAAGTGCGGTATTAGCTGTGGGTTAACTGAAAAGTAATTATACTTGTGAGCAAACATAGAAGTTTCCAGGTATGACAATGTTGTGACACAGTAAGCATGACAATAAGAATGGGATTTTGTGTTGCTCTTCAGCAGGGACGAATTGACCACAGCACAGAAGAGAAAGGAGCATGTTTGTCTGATCCCCACTGTTGCTGCCTTTGCTGATTGTATCATCACCTGTTTAAAAAAAAAACAACCATCAAAAATAATTTCCTCTTGCCTCCTCTGCCTATTTCCTTGTAACCTGACTCAATTTACTTCAGCCTTGGACCGTGGCTGCATAATTCGACGGTCCATTCTTTTCCAACCAAATTCCCCACCCACAGCATTCACTTTTCACCTGACTCTATGAAGCCATGTCTCTTGTGCATGTTATACGTACAACACAACTGAAAGAATTTTCTAATGTCAAAACAGCCAGTAGGAGAAACACAATCTGATCAGGTTGTTCCTCCTATGGAAAAAAGAGAGTTGAGAGCAACTTGCAAAGACTATTTAATGCATTGAAGCCTATCGTTCCAGTGCCCTAAACTGTCATCATAGTGTCCCAGTTGGTTTTTAAACTAGATTGGTTTTGTCATTGCTATCCTGCACAGGAGACCATGTCAAGCGTTTATAATTCTTTGAAGAAAGTCGTTACTAAATTAGTTTAAAAAAAATAAATTTAGTGTACCCAATTCATTTTTTCCAATTAAGGGGCAATTCAGCGTGGCCGATCCACCTACCCTGCACATCTTTGGGTTGTGGGGGCGAAACCAAAGCAGACACAGGGAGAATGTACAAACTCCACACAGTGACCCAGAGCCGGGATCAAACCTGGGACCTCGTCGCCATGAGACAACCGTGCTAACCACTGTGCCACCGTGCTGCCCGAGTTACTAAATTAGTACTGTTAAATTCCTGAATGGTTTCATAACATTTTAAAACTTCTCTTTATCGTAGTCTACTTACTGTATGCGAACAAGTTCAATCACTGGCTCGATAATCTTGTGTGGTTCTGGAGCAAGATTCATACCGATACTAGAATTTCATTTTACAACTAGTTTGTTTGTGTTTTACATAATTCATTTGATTGGCTGGCTTTCATAGAACAGTGAACTGTTATTTCTTGAGTTTTGGAGTTGCACAGTGGACATGTCAATTCCATTCAATTGCCATCTCTGCAGATTAATTGAAATTTAGATTCTGGACCAGCCTGAACTGAAAAATTCCAAAGCCTAAGAATTGCCTTTTTGTTACCCATTAATATGTCTCGTGACATTGGTGTGGGTTTTGCAGAAAAGATTTGCATATGGAAGCGGGAGCAGAGTGGTTGTGTTACTGGACTGGTAATCCAGATGCCTGGAATAATGCTCCACATGTTCAAATCCCAGCACTGCAGCTTGGGAAAATCAAATCCAAGGAATAACTTTGGAGCCAAAAGCTAGTCTCAGTAATGATCGTCATTATAAAAAAAAAGTCTGGTTTACTAATGTCCTTCAGGAAAGGAAATCTGCTGTCTTTATCTGGCCTGACTGACATATAACCCAATCCCACAGCAATGAGCTTTATTCTTCTGTTAACTCTGTTTCCCTCTCCTCAGATGCTGCCAGACCTGCTGAGTTTTTTTCAGAACTTTGAATTTATTATAATAAATTGTACTAAATGTTTTCCTGTTAGTGCTATTACTTTGTTATCAAAAATGCAAAGGAAGCCCAACCCTAAAGCAACCCGACTTGCCCTGAATAGCCAACCCCACTGATAATCAAACTGTCATGTTATGAGCCAACATGCTAAAAATGTGCTTATTAGAATCCAAAGCAAAGCAGAAATATTCTTCTGGCTAAATGATTATGGCTTGCGTTCATTCTGGAACAAAATCAGGAGAAAAAAACAAAGGCAATGAAGCCCAGTTCAGTTAGCGTAGGTCCAGGCAAGCACTCCAACTTGATTCCTCTTCTGCGACAAGAAATTGTTTTGTTGGGTTTACAGCACTGCGCAAGTAGCTTGAGTATGGGAAGTATTTACTTTTGATTTAAAGGACCAAGTGTAGAAGTATTTTCCTGGTGGCATGAACTACAGCCGAATTGGGATCCATAGAACCACAGAATTCCTACAGTGTAGACGGAGCCATTCGGCCCAGGGAATCTGCACTGACCCTCTGAAAGAGCACCCGAGCTAGGCCCACCCCCATGCCCTATCCCCATAACCCACCAAATCTGCATATCTTTGGACACTAAGGGGCAATTTTAGCATGGCCAATCCACCTAACCTGCACATCTTTCGACTGTGGAAGGAAACTGGAGCAGACACTGGAAGTAAGTGTAAACTCCAACACCAAATCACCCAAGGCCAAAATTGAACCCGGGTCCCCAGGGTTGTGATGCTGCAGTGCCTAACCACTGTGCCATCCTATGTTAACCACTGTGCCACCGTGCCGCTCTATGTTAACTGCTATACCACCCTAACATTTTTATTGCCTTTTAGTGCAATTTCCTGTATTGGTTTACTTTTCTCAACCTTTCCTGCTTTGTTGTCTCCATTCATGGCAATAAATGTGAACTATAGCCTGCTACTCTAGGACATTATTGACCATCCTGATGTCTTAGAAACTTCGAGTGGAGTTGATGACCAAAGACTTGTTCCTTACAAAAGTGAAGTGAAAGATTAATAAATTGAAATATGCAGAAATGGCAAAATGGATGCTTTTCCATTATATTTATGCATCTTTGCTTTTGATCGCCTAAATTAATATTCACTTGGCTTTCATTTAGAAGACTAAATGTTTTTGGTGCAGGCTTTTGGAGACTGATTGTAAGTCTTTGAAATCTGTAAATGGATCTCGTCGGAATAGTGGATCTTCCCTGGTATCCAGTTCTTCTGCTTCAAGTAACCTCAGCCACCTGGAAGAAGATTCCTGGATCCTATGGGGAAGAATTGTAAATGAGTGGGATGATGTACGGAAAAAGAAAGAGAAGCAGATGAGGGTAAGGACCACAAATCAGTAGTGTTTTGCCATTTTCCTTGATGTTTAAAATGGTAGGACAGATAATCTATTCAGAATTGGGTTATGATTTTTTTGAAGGGCGCCCGGTTTTAATTGTAAATTGTTTATCAATAAAGTTTACTGCACTTTTGAAACATCACTGTTCCATGTTTCAGGACACTACCACGGGCTTTGGACAGCAGGCAGTAAATTTCACCTAATAATAGCTTTTTGTCACAAGTAGGCTTCAATGAAGTTACTGTGAAAAGCCCCAAGTCGCCACATTCACCTGTTAGGGGAGGCCGGTACGGGAATTGAACCCAGCTGCTGGCCTTTTTCTGCATGGCAAGCCAGCTGTTTAGCCCACTGTGCTAATCTAAGTTCTATTGGACTACACATTGTGTTCACGACACGTTTTTCATCGACTGAAGAACTGGTAGCAGCAGACATTTGATGCATTAGATACTCCAGAATAGAGGAATCGGCATACATACAGATGTGCAACTAACTTTTATGCAACCTTGATGCTTAAAATGAGGACAGTCTGTGTCCATGATAGACTGCAGTGTAGATATGATGCAAGTTGCAGTATGAATTTGGGCACAGAGCAGAAAAACGTGTTTCCTTCCATTGACTGCATTTTATGGTGTAAATTTCCCAATGTGTCCATGCAATGGCAGATGTTAAACATGGTTACATCAATATTAAGGAGCTCGTAAGTAAACACAGGGAGCCAGTCTCGGCATTTCTGCTAATGAAGCAGCTGAGTCTCTATTTTGCAGCTAAATGCAATCCACGGGTAGCCAACCTAAAAAGAAGTTATTCCCCTTAAACTGAAGGGAAACAACTAGACAATGCAAGATTAGCTGCAGTTTGACCTTCTCATTGCTTGGAGTTTCCAGCTAGGTACAAACTCATAAAAAGCAGTTTATCTCTTGGAGGTGATATAAACTGGGTTTTCAACTCCTTTGCTATGAATAGAAAGTTAATACTATTGCCTGCTCATCCACTAGAAACTGAGCTCTGAGTATATGCCCACATAGGAGGAGTTTTGATGTGATGGATGTTCATTTGAAGTGCAATATAACTTGCTCTCTAATTTATAACGTTTTATGTTCATTTGTGGGATGAGGATGCCCATCCCTAATGACCCTTGAAGGTGATGCTGAACTATTGCCTGAATCGCTGCAGTGCATGTGATAATCTGCAAAGCTATGGGCCAGTGCACAAAGGTGGAACTAGAATGGGCGGTTAGTTTTATCAGCTGGCACAGGCAGGATGGGCTGAATGGCCCCTTTCTGTGATGTAACCTTTCTATTGTTTCTATGTGGTGTTTGGCATACCCACAGTGCTTAGGGAGGGGGTTCCAGGATTTTGAGCCAGTAACAAAATGAACATCAGCAATGTAATTAGTAACCTTGGTTTATCGATTGTTTTCGCTCTTTAATGAACTGTTTAAAAAAAACTTACGACTGCGAATAGGATAGTTTTCAAAATACTATTGTTGTAGCACTGCCAACCTCACTGAGATAGTGGACTTGACACTGATTCAGATAATTAAATCAACTGTACCAATGTTTGACACTGATTATCACATGCACTGATTCAAACATTGGTACAGTTGATTTAATTATTTGTGCAGTTGACTGAAATGATAGACATAAAATAGGATCCAGTTTTATTAGTTCAAAAAGATAATGTAATTGACCCTTCGATCTGGGTGACAACATTAAAAGGTTCCATTTTATTCAAGGAACAACTCACGTCAACCCTCAGTTGTTTATCTAGTAGCAGTGTTGTTGATGTGCTTGCTTTTTTGAGTTTAAAAAAGGTATTTAATTTAATTACCGAAGTGTTCTTCCTTGCTGAGATGCATGAAAATTGATGCCACAATATTGACTCTAGATTAAGGTTGCCAGTATATGCTTTTCTGTGTTGTCTTTGATGTCCCCTGGGTGTCCCAAAGCACTTTGGAACAATGGGTTACTTTAGAAATTCAGTCACTGTCATGTAGGCAAACGCAACAGTCCATGTGTGCACAGACAGCAAATTAATAAATGGGCAGATAAATAAAATGTTGGCCAGGACACTAGAAGAACTGCTTGCTTTTCTAGCAAATATATAGACCCTGAGCAGGTAGACAGGATTGGTGTTTTAATGTTTCTTCTCTCAGATTACACTTCTGACAGGCTAGAACATGTGCTCAGGCCTGTACTAAGGCTTGAATCCACAACTTCCTGTCTCAGCATTGAGTGTGCTACCAACCTAGCTGAGATGACAGAAACCAAGAAAATTGGCATGATTGCTGTTTGGGAATCTGTTGATGTCGGGTTGACTGCTGGTGGGGCACCAAACAGTCTACTTGCTCTCCTGTAGGTGAGTTACTACACAAATATTTAGTGATTACAATTTGCATTGATAAAAATTGAATTAAAATTCAGAGGTGAAGTTGGGCAGCATGGCGGTGCAGTGGTTTGCACTGCTGCCGCACAGCGCTGAGGACCCAGGTTCAATTTGCACAGTCTCCCCGTGTCTGCGTGGGTCTCACCCCCACAACCCCAAAAGATGTGCAGGGTAGGTGGATTGGCCACGCTAAATTGCCCCATAATTGGGAAAAAAATAATTTGGTACTCAAAATTGAAAAAAAATTCAGAGGTGAAGTTACTTGGCTAGAATTTTGATGAGCGATCTGAATATCTTTCAAGATAATAGTCTCTCCTTTTTTGCCTTGCATCCCTGCACTGTATGTGCTGACATTTGGGCTATCATTACAGAGAGGGCACACATAAGCAAGCATGCAAGTGGCGCTTTACCTGACGAGAGAGTGTTGCAAGTTGTCAATATAATGCTGCTTTGACACCTTTGTAAGCAGTCTTCAAATTAGCACCATTGTTATTAGCATCACCATAATTTCTGTTCATCCCTGATGGGAAAATCTTTGTTTCGGTATTCTTCAATAGCTAATACAGGCTTGGAATTGTCATGTCTTTTAAGATATTAAACTTATGATTTGGCACGAAGCAGGTACGTAATCCGAGAAAACTCAGCCATTAATTTGATTGTAAGTTTAAAGGGTGAATATAGGTTCTAATATTAGTGGATAATATTTCATGTCAGTGCTGATACCATACTAGCACTGATTTCTCTCTCGTTGCAACAGACATATTACACTAGCTTGCAATAAAAACAAACTGTTTATTTTCTGTACCTTTCAGGAACTTGTTCGAAAAGGGATTCCTCATCATTTCCGCGCCATTGTGTGGCAACTCCTATGCAGTGCTCAAAATATGCCTATCAAAGACCAGTATTCAGAGCTATTGAAGATGACCTCGCCATGTGAAAAACTTATAAGAAGAGATATTGCTAGAACATATCCAGAACATGATTTTTTCAAAGAAAAAGATAGCCTGGGGCAGGAGGTTCTATTTAATGTTATGAAGGTAAATTCACCTTTTATATGTAATTCCCCATGAAGTTCAGCCTCTTTCTTATAAAGAGTCTTCCTACATTTTAAAATAAGCTTGTAAATTCAACAAGGTACAGAAGCTTGTAATTTGAACAGGGAACAGAAAAGGGGATGTTGTTTGAACACTTTTTCCTCATAGTCCGGTTAAGGAAAGTACAGGTAGATGTAATTCCTTTATTCAAAAAGGGAGGAAGACAGAAAACAGGAAACTACAGACTGGTTAACCTAACATTGGCCATGGGGAAATGTTAAAAATGTTATAGCAGGGCACTTAGAAAAGTTCAGGGCAACCAGGGGGTTTTGTGGAAGGGAACTCATATTTGACCAATTTATTGGAGTTGTTTGAAGACGTCACGTGCACTGTGGATAAAGGGGAACCAGTCGATTTCCAGAAGGCATTTTATAAGGTGCCACATCAAATGTTATTGTGGAAAATAAATACTCGTGGTTTAGGAGGTAATATATTGGCACGGATAGAAGATTGACAAGCTAGCGGAAAACAGAGTTGGCATAAATGGCTCTTTTTCTGGTTGGCAGGATGTAACAAGTGGTGTACCATGGGGATCAGTAAGGGCATCAACATTTTGCAATTTATATAAATGGCATGGATGAAGGGACTGAAGGCATGGTTGCTAAATTTGCTGACGACACAAAAGGTAGGAAAGTAAATTATGAAGAGGACATAATGAGCCTTCAAAGGTACATAGATTGGTTAAGTGAGTGGGCAGAAATCAGCCAGACATCGGTAGTTGGGAAAAAGCTAGATTCCATTATAAAACATTTAATAGCAGAGCATTTGGAAAGCAGTGGCAGGATCAGACTGAGTCAGCATGGATTTATGAAAGGGCAATCATGATTGACATATAGTTTCATAGAATTTACAGTGCAGAAGGAGGCCATTCGGCCCATCGAGTCTGCACCGGCTCTTGGAAAGAGCACCCTACCCAAGGTCAACGCTTCCACCCTATCCCCATAACCCAGTAACCCCACCCAACACTAAGGGCAATTTTGGACACTAAGGGCAATTTATCATGGCCAATCCACCTAACCTGCACATCTTTGGACTGTGGGAGGAAACTGGAGCACCCGGAGGAAACCCACGCGCACACGGGGAGGATGTGCAGACTCCGCACAGACAGTGACCCAAGCCAGAATCGAACCTGGGACCCTGGAGCTGTGAAGCAATTGTGCTATCCACAATGCTACCATGCTGCCCCATATCTACAGGAATCGTTCGAAGATTTACTAGTAGAGTTGATGGGGGGGAGTCAGTGGATGTGGTTTATCTGGATTTTCAGAAGGCTTTTGACAAAATCCCACAAGAGACTAGCGTGTAAAATTCAAGCACATGGGATTGTGGGTAGTGTATTGAGATGGATAGAAAACTGGTTGGCAGACAGGAAATGAGGTGTAGAAATAAACTGGTCTTTTTCCAAAGGTAGGCAGTGACTAGTGGGGTACCACAGGGATCAATGCTAGGACTGTGGCTATTCACAATTTATATTCATGATTTAGATGAGGGAACAAAATGTAATACCTCCAAATTTGCAGATGACACCAAGTTGGGTGAGAGGGTGTGCTGTGAGGAGGATACAGAGATCCTTCAGTGTGATTTGAACAAGCTGAGTGAGTGGGCAAATGCATGTCAGTTACAGGTTAATGTGGATAAATGTGAGGTTATCCACTTTGGTAGCAAGAACAGGAAGGAAGATTTTTATCTGAATGGCTATAAATCGAAAGAGGGGAATGCGCAACGAGACTTGGGTGTTTTTGTATACCAGTCGCCAAAAGTAAGCATGCAGGTGCAGCAGGAGGAAAAGAATGCAAATGGTATATTGGTCTTCATAGCGAAAGGATTCGAGTACAAGAGCAGGGATGTCTCGATGCAATTATACAGGGCCTTGGTGAGACCACACCTAGAATATTGTGTGCATTTATGGTCTGAGGAAGGATGTTCTTGCTATAGACGGAGTGCAGAGAAAGTTGACCAGACTGATTCCTGAGATGGTGAGACTGACCGATGAGGAGAAGTTTAGTCGGCTAGGATTATATTCACTGGAGTTTAAAGAATGGGGGCGTGGGCGGGATCTCCTAACCTATAAAATTCAACAGGGCTAGACTAGAATCTCCAAACCTATAAAATTCAACAGGGCTAAATCAGGAAGAATGTTCCTGATGGCAGAGGAGTCCAGAATCAGTGGTCACTGTAGTAAGGATTCGGGGTAAACCCTTTGGGACTGAGATCAGGAGACATTTCTTTACCCAGAGAGTGATGAGCCTGTGGAATTCAGTACCACAGAAAGCAGTTGAGGACAAAACATTGCACGTTTTCAAGAAGGGGTTACACATGGCTTTTGGGGCTAAAGGGATCAAAGGATATGGGAGGAAAGTGAGAACAGGTTGTATGATCAGCCCATGAATGGTGGAGCAGGCTCGAGGGACCGAATGCCTACTCCTCCTATTTTCGATGTTTCTATATTTACTACCTAAATATTTTTGTTTAGATGACAAAATACATCTTTGTAGAAAATATGTTGCCAGTCTTCGGTTGGGATGATTGACTGTTTGTATATGCTTCATAACTAGCATAGTGGCCGTTCTGAGTATGTTTCATGTATGTGTTTGAAAATGCAGAACACTTCCAAAATTTAAATGTTCAATGATTACCATTTTCCTGAATTTTGTGTTTTAAAATTACTGGTTGCATACAGCCTCGGGATAGGCATTTTGAGAGTAAAGTTTAAAAAAAAAAAGATTTAGTGTACCCAATTCATTTTTTTTTTCAATTAAGGGGCAATTTAGCGTGGCCAATCCACCTACCCTGCACACCTTGGTTGTGGGGGCAGAACCCACGCAAACACAGGGAGAATGTGCAAACTCCAGACGGACAGTGACCCAGAGCCGAGATCGAACCTGGGACCTCGGTGCCGTGAGGCAGCAGTGCTAACCACTTATTTTGGGAGTAAAGTTAATCCTTGGGTGCAGAACAGACAGCAGTGCAACAGCCAACCGCTATGCGCCCCATTGCTTTATCTTTCTATTCACTGTAAAGGAAAATCAAGTGGGCTGTGTAAAACCTGTGCCTGATCTGCCAGAGCCTGTTTTGTGTCCCTGCTGATTAATTCCATCCACATTGTGCAGAACTTTCCACACCATGAAATGAAATGCAGTCCAGTTGATGACCTGGAATTTAATCGGCATTCTGTCGTTGGAATTGGCCTATTTTGGAGTGATCCTTTCTGCCGCTACAGCTTGTCGAAGAACATTTCAAACTTCTATCATTCTGAAAGTTGTTTACGTTTTTTTGGGGGTAGATCTGTTTACAAAAACAGAATAAAAACATTTGTAATGTTGTTTAGCAAACTTTTTTGCTGTTTGTTCAAGGAAGATGTTACCTTTACTATAATATGGACATTATTTAATTATAACTGTTTTGATATTTTATGGGATTAATGTGGGGGATTGAAAGAAATAGGTTGGGAGGAATTGATGAGGAGGTATAATCTCTCTCTTTCGCTCTTTCTCTCTTCCCCCCTCCCCACCCCACCCCCCTTCTATCTGCATGTCTTGATTATCCATCTGTTTGTGTCCCCTTTCCATTAACACTGCATTAGATTTTGTTCCCTTGCTCTCCCAAGCATGTTGCATCAGCTTGCACTCTCTCACTTCACAACCTAATATATCATTCTGAATATCTGGTGTGCCACATACTCCATCCTAAATATATTGTTTCAAGTCACTTTAAATCTTTCTTGGCTATCAGAACTGTTCCGATACCATGCTCGGCATCTATTTGAAACATCTCGTAAGTTTTTAATTAATGTCGTTAAGCATTATGAAGAACATATGAGGAACATATCAGCCATGATAGAATGGCGGAGCAGACTTGATGGGCCAAATGGCCAAATTCTGCTCCTATGTCTTATGAACTATTATAGCTTTTATCATTTTCACAGGTGCAGCTTATTGCATGAGATACAGATTATCTTAATGAAACAGAAAATAACATCTGTATCTTATATGAAAGTAGGCTTCCCATGTAAAAGGCAGTTAACAAAATATTAATTTGAATTGAAAAGCTATTTTTAAAGCGGATTTTAATTTTGGACTGTCGAATATAGTCATGTGTACATTTGTGTAAAAATCCCACCTGTTTGTTAATGCCCTTCAGGTAAAAAATCTCCCATTCTTACCCAGTGTGGCCTACATGTGACTCGACGGGGTGACACGGTTACACAATGGTTAGCACTGTTACTTCACAGCGCCAGGATCCCAGGTTCGATTCCCGGCTTGGGTCACTGTCTGTGCAGAGTCTGCACGTTCTCCCTGTGTCTTGTCATGTAAGAGTCCCTTTAAGAAATGTGTGTTTCTCAAATGGCAGCAGTGATGTCAGAGTGTGGGTGGAGCTGGGCTGTCTTTCACTTTCATTTTGAGCTTAAAAAGCTGCTTTGTGGCTCTGTTTAGTTTCGTTTTAGATTTGGAGAAGTTGTAGTTACAGCAAGATGTTGTATGAATCTCTGCAAGCTAAAGAATGTTCATTTGGTGATTTCAAAGTGGTAACTGCTCTCAGTAGAGAATTTAAACCTGCTGTCCTTCTGTAAAAAGGTTTTTTGTCTTATGGATGTCTTGTAGAGTACTGTATTCTTTGGGGGGGGGGGTGTATTTGAATTGTTGGTTGCTAAGTTCACTATGTTTATAAAATGTTAACTGGGTTCATAGAATAAACATTGTTTTGTTTAAAAATACTCTTAGTTCTCTGTTGCATTACACCTGTAAAGTGGGCCCTTGTGTTCCCCATAACCAAAATCTATTTAAAGTTGTGGGTCAGGTGAACTCCATGATACACTTTGGGGTTCTCTAAACCCTGGACCATAACAGTCTGTGTGGGATTCCCCCGGGTGTTCCGGTTTCCTCCCACAAATCCTGAAGGACATGCTATTAGGTAATTTGGACATTCTGAATTCTCCCACCGTGTACCCGAACAGACGCCGGAATGTTGAGACTAGGGGCTTTTCACAGTAACTTCATTGCAGCGTTAATGTAAGCCTACTTGTGATAATATAGATCATTATATTATTATGCCTACAGCAATGTGGTCGACTCTAACTAAATGGTCTAGCTAACCACTCAGTCCAAAGGGAAATGAGCAACAAATGATGCCTTGCCAGTGACATCCACATCCCATGAAAGAATAAAGATAAAATAAAATCGAGATGTTCAAAGTACATCATTTTGGTTGAAAGAATATGGCGAGACAAAATAAAATGAAGGGTACAGCTATAAAGTGGCTCCAGGAGCAGAGGGACCTGGGGCATACGTTACAAAAACGATTAAGTTATGTTAAAATTATGGAGTTCAGTTCTGGACGCCACACTTTGGAAGTATGTGGAGGCATAAGAGAGCGCAGTAAAATACAATCACAAGAATGGTTCCAGGGTTGAGGAACTTCAGTTATATAAACAGATTGGAGAAGTTGGGATTGTTTTCCTTCGAGAAGAGAGGGTTGAGAGGAGATTTAATCGTTATCAAAATCATGAGGGGTCTGGACAGAATGAATAGGGAGAAATTTCCCCTTTGGTGGAAAGATCGAGAATCAGAGAGCACATATTTAAGGTAAATGGCAAAAAGATAATTGGCGACATGAAAAACTTTTCCACTCAGTGGTTCAGATAGGGAATGTACTGCCTGAGAGTGTGGTAAAGACAGGTTCAATTAAGGCATTCCAGATGGGATTGGATTATTACCTGAAAACCAAGCCTATGCAGACGGCTACAAGGGAGTGGCTCTTGTTGAGTTGCTCCTTCAGAGAGGTGGTGCAGACATAACTGTACAAATGACCTATTATGAATACTGGTTCATGGTTCATAGTAATATTTTAGAGGTAATTTGTAATTCTCAGAAGATTGAAAGTTTACCTGTATAAAATGGTATAAATGCAATTGTATTAGCTATGAGGAGAGATTGAATAATCTGGGATTGTTCTCCCTAGAGAGACGGAGGCTGAGGGGCGACTTGATAGAAGTTTACAAAATTATGAGGGATATAGATAGGATGAAAAGTTGGAGGCTTTCTCCTGTAACCATTCTGTGATTAATGATATAAGAAGACATGAAGGATGAAAGAAACATAGAAATAAAATAGGAGCAGGAGGAGGCCTTTTGGCCCTTAAAGTCTGTTCCGCCATTCATTATTATCATGGCTGATCATCCAACTCAATAGCCTAATCCCGCTTTCCTCCATATCCTTTGATCCCCTTCCCCTTAAGTACTATATCTAACTGCTTCTTGAAACCATACAATGTTTTGGACACAACTACTTCCTGTGGTAACGAATTCTACAGGCTCACCAGTCTCTGGGTGAAGGCATTTCTCCTCATCTCTGTCCTAAATTATGTACCCCGTATCGTCAGACTGGTTCTGGACACACCCACCATTGGGAACATCCTTCCTGCATCTACCCTGTCCAGTCCTGTTAGAATTTTATAGGTTTCCACGAGATTCCCCCCCCCCCCCCCCCCCCCGTCATTCTTCTGAACTCCAGCGGAATATCGATTCATTCTCTCTTGTATGTCAGTCCTGCCATGCCAGGAATCAGTCTGGTAAACCTTCGCTGCACTCCCTCTATAGCTAGAACATCTTTCCTCGGATAAGGAGACCAAAACTGGGCAAAATATTCCAGATGTGGCCTCACCAAGGCCCTGTATAATGGCAGCAAGACATCCCTGCTCCTGTACTCAAATCCTCTCTCAATGAAGGCCTGGATACCACATGCCGCCTTTACCGCCTACTGCACCTTCATGCTTACCTTCAGTGACTGGTGTACGAGGACATCCATGTCTCGTTGCACATTTCCCTCTCCTAATTTATGACCATTCAGATAATAGTCTGCCACCTTGTTTTTGCTACCAAAATGGATAACTTCTCATTTATCCAAATACTGCATCTGCCATTCATTAGCCCACTTACTCAACTTGCCCAAATCACACTGAAGGATCTCTGCATCCTCCTCGGAGCTCACCCTTCCACCCAACTTGGTGTCATCTACAAATTTAGAGATATGACATTTTGTTCCTCATCTAAATCATTAATATATATTGTGAATAGCTCGGGTCCTAGCACCGATTCCTGCGGTACCCCACTAATCACTGCCTGCCAATGTGCAAAGGACCCATTAATTCCTACTCTTTGTTTCCTGTCTGCCAGCCAGGTTTCTATCCATTTCAATACACTACCTCCAATCCCATGCGCTTTAACTTTACAAGCTAATCTCTTCAGGACTTTGTCAAACGCCTTCTGAAAATCCAAATACACCACATCCACTGGCTTTCCTTCATCAATTCTACTAATTACATCCTCGAAGAATTCAGTAGATTTGTCAGGCACGATTTCCCCTTCATAAATCCATGCTGACTCTGTCTGATCTTGCACCTGTTTTCTAAGTGCCCTGCTACAAAATATTTTATAATTGATTCTCAAATTGTCCCCATTACTGACATCAGGCTTACTGGCCTATGATTCCTTGCTTTCTCTTGTTCTCCCTTTTTAAATAGTGGAGTTACATTTGTCACCCTCCAATTAGCAGGAACTGTTCCACAGTCTATAGAATCCTGGAAGGTGACCACCAATGCATCCACTATTTCTAGAGCCATTTCCTTCAGTACCCTGGGATGTAGATTATCAGGCCCTGGGGATTTATCAGCCTTCAATTTCATCAATTTCCCAATACCATTTCTCTACTGATGTTGATCACCTTCAGTTCCTCCTTTTCACTAAACCCTGCATTCCTCAACATTTCTGGTATCTTATTTGTGTCTTCATTTATGAAGACAGAACCAAAGTATCTATTTAGTTGCTCAGCCATTTCTTTGTCCCCTATAGTACATTCCCCTGTTTCTGTCTGTAAGGGACCTACATTTGTCTTCACCAATCTTTTTCTCTTTACGTACAGTTAGTTTTTATCATGGAATCATAGAATTTACAGTGCAGAAGGAGGCCATTCAACACATCGAGTCTGCACCTGTTCTTGGAAAGAGTACCCAACCCAAGCCTACATCTCCACCCTATTCCCATAACCCAGTAACCCCACCCAACACCAAGGGCAATTTTGGATACTAAGGGCAATTTACCATGGCCAATCCACCTAGCCTGCACATCTTTGGACTGTGGGAGGAAACCGGAGCACACGGAAGAAACCCACGCACACACGGGGTCACAGGCAGTGACCCAAGCCAGGAATCGAACCTGGGACCCTGGAGCTGTGAAGCATTTGTGCTAACCACTATGCTACCGTGCTGCCCTGCAAGCTGATGTTCCCTGTAAGCTTACTTTCATACTCTATTTTCCCCATCTTAATCAATCCTTTGGTCCTTCTTTGCTGAATTATAAACAGCTCCCAATCCTCAGACCTTTTGTTTTGTTTTTCTTGGCCAATTTATATGCTACTTCCTTGGATCTAATTTCCCTTCTGAGCCATGGATTGATCATCTTTCCCGTTATACTTTTGTGCCAGACAGGAATAAACAATTGTTGCAATTCCTCCATGCGCTCTTTGGATGTTTGCCGTTGCCTATCCACTATAATAATCCCTTTAAGTAACATTTCCCAATCGATCATAGCTAACTCGTGCCTCATTTTATCGTAGTTTCTTTTGTTAAGATTCAGGACCCTTGTGACAGAATCAACTACTTCACGCTCCATATAAAAAAAATTTAGAGTACCCAATTTATTTTTTCCTATTAAGGGGCAATTTAGTGTGGCAAATCCGTCTACACTGCACATCTTTGGGTTGTGGGGGCGAAACCGATGCAGACACTGGGAGAATATGCAAACTCCACACGGACAGTGACCCAGGGCCGGGATTGAACCTCGGATCTCAGTGCCGTGAGGTAGCAGTGCTAACCACTGCACCACCGTGCTGCTCCTATCGCTCTCCATTTTGATGAACAATTCTATCATATTACGGTTGACCCAAGGGGTCTCGCACAATTAGATTGCCAATGATTCCGTTCTCATTACACAGTACCCAGTCTAGGACGGCCTGTTCTCTAGTTGGCTCCTCAACATATTGATCCAGAAAACCATCCCGCATACACTCCAGGAATTCCTCCTCTCTGATATTGTAGCTAATTTGATTTTCCCAAGCTACATGCAGATTAAAATCACGCTTAATTACAGTTCCTTTTTCACATGCATCTCTAATTTCCCATTTAATGCCATTCCCAACAATACCACTACAGTTTGGGGGTCTATGTAAGATGCCCACCAAACGTTTTTTGGCCCTTGCTGTTTCTCAGCTCTACCCATACACATTCCGCATTGTCGGAGCTAATACCCTCCTTCACTATCGTGTTAGTTTACCAGCACAGCAACCCCTCCACCTTTTCCTTTTTGTCTGCCTTTCCTTTTTTAAAAAAATATATATTTTATTGAAATTTTTTTCCCCAAACAACATTTTTTCCCCTCTTACAAAGCAAACGCAACAATAACAATACAGAAATTTTTAACAATACACAAGTAACAAAACCCCATTATCTTTTGACCTAACCTAAACTAACCCCCCCCCCTCCCCCCTGGGTTGCTGCTGCTGGTCATCTGTCTTCCCTCTAACGTTCCCCTAGGTAGTCGAGAAATGGCTGCCACCGCCTGGTGAACCCTTGAGCCGATCCTCTCGGCAAACTTTATCTGCTCCAGTTTAATGAACCCCGCCATATCATTTACCCAGGCCTCCAGTCCGGGGGGTATCGCCTCCTTCCACATGAGTAGGATCCTGCGCCGGACTACTAGGGACGCAAAGGCCACAACGTCGGCCTCTTTCGCCTCCTGCACTCCCGGCTCTTCCGCAACTCCAAATAGAGCTAACCCCAGCCTGGTTTGACCCGGGCCTTCACCACCTGCGAAATCACTCCCGTCACTCCCTTCCAATACCCTTCCAGTGCCGGGCACGCCCAAAACATATGTGCGTGGTTTGCCGGGCTCCCGCCACACCTCCCACATTTGTCCTCCACTCCAAAGAACCTGCTCAATCTTGCTCCCGTTATGTGTGCTCTATGTAGCCCCTTAAATTGAATCAGGCTAAGCCTGGCGCATGAGGAAGAGGAATTTACCCTGCTTAGGGCATCAGCCCACATACCCTCCTCTATCTCCTCCCCTAGTTCGTCTTCCCACTTTTCTTTTAGTTCGCCCACCGACTCCTCCCCCTCTTCCCTCATCTCTCGGTAAATCTCTGACACCTTGCCCTCTCCAACCCACACCCCTGAAAGCACCCTGTCCTGTATCCCCTGTGTCGGGAGCAACGGAAATTCCCTCACCTGTTGTCTAGTAAACGCCCTCACCTGCATATATCTCAAGAAATTTCCCCGGGGCAACTTATACTTTTCCTCCAATGCTCCCAAGCTCGCAAAAGTCCCATCTATAAATAAATCTCCCACCCTCCTAATTCCCAACTGGTACCAGCTCTGAAATCCTCCATCCATTCTTCCTGGGGCGAACCTATGGTTGTTCCTGATTGGGGACCCCACCAGGGCTCCCCGCACCCCTCTCTGTCGCCTCCACTGTCCCCAGATATTCAATGTTGCCGCCACCACCGGGTTCGTGGTAAACTTTTTAGGTGAGAACGGTAGCGGCGCCGTCACCAGCGCCTCTAAACTCGTCCCTTTACAGGACTTTCTCTCCAGTCTTTTCCACGCCGCTCCCTCACCCTCCATCATCCATTTACGTATCATTGCCACATTGGCGGCCCAATAGTAATCGCCCAAGTTCGGTAGTGCCAATCCTCCTCTGTCCCTACTACGCTGAAGGAACCCCCTCCTTACTCTCGGAACTTTCCCTGCCCACACAAAGCTCGTTATGCTCCTGTCTATTTTATTAAAAAAGGTCTTGGTGATTAGTATAGGGAGACATTGAAATACAAATAAGAACCTCGGGAGGACCATCATCTTAATTGCTTGCACCCTGCCCGCCAGCGACAGAGGCTGCATGTCCCACCTCTTGAAGTCCTCCTCCATTTGTTCTACCAGCCGTGTCAGATTAAGTCTGTGCAAGGTTCCCCAGCTCCTAGCGATCTGAATCCCCAGGTATCGGAAGTTTCTTTCCACTTTCCTTAGAGGCAAGCCTTCTATCTCTCTACTCTGGTCCCCTGGATGTATCACAAATAATTCACTCTTCCCCATGTTTAGCCTATACCCCGAGAAATCCCCGAACCCCCTCAAAATTCACATAACCTCTATCATCCCCCCCCGCTGGGTCCGACACGTATAACAATAGGTCATCCGCGTATAACGAGACTCTGTGTTCTTCTCCCCTCTAATCACCCCTCTCCATTTCCTGGAGTCTCTCAACGCCATGGCCAGAGGTTCAATTGCCAACGCGAACAACAATGGAGACAGCGGGCATCCCTGTCTTGTTCCCCTATACAGTCGGAAATACTCCGATCTATGTCGACCTGTAACTACGCTTGCCGTTGGAGCCCCATAAAGAAGTCTAACCCAGCTAATAAACCCGTTCCCAAACCCAAACCTCCTTAACACTTCCCATAAATACTCCCACTCCACCCTATCAAATGCCTTCTCTGCGACCATTGCCGCTACTATCTCTGCCTCCCCCTCCACTGGGGGCATCATTATCACCCCTAATAGTCATCGCACGTTAACACTCAGTTGTCTCCCTTTTACGAACCCTGTCTGGTCTTCGTGCACCACCCCCGGGACACAGCCCTCTATCCTCGATGCCAGTACCTTTGCCAACAATTTGGCGTCTACGTTCAATAATGAAATGGATCTATAGGACCCGCACTGCAACGGATCTTTATCCCTCTTCAAAATTAACGATATCGTCGGGGGTAGAGTCCCCTCTTCCCTGGCCTCAGTGAACGTCCTCACCATCAATGGGGCCAACAAGTCCACATATTTTCTGTAATATTCCACCGGGAACCCGTCTGGTCCCGGGGCCTTCCCTGCTTGCATGCTTCCCAGTCCCTTAATAACCTCGTCCACCCCAATCAGTGCCCCCAGGCCTACCACCTCCTGCTCCTCCACTTTCGGGAACCTCAATTGGTCCAGGAACTGCCGCATCCCCTCCTCTCCCTCTGGGGGTTGAGACCTATACATTGTCTGCCTTTCCTAAATACTGAGTACCCCTGGACATTCAGTTCCCATCCCTGGTCACCCTGCAGCCATTCCTCCATAATCCCGACAATATCATACCCGTTCATGTCTATTTGTGTGATTAGTTCATCCACTTTATTGTGAATGCTCTGCACGTTAAGGCACAAAGCCTTGAAGCTGGTCTTTTTAACATTACTGGTCCAGCTCCCAATATTTTTCACTGTGGTCCTGTTTACTAGCTCTGAAATTAGCTTTTGGTTTGGATTGGATTGGATTTGTTTATTGTCACGTGCACTGAGGTACAGTGAAAAGTATTGGTTTATCTGCCTGTCACTTTTCTTATTCCCCTTTCTGCCTTTTGTTTTTGGCCTTATTTCCTCCTCCTCTGACTCCTTGCATAGGTTCCTATCCATTTGCCATATTAGTTTAAACCCTCCCCAACCACTCCTGCAAATATTCAGGACATCAGACCCGGTCTTGCCCAGGTGTAACCCATCCAGTTTGTACTGGTCCCACCTGCCCCAGAACTGGGCCCAATGCCCCAGGAATCTGAAACCCTCCCCCTCACACCATCTCTTCAGCCACGTATTTATCTGATATATCCTGCTACTCTAATTAGACATAGACATAGAACATACAGTGCAGAAGGAGGCCATTCGGCCCATCGAGTCTGCACCGAGCCACTTAAGACCTCACTTCCACCCTATCCCCATTACACAATAACCCCATCTCACCTTTTTGGTCACTAAGGGCAATTTACCATGGCCAATCCACCTAGTCTTTGGACTGTGGGAGGAAGCCGGAACACCCGGAGAAAACCCACGCAGACACTGGGAGAACGTACAGACTCCGCACAGACTATGACCCAGCGGGGAATCGAACCTGGGACCCTGGCGCTGTGAAGCCACAGTGCTAGCCACTTGTGCTACCGTGCTGCCCATAAACTAGCATGTGGCACTGGTAGTAATCCTGAGATCACTACCTTTTGAGGTCCGACATCTCCACTTTCTTTCTGTCTCCCTGTATTCAGCTTTTAGGACCTCGTCCCTTTTTGTTGGTACCGATGTGTAGCACGACCACTGGCTGTTCACCCTCCCCCCCTCCAAAATGCCCTGTAACCGCTCCGAGACATCCTTGACCCAAGCACCAGGGAGGCAACATACCATCTACTTTATATTGAAATTGTATCTCATGCGAGTTTCTTTTCCCTTTTTGTGGACTTATGGGGAATTGAGAGGAGGCATGCCTCTAAATTTTGCTATAGTTTACTTGGAAGGGGGAGGTATACATAGTCAGACTTTAAGGAAATTGCTTAATTTTTGAATGCATTTTAAATTCATCTTGTTGGGAGGGTGTTGGTTGCAGACCCTATGTCTTAAAGAGGTCACTGTAGTCGTCTGTAGTTTAATGGTAAGTCATTATTAACTGCTTAGAACTATTTACATGTGCAGTAAAGGTACAAGCTCAGGTCTATATCTGTCTCTGCTGGACACCAAACTGACTCTGGGTCTGGGTCATGCGCATTTTGCATCATGGTGTGTCAGACCCTGATGCTAAAATCCTCATTCTTGGTTTCTTTCAACCATGAATCTTGTATACTATCACCTTTTTTCCACCCTGTCTCTGGGTCTGGTAGAATGATGGTGTAGAGAGGTTATAATCTCTCATCATATGTCATGTATTGCCTTGGAAAATAAGATTGGACTGAATAGGGATGGGATATGCTGGCGCAATCTCCAAAATCTGCTCATCTGCAAAGTAGCAGACCTGGCAAGATTGCCAGAATGCCATTTTAGTTGTTAAATAGTTTTGTTTTTAAACTTGTGTAACTCTTACGAGAAGTTTACCCACGAGCAGTAATTTACATGTTCTATAAATTGTGAAGTGCAGAAAGAATGCACTTGGTATTGCTTATGGTTATAATGCTTTTGAGACATAAGTTTGGTCAACTTTTGCAATGTTGTTTTTCAACTGAACACTCTGTGAACAGTTGTTGAGAATCAAGCAGCAAGATAAGCGAAGAGAACAGCTCTGTCTTTCTGAATAAAGTGCAATTGATAGTGGCCTTGTATATAGAAATGACCAGCAAGTAGATTAATTTAGATACCTCTCCAAGTTTGTTCAGTCACAATTGCTCCATGATTGCAAATGAAAAGTGATGTTTCGAGAAATGAAATATTTCAATTTCTGTGCACACATTTGTAGTCTGAAGTGTTTCTGATCAATAATTTTAAAAATTGTCTTCGCATTAAGTATAATTTATTTTTGTTTGCAGGCCTATTCACTTGTAGATCGTGAAGTTGGTTATTGCCAAGGGAGTGCTTTTATAGTTGGACTACTACTTATGCAGGTATTATTATTATTTTGCTATTAAATTTAAAAAGTCACTGTCTTTGAAATTGCTGTGCTTATGTGAGTATTGGTTTTGGCCACGCATGTGTACGTGTGACAATACCACAGCATATGGTAGCTGCTAATTTACCTTGTCTTGTTTCAGTACTCTTGGGGCACACTACTAAGTGACCCACAAAAAGGTTCTGAGGTCATAACTTAGGAAATAAGAGCTGGAGTAAGCCAGATTCTTTCAGTAAGATCATGGGTGATCTACCGTAACTCCACCTTCCTGCAGTATCCCCAAATCTCTTCATTCCCCTAGTATCCAAAAATCTACCTCCATCTGTCTGGAATATATTCAATTGCTGGGTGGCCACCGCTCTATGGAATTCCAAAGTTTCACAACCCGTTGAGTGAAGAAAGTTCTCATTTTGGTGCTTTTCTGAAACTGTGACTTCTAGTTCTAGACTTGCCAGCCAAGGAAACATCCTCCCAGCATCTGTCCTGTTAAGTACCTAACCTAATCCTCCAGGAAGGCTTAAGCTCAGCATGTGGGCCACATTTCCTGACGCCTGGAGTGTCTTAAATTCTCAACTGCATGATCTGCGGCCCTCCATTCAGTATGATGCATCTGTAGCTGCATTTGCCTAAACACGCCTCATTTCTACCTTTGCTTCCACCCCAACAAAACTTTTGTTCCTGCTACGTGACTTAGAGAGCAAAGATAATTTCAATCTCTTTTTTTTTTTTGAGTGCTTGTAAAACTTAAACTATTTTGTTTATCCTTCATTTCATCACGAGGAGCTCATGGATTCTTTTTCAGCAAGGTGCAAATTATCTTATTCAGTTCCTTTGCTTGCCTTTGCCCATTCTCCTTGCCCACCAGTCACTTTCCTACACTTGTTTTTCTATCACTTCTGTAAGCTCCCGCCTTATTTTCTTCAAACTCAGCTTGTCCATGAAACCGACCTATTGTTCCCTTGACCCTCTTTCTACTGAACTGCTAACCATTCTATTGTCCTTCCAGGCACAAATGCAAGTGAGGTGTTGATGATTCCTAAGTCTCCTTCCTTTCAAAGGTCCAGTCTCGCCCAGTATCTCCTGCACCCCAAAACAATCCACATAACCCTTCTGTTATTGCTAGTTGATCATAGAATCCCACAGTGCAGAAGGAGACCACCCTGCCCATCGAGTCTGCACCGGCCCCCGCGAATAGCACCCCACCCAAACCCACACCCCTACCATATCCCTGTAACCCAGTAACCCCACCTAACCTTTTGGACACTAAGGGGCAATTTAGCATGGCCAATCCACCTAAGCTGCACTTCTTTGGGCTGTGGGAGGAAACCGGAGCACCTGGAGGAAACCCAAGCAGACAGGGGGAGAAAGGCAAATACCATACAGACAGTTACCCAAGGCCGAAATGTAACCGGGTTCCTGCAGCTGTGAGGCAGCAGTGCTAACCACTGAGTCACCATGCCACCCACCACTATGATGCCCCATCTCCGACCTCCGTTTTGTCTCTAAAGTTCTTGAGTAATTTTCTCCGATGTTCACATCCTTAATTCCAGCTTGACTGTTTAGATAGCCAGAAACGTCAGCTGAAACATATATACTGGACATTGGATCAGGAAAGTATTAACGGCCGTCAAAATGGTCTACATGGTCGAATAATCTGTCAGGTCTCTTTGTTTTCACAATGACCACTTGGGTAAGTTATCTGAAGCTTCCTGATGCCAGTGAAACTGCAGCACAGCATGATGTCAATGCCTTCGGTAAAGGGATTAGATGAAGAAAGTTAGTGAAAAGGGAAAAAGGAAATGCAGATCTAGTTCTCAGGGTAACTGCTGTAATACATTTTAGTTGCTAGTTAATTGGAGAAATTGTTGCAGGAATTGTTAAGAATTGGTCTTCCCTTATCGTGGTCTAAAAATTGTCCATTTTGAGATTCCCTTCCAGTTGACTTTCAGCAATATCCATATCTCCACCAATCACTTGTTTTGATCCAATTTCCAGGTATCTGGGGTTTGACAGAACTGTTGTATTAAAATCATACCTCTAGGTTCCCAGGGTCTTATTATTTTCTATTTTCCATAGAGAGTAGATAACAGTATGAAATATATTTTTCATAGATCTTAATGAAAGTATTTACACATACCATTAGTGTCATGTGAGAGTACCTTTAAGAAATGGGTGTTTATAAAATAGCTGTAGTGGATGTACCTTTATGAAATGGGTGTTTATCATGGGATGTCAGAGAGTGGGTGGAGCTGGACTGTGTCTGCTTTTACTTTCGCTTTGGGCTATCTGCTACAGGGTGTATTTTACTTTTGTTTTGAGAGCTGGATAGCTGCAGTCACAGCAAGGTGGTGTATTAGACTCTCTTCAATCTAAAGACTGTCTCCACATCCTTTGGTGATTTAAAAAATAATACCTGTTTTTGTAGAGAAGTTAAACCTGATGTCTTTCTGTAAAAAGGTTTTTTTTGTCTTATGGATGTTGCAAGGAAAGATTAAGAGTTACTTATAGAGTACTGTATTCTTTGGGGGATTTATTGGTGTTGATAGTTGTTAAGATGTTTAATATGGGTTTATAAAGTGTTAACTGGTTTCATAAATGAACATTGTTTTAATTTAAAAGTACCGTAGATCTCTGTTGCATCACACCTGTAAAGTAGGCCCGTGTGCTTCCCATAACCACCATCTATTAAAAGTTGTTGGTCAAGGGCAGCACGGTGGTGCAGTGGTACCACTGCAGTCTCACAGCGCCGAGGTCCCAGTTTCGATCCCGGCTCTGGGTCACTAACCATGTGGAGTTTGCACGTTCTCCCCGTGTTTGCGTAGGTTTCGCCCCCACAACCCAAAGATGTGCAAGGTAGGTGGATTGAACACGCTTTTGATTGGAAAAATTAATTGGGCACTTTAAATTTATTTTTAAAAAGTTGTGGGTCAGGTGAACACCATGATACACCAGGGTCTATCAACCCTGGCCCATAACAGTTAGACACTTTTCAAAAAAGGTGATAGAGATTAACCAGGGAACCACAGACTGGTGAGTCTCATGTCAGTGGTAGGGAACTATTGGAGAAAATTCTGAAGAGAATTAATTTCCATTTGGAACGGCATGGGTTGGTTATTAATAGTCAGCATGGCTTTGTCAGGCAGGTCATACCTAACAAATTTGATAGAATTTTTTGATAAAGTGACCGAGTGTGTGGATGAAGGAAGCACGCTTGATATAATTTAAATATGGCCACAGCTGGAATGCAATGTGCAGTTCTGGCCACCTCACTATAGGGAGGAGGTGATTTGCACTCAGGGAGTACAGTGGAGATTCACCAGCATGTTGCCTGGGATGGAGCATCTGAGCTACAAGGAGAGACTGGATAGGCTTGAATTGTTTTCTTTAGAGCAAAGAAGGCTCAGGGATGATATGATTAAGGTGTGGAAGATGGAAGGCTTTGGACAGGGTAAATAGGAACCAGCTGTTCCCCTTGGTTGAAAGGAAATCAGTCACCAGGGGGCATAGTTTTAGGATGAGGGGCAGGGGATTCTGAGGGGATTTGAGGAAAAAAAAATTCACTCAGAGGGTGATGAGAATCTGGAATGCACTGTCTGGCTGGAAACCTCACAACCTTTAAAAAACACTTGGAGGAGCACTTGAAACACCATCACATTCAAGGATATGAGGCTAGTGCTTGTAAGTGGGATTAGCGCGAGATTGGGGGGAGTTATTGTCGGTGCAGACTATATGGGCATGTACAATGGCTCTGTGACATACTTTGCATTGATGTGAATTATTTTCAGATGCTCAGTTGACCATCTTTTTCCTGACTGTACTGAAGAGGATACGTAAGGGATTGTATCCCTTGTTATATCATACCACTTGAACACTGCACTGGATGTGGTGTAACTTTAACCTGACATTTAAAAGGTTCCAGCTTTTATAAGCTTTTCTCTTACAAGTAAATATATTGTATGTCGTTAGTTTGATTAGATTGCAAAGGGGCTGTTTAGCACAGGGCTAAATCACTGGCTTTGAAAGCAGACCAAGGCAGGCCAGCAGCACGGTTCGATTCCCGTAACAGCCTCCCCGAACAGGCGCTGGAATGTGGCGACTAGGGGCTTTTCACAGTAACTTCATTTGAAGCCTACTTGTGACAATAAGCAATTTTCA
This sequence comes from Scyliorhinus torazame, assembly GCF_047496885.1. Classification (NCBI taxonomy): domain Eukaryota; kingdom Metazoa; phylum Chordata; class Chondrichthyes; order Carcharhiniformes; family Scyliorhinidae; genus Scyliorhinus; species Scyliorhinus torazame. The sequence goes on along the minus strand of NC_092713.1, from coordinate 32,323,898 downwards.
TTTCATTTCATTTTCAAAGGTTAATTTAGGGAAGTCATTATTTCCAGTTTCAGAAATGTAGAAATGCGTTTGCATGAAGGACTAAACAAAATAAAAGTAAATTCTGACTGAACGCACTTATTTTAAAAATAGTTGCATGTATTTTGTAAGACTTGAATTTTAAGTGTGTGTAAGTAATGCCTATGATTCCCTTGGATCCTTCCTGTCTTAGTTTGTGTCTATTTTCTCCTGTGAAGATGCCAGAGGAGGAAGCATTTTGTGTTTTTGTGAAGTTAATGCAAGACTACCGACTCCGAGAACTTTTCAAACCTAGTATGGCTGAACTAGGCCTTTGTATGTATCAATTTGAGTGGATGATACAGGTAAGAAAAGTATGAAATTAAGTAATGTGTGGATTAATTCAGCAACTGCTTAAAGGTCTTATCACAAACCAAACAGTTTGGTTTGCTTTGTAGTAATAGATGGCATGAATTACTAGTGTGAATTGAGCATTAATTTACTTTGCTCGTTTGTTTACATTTTTACTTTGCATATTTGTCTCTCATTTGCCATGCACTTTTTAATAGCGGATTTGTAATATTTTGTGTCAATTAATAATGGCTATATCAGTGCGTGACATCTTGGAAAATGCATCGTTTTTAAGAGAGGATTATTCCTTCTAATTGAGACAATGTTGAAGAATGAGCCGAGGACTTAATTACTCAAAACAACTGAGTTGATCAAAATAGTTTGGTTCAAGAGTCAGAGGTCCTGGTTTTCTTCCAGAATCACATTCACTTGATACTTCACAGAATGTGGCCTCATAAAAATCAAACAACATCCAGTGATCATAAAACCTCTATAGAAAGGTTGAAATATGATGGTTATTTGTGTGTTGTTCAGATCATACAGTGCAGCCTTGCCACTTCTCATTGTGTTGGTTAATTTGTTTTGCATTACACAGGAACAACTACCAGAAATTTATGTGCACTTTCAATCCCAGAGTTTCCACACCTCCATGTACTCTTCTTCCTGGTTCCTTACTATCTTTCTGACTACATTTCCACTGCCAGTTGCGACAAGATTATTTGACATTTTCATGTCAGAGGTAAGTGATTGTGCAATCTTTCAAGCCTAAACTGCAAGTAGTAAATTATATCTACCTCCATTTGTTGCTGTGTCGCACTGAAGCCGTACTTGTTCACTTTCAGTTGCTACAGAAGTATTGCCAAGATATTTTTATTAAGACGGGGGTAGGAGAAGAAAAAGCATTTTGTCATTGCCTTTGTTCAAACTTCACTGATTTTTTTGGTAATTTACCAGGGTCTAGAGATTGTTTTTCGTGTTGGGATAGCTATACTACAGTCCAATCAGGCAGAACTGATGCAGCTTGACATGGAGGGAATGTTACAGGTAAGGACAACATTGAATTAGTGTTTCTGGTTTAAAAAGTGACAATTTTTGAATTTTTCATGTATAAGAACTATAAGTTCCACAGCATTAATTAGATCTATGTAATTTTTCCAATAGCATTTTCAAAAGGTCGTTCCACATCAGTTTGACAGTGGCCCTGACAAGTTGATCCAAGCAGCTTATCAAATTAAATACAATGCAAAGAAGATGAAGAAGTGGGTATCAGATACAGCTCCATTTTGCTTAAATATGCATAATATTTTGAATTTGCTTTCTGAGAATAATCACGTCACTGCCACTTTGACCAATATTTTGCATGCACACTCTGACTTTCCTGTTAGTGAATAAAGAGCACAGTAAGAAGTCTTACAACACCAGGTTAAAGTCCAACAGGTTTATTTCAAACACTAGCTTTCGGAGCAATGCTCCTTCCTTGGGTGAATGAGGACATTCACCTGAGGAAGGAGCAGTGCTCTGAAAGCTAGTGTTTGAAACAAACCTGTTGGACTTTTTCGTAGAATTTACAGTGCAGAAGGAGGCCATTCGGCCCATTGAGTCTGCACCGGCTCTTGGAAAGAGCACCCTACCCAAGGTCCACCCTATCCCCACAACTCAGTAACCCCACCCAACACAAAGGGCAATTTTGGACACTAAGGGCAATTTATCATGACCAACCCACCTAACCTGCACATCTTTGGACTGTGGGAGGAAACCGGAGCACCCGGAGGAAACCCACGCACACACGGGGAGGATGTGCAGACTCCGCACAGACAGTGAACCAAGCCGGAATCGAACCTTGGACCCTGGAGCTGTGAAGCAATTGTGCTATCCACAATGCTACCGTGCTGCCCACTTTAACCTGGTGTTGTAAGACTTCTTACTGTGCTCACCCCAGTCCAACGCCGGCATCTCCACATCATGAATAAAGAGAACAGAAGTACAAAACCAAATAATTAGTCAGGTTAGTTTCCTCCTGCTATCGGCACACATTTTGTGGTGTGCATTGGAAACCCTGTGGTTATGTGAACCTCACTAAGTTGAAAGTATGGCTTCTTAATGACTGGGATACTATAGTATCAAAATAGTGTGATTTTTGTCTTGATGTCTTGCCTGGTGTGTATTGCAAATTTTCCACGTACCAGATAATATATTTTCTATTGTCAGGTTGGAAAAGGAATACACTACAATAAAAAATAAAGAGCTGGAAGAGCAAGTAGAAATTAAGGTAAGTGCTGAATTATTTCACTCAGTGGTTATAAGACCGGTAAACGTGCATACAAGAACAAAAGAAACAACCCAAGTTGAGCACAAGCGATTTCTGTCTCAGCAACTTTTTTATTCATCCTGATATGCATTGTGCACGAAGGAAAATGTCACTGATTAGTACAATAGTAACTGCAGAATTAACATTTCATGCATTAATTATTGTTCCCACCATCCAGTAATACTGGACTTTGCATTTTCAGTTGTTTTTCATTCGTTGGTTCTTTCCACTCATGTTTCACTTATTTTTTCCCCCCGCTACTTTCTAAGCACACTATCTCTCATGAAGTCATTAATTCCCCGCTGCGACACAGTTCTATGGATGCCGATTGCATTCTGAAGCATTTGCTAAGTGGCACTTATTCATATGTGAGCCAAGTCAGACTTTTCATCCTGATCTCTCGCCTCAAGTTTGATTGAACAAAATGTGACAATGCAGGGAACATGGTAGAGGGAATGCTTCTCTTATTTGAGTATATTTACAATCTGCATGCCATTCCGCCCATCGGGTCCATACCAACTCTTGGTAAAGTAATCCAATCGGTCACATCCACCTCTACCCTATGCCCCGCAAATTTATTTCCCTCACATATCTATCCAATTTCCTTTTGTGGTCATTAATTGTCTCTACTTCTATCATCTTTGTAGGCAGCAAGTTCCAGGTCATTATCACTCGCAGTGTAAAGAAATAAAAGTTCTTCCCCACATTGCCCTTGTATCTCTTTTTACCAAAACCTTAAATATGTCCTAGCCTTTGTACTATCAGCTAGTGGGAACAGCTTTACTTTCTTTACCTTATCTAAATCTGTCAGGATCCAACCTAACCTTGTCGCTAAATTTCCTCATCCTTGGAACGACTCCAGTAAATGTATAATGTAATTATTCAATTCATATCTAGTTATATTAATATTTAAATAGAATGAATATTTTAAAGTTTCATATCAAGACCGTCCCTTTCAAGCAGACCAATTGAATTTCACCTGGGCAGGAACTTTCCAAAAATAAAGTATCAATTTTTTTCCAAATAGACCACCCAAGTTTCTCACATTTGCAGAATGAACAATGCATATTTCTAATCATGGGTTTTGCCACAGTTAGAAGATTCAAAGAAAAAATGTTTTTGGTGTTTAAATTAAGCTTCATCTCTGCATCCTTTCAGAGATATTCACATCCCTATGGTGAACAGATCTGGATGCAGAACTCTCAATATGGCTAAAGCAGAACTTTGTGGAAGTTCAGCATAACATCTCTGCTTTTGTACTCAATGCCTCTTTTTATAAAGTCCAAGATCCTATATGCTTTGTTTTATACTCTTTCAATATGATCTATGCAGCAGGTCCCTGTAATCTCTTTAGAACTGTGCATTCTCTGGGCATTGAACAATCCCATTTCTGACCTTATGAGGGAGGAAGGTCATTGATGAAGCAGCTGAAGATGGTTGGGCCTAGGATACTCCCCTGAGGAACTTCCGGAGTGCTTCAATGATGTCCTGGAGTTGGGATGACTGACCTCCAAAAACCACAACCATTTTTGTGCAAAGTATGACTCCAACCAGCGGAGAGTTTTTGCCCTGATTCCCGTTGACTCCAGTTTTGCTGGGACTCCTTGATGCCACACTCCTTTCTTGTTGACATATGCCTAACCTGTACCAGCAACATCTCTTCTATAAGATTGGCTATTGTTCCATTTCAGTTTTCCTGGCAAATCTTGATTCCATTTTACCCTGGCTCGATCTGCTCTCAACCCATTTAAGTTAGCACTCTTCCAATTTAGAAACTCTACTTCTGACTTTTTAAACTTTTCTCCATTACTAATTTAAATGTTATGATACGATGATCACATTTATTCAAATATTTTCCCACACATACTTGGTCTACTTGGCTCACCTCATTCCCCAATGCCAGATCATGCAATGCTTCCTCCCTGGTTGGACCAATAAGATGCTGGCCAAGAATGTTCTCCTGAACATTCGTCTTCCTCCTTCCCCATTAACTGTATCCCAATATTACCACTCTACAGTTCTTCCACATCGATAATTTCCTATAGATTTGCTCTTCCATATCTATTTGAAATCCTAAACTTTAGGCCCCAAAGCATATCCCCAGTCGCGTGATCATAACATATATCTGACCAAGTGGACACTGTCCTTGCCCCCTCAAGGATGTCTTCCCTAATCATCACTGTCACCCCACTTCCCTTTTTCCCCCTCCATCTTTTCTGATCACTTTGTATCAGTGAATATTAGGCACCTAGCCCCCACCATTTTTAAGCCACATTAATCTTCTCTTGCCTGATGCAAAATGTTGCTGCAATTCCTGCAGAGCCGCCTTTGGTTTTTTTGTACGCCTTGCTTATTGAATATAACATGTACGATATTTTGTTTAATGAAAAATAAAAGAAAACTGCAAGCAACACTAGAGACATCTGTGCCTTCTGAATTATATTTGCTAAAATCCAGAGCTTTTCAATTCAATGTCATTTTTTAAAAAGAGGAGGAAATATGTAATAATATTCACAATGTATTTCCCATTTTTAGAGGTTACGTACAGAAAATAGATTGCTGAAACAGCGCATTGAAACTTTGGAGAAGGTGAGTACTATTAGATTAGAATCCAAAGCAAGATTAATTTAAAAACGCGTTAATTTGTTCATTTACAGGTGTAATGTCTCAAATCCGATTATCCAAAAACAGGAGCTATCAGAAAATTATTAGTGGCCGTGAATTCATTTTAATTCCTGTTGAATGGGCCAAATAACTTACTGGCTTGTTCAGCCAGGTGCAGCTTTGGCAGAGTGATGCACCGGGTTAGCTATCAGCTTTGTATGCTAGTCTTTTCCCGCATTCCCAAGTGGTCCGAGCAACCTTGACCCTACCTCACCTGGTCGGTCTGAACCAAAACCCGGCAAGATCCAAAATCTGGCATGGACTCAGTCCTGAGGTTGTTGGTTTTGAGACATTATATCCTGCATTACGGATTGTGTAGATTGCTGCTGAAGGTGTTTCACCTCCTTACCTGATTAAAGATGACTTTGAGCCAACAAAGTAACCATGCTTATTCACTAACCGTGCTTGGCTCAGCTACACATTAATGCTAAGCAAAGAGGTATGCGTTACATAATGGATTTAATAAATACACAATGAGAACAATCTTGGGCTCTTTAGCAGTATATGGAGTGTGGTGGGGTTGGGAGAGCAGCACTAGTGTATTAGGTGTATTTTCATTCTGATCAGCAAAAAGGATGATTTTCTGGTCATTTCAGTACACTGGCCTAGTTGTCATTGCAGATTTTAGAATTGAGGTAGAGAGCTGAAGACTTTTGAGACTGAGGAGTCTTTGATTTTCCTTTACTGATTGCCTGATTTTGGTGGGGGCGTGTTGAAAGAAACAAAGGATCACAGTGTGTTGGTAGCAAAATGAGTGGTTGGGTTGAAGATTATCCAATTTGCTCTCCCTTCATCTGAGATAATTGCCAGATGGCTTGCTTGATGTTGCTGTGTGATGGGCTGCTTAAAAGATGCAATAGAAAAACTGGGAGTGATGTGCCAAACATTACTGCCAACCTTTGCTGCTTCCACCGCTGTGCTGAACACTCTGTACAGTGAATCATAGGCACAGATTTACCTGCTAACAGTCTTAACTATTCTAACGCTGTACAGGGTTGCCACTACAGTGCCATCTTTTAATGCATTTTAAAATCTTTAAATGCTCCCATACAGTTCATCATTATAATACAAGATGAAACCTTTTTCAGGACTTTGCCAGTGCCTAGTTTTGACTGTTCTTGCTACTTTTCTCCTCGTGTGGCTGCCAAGATTGGAAGCTCGCTTAGCTTGTGATCAAGGTGGCACTTGATGGTGTCGTCTTGAAATAGGTCCGTGTAACAATTATTTTCCTCGTCAGTCATATTTTTTTCTAAAGAAAAGAATTATCCATGAATTTGCGTGAAGCAATTATAGAAAACATTCTCAGAAAGCTTTTTTTAACTATTATAAATAGAACGAACAGATAATTTCAATGAAGGAATTTAAAATTTAAGATTAGACCAAACATTAAAGACACATTTGCTAAAGCATATACATATAGGTAAATATTGCCTGCCTACATTTTCAATACTAATCCAATGCATTAATGCTGTGCATTTACTAGCAAACCTTTTAACTTTTTTTTTTTTGAACAAGGATTCATTGGTTTGTTCCCTAGGTACTAAGTTTTTACACTGTCCATATTTGCTTAATCTAAGATTTGCTGAACTGTCCTGTCAGAATTGGTTAGTCAAAATAGAGATTTTAATTGACAAATATATTCTTGGTCGTTTGGGGCTTATGGTTATAACATTTGCTTCGGATTTGTATATTTTAGCGTGTTCCACCTAATTTAAATAAGTAAATGAGTAATTGTTCTTCAGTTATCATTTCCGACTGAGTTAGATTTTTTTTAACTCTGTGGAGCATCATTCTAAAGAAAGCAATGCTACTCGAGCAAATCTGAATCTTTACTTAAAAAAGGTATCAGCTCCCCTGCATGAGGTAACTAAGCGTACGTTTGTTATTTGCCAGTAATTATTTTTACTTCTACTGCTAAGCTATTTAGGATTTGATTTGTTAATTATTCTTCATGGGTGAAATGTTAGCATTTCTGATTGACTTACTGTAAACCTTGATTGCCTTTCATTATTGTTTGCTCCTCTTAGGATTGGATAGAGCATGATTGCGCATGTAAAACTAAATTCCATCAGAAAAGGTGCAAGTCATATTCTGCACAGCAAATTTTGGCTGGCTTTGCCCACTGATGCATCTTTGAATTTAATGCTAAGTTTTCTCTTTAATTGTCTCTTGGCTGTGTGTAATTACTCAAAATATTGCACTAAGTGTGTTTATTTGTACCTTGCTTTGGTGACGTATCCTGAGAGCTATGCTTTTAAGCTGTGTAGTTGATTTATGGTATTAAGATCATTTACAAAATTTAGTAGATGATAAATGATTCGTCTATTTACAGCGCAGAAGATGAATGCATCAAAATACAGTGTTGTCGAAATCCTGATTAAATTGTATATTGCAGTAGAATTTAAATGGTGGTTGTTTATAAATAAGTGAAAGTATACATTTCTCTAAATAGCAGCATGATGGGTGTGACCTGCTGAATGCTTCTTTGCTTTGGTTAGTTTTATAAGCAGCATTGGAAAATGGAGCACTAAAATTGTGAGTACTAATGTGCAGTAGTTCAAATTAATAAGAACAGTGTAAGTTTTATTGAGAAGAATAAAACTTTTCATGACAAACTTTGGTTGATTGAAAGTTTCATAGCACCTCTTCCTACTACATTTTTGAAATCTAACGTTGGAACAATAGCTTCTAACAACAGCATGGCTTATTGTATATGAATCTAATGGTACAAAGTACAATTTGCCTCTATGCATAAAGTGCTAAAGACACTAATCAAATACCTCTGCTTTTTTTCGAACTCTTGCTAGAGAACATATGCAAACTTTTATTCATTCTCCACCAACTTTTAGCACATGTAATATATAAATTTAAGAATCAAAAGAAAACAATTTGAATTCATTGAGTGTCATAATGGAAATTATTTGGAGCATTTCAAGGAGGATTGATTTAAACAGGACACTATACCTTCCAGACGTTTTATGCAAATTTCTCTTCTGTTAGTTTTGCAACTTATTTTATCACTGCTTCTTTTATATTCATTGTTTTCTTAAGCTTTCTCTTATATCTGTCTGGATTTTTTCCTTTGTAGGAAAGTGCTTCTTTGGCAGATAGATTGATCCAGGTACAGTTCCTCATCTATCCATGTCTTGTAATATGGATAATTACTGCATCCCTTGAGAAAGACTGCTGTCTTTACTTCTGTTTACAGTTTCTTCCTGTATTGCACAAAATTTGAAATGATGAATTGTGTGTGTCTGGAAAATGGTTGCGCTCTTTTAAAAAAAAAGATGACAATTGAATTACACAATTTCTTTACTTTTCAATAATACTTGAGATAATTAATAATGAAGGGTAAAGAAGTGTCACTTTGATCGAATAAATGCCCAGTTGAAATTAAGACCATTGTACATAGAAGCAATAACCGCATTCAGTGAGTTAGTTTCATTCACAGGTGACCATTCCAGATGCACATTTTAAAAGTTAAACATTTATATAAATGAAGGAGTATTTGTAATTTTAATGCATGCACAACTCCTCACTAACAGTTTTCTAATTCAATCGAGGCCATTAATTCTTACTACATGTGCATTTAACAGAATTGCATGTAGACAATTTGGTAAGTGCTTGACATTGCTAAACAGTATATTTCTGGGGGAAAAGATCTTCAAATAATAAAATCTAATGTTTGTCCTCTGGGATGCATTACTAATCTACCAATGTAAATTGGAAACATTTTCGCTACTCCCCCACACCAATCTTTATTCCCTGCACAATTGTGTCCGAAGGGACAAGTGACAAGGGCACAAGAGGCAGAGGAAAACTACCTCATTAAACGGGAGCTGGCCACCTTTAAACAGCAAAGTGATGAGGCTAGTGCTAAGCTGGAAAAAGCTCAGGATGCCATCAGGGAGCTCCAAGTGCAACGGGTAAGGAGGCTAGCAGCATCATCTATTTCCTGTACTTCATTTGCTTAGTTTGCATCTTATTGTTCATGCCATTTTGTCTTGTTTTCAACCCTGAAGTTCTTTTTGTTTATTCAGTAATAGAACATAATCTTTACATTACACTTTATGCTTCTCTTCCTTAGGTTTGTTGCCAATTCTGTACTCTCAATAGTCTAGTTCTTCCAGAATTTCTCATTTTTTGTAATTTAGCACAAAATCCAAAATTTATATGCCAGTCTACCACAGACCTGGTTCATAATGACATAGATCTATGTAGGTTATACTTTAAAACAAATATTTGTTGTCATGTTTTTTTTAGCAACTGTGAACATTTTCAGTATGCTCCTGAGTTGCTAAGTTGAACGTTGACCCTTGTAGCAGTCATAACGGAATAAGCTGTTTGAGTGTGAGATTGAGTTGCTGACTGATTTTTTTTTTTTTGGTAATGCATACATCCCACTTTGGCCTTAAATTGGGCTAATTTTACTTCAATATAAAACATGCATCAATGCATTTAAAGGCAATGGTTTCAATGAAGGAACAAAATAAATATTTTAATCAAAATTGAGTCTAACGAAGGAGCACAACAACTTCAGTACATGGCGTCTATTCCTTCCTTCTCTGTTAAAGTTGATAATTTCTTGCATAGGCTTCATGTGCGAGAGTTAAAAGGTTGTAAACAGTAATTGAACCGATGTTTAGCTGTACAGGATTTGAGTATTGCTGAAAAGAGAGACATTTTGCCAAAGCTTTTTATCTTGCACTCAGCAAGACAAACGTAAGAATGCTAAATTTCAAACAGCAAGCAAAAATTAGCATGTTCCTTTGATTGTCCATAATACAGGCTTCACTCAAGCAGCCAGCGATGGTAAAACCCAAAACAATATATCTGTTGTTTTGGCTGTGATTCTGCTAATTAGGCAGCACTTGCTCGACAATCCTTAGTGTGCTAATAGCTGCACTAACCAATCAGTTGAGTCCATAACATGGCTCATTTAGCCTGCCAGAAGTGACGAAGAGGGGCCTGTTCTCTTCAAACAAAGAATATGTTCAAGACTTGCACCTTTTTTGAATTCCCCAGGAGCTTGGGAAGCCTATGGTTTCACGTTTTCTCCATCGCAATACCTCAGTCAATCAGAGTGCCAATCAGCACCCTCTCTCTTATAGTGTAGTTCAGTTTGGGTTCCGCCAGGGTCACTCAGCTCCTGATCTCTTTCCAGCTTTGGTTCAAATATAAAGAAAAGAGCTGAATTCCAGAGGTGAGGTGAGAGTGACTGCCCTTGACATCAAGGCGACATTTGACCGAGTATGCCATCAAGGAGCCCTTGCTAAACTGGAGTCAATGGGAATTGGGGAAAAGTCGCCGGTGGTTGGAGTCATATCTGGTACAAAGGAAGATGGTTATGGTGGTTGGAAGTCAATCATCTCAACATCAGGACATCACTGCAGGAGTTCCTCAGGGTAGTGTCCTAGGCTCAACCATCTTCAGCTGCTTCACCAATGACCTCCCTTCCATCATAAGGTCAAAAGTGGAGATGTTTGCGAATGACTGCACAATGTTCAGCACCATTTGTGACTCCTCAGCTAATGAAGCAGTCCATGTCCAAATGCAACAAGATCTGGACAATATCCAGGCTTGGACTGACGAGTGGCAAGTTACATTCATGCCACACAAGTGTCAGGCAATGACCATCTCCTTCAAGAGAGAATCTAACCATCGACCCATGACATTTAATGGCATTACTATTGCTAAATCTCCCACAATTAACATCCTGGAGGTTACCATTGATCAGAAACTGAACTGGAATAGCCACATTCATACTGTGGCAACCAGGGCAGGTCAAAGGCTAGGAATCCTACGGTGAGTAACTCACCTCCTGACCCCCCAAAGCATGTCCACCATCTATAAGGCACAAGTCAGGAGTGTAATGGGATACTCTCCACTTGCCTGGATGAGTGCAGCTCCAACAACACTCAAGAAGCTTGACACCATCCAGGACAAAGCAGCCCGCTTGATTTCTCCCCCTTCCAAAACATTCAACCCTCAACCACTGACGAATAAGGGCAGCCATGTGTGCCATTGACGAGATGCACTTAGTAACTCATTAAGGCTCCTTAGACAACACTTTCCAAACCCATGACAATTACCATCTATAAGGACAAGGGGAGCAGGTACCTGGGAACCCCACCACCAGGAGGTTCCCCGCCAAGTCACTCACCATCTTGACTTGGAAATATATTGCCGTTCCTTCACTGTCACTGGGGCAACATCCTGGACCTCCCTCCCTAACAGCACAATGGGTGTACCTGCACCTCTAGGACTGCAGCGGTTCAAGAAGGCAACTCACCACCACCTTCTGAAGGGCAACTCGCAATGGGCAATAAATGCTGGCCTAACCAGCGATATCCACATCCCGTAAATTAATTTTAAAGAAGTATAAATTGTTGTGGTTATTTGGAAGTTGACATTCTTGAGTTTGTCCTGATGAGTGCAAAGAAGAAAAGCTTTAGCATGATGCCACCTGTGGTATTTTTAAAAGATAGGCTTGCAGACCACGAAGGTGCCAACAAACAAGAGCTTTATTGGAAAGGTGCATACTCAACAGATGTAAGGATAGACGGCCCATTTGCCAGTGTAAACGGCCAATTACATCATCAAGACATCACGTGGTCGGACTTTTAAAGTGACCTTGTTCCAACTAGGAACAAACAAGAATACACAACACCTCCCTTTACAGCGATATTAACTGAATCAACAAACCCCCCTGTATACAAACTCACTATAAATGTTTGTTGCAACTGTGTGTGATTGAATACAGGTATTGCTGGCTGCTATGGTTACTGTCTGAATGTAAAAACCATTTAGCTTTGTAGCTGAAGTTTTGGATAGTTTCAAAGTCATATAAGTAAGCAGTGTTTGAATTTTACTTCTGTGTTAGTAAGTAAGCCCAGAGATATGTTTTTTAAAAAACTGTCCCGATGAGTTGCTTGTCCAAACATGTGCTTTAACATCGTTGACTTGTTCTTTTGCACCTGTAGACATCTAAAGAGTGCTATGTGCAGCACAATATGGCACTGATGCAGGGCTAGCCCCTCCCAATTATTTCCTCCCTGTCCACCATTTGCGACTAGTTTGCTATGTGTTACATTTGTATTTTCGATGGCAGTTTGAAACTATGCTGCATAATTTTTTTTAAAATAAACTAAATTTAGAGTACCCAATTATTTTTTTTCCAATTAAGGGGCAATTTAGCGTGGCCAATCCACCTACCCTGCACATCTTTGGGTTGTGGGGGTGAGAGCCACGCAGACACGGGGAGAATGTGCAAACTGCACACGGACAGTGACCCGGGACTGGGATCGAACTAATTTTGCTAAATTGGTCCACACTAGGTATATGACAACTTAAGTATGACATTCTGTAGGTTTATACTCAAGACTTCTACTTATTTCCTGAAATTTGCCATTTTACTTGCATCCAATCAATGCTGCGTGCCAGATGGTAATTAATTAACATATCCAGAAAATGGCAACAGCTTCGGGCAAATGATGCTTGGAGCACAGTGGGACCATTGATAGAAGAAATCGCTGAACTAACTAATGGCATCCGTGACATGGTTGAACCTACAACAACTTGTATATATGAAGCATCTACAGTTAAGAAATATATCCCAAGGCATTTCATGGAAGTGTAATTAGGCACAAATTGACAATGTATCAAAAAGGGGTGGAGATCAGACTTAAAAATTTGGTCACAAAGGCAGTGAGGGGCAAAGGGGTTTAGGAGGGAATTCCAGAGCTTTGGGGCCTGAATGACTGAAGGCACAGCAGATAATGGTAAAGTGATGATGGATGCACAAGAGTTCAGAGTTGTAGGAACACAGGTCTTGGAGGGTTGTATGGCTGGAGGAATTTACCGAAATTAGGGGTGAAACCATGAAGGGATTTGGACATTAGGACAAGAATGTTTTATTTGAAGCTTTGATGGACCAGGTTGCAACACGGGTCACTGAGCAGAGTAGAATTTGTGCATGGAGCCAAAGTTTAGGGAGAGTGAAGGATAGAGGATTGATTAGGAGTATTTTTTTATTCATTCATGGGATGAGGCCGGTGCCGCTGGCTGGGCCAGCATTTATTGCCCATCCCTGAGGCGATTTAAGAGTCAACCACATTGCTTTGGATCTGGAGTCACATGTAGGCCAGGCCAGGTCAGGACGATAGATTTCCTTCCCCAAAGGACATGACTAAATCAGATGGTTTTTTTAACGATAATTGATAATGGTTTCATGGTCACCGTTAGACTTTTAATTTTCAGATTTTTAATTAATTCAAATTTCACCATCAGCCATGGTGGAATTCGAACCCGGGTCCCCAGAGCTTGATTCTGGTTTACTGGTCCAGTGACAATGCCACTGCGCCACTGCCTCTCCATATTGGAATAATCAAGGCTGGAGTTGGAAGTAGACAGTCTTGGTGATGTGGAAGAGAGAGCAGCGGCAGCTCCGTTCAGGATCAAGTGAGACCACCAAGGTTGTAAAGAGTTTGGTTCACGCTGGATGGGAAGCAAGATGGAATCCATATGAGTGAAATGAATGTAGTGGTTGGGGTGTGTGGTTGAAGACTTCATTGGGGGTTGCATCTAAGAAGCAAATAGACCAATGTTCTGATGAAAGTTGACGATATCTTTAATTTGAAGTTATTAAATTTGGATTACATCTTTAGATTTAAAATCAAATAAGATGAGATGAATACTTGCATAGCAAATGCATCCCTATGGTTAAAACCTAATGATGCCCATAATAGTACAATTGAAATCTATAGAGGAAAGGTCACTGATTTGGCACGACAGACTGCAGGCATTTCAGTTCCTGCAGCATTCTGACAATATTTTCAAAGTACTTCCTTCAACTTCCCTGAAGATGATTCCACTAGTGTAGGTTATTTTCATTACCTCACTGATTGGGTAATATAGTGTGCGCCTTTGTGGTGGGTGCTGGCAATCTACTCAACTGAGAAACATAGCAGCTAAGACTTATTTATATCCTTATTTGACATCCATCCATAAACCTTTATTGAGTGGATACTATATTTCGGCAATTCTTTAAAAACAAATACTTAATTCAACTGATTACTGTAAATGTGCCCCACCCAAATTGCTCTGAACAGAATAACACCAGACATTGGTTGGCTAGGTAACTTGAGGACCATGTCACAAAATAGTGCAGCATACAAACAAGTCACTTAACCCATGAAGAATGGACTGGTGTTTTTCTCCAGATGAATCCTTGGGTTTAACCATACACTTATTAGCACTCCACCATAACGCTTTGCCGTGTTCAAATTGTAATTTAAATTTGGGGGAGGTTGTCAATTTGACTCCCAAGTGTAACTTTCTGGCAATTTTATAAATATCTTGCATGAAGAATTGGACCTCTGAGCAGACACTTATGGACCACGGTGCTTTGTTGCCGAACTTTATATGGCCCAATGCAAGGTGCATCTGGTGTTGTAACTTTAATCTGTGAGCTGTGTATCACACTGTTCAAATACCTGTTTGTGTTAGCTGTAGTCATAAAGGCAGTTTTGTAATAGAGAATTTCCACGATACACTGTTTTATATACACTAAGCTATTTGTTTCCTTTTTAGAATAAATTTACCTCTTGTCATTTACTGTGAATTCTGTGACAATATTTTGCATTAATAGCATCATGTTCGTCCCTATATACATCAGTATAATTTCATAGTGCCACTTATTGACCTGTTTCCATGTTATAACTTCTAGATATTTCTAAATATTGTTGCATTGTTCATATTTGATTGAAACTAAATATAGAAGTAGTATATATTGAATAAAAGGTTGTAATTTAATTTGTATTCAGAGACATCCATGAGTTAGTTGGCTTTGTTCTCTGTGATTCCACTGCAGTTGAGCCTATTGATTGAATTACAGTCTGTATTTCAGATATGTATTATATCTATTATTTGAAAGATTGTATGGTTTGCAATGTGACAAAACGAATCATGCAGTGATTAATTGTCAAACTTGTATTTGGAGAATATGTGAATTATGTTCAAAAGCAATGGGCTATAAAGCTGTTTTGTTTGGCTGTATATTTGAAATACTGTGTACTTTTGTACATTGTTTTGTTCAAGTGTTGAAATTAAGAATATGGAAAAATGACTAAACCAAGCATAAAATAGGAAAGGATATTTACTTTATGAAATGAAGTGAATGAAAAATGAAAATTGCTTATTGTCACAAGTAGGCTTCAAATGAAGTTACTGTGAAAAGCCCCTAGTCGCCACATTCCGGCACCTGTTCGGGAAGGCTGGCATGGGAATTGAACCGTGCTGCTGCCCTGCCTTAGTCTGCTTTAAAAGCCAGCTCTTTAGCCCTGTGCTAAACCAGCCCCTTTAAGAAAAACATATATATTGGCACCTGAAGCTGACCTCTTGAACAAGTGATTCACATAAATCCACTAACGCAAATTTTTATTTTAGAAAGGAAAAAAAGATGTATAACTAATTTTGTCCAGCCCATGAACTGATTAGAGAAATTGAGTATGGTTGAGAAGATACTGAGTATTATTTCAATACAATCTGTATATGGACGGAAGAAATGGGAGTAGGAGCGGAACATGTGACCCTTTGAGCCTGTTCCACCATTCAATGGGATCAAGGTGACCTTTGCTGTACTGCCTCCAGGCCAAATATAACCTTTCTTTGGATATGGAAACCAAAACGATGCAGAGTACTCCAGGAGTAGTCTCGCCAAATTCCTGTATATTTCTGACAAGACTAAAATTCATGTATTCCAATCCCATTGCCGTAGAGGCAAACATGCTCTTTGCTGCCTTAATGTTTTGCTGTCCCGACATGTTAACTTTGTGTTCTTTGTATGAGTATACCCAAGTCTCTCTAAGCATTTAAAAGTTTCACAGCTATTAAAAGATATTCTGCTTTAATACCCTTTAAAAACATTTTTTTAAAAATTAATTTAAGAGTACCCAGTTATATATTTTTCCAATTAAGAGGCAATTCAGCATGACCAATCCTGCACATCTTTTTGGGTTGTGGGGGGTGAGACCCACGCAGACACTGGGAGAATATGCAAAACTCCACATGGACAATGACCCAGGGCTGTGATCGAACCCGGGTCCTCGGCGCCGTGAGGCAGCAGTGCTAACCACTGCACCGTCGTACCACCCTCTGATTTTCTACTCTTAATACTAAAGTGAAGATGCTCACAGTTCGTCACTTTATCTTGGACTATAGCTAAAACACACCATTTTATTGAAATTCGTAAGTAAATTGGCTGCCTTCTCCGATCAGCGGAACAACAGCTTAGATTTATAAAGGGTATGTCTGATGAAGCAGATTGAGTTGTTTTGAAGAGGTGACTAAGGTGGTGGATAGGGGAATGTTGATGGATGATACTTATCTGGTCTTCCAGGAGGTATTTAAAAAAAATTTTTTTTTAAATTTTTTATTAACGGTTTTCATAAAATATCAATAACAAAATGAGAAAGATAAAAGAACCCAACAGGGTTAAGTACAAAGCACAATCTAAAAAAGCAACCCCCCAAACCCCCCCCCCCTCTGTACATAAATAATAAATTAACATTAACACCCCGACTTAACACAACAGGTGTATACACCCCCTCAGACCCTCCAGTGTAAATAACATAAACAAAAATAAAGTAACCCCCCCCCCACCCCCCAAGGTGCTGCTGCCATTGACCAATGTCTAACGTTCTGCCAGAAAGATTAGAGTGACTACCCTCGACATCAAGCCAGCATTTGACTGAATAAATCAAGCACAATTGAAATCAATGGGAATTATGGGGGGTGGGAAGCTCTCCACAGGGCTGTGTCATGTTTATCACAAGGAGGGTGGTTGTGATTGTTGCAGGCCAATAAAGTCAGCCCCAGGGCATTGTTGCAGGAGTTGCTTAAAGTTGTGCTCTGTGTCCATGTCTTGAATTGTTTCATCACTGATCTTCTGTCAATCAGATTGTCAGAAACAGGGAAGTTTGCTGATGATTGCACAATATTTGGTAGCATTTGTAACTCCTCGGGTACCAAAGCAGACCATGTCCACATGCAGCAAGACTCAGGCTTCCCATACCAGCCTCCCCGAACAGGCGCCGGAATGTGGCGACTAGGGGCTTTTCACAGTAACTTCATTGAAGCCTACTTGTGACAATAAGCGATTTTCATTTTTCATTTTCTTTTTCTTTTTTAAAAATAATTTTTATTAAAGGTTTTCATAAAATATCAATAACAAAATGAGAAAGAAAAAAGAACCCAACAGGGTTAAGTACAAAACACAATCTAAAAAAGCAACCCCCCAAACCCCTCCTCCCCCCCCCCGTACCTAAATAATAAATTAACATTAACACCCCGACTTAAGACAACAGGTGTATACACCCCCTCAGACCCTTCCAGTGTAAATAACATAAACAAAAATAAAGTAACCCGCCCCCCCCCACCCCCCAAGCTGCTGCTGCCATTGACCAATGTCTAGCGTTCTGCCAGAAAGTCTAAGAACGGTTGCCACCGCCTAAAGAACCCTTGTACCGACCCTCTCAAAGCGAATTTCACCCTCTCCAATTTAATGAACCCTGCCGTATCGCTGATCCAGGATTCCACTCTTGGGGGCCTCGCATCTTTCCACTGAAGGAGAATCCTTCGCCGGGCTACCAGGGACGCAAAGGCCAGAACTCTGGCCTCTTTCGCCTCCTGCACTCCCGGCTCCTCTGCCACCCCAAATATTGCGAGCCCCCAGCCCGGTCTGACCCTGGATCCTACCACCCTCGACACCGTCCTCGCTACGCCCTTCCAAAATTCCTCCAGCGCTGGGCATGCCCAGAACATATGGGTGTGATTTGCTGGGCTCCCTGAGCACCTAACACACCTGTCCCCACCCCCAAAGAACCGGCTCATCCTTGTCCCGGTCATGTGTGCCCTGTGCAGCACCTTAAACTGTATGAGGCTGAACCTCGCGCACGAAGAGGAAGAATTCACCCTCCCTCGGCATCTGCCCACGTCCCCTCTTCGATCTCCTCTCCCAACTCCTCCTCCCACTTACCTTTCAACTCCACCACCGAGTCCTCCTCCTCCTCCTGCATCACCTGGTAAGTTTCCGAGATCTCCCCCCCCCCCCCCCCCCCCCCCCCCCCCCCCCCCCGAGAGCACCCTGTCCTGTACTGTGTGTGGCAGTAGCCGCGGGAATTCCACCACCTGCCATCTGGCAAACGCCCTTACCTGTAAGTACCTGAAGGTGTTCCCCGGTGGGAGCCCGTACTTCTCTTCCAGCTCACCCAAGCTCGCGAACTTCCCGTCCACAAACCGGTCCCCCAACTTTCGTATCCCTGCCCTGTGCCACCCCGAAAACCATCCACCTGTTCTTCCTGGGGCGAACCGGTGGTTCCCCCGTAATGGGGTCCACGCCGAGGCCCCAACTTCCCCCCTATGCCGCCTCCACTGCCCCCACATTTTGAGGGCCCCCACCACCACCGGGCTCGTGGTATACATCCTTGGAGGGAGCGGCAGCGGCGCCGTTGCCAGCGCCCCCAGATTCGTACCCACACAGGACGCCATCTCCAGCCTCTTCCATGCAGCCCCCTCCCCCTCCATCACCCACTTGCGCACCATCGTCACATTGGCGGCCCAGTAGTACCCACAGAGGTTGGGCAGCGCCAGGCCCCCCCCCTATCTCTATTCAGCTCCAGGAACACCCTTCTCACCCTCGGAGTCCCTCGCGCCCACACAAACCCCATTATACTCCTGTTAACCCGCCTGAAAAAAGCCTTCGCGATAAACAGGGGGAGGCACTGGAACAGGAACAAAAACCTTGGGAGCACTGTCATTTTGATTGACTGCACCCTACCCACCAAGGACAGCGGCAATGCGTCCCACCTCTTGAACTCCTCCACCATTTGCTCCACCAGCCTTGTAAAGTTAAGCCTATGCAGGGCCCACCAGCTCCTGGCCACCTGGACCCCCAAATATCTGAAGCTCCTCTCCGCTCTTTTTAGTGGGAGCTCGCCAATCCCCCTCTCCTGGTCCCCTGGATCAGCTACGAACAGCTCGCTCTTCCCCATATTGAGCTTGTACCCCGAAAAGTCCCCGAATTCCCTAAGGATCCTCATTACCTCTGGCATTCCTCCCACCGGGTCCGCCACATACAGCAGCAGGTCGTCCACATAAAGCGACACCCTATGCTCCTCCCCACCCCGCACCAACCCCCTCCGGTTCCTCGACTCTCTCAGTGCCATAGCCAGGGGTTCAATCGCCAGTGCGAAGAGCAGGGGGGACAGGGGACACCCCTGTCTCGTCCCTCGGTGCAACCGAAAGTACTTGGACCTCCTCCTATTTGTGGCCACACTCGCCATCGGGACCTCATACAACAGCCTAACCCACCTGGCAAACCCCTCCCCAAACCCGAACCTCTTCAGCTCCTCCCACAGGTACCCCCACTCTACCCTATCGAAGGCTTTCTCAGCGTCCAACGCCACCACTATCTCCGCCTCCCCCTCCCTCGCCGGCATCATGATAACGTTCAAAAGCCTCCGCACATTCGCGTTCAACTATCTCCCCTTCACAAACCCCGTCTGGTCTTCATGGATGATCTGCGGCACACAATCCTCAATCCTCGTGGCTAAGACCTTCGCCAGCACCTTGGCATCTACATTTAGCAAGGAAATCGGTCTGTAAGACCCACATTGCAGGGGATCCTTGTCCCACTTCAGGATCAAGGAGATCAGTGCCCGGGACATCGTCGGGGGTAAAGCCCCCCCCTCCCTTGCCTCATTAAAGGTCCTAACTAACAGCAGGCCCAACAGGTCCATATATTTTTATAGAACTCGACCGGGAAACCATCCGGTCCCGGCGCCTTCCCCGCCTGCATGCTTCCTATCTTTTTGATCAGCTCCTCCAGCCCAATCGGGGCCCCCAGTCCCGCCACCAGTCCCTCTTCCACCTTTGGAAACCTCAATTGGTCCAGTAAACGGCCCATCCCTCCCTCCCGTGGGGGCTCGGATCAGTACAATTCCTCGTAGAAGTCCCTGAAGACCCCATTGATGCCAACCCCACTCTGCACCACGCTCCCTCCCCTGTCCTTAACTCCCCCGATCTCCCGAGCTGCGTCCCGCTTCCGAAGCTGATGCGCCAGCATCCGGTTTGCCTTTTCCCCATACTCGTAGACCGCCCCCTGGGCCTTCCTCCACTGCACCTCCGCCTTCCTGGTGGTCACCAGGTCGAATTCGGCCTGGAAGCTGCGCCTCTTCCTCCACAATCCTTCCTCAGGCTGTTCCGCATACCTCCTATCTACCCTCACCATCTCCCCCACCAGCCTCTCCCTCCGCTCCTTGTGGGCCCTAATGGAGATCAGCTCTACCCTCACCACCGCCTTCAGTGCCTCCCATACCATCCCCACTCGGACCTCCCCGTTGTCGTTGGTCTCCAAGTACCTCTCTATACTTCCTCGGACCCGCTCGCTCACCTCCTCGTCCGCCAACAGCCCCACCTCCAAGCGCCACAGCGGGCGCTGGTCCCTCTCCTCCCCCATCTCCAAGTCCACCCAATGCGGGGCGTGGTCCGAAATGGGTATTGCCGAATACTCGGTATCTTTTACTCTCGCTATCAGCGCCCTACTCAAAATGAAAACGTCGATTCGAGAATAAGCCTTATGGACATGTGAGAAGAATGAAAATTCCCTAGCCCCCGGCCTTGCACATCTCCAAGGGTCCACCCCTCCCATTTGGTCCATAAATCCCCTCAACACTCTAGCCGCCGCCAGCTTCCTACCCGTCCTAGACCTGGAGCAATCCAGTGCCGGATCCAACACCGTGTTAAAGTCTCCCCCCATTATCAGGCCCCCCACTTCCAAGTCTGGGATCCGACCCAATATGCGCCGCATAAAACCCGCATCGTCGCAGTTCGGAGCATACACATTGACCAGTACCACCCTCTCTCCCTGCAACTTACCACTTACCATTATGTACCTACCGCCATTATCTGCCACAAAGCTCGACGCCTCGAATGACACCTTTCCCACCAAGACCGCCACCCCTCGATTTTTGGCATCTCGCCCCGAATGAAACACCTGACCTACCCACCCTTTCCTCAGTCTTACCTGGTCTGCCACCTTCAGGTGTGTATCCTGGAGCATAACCACATCCGCCTTGAGCCCCTTCAGGTGCGCGAAAACGCGTGCCCACTTAACCGGCCCATTCAGACCCCTTACATTCCAGGTTATCAGCCGGATCAGGGGGCTACCCGCCCCCCTCCCCGCCGTCTAACCATGACCCCTCCTCGGCCAGCCACGCGCCCGCACCCCACACCCGGCCCGTTCCCCACAGCGGCATACCCCAGTCTCGACCCCCCCCCCCCCCACTCGCTCCAGCTCCTCCTTGACCTTAGCAGCAGCAACTCGATTTCCCCCCCACCCACCCCCCCACCTGGCTAGGACCCATCCTAGCTGGTTTACTCCCCCCATTGCACTTCCGCAAGTCTGCTGACTCCTGCTGACCCCGGCCACTCCCGCCTCCCCTTCGACTCCTCCCATTGTGTGACACACCCTCCTCTCCCGCTCCCCATCCACAGGCTCTCCCCCTCCGTTCTAAGCGCGGGAAACAATCCTCGCTTCCCCGCCCCCCCCTCCCCAAACAGTCTGCAGCGCGGGAAAAAAGCCCGCGCTCTCCACCTACCAAGCCCCGCCACCAACCAAATTCAGCCGTGAGGCGATGATGCAGCTGTACAAAACTTTGGTAAGGTCACATTTGGGGTATTGTGTACAGTTTTGGTCGCCTCTTTTTAGGAAGGATGTGGAAGCTCTGGAAAAGGTGCAAAGAAGATTTACCAGGATGTTGCCTGGAATGGAGAGTAGGTCTTACGAGGAAAGGTTGAGGGTGCTAGGCCTTTTCTCATTAGAACGGAGAAGGATGAGGGGCGACTTGATAGAGGTTTATAAGATGATCAGGGGAATAGATAGAGTAGACAGAGACTTTTTCCCCGGGTGGAACAAACCATTACAAGGGGACATAAATTTAAGGTGAAAGGTGGAAGATATAGGTGGGATATCAGAGGTAGGTTCTTTACCCAGAGAGTAGTGGGGGCATGGAATGCACTGCCTGTGGAAGTAGTTGAGTCGGGAACATTAGGGACCTTCAAGCAGCTATTGGATAGGTACATGGATTAAGGTAAAATGATATAGTGTAGATTTATTTGTTCTCAAGGGCAGCACGGTAGCATTGTGGATAGCACAATTGCTTCACAGCTCCAGGGTCCCAGGTTCGATTCCGGCTTGGGTCACTGTCTGTGCGGAGTCTGCACGTCCTCCCCGTGTCTGCGTGGGTTTCCTCCGGGTGCTCCGGTTTCCTCCCACAGTCCAAAGATGTGCGGGTTAGGTGAATTGGCCAATGATAAATTGCCCTTAATGTCCAAATTGCCCTTGGTGTTGGGTGGAGGTGTTGAGTTTGGGTAGGGTGCTCTTTCCAAGAGCCGGTGCAGACTCAAAGGGCCGAATGGCCTCCTTCTGCACTGTAAATTCAATGATAATCTACGATTAATCTAGGACAAAGGTTCGGCACAACATCGTGGGCCGAAGGGCCTGTTCTGTGCTGTATTTTCTATGTTCTATGTAAAACAGTGCCCAACCCGCCCCATCCACCCTCCCTAACCCGAAATAGAAAAACACAGAGAAAAAGAAACCCAAAACAATGCAAAGGCCCCTCACCGCCGAACCAAAAATAGGCATAACATATCCACCGCAGTCCCCAATCGCCCATCCCAACCTTCAGTCTGTGTCCAGCTTCTCGGCCTGAACAAAGGCCCACGCCTCCTCCGGAGACTCAAAATAATGGTGCCGGTCCTTGTAGGTAACCCACAGTTGCGCCGGCTGCAGCATGCCAAACTTTACCCCCTTTCTGCGCAGCACCGCCTTCGCCCGGTTGTACCCGGCCCCCCTCTTTGCCACCTCCGCACTCCAGTCCTGATATATCCGAACCTCCGCATTCTCCCACCTGCTGCTCCTCTCCTTCTTGGCCCACCTGAGCACACACTCCCGATCGACGAACAGATGGAACCGCACCAGCACTGCCTACGGAGGCTCGTTAGCCTTGGGCCTCCTTGCCAACACTCTATGGGTCCCTTCCAGCTCCAGGGGCCTCTGGAAGGACCCTGCTCCCATCAGTGAGTTGAACATGGTGACCACATAGGCCCCCACGTCCGGCCCCTCCGGGAGGCCCAGAATCCGCAGATTCTTCCGCCTCGACCGATTCTCCATCTCCTCGAACCGCTCCTGCCATTTCTTGTGGAGCACCTCGTGCGCCTCCACCTTTACCGCCAGGCCTAAGATCTCGTCCTCATTGTCAGAGATCTTTTGTTGAGCCTCTCGGATCGCCACCCCCTGGGCCGTCTGTGTTTCCAGCAGCTTGTCAATAGAAGTCTTCAGCGGCTCTAACAGATCCATTTTAATCTCACTGAGGCAGCTCTGGATACCCTCCTGTTGCTCCTCCGCCCACTGCCTCCATGCTGCCTGGTCTCTGCCCGCCGCCATTTTGACCTTCTTCCCTCCCTTCTTCTGGTCCACCACCACCTTTTTAGTCGCCCCGCTCCTAGTAGAAGCCATATACTGACGGGGAGCTGTTATAATCTCCTTCCCACGCCGGGAAACGTCGAAAAAGTGCCCTTGGGGGCCCTGAAAAGAGCCCAAAAGTCCGTTTTTGCGGGAGCCGCCGAATGTGCGACTTAGCTCCGCATAGCCGCAACCGAAAGTCTCCAGGAGGTATTTTTTAAAGGTGGTTCTTCAGTTAAAGTTAAAACTCATGGTATTGGACTTCTGGTTGCAGCTATGCCTAGGTAGGTCGCACGTTTGGCAGCTCCCGCCGGAAACTGACTTTCGGGTTCTTCAGAGGGGCCCCAATGGCAATTGTTCGACGGCTTCCAGTGTGGGAAGGTGACAGCAAGGTCCCCCCGACATTATATAGATTGGACCAGGAGTGGAGCGGCTAAAAAAGTGATCCTGGCGCAGCGAAAAGTGCGAGGGAGGAAAAGCAAGATGGCGGCAGGTGGAGACCAAGCAGCATGGGCGCAGTGGTCGCAGGAGCAGCAGGAGTTTCTTCAACGCTGCTTTGAGGAGCTGAAGACAGAAATGCTGGCGCCAATAAAGGCGGCGATTGAGAAGCTTGTGGAGACCCAGAAGGCCCAAGGGGCGGCGATCCGGGAGGTGCGGCAAAAAGCTTCGGAGAACGGGGACGAGATCTTGGGCCTGGCGGTGAAGGTGGAGGCGCACGAGGTGCTGCACAAGAGGTGGGCGGAAAAATTTGAGGACCTGGAGAATAGGTCGAGGAGGATGAATCTTCGGATTCTGGGTCTCCCCGAAGGAGTGGAGGGGCCCGATGCCGGGGCATATATGAGCACGATGCTCAATTCGCTGATAGTCGCGGGAGCTTTCCCGAGGCCCCTGGAGCTGGATGGGGCTCATCGGGTCCTGGCAAGGAGACCCAAAGCCAACGAGCCGCCAAGGGCTGTAGTGGTGAGGTTCCACCGCTTTGTGGACAGAGTGTGTGTCCTGAGATGGGCCAAAAAAGAGCGGAGCAGCAGGTGGGAGAACACGGAGATCCAAATTTATCAGGATTGGAGTGCGGAGGTGGCTAAGAGGAGGGCTGGTTTCAACCGGGCTAAGGCGGTGCTCCATCGGAAGGGGGTGAAGTTTGGGATGCTGCAGCCAGCGCGGTTGTGGGTCACGTTCCAAGATCGGCACCACTATTCTGATGAGGCATGGAGCTTTATACAGACTGAAAAGTTGGACTCATATTGAGGGTTTGTCGTGGGGGGATGTTTACCGCATTTGGGGAATGTTCTTTTTGTTTGAGCGCTGGGTGGGGATGGGTGAATGGATTTGATGTGGGGGTTGTGGGAGAGTATGGGCGTTGGTGTTGGAGGGGCAGGGCCCCACAGAGGAAGAGGGGGGGGTGGAGGCCCGGGGATGGGGAGTTGGGGTAAGGCCGCATAAAGGAGCTGCGCTAGAGGGGCGGGGCCAGCTCAGGAAAGAGCGGGCTTTTTCCCGTGTTAGGGAAGGATGGGGGCGGGGCCAGGGGGAAAGGGTGGTGCTGGAGAGGAGTGCACACTGACTGCCAAGGGGTGGGGGGATTCTCACACTGGGGGGTCGATGGAATTGTGGGAGAGGCCGTGGTCAGCAGGAGTCAGCTGACTTACGGGAGTGTCATGGGGGAGCAAAATGGCTAGATGTGGATCTAGCGGGGGGATGGGGCGGGGGGAGTGAGGGAACTGGGTTGCTGCTGCATTGGCCAAAAGGGAGCTGGAAGTAGGAGAGGTAGTCGGGGCGGGGGTCCGCCGCCTGGGGGACTGGAGGGTGCGGGAGGCGCGGGCACGTGGCTGGCCGAGAAAAGGAGATGGCTAGCCGGCAAGTGGGGGGGAGGGGGTGAGTAGCCCCCCGATCCGGCTGATAACTTGGAATGTGAGGGGCCTGAACGGGACGGTCAAGAGGGCCCGGGTGTTCGCGCACTTAAAGGGACTGAAGGCAGACGTGGTTATGCTCCAGGAGACCCATCTGAAGGTGTGGCTGAGAAAGGGATGGGTAGGGCAGGTCTTTCATTCAGGGCTGGATGCGTAGAACAGAGGGGTTGCAATACTGGTGGGGAAGCGGATGTCGTTCGAGGCACTGAATATTGTAGTGGATAATGGAGGTCGATATGTGATGGTGAGCGGTAGGTTGCAGGGGGTGCGGGTGGTACTGGTGAACGTATATGCCCCGAATTGGGATGATGCCGGATTTATGAAACGCATGCTGGGTCGGATTCCGGATCTGGAGGTAGGAAGCTTGATAATGGGGGGGGGGGGACTTCAACACGGTGCTGGACCCAGCACTGGACCGTTCTAGGTCCAGGACGGATAAGAGGCCGGCTGCGGCCAAAGTGCTCAGGGGGTTTATGGACCAGATGGGGGGAGTGGATCCATGGAGGTTTGCCAGGCCGCTGGCCAGGGAATTTTCGTCCTTTCCCCACGTCCATAGAGCCTACTCCCGGATAGATTTTTTTCATTTTGTGTAGGGCGCTAATCCCGAAAGTGGAGGGAATGGAATATTCGGCCATAGCCATCTCGGACCACGCCCCACATTGGGTGGAGCTGGAGTTGGGGAGGAGAGGGACCAGCGCCCGCTGTGGCGCCTCGATGTGGGAGTGTTGGCGGATAAGAGGTGTGCGGGCGGGTGCGGGGGTGCATTGAAAGATATTTGGAGGCCAACGACAACTGGGAAGTGCAGGTGGGGGTTGTCTGGGAGGCTTTGAAGGCGGTGGTCAGGGAAGGGCTAATCTCCATTAGGGCCCACAGGGAGAAGAGAGAGGGGAGGGAGAGGTTGGTGGGGGAGATTCTGAGGGCAGACAGGAGGTATGCAGAGGCGAGGAGGGGGTACTTAGGGAGCGACGGAATCTCCAGACGGAATTCGACCTGTTGTCCACGGGGAAAGCAGAGGCACAGTGGAGGAAAGCGCAGGTGGCGACGTACGAGTATGGGGAGAAGGCGAGTCGGATGCTGGCACATCAGCTTCGTAAGAGGGAGGCAGCGAGGGAGATTGGTGGTGTTAAGGATAGAGGGGGGAATACGGTGTGGAGTGCGGTGAAAATAAACGAGGTATTTAGGGACTTCTATGGGGATCTGTACAGGTCAGCCCCCAGCGGGGGAGGAGGGGATGCGACGATTCCTAGATCAGCTGAGGTTCCCGAGGGCGGAGGAGGAGGAAGTCGCTGGTTTGGGGGCGCTGATTGGGCTGGAGGAGCTGGTTAAAGGATTGGGGAGCATGCAGGCGGGGAAGGCCCCGGGGCCGGATGGGTTCCCGATTGAATTCTACAGGAAATACGTGGACCAACTGGGCCCGTTGCTAGTGAGGACTTTTAATAAGGCGAGAGAGGGGAGGACCTTGCCCCCGACAATGTCCAGGGCGCTGATTTCCTTGATCTTGAAGCGGGACAAGGACCCACTGCAACGTGGGTCGTATAGACTGATCTCGCTCCTCAATGTTGACGCTAAGTTGCTGGCGAAGGTGCTGGCTACGAGAATCGAGGACTGTGACCCGGGGGTGATTCATGAGGACCAGACGGGATTTGTGAAGGGTAGGCAGCTAAACACAAATGTGCGGAGGCTCCTCAATGTGATTATAATGCCCTCGGTGGAGGGGGAAGCGGAAGTAGTGGCAGCTATGGACGCGGAGAAGGCCTTTGATCGGGTGGAGTGGGGGTATCTTTGGGAAGTGTTGCGGAGGTTTGGGTTCGGGGAGGCGTTCATTAGTTGGGTCAGGCGGCTATATAGAGCCCCAGTGACGAGTGTGGCTACGAACCGGCGGAGGTCGGAGTACTTTCAACTGTATTGGGGGACGAGGCAGGGGTGCCCCTTATCCCCCTTGTTGTTTGCACTGGCAATTGAACCGTTGGCCATGGGACTGAGGGAGTCCGGGAAATGGAGGGGACTGGTCCGGGGGGGGGAGAGAGGAACACCGGGTGTCATTGTATGCCGACGACCTGTTGTATGTGGCGGATCCAGTGGAGGGGATGGCGGAGGACATGCGGATCCTTAGGGAGTTTGGGGACTTTTCGGGGTATAAACTCAACGGAGGGAAGAGTGAGCTCTTTGTGGTGCATTCAGGGGACCAGGGAAGGGGGATAGATGAGCTACCGCTGAAGAGGGCGGAAAGGAGCTTTCAGTACCTAGGAATCCAAGTAGCTTGGTGTTGGTGGGGGGGGCCTGCACAAGCTCAATTTGACGTAGTTGGTGGAGCAGATGGAGGAGGATTTTAAAAGATGGGATATGCTGCCACTCTCACTAGCGGGTAGGGTGCAGTCGGTCAAAATGACGGTCCTCCCGAGGTTTCTCTTTGTGTTCCAGCGCCTTCCCATTATGATCCCCAAGGCCTTTTTCAAACGGGTAAGCAGGAGCATCATGGGATTTGTGTGGGCGAATAAGACCCCAAGGGTGAAGAGGGTGTTTCTGGAGCGTAGCAGGGATAGGGAGGGCGGGGGGGGGGGGGCTGGCGCTGCCGAATTTGTGTGGTTATTATTGGGCAGCCAATGTGGCGATGATCCGTAAGTGGGTAATGGAGGGAGAGGGGCGGCGTGGAAGAAGCTAGAGATGGCGTCCTGTGTGGGCACAGGCCTGAGGGCGCTGGTGACGGCACCGCTGCCGCCCTCACCGACAAGGTACACCATGAGTCCGGTGGTGTCGGCGACGCTGAAGAACTGGGGGCAGTGGAGGCGATACAGGGGCGAGGTGGGAGCCTAGGTTTGGTCCCCGATTTGAGAGAATCATCGGTTCGTCCCGGGAAGGATGGGTGGGGGGTTTCGGAGCTGGCATCGGGCAGGGATTAGAAGAATGGGGGACCTGTTCATCGATGGGACGTTTGCGAGCCTAGGGGCGCTGGAGGAGAAGTTTGGGCTACCCCCGGGAAACGCTTTCAGGTACATGCAAGTGAGGGCGTTTGTGAGGCGGCAGGTGAGGGAATTCCCGCTGTTTCGGGCTCGTGGGATTCAGGACAGGGTGACTTTGGGTGTATGGGTTGGAGAAGGCAAGGTTTCGGCGATTTACCAGGAGCTGAAGGAAGAGGAGGAGGCCTCGGTGGAGGAGTTAAAGGGCAAGTGGGAGGAGGAGCTTGGGGAGGAGATAGGTGAGGGTCTGTGGGCTGATGCCCCGAGTAGGATTAATTCTTCCTCTTGCGCCAGGCTCAGCCTAATACTGTTCAAAGTTACTCACAGAGCGCATATGACAGGGGCGAGGTTGAGTAGGCTCTTTGGCGTGGAGGACCGATGTGGGAGGTGCTCGGGGAGCCCGGCAAATCACGTCCATATGTTCTGGTCGTGCCCGGCGCTGGAGGGGTTTTGCGAGGACTATGTCCAAGGTGGTGAATGCCCGGGTCAAGCCGAGCTGGGGATTGGTATTATTTGGGGTATCAGACGAGCCGGGAGGGCAGGAAGCGAAAGAGGCCGGTATTCTGGCCTTTGCGTCCCTGGTAGCCCGGCGGAAGAGTTTGCTACTAGGGAAAGATGCGAAGCCCCCTAGTGTGGAAGCTTGGATCAATGACATGGCAGGGTTCATCAAGCTGGAGAGGATAAAGTTTGCTTTGCGAAGGTCTGTGCAGGGGTTCCTCGGGCGGTGGCAACCGTTCCTAGACTATCTCGCGGAGCGTTAGGAGGAGGTCAGCAGCAGCCCAAAGGTGGGGGCAGGGGGGGTTCTTTTGGGGTGGCGTTTGGGTGAAGGTGGGGGGGGGGTTTCTATTTGTGTTTTTAAATGTTATATGCGGGGTTATTGTATATAGGGGAAATCCAATGTATAATTTCTGATTGTTGTGTTCTTGTTTCTTTTTGTTGGGGGGGGGTGGTTTGTTGAAAATGTGTTGAAAAATTTGAATAAATATATATTTTTTAAAAAACTCATGGTATTGAAGGGAAATTATAAACTAAGTTAGGAAATTGAGAGTTAGGAGACAGATGGTCGTGAAAATGATCAGGTACTGTAATTAGGATGTGCCTTGTTGTGCCTTGCAAGAATCTATTTAGCGCATTTGAAATAGAAAGCCACCTATCCAAATTTGCTAATGCTATAAAAATAGGTGGTCGAAGCAATGTAACTTGGAGCATAACATTAGAGTTCAGGTTAGATGGTAGATGAAGTGAATGGCCAAAACTTTGACAAATGGATTTCCGTGCTGACTCTTGTGATTTTTGGATCTGAAAAAAGATAGGAGAGAACAGGGTATTACTTAAACTGTGAAAATCTAGAAGCAGCGAAAGTTCAACAAGACTTGGAGTTCAGGTACATAGATCATTAAAATAAAAGCAAAATATTGAT
The DNA here is from genome assembly GCF_047496885.1 of Scyliorhinus torazame. Classification (NCBI taxonomy): domain Eukaryota; kingdom Metazoa; phylum Chordata; class Chondrichthyes; order Carcharhiniformes; family Scyliorhinidae; genus Scyliorhinus; species Scyliorhinus torazame. The sequence goes on along the minus strand of NC_092713.1, from coordinate 32,293,771 downwards.
GCTGGGAATCTGAAGTGAAAACAAAAATTGCTGGGAAAACGCAGCAGATCTGGCAGCACCTGTGGAGAGAGAAACAGGGTTAACATTTTGAGTTCTGAAGTTCTGCTCGTCAGACTCGAAACGTTAACTCTGTTTCTCTCTCAGCACGTGCTGCCAGACCTGCTGAGATTTTGCCACGTTTTCCGCTTTTAGATCATTAATATGTCTTGTATCTAAACAGAAGATAATCAAAAAGCTAATGGAATGATGGTTTTTATGTTTTTATATTGGAGGACGAGGTAAAAATGGATAGGAGGGAGAAAATGTGCTGCATTTATACAAAGTCCTATCTCGATCACACTTGATTAGTTCTTATTGCATTTTAGGACGGACATATTGAGTTTGGAGTGCAGTGTAGATTTACCAAAATTATACCTGGACTCCAAGGGTTAAATTACAAGGAGAACTTACACAAACTAATGTTGCATTCTTTGGAATTTTTAGAATGTTACAGGTGATATAATGGAAGTTTTCAGGATATTAAGGGGAATCAATAGGGTAGATCGAGGGAATCTATTTCCAATGGTTGGGGAGTGTAGGACTGAGGGCCATAACCTGAAAATTAAAGCCAGATCCTTCAGAAATGAGATTGTATACAAAATGACAATTGATGTTGATGAATTTAGTTTTAAATTTGAGATTAATAGATTTTTCTTAACTAAAGGCATTAAGGGATAAAGTGCGGAGGCAGATTAGGCCAAGAGCAACAGAACAGGCAATCAATCTAATTTTTGCACATAATTGACATAGTAACCTATTTGAAGGATCTTAACCTTTCAATAAATAATAGTAACCTGCCTTCTCAGTTTTTATGAATTATTTTTTGTTCATGAGTTAATTATATTTAACCAAATTACTGGGGATGCTGGAATCTGAAACAGAAAATACTGGACAGTTTCAGCTCTGACAACACCTGTGGAGAGAGAAGGGAGCTAACGTTTCGAGTCTGGATGATTTTTTTTCAGAGCGACTGTTTTTCGAAGCACGGTTGTAGTTAATTATATTTGGCTACTGATGGGCCTAAATTTTTAAGTTGCTATATTATATTTTCACACACTTATTATGGGCTCTTTGATTTAGAGAACCCTTTAAAACTCCATATATATTTTGACCCCAGATTTTCTAATGGTTCCGTGATAACTGCAGAGAATGGAAAACCCCTTGCTCTAGCTTTCCTCTGAAGTAGAAAGCTTTGGTTTATTAGATGGCTGAAGAGAGCTATTATGTACACACTCAACAGCGGACAGGATTGGGCTTGAACATAATGTCTCTGTTAAATGGTTTGACAATACAATCTAGTTTCATGCACTAAAAATTGCAATTTACTAAATCTGAATTGTGCAACAAAAGTCCAAGCTTTTCCCTGCCCATTCACAATGTGGTTTGAGTATTGTAACTGCTAACAAAAGTTAAGCTAAATCACTAAAGTTCTGATTTTAGTGACTTAATCATTTTGGTTAGGAGCCATTGATCACTGTCTGCAAAACTGTGTTTTAAATGTCCATCCGCATATGTTCTACTTTTTGTTTGTTGATTCCTCAGTTGGATGTACATACATATAATACATGTGGTGCATGCAACTCTGTGTACTGTAAACGGGTATGCAGCTAAAGCTGTATTGAGAATGCATGGGTAGTAAACTTCGACTATTGCATACAATACATTATCTTGCATTTTGTAATCTATGCACACGTAATGTAATGGATCTTCCTACTACTTTGAAAATAAAAGATCAAATTTACAGTATAATTGTGCAGATGCACTGCTAAATATTTTAACAAGATACTGGAATTTTCTTGGGACACAAAATCTACACCAGTGAAATATGCATTTTGGCGATTGAGACCTAAATCCTTAATTTGAAAAAATCCAGAGTAAATAAAGGTGATTATAGCCGTTTCCGTTATCATGTATAGTTCATGTTTACTAAACTAGTTTTTAATTGTTTATTGATCAACACAAATTGATCATTATTGTCATTTAAAACTAGATTTTAAAGCTTTGATCAAAGCCTTCATAGTTATTTAGCCTGCTTAACTTCTGTTTCCAAGTATTTTTACAATCTAAACCCTTTAATCTAAAATTGGGCATTTATTTCAGATACCAGCACTGAAGTATTTTTATAATGCTGTGTTCTTTTCTAGCATAAATGCAACCCACGCTACAGCGAGGATTTTGTTCTGCAATTGGAAACTGAGCTGGTACATGCAAGGTTAAGAGAAGCAGAATCGCAATGTGCCCTTAAAGAGATGCAAGACAAAATCTTGGATATAGAAAAGGTACTTGAAATACTTTCACCATTTGATTTGTGTAAAAATAATAGACATGGATTTCATGTAGACAAATAGTAGACAAATCCATTGCAGAAGCTGAAGGTTACTTTTCCATTTTTTCAATTTCAGTGGTGTTAAAACGTTCCTGCTTGCAATGAATTTGAACACTAAGATTTCTATTGAAACACCTCCACGAATTAGCCCACGAAGGGGCTGTTTAGCACAGGGCTAAATCGCTGGCTTTGAAAGCAGACCAAGGCAGGCCAGCAGCACGGTTCAATTCCCGTAACAGCCTCCCCGAACAGGCGCCGGAATGTGGCGACTAGGGGCTTTTCACAGTAACTTCATTTGAAGCCTACTTGTGACAATAAGCGATTTTCATTTCATTTTCATTTAATTCATTTCGTTATGTAGTAGCTTACTTTTTCCTGTCAAATCCAAAAAAATAAAACGATTTGTTGTGGCACGCTTTATCCAAAATAAACTGCAGTTATGAGGAAAGTGGTGAGCTGTTAGACAAAAAGTAAGACTTCCATTTATATAATTTCTTTCATGACCTCGGGAAATCCAAAAACACTTTTCAGAAGTAGTGTCATCGTCGTCTTTGCGGTCCCTCAAGATTGAGAAAGATTTGCTTCCTCTCTGGTTCGACAGGTTCTGAGATGGTTTGATAGGTTCTGAGATGAGTCCAATGCGCACGCTGCGGATTCTGCCATTTTGGGGAGGCGGGGCTTGAAGGGTCAGGCAGATGAATTGTTTGGAGGTTTGTTCTCCCCAACAGCATGCTCCAAATGAAGTTTCTCGATGTGTTTGGTGCCTTTCCAAATAAACCACTTCCATTTGGTCGGTCACGAGCTGGGGACCCACATGAGTTGACGAGGATGTTTCCTCTTTCGGAATGTCCTCCAAGCATCCCAGAAGTGTTTCCACTGCCTCGTCAGAGTCTCCTGCCATGACTGGGTTCTGAGTAGAGCAATTGCTTTTGGAGGCTGGTGCAATGCATATGGACAATATGTTCTGCCCAGTGGATCTAGTTTGAGTGATTAGCGGCTCAATGCTGGGCAAGTTGGCTTGGGAGAGGACACTGCTGTTGGGCCACCATTCTTGTCACTGGATTTGGAGAATCTTGCAAAGACACTGCTGATGGTACTTCTCCATTGATTTGAGAGACCTGCCATATGTTGTCCAAGTTTCCGAAGCCTATGGGAGTGCAGGAATCACTGCCCGGGCCGAAGCCAATTCATTAGCCTCAGGTTTAAGACCCAGGACCTCAAGTACTCTTTTCCTTAGTTGGGTGTGTAGTGAAAGGCCTCTTTTCTCAAATGCTTCGGAAAAGGAATCGCCAATGACCCGGATCCATTTTGAGTGAATGTACATGTAAACGGCAACTCAATACTGAAGCTCAATGACTGAAGTCGGAGTGATTTGGGTTTTGGATTGAAGGAACTGTAGATTGAACAGTTTCTGTAATGTAGTCTTTCTCGATGCCTGTCGGTAATTTTCTGGTGGTGAAGTATAGTATTGCAGCAAGGAAATGAAGAAGAGAGTTGGTGCAAGGATAGCCTTGTTTGATCCTAGTTTTCACTGAGCTGGGGTTTGTGGTGATTCCGCTAGTGAGTATCATGTCACCGTGGAGTAGGCGGAAATCGCACATTACGACATGATAATGAATTGATCTTTTATTTAAAAGCAGTGACGAAAATAGTGCCGCGGGATCTTTTATGTGCACCTTGGAGAGCAGGTGATTTACGTTCTGATTCAAAAGACGGCACCTCCAATAGTGCAGCACTTCCTCAATAGTGTATTGGAGTCTGGGCTGGATCTTTGTACTGAAGTCTCTGGAGTGGGACATGACCTGACTTAAAAGTAAGCCTGCTACCAACTGAGGTGCAGCTGGCACCAAAAGTAGAACACTGAGGAAACACATAAGATGAATCATCAAAATAAATATGAATAATTTAAATGAAACAAACGCAATCGGTAAGGAATAATTTTCTCTCTAGTTGTAAAATTAGAATGTGAATTCGCTGGCAGGGCGGGAGCAGACATAAAAATAGCGGTGCTGCCAAGATTTCTATTCCTGTTCCAGAACCTCCCAATCTTCGTCCCCAAGTCGTTTTTTAAGAAGGTCAATGTGCTGATTTCTGGATTTGTGTGGGTGGGGAAGACTCCGCAGGCTAGGGGGGCTTTCTTGAGGCGGGGGTGGGATTGGAGGGGGTGCAGGTGGAAGCTGGCGCAGTTGGATATGATGAATTGCTATTGGGCGGCGAATATTGCTATGGTTAAGATATGGGCCATGGAAGTGGGGTCGGATGGAAAATCTCAACAGGTCTGGCAGCATCTGTAGGGAGAGAAAAGAGCTAACGTTTCGAGTCCAGATGACCCTATGTCAAAGCTTTATTGTCGGCACCTCTACCTTTCTCACCGGCCAGGTACTCCGTGAGCCCAGTGGTGGTGTTGACAATAAGTGTGTGGGTGCAGCACCTGGAGCTGGAGGGTGCCTCGGTGTGGGCACCGATCGTTGATAAGCATAGGTTTGCACCAGCGAGGCTGGATGCGAGGTTTCGAGGCTGCTAGCAGGCAGGGATTGGCGATTTCCCAATCTGTTTATAGGGGGCAAATTTGCGAAGTTGGAGGACTCGGAGGAAGAATGCGAGTTGGCCAGGAGGAACGAATTTAGGTGTCTGCAGGTCCGGGACTTTGTAAGGAGAGAGGTACTGTCCTTTCCTGGGCTGCCGTCCCTGGGGTTGCAAGACAAGGCGCTGTCGAGGGATGAAATAGAGGTGGGGAAGGTGGCCGATGTCTATAAGGAGTTAATAGAACGGGAGGAAGCCCGAGTGGGGGACATTAAGTGGAAGTGGGAAGAGGAACTGTGAGGGGGAGGTGGGGGCCAAGACGTGGGCCCTTGTGGAGGGTGAATATGTCCTCGTCGTGTGTGAGGTTAAGCCTCATCCAATTCAAAGTAATATGTAGGGCACATATGACAGTAGCAAGGCTTAGTAGGTTCTGAGGGGGTAGAGGATAGGCGTGTGCGGGGAGGCCCGCGAATCACATCCACATGTTCTGGGCGTGTCCAAGGTTGAGGGGGTTCTGGCAGCTGTTTGCAGATATGATGTCCGAGATGATGGGTGTGGAGGTGGAGTCTAGAGGTGGTGATATTCGGGTGTTGGAAGATCTGGGAGTCCAGGGGTGAGAGAGGTCGATGTTTTGACCTTTGCCTCCCTGATAGCCTGGAGATGGATTTTGCTCGGGTGGTGGAACTCGCAGCAGGTTTGAGTCAGGCATTCGGATGACATGTTCCGTCCACATCAATTGATGTGAGATTATCATGCCCTCGATACTTGACATCTATGTCTTGCAGGACACTTGTGTTTGTTCCTTTTTGTCCTCCCACTTGATTTGCAGGATGATGTTCTGCAGACTTTGTATGGGTCTATAAGTTGTCCAAGCTTCAGCAACATAGACAAACATGGAAGAACCACTACCAGAAGGACTTTGAGTTTAGTGTAGGGTCTGATATCATTATTCTCAAATAAAATCAAATTACTGTGGATGTTGGGAATCTGAAGTGTTGGAAAAACTTTGTTGTGGCAGCATCTTTGGAGAAATTGTTAACGTTTCAAGTTGAATACGTGTCTTCGGAACATTATTTCATGATTCTGAAACTGAGCTAATACATTGGATTTGGTGGTGTGCCTCAGTGTAGAGATTGGATTTGAGGGGAGGGCAGAAAACAGGGCCTGGAAGCACCACTAGCACTGGGAGAGATCATGGACAGCATTAGCTCCATGCAGGCGGGGAAGGCACTGGCCCCGCACCTGTGGGAGATGTTCACAGACTCGCTAGCGAGGGGCACACTGCCACCTACACTAGCACAGGCCTAATCTCGCTGATAACTAAGAAAAATAAAGACTCAACCGAATGTGGGTCATACAGACCCATCTCACTGCTAAACGCAGATGCCAAAATACTGGCCAAAATCCTAGCCAAAAGGCTAGAAGACTGCATTCCAGAGATGGTCGCAGAGGATCAGACGCGCTTTGTCAAAGGTAGACAGCTAACCTCGAACATCAGGTGCCTGCTGAACGTGATAATGACCCCCTCCGGGGGGAGAACACCAGAGTTGATCGTCTCCCTGGACGCAGAAAAGGCCTTCGACAGGGTCGAATGGAAGCACCTCATAGAGGTACTGGAGCGGTTTGGGCTTGGTTCACTTCCTGGGTAAAGCTCCTATACAACGCTCCCATGGCGAGCGTACGGACAAACAACACCAACTCCCGATATGTCCAACTGCACAGGGGCACCAGACAAGGATGCCCACTGTCCCCGCTGCTGTTCGCTCTAGCGATCAAGCCATTAGCAATTGCTCTCAGAGCAGCAAAAAGCTGGAGGGGTATCCGAAGAGGCGGCAGGGAGCACAGAGTCTCACTCTATGCAGATCACCTGCTCCTCTACATTTCGGACCCACAAAGCAGCATGGACGGAATCATCGCGCTCCTGAAAGAGTTTGGCGCCTTCTCAGGCTACAAACTCAACATGAGCAAAAGCGAGATCTTCCCAGTACACCCACATGGCGGGGGGGGGGGGGGGGGGGGCAGGCAGCACTAAGTGGGACTGCCGTTTAAACAAGCCCGACACAAATTCCGCTACCTGGGGATCCAAATAGCCCATGACTGGAAAGGGATCCACAAATGGAACCTCACCAGTCTGACAGAGGAAGTAAAGAAGGACCTGCAAATATGGAACACACTCCCACTGTTCCTCGCGGGAGAGTCCAGACGATCAAAATGAATGTACTGCCCAGGTACCTCTTCCTACTTGGATCTATCCCGATCTACATCCCCACTGCCTTTTTCAAAGCAATAGACAAACTAATCATGGCGTTCGTATTAAGTTGATCTTTTCTCTACACCTTGCATATTCTGCAGTCTCTCCTTCCTTCCCTATGTACTGTATGCATTGTTTGTACAGCATTCAAGAAACAATACTTTTCACTGTATACTAATACATGCGACAATAATAAATCAAATTGTATGGGCAGGAGGCGGGAAGAATGCTCGGATCCCAAAGAAGGTCCTACAAAATACAAAGTACAGGGGAAGGGCTAGCCCTCCCAAACCTACAATTCTACCATTGGGCGGCGACAGCCGGGCTAATAAGGGGATGGATCAAGGAGCTCCCATCTGCAACAACCATTGGTTCACACCAGCGCTGACTGATGCCACCTTTAAAAAGTGGTGACAGGACGGAGGGACACTGACAGTTAGGGACCTATATACGGACGGCAGGATCGCAACACTGGGCGAACCGACGGGTAATTTTCCGCTAGCCAGGGGAATGAGCTAAGGTACCTGCAAACCAAAAACTTCCTACGAAAGGAGACTAGGATGTACCCACAACCACCACGACAGACATTACTGGAAGAGTTGCTGGACGTAAGCACCCTAGATAGAGGGAACTGTAGCGACATGTATGAACGACTGGGAGAAAGGGCCAACACCGTACTGGAGGGAAGAGGGAGGAGACGGGGAACAATAGAGGGGTACCAGAGAAGGGGGGGGGGAGGCAAGGGATTGATAGCCGGAAGGAGAGCACGGGAAACGGCAACAAACTTGGCAAATACAGTAACCGAGAGCAAGGAAAATACAGGCGAAAGACGGGACGAACGGCTGAAGCGGAGGTGAACGCTCGCGACAACAACAACTCCCATCCGGGAGAAGCAAGTAACAACACCAACACCAGATCCGTTCCCATATTGCCCCCTCTGTATTGGACATAACTACTGTAATCGTCTTTCTGGCACCCAAATGTATACGTACCGCCCCAGTTCCCCCCCACCACACACACATACACACAGACACACACAAACAGGTATTTATTTGTTAAACATAATATTGCTCACTGGACAAGAGTTGCTGATTTTGAGCTAGTGCACACGATCCTACCTGGGTTTTTTTCTCTTCTATCATATATACATATATATATTTTAATCTGTGTACATAACTGTAAATATACTATGTTCACAAACCCAATAAAAACATTTATTTAAAAAAATCACACCCATGCGAACTCTGTCACCAGCAAATACAGCGTTGCTGCAAGAACAATTGTGAATAGTGTTGGTGTAATTGACACACTCCTGTTTTAGAAAGGAAAGGATCTGTAATGGAACCATTGCATCAAACAGCTATTTACATATTGTCATATAGGAGATGAATGGTTGTACCTCCTGATTAAATATATATCTATCTATATTAGTGAATTCTACATCAGTGAGCTACTGGAACTGTGCAATTGCAAATTCTGACGTGGTACTGAAAATTATTGAAACCATTTCTAATAACAGCGAAACCATTCCTTGCCTGACGAGAATAATGTGGCCAGGTTGCAAGATGAGCTTATTGGGGCCAAGTTGAGAGAAGCAGAAGCAGTAATGGGCCTGAAGGAACTCCGGCAGCAAGTTAAAGATTTGGATGATCACTGGCAGGTAAGACAGAGCTGCAATGTAACTTTGCAAATGTCCACAAAAATGTGTATGGTGTTTTCTTGCTGGATAATTCCTGGTATTGTTGGTTGAGTCCATAAAATGGACTTCCAAAAGACATTTGACCATGGGTACGTACACAGGGCATCATTTCAAAGTTGATGACATGAAACTTGGAAGTGAAGTCACCAACGAGGAGGATAATAGTCTTCGGGAAGACATAGGCAGACTGGCGTAATTCGGCAAATGAAATTTAATGCTGAGAAATTAGAAGTAATTAATTTTGGTCGGAAGAATGAAGGCAGGAAAAATAAACTAAATGGCAGAATATTGGAGGAGGAGCAGGAACAGAGACCTGGGGGCGTGCGTTCCAAAGTCATTAAAGGATGTCAGATAAATTGAGAAGGCTGTTTTCATAAAGGCAAGCGACCTGTGAGCCTTTTTTATAGAGGCACAGAATACAAAAGTAGGGAAGTTATGCTAACAAAAGCAAAGTACTGCAGATGCTGGGAACAAAGTGCTGGCAATACTCAGCAGCTTTGGCAGCATCTGTGGCGAGAGAAATAGTTTTGAGCCGATTGTGAGTTCAGAACTGAAGGTCGAAATGTGATGCGGTTTATGCTGTGGAAAGGGAAGAGGAGAAAGAAGAAAAAGACTGGAATAGGTTCAAGGGTGGGGGCAATTAAATGACAATGATGCCATGGAGCAAAGGGAGTGGGCAATCATCATAGCAAAGAAACAACACATCTTTTCCAGAATATGAATGGCACAATAATGAACAACTCTGTCTGAAAGCAAATGCTTCAGACTGGCATATGGCAGAAAAATGAATCAAAATGGGGGACAGATTTCATGGTCTGAAATTGTTAAACTCAGCACTGAATCCTGAAGGCTGGAAAGTGCCTCACCAGAAGATGAGGTGTGGTTCCCCTGTTGGGCTTCACTGGAATACAAGGACAGAAATGTGCGCATGAAAGGAAGGTGGTGATTTAAAATGGCAAGCTGCCAGAAGCCTGTGGTCATGCTTGTGGACTGAGCAGAAGAGTTCTGCAAAGCAGCCACCCAATCTGTATTTGGACTCCCCAATCGAGAGGAGACCACATGTGAGCAATGAATACCGTGTACTTATTTGAAAGAAGTACAAGTAAATTGCTGCTTTATCTGGATGGAGTGTTTGGGGCCGAGGAAGGATATTATGTTAAAGCTTTCTCGAGCACTGCTTGGGTCCCATCTGGAATTTTGTGTCCAATTCTAGGCATAAACATTAGGAAGAGTACCAAGACCTTAGTGAGATTACAGAAGTGATTCGCGAGAATCGCACCAAGAATCAAAGACATCGGTAGACTGGAGAAAGTATAATTGTTCTCCTTCGGGCAGAGGATGTTATGGGGAGATTAGACCGAGGTGCTCGAAGCCACAAAATGTTTTGATAGATTAAATGAGGAAAGCCGATGCCAGAAGGGTCAGTAACCAAAAAAGATAGATTCACAGTAGCTGTCAAAACGAGAGGTGATGTGAAAAGAAAAACGAGCTATGATGCCCTGGAATGCCTGAACGGGTGATCAAAGCAGATTCAACAATAACTTTCAAAAGGGTTTGGATGAGTATTTAAGTGGAAGACATTTGCAGGGCTTCTGAAGAACGAGCAGGAGAATGTCATTTGTAGTTTAACCTCAAGAAATGCAACATAGACGTCAATGCCTGGGAGACACTTACTCAGAAGTGACCTACTTGGAAGAACTTTCTGATTGAAGGGACACAATTCTTCGAGGACACCCGACAGCAAGAGAAGGCCCGGATAAGGAGGAGTCTGAGAAAGGAATACCAGCAATCTACCATGGATCAATCCCACCTCCTGCAAACCCCCGTCAGGTATGAGGTCGAAGATGTGGCTCTTGGATTGGGCTCGTCAGCCATGCAAGAACCCACAGAACCCATGACCAGTAACAAGAGGTTTTTACGTGGATAATCATGCTCATTAGCGAGTGATCACCGAAGGAGTTTGACTGTAACAAGGCTGCAGAGAGGTTGAGAAGCTGAGGAGAATTCCAACATCTGGATCACAGTGACTGAGAATGTCATTTGTAGCTTTGATTAATCTTTTTTCTGTGCTGTGGCAGCGTGAAACTTTACTGAAGGAATTCAAATGGAGTTGGGGGGAAAGGTGAGCATATACCTGGGAGGTGACGGCGTGTTAAAGACCCAAGAAAAAGACTGCAAGTGCAGGAAACCTGAACAAGAAACAGAAAATGCTGGAAGTTCGCAGCAGGTCTGGCAGCATCTATGAAGTGAAACGCAGATTTATGTTTCAGATCTGTGATCTTTCACGAGGACTGGGAAACGTTGGAAATGTAGTAAGTTTTCAGCAAGGGGAAGAAAGACCAAGAAGAGAGAAGGCTTGTGATCGTTTGGAGGACAAAAAAGAGGTGTTATGGTGAAAGGCCGAAGGAAGTGGTAATGGGATAAGTAAAGAAACAAAAGATATGTCTGGAGGAGGTTCGACTGTCAGGGCCCTGAATAGCTGCCGTTCTGAAACAAAGTACAGGAAATAATGGTTTAATATAGTGCGGGGAGAAAAACCAAAGAAAAAGTAAACAAAATAGGGGAGAGGTTATGATTTTAAAATTGTTAAAATCAATATTCGGTTCCGAATGCTCAGTTGAAAGATGCAGTTCTGTTCCTCAAGCTTGCATTAAGAATACTGTAGCAAGCCAGTGAAAGAAAGGGCCAGAGTGGGAACAAAGTTGAGCATTAAAATATCAGAAGGGCAGCACGGTGGTGCAGTGGTTAGCATTGCTGCCTCACGGCGCCGAGGTCCCAGGTTCGAATCCTGGCTCTGGGTCACTATCCGTGTGGAGTTTGCACATTCCGCCCCCCCCATGTTTGCGTGGGTTTCGCCCCCACAACCCAAAGATGTGCAGATTAGGTGGATTGGCCACGCTCAAATACCCCTTAATTGGAAAAAATGAATTGGGTGCTGTAAATTTACTTTTAAAAATCAGATAACTGAAAGCCCAATGGCTGGAAGCTTATCACCACATCCTCACCATCGCTGGGCCAAAATGCTGGAACTTCCTCCCTAAAAACACTGTGGGTGGACCTACACTACATGGACTGTGCAGCTCACTTTTAACTTCACAAGGGGAATCAGGCATGGAAAATAAATGCTGGTCTTGCCAGTGACATCCACATGCAATAAATAAGTTAAAATAAACTGCTGCTGCTTTTGAATCAACCACTAGGAGGCGCACACGGGTAATGCAATTGATGCATTTCTCATCAGAGAAATTACCTGGCTTCTGCTTGGCATTTCCCACAATAACATGAATAAATCAAAATCATGTGGAGGTTACATGTGTGACTTTGTCCCCAACACCTCATGGTGTACCTTTGCAGGGTAACACCGTGCTATCTCATTAATGAGAACTTGAATCATATTATGTGGCAGTCTTGTGTTTTTTCTGGACTGTCACACCTCAGATGATATACTTCGAAGTATAAAGTAGTTTTTTTTAAAAAGGAGAAAATGATGCTCATTTTCTCCTTGGTTTTCTGACCAAAAGGTACCAATTTTCAGAAAGATTGTTTCATAATCATCCTCTAATAAATCTCGAAGTGCATCCCTTTAAACAGCCCTGCAGGGAGCATTTGAACAGGTTTAAAAGGACTGACAGAGTAAACAAAGATGCATCCCAGCAGCTGGCATACGGTACACATGTTCTGTGGACCAATCATTTATTTAAGGAACAAAAGCAAAATACTGCAGTGCTGGGGATCTGAAATAAAAACAGAATGTGGGAAATACTCAACTGCCCTGGCAGCATCTGTGGAGAGAGAAACAAAAAGTCACGTGTTAACTCTGCTTTTCTTTCTGTTACTTAGACCAGTTGGGTATTCCTTGCATTTTCTGTCACTTATGGGAGTTCAACGGCTATGATACAATTTGAAGGCCATAATACCATTTTTGCAACTAATTCATAGTCTTTGCCCAAATTCTACTGGTGTTTTTGCATAAATGTCAATGATCTGGTGTCCAATGTTTTTTTTCTTCAGGAGCAATCACATGCCCTGGAGCCATATGGAGCACCTCCTGTTCCTATCATTAATACACATTCTAAACACGGAAATTGTAAGATCTTGGCATATTCATAAACCAGTGGCATTGGGCATATAATTTTCTAAAACTTGGCGACCACAGAATTAATTTAAGACAAATCCGAGTATGAGAAATGCAAGAGTGAATAGAACTCATACAATTTGTCATGATCAAGGGTGGTATTGTGACCGGTACAGGCTTGGAGGGCCGAAGGGCCTGTTCCTGTGCTGTATTGTTCTTTGTTTTCTATAACCCTGCTCAGATTGCCAGAGCACATGTGCCACATATATTCTGTCTGCTGTAATTTGGACCTCATTGTAAATGATTCCTTGGTTTACTAAACTCAGGATTTTGGTGAAATGCTCCCAAAGTTGTCCAATAATTTTAGTTACAAAAACCATTTCCCTGTCTTTCTTATTGAGGTACATTTTCTTTCACTGCACAGCATTAATGAAACATAATGTGACTCAGATGTTTTGAGGATACATTAAGTATATTATAACATCTCCGTTTGCATTTTGTTCGTTTTTAATTTTTCCTAATAATTTTTTACCTTGTAGAAAACTTTATTCATATATTAGGTGGGCAATTTTGCTGAATGATAAATAAAGTTTTTGAGAGTAAAGCAAGTTTTTCCAGGTGTTTGTTAATCATGGGTAATGACTTCATAAAGCTCTTCAAAATGTGCATTGGACATCCATTTTGATTGACAGCATTTTGCAATAAAATAGTTGGTTACAGCTTAACAAGGGGCGTGTATGTACTCGGGGTTTTTTTTATTTAAAATCCCCAGTTGATGAAGTCCAATGCATGCTGTCTCGACTGAACTGAAAATGACTGCACCCTCTTGTGGAATCAGACTAAATGTCATACGATTTTGTTGCTTGTGACACTGCACCATTTAAAGAAACAAAATGAAACTGTATTCCCTATTTCTAAACAGGACACTGATTGCAGCGCAGTTATAATACTTAAAATTTGAGCATTTTACATTTTTCAGTTTTTCCAAAATGAAATTAACTACATATTCAAAAGGAAGCCTGTGAATTTGGGGTGAAGCGCACCTCGTTGCTGAAACTGAGCCAGAATTTAATTTGCTGCCAATGCTAAGTTTGAAATTTGAGAATAAATTTTAAGTGCAGGATCTGTGTCAACTCACTAATGATTTTAGGCTTATGGAGTTTCCTTACAGGAAAATATTGCTAGATTCAGATAATAGATTATGGAACAGTAGCTTGGTCAGATTTCTTCCCGGTAGTAAGATAGACAAAAAAGCTGAAGGGAGCAAGTTCCATCTTGTTAAAACACCAGTTCTGAAAGATGCCTGTCGGTCGGACTGAAATATTCCCCGGGTGAGTCATCGATTTGTTGCAGCTTGTTGGATGGGGTCCAAATGGAAGTGAAGTGTTCTATTCCAAGAGGAGGAATGAAGTGCTATTGTCTGATTAGCATTTGTTAGGAAAATAAAGGTAGTTTTACAGGATTTATATTTGTGTCGATAAACATTAGAAGTAAGGTAATTAAGGAATTAAGTGGATTTTAATTTAATTTTGTATCATCCGATTTTTTTCATTTTTGTTGTTAAAACTAATTAGCGGTCCTGTGACTGTTCCTCCATGTTTTGCCTTTTTTAAAGTTGGTCATTTGAGCCAGGGTTCCATTCTGGGATCTTCCCATCCAGTTATAAAACCAACTGGGATCGTTGCAAAAGTAGGGGCTCTTGCGGGATTTCAAAATGTGGAGAAAGGGTTATTTGATGCTGATTGATAAAAATTTGTTGGGACATTTTGAAATGTGGAAAGCAAGTTACTGGATTCTGAATAGTAAGTTGGTATGGGATTTATTGTTAAATGGTGGGATCTGTGAATCCTTAAAAAAGCTTAAATCGGGTACTGAGATACTGGACAAAGGTATTGGAATTACTGAGGTATATTGTGCAGGTTAGAATCCAAAATAGCATTGGAAATTGCTAAGACTTTACTAAAAATGGAAGATGTAACTTTTTACAGAAAGTAACCAAGAGTTAATTAGCTGAATTTGACGAATTGGGATTACCTGCAGGGTAAAAAAAAGCTGATATTATTGAAAGAATAGCAGAGCATTTAAATGTACAAGAGTTGCCAGATAGGCCAAGTATTTTGAAAAGTAAGTAAATTAAATTTGTTAAAATTCAATTATGAATGAATCGATTATAAATTCAGGGTAAAGAAAAGGAAAAAGAGAAAGGAATCAAAATGAAGAAACTTGAAATGCAGGAAAAAGAAAGGGAAAAAGAGAGCTTTGAAATGAGAATACTTGATGTGGAAGTGGAAAGATTAGCATTGGCAGAAATAACAGGAAAATGCTGGCAGGTAAAAAAGAGAATAGAACAAGTTGTAGAAAAAAGTAGTTCTAGACATGAACCTAGTGGGGAAAATTTTAACATTATACAAGCTCTTCCAAAATTTGAGGAAAAAGATGTGGAAGCATTCTTTCTTTATTTTGAAAAGGTACCGAAACAGATTAAATGGCCAAAAGAAATGTGGGCATTGGTTTTACAAAATAGACTATCGGTAGAGCTAGTGAAGTGTATGCATTGTTGTCTGAAGAGATACCTGTAGATTATGATGTAGTAAAGAAAGCTATCCTTAATGTGTATGAGTTGGTTCCTGAGGTATATAAGCACACATTTTGAAATGCAAGAAAACAGCATGGACAAACCTGTGTTAAATTTGAGAGAGTGATGCTAAATAATTTTGACTGTTGGATATGGCCGTTAAAGGTAGAGAGAACATATGAGGCCCTTAGAGAGCTAATTCTTTTAGATGAATTTCAAGATTCACTGCCTTTGGTTATTAGGATGCATGTTGAGGAACATAAAGTTGAAACTGCTAGCAGAGTTAGCCGATGATTATGAACTGGTCCAGAGAACCAAACCTTCATTCTTTTAAACACGAGCAGGATAGAAAGAGAGAAGGAGAAAAAAAACCAAGTAGTTAAGAAACAAATGGAACAGTAAGGAATGGTCAGGAAATTTCATCTCCGATCAAAAAGGAAGGTGCTGAGGTGGAAGTGACATTCAGAGGCCTAAATGTTTCCATTGTAATAAAGTGGGACGTATTAGGGCAGATTGTTGAAAATATAATGGAAGATCAGTTGCAGTAGAAGGGAAGGAAGCACCTGGAAAGGAAATGGCTATTAAAACTGTAGCATTGGCGCAGGTGAAATGTGCTTTTTCAGAATAAGTGAGAAACGGAGATAGATCTCAAGAAGTTCAAATAATTATTTGAGTACTTGTGAAGTAAGTCAGGCTATTGGAGGTTCTGGATGTTTTTCAAAGGCAGAAGTATTCCATTACTTGTCTAGCAAAGTACGTAAACAAATTCAAATTCTGATTGTTACAGGAGCAGAACAATCATTGATGGTCGCTGATTCAATGTGTGTTCAGGAAGTTGTATGAAGGAAGGAGTATAAATAAGAGATATTAATGGAAGGGATGAAGCCGTTTTTATTTGTCATTTTTTCCCTTTTTATAAATTTAGAGTACCCAATTCTTTTTTTTTCCAATTAAAGGGCAATTTAGAATGGCCAATCCACCTACCCTGCACATCTTTGGGTTGTGCGGGTGAGACCCACGCAGACACGGGGAAATGTGCAAACTCCACACGGACAGTGACCCAGGGCCGGGATCGAACCCAGGCCCTCGGCGCCATGAGGCAGCAGTACTAGCCACTGTGCCACCCGCTGTGTAAATTCAGTTTGAAAAGTAATTTTGTAAATTAAATTGTCACAGTGGCAATTATTTCTAAATTACCTATTGGAGGAATAACTTTCATACTAGGTAATGATTTGGCTTGTGGAGACAATGTGATGACAACTGTATTGTACCAGCAGTTGATCGTGGTGATCCTAACAAACATTTGAAAACTATCATGGAGAAAAATGCAACACTTATTGCAGATAGCAAGCAATTGAAGGATAACCTGATTAATACAGAAAATTAGCTTTCTTGTATGAAAGGGGAGTCTGTGAATGAAATAAGAGAATTGCTGAGAACAATTGAGAAACAGTCAGGAAAAGTGGAACATTTGACTGAGGACTTGAACTGTCTAAAGGACAAACTTGGCAAAGAGTGATCTTCACTTAATGAACTTCAAACATCAGAAATATTTATGAAGTATCGTGGGAAATGCCTTGAATAAGAAGAGGAGGTTCAGGTAAATCTGAATAATTGGTTGAATGCAGAATTAAAAAGCAAAACTAACAAACTTAGAATTTTGTTGTGAAAAGAACAATGAGATTTTTGAGCTTCAAAGCAAAATGGAGAAAATGAAGAAGAAGGTGGATGGTATGAAGTGTTATTCCTGTGAAAAAATACTCAAATGTTAGATACTGATGCAGTTGAGCAAAGAACAGATCCAAGTAATATTACTGATGTATCAAAGTTAGTAATGAACAGTAAGAAAACAATTGAAGAACTTGCAAAATTGGAAATTAGGAATCTTAACCAGAAGTACTGAAATTGCAAAGTGATCTTTCTGAATCAATGACCAGAGACACTGATTTGAAATTTTTTGTCGGTGATACTACACGAGGTGTAGTAGTTGGAAGAAAGGCAAGGACGATTAAAACTCTACTGAGAACTAGACTGAGCTAGTTCAGAACTTGTGCAAAAAAAGCCTAGAAGTGCCTAAAAGAACAATTGCACTGTAGACCTAAATGAAACATTTTCTGAGTTGAAAACTGAAAACCAGAAGAAAGATAAATACAAGAATTGAGTTATGATGTTACCATGTATGCATTCTGATGTTGCTGCTGAAGTGATTGTCTTTGTTTGGTTAAAACACTGTAATTATATGACATGTAATTGCAAATTAAGAAAACTGTAATTGTATGATATAATTTACGTGGTTAGATATTTATCATGTCACATTTGTGTAAAGTGGTTGTAACACCAGTGTAATGAAGATTTATTTCTTTCAAAGGGACCGGTGTTAGGAAAATAAAGGTAGTTTTAAGGGACTTATATCTGGATTGGTAAACATTAGAAATAAGTGGGTTTAATTTAATGTTTCTGTGCCTGGAAGGGTCGGACCTATAATTAGATTCATGCTGGACAAAAGTATTTGTGTGTTCAATTCTAACTGTGATTCTATTGTGCTTACAGAGGGCTACGGTATTATGACTAAATAAACCAGCAGTGGTTTCTTAGCAACTGTGCCCTTGTAAGGCAGTGAAGCTTTTACGTTTTAGTTTTATCTAATTTGATGGCAGTTGGAGGTAGTGGGTGAGAGAGAAGGCAGCTCTCACAGCTCTGCTAGAAGCAGTTGTTTAGAAGGCTAAAGAGGGAACATCACTGTCAGCCTTGTCACAAGACAAAGCATACATGGGGTAATGGTTAAGGAAACAGATGCTGGAAATCTAAAGTCCAGCTATTTGAGGAAACCAGATAAATAAAGAGAAGTTTCTAAGAAGTCTGGAGTTAATGGAACAGAAGAAGCTGGGAACTAGACCAGATTACTGTTCAGTAAAGTCACAGAGTTGAAAAGGCATTGAATCATGAGAGGCCAGAAAGAGACCTACAGCAGTGCTAAAGTTTGTGAGAAATTACTACAGTTTGGGAGATATTATTTGAAATAATTGTGGAAATCGGTGGCTGGAGTTTGTGCAAAAACCTTGAGGCAAACGAAACCTGAAGGGAGAGGTGTAAAACCTGAAAGTAAAACCTTGATGGAGGCAAAACATAATTTAAAAGATTTGCAAGTGTGACTTTTGAAAGTGGAATTTAAAATCAGTTGTGTGGAAGCCAGAGTTCAGGGAGTCAAGGTGGCTCACAGTATAAGAATCATCTGTGAGCATTTTGAGGAGAAATCCACAGATATTCGCTTGGGTTCAGAGAGGAATGTATCTTACCACAGTCATCTTGTGTGCTTAAAAGGGACTGTGTGTGTTAATGAGACCACTTCAATTCAAGATGTACTTTGCAATCCGTGTCAATCTTAAAATCTGTGTGTAATTGTTAAGCTAAGGGGGAGTGAAGGAGTATTGTATTATAATCCACATTTTTCATGTTTAGTAATTATTTTTCTTGTTGCTAAAATGAATTAGTGGCCCTGTGACTCTGTTCTTCTGTTTTATTTTTCAAAAAGTAAAAGTTATGCTCTTTTGAGCCAGGGCTCTTTTCTGGGAGCTTCTCGTCCAGTTATAACACTAATTGGGATTGTAACACACCGTTGAATAAGCAAAGCATTCTAGTCTCCTGACTGAACAAAACTCTATGATGCTGAATGTTACTGCCAAGAGCAAGCATTGGGAAATTAATAGCACAAAAAAGTAATTAATTTACTTTGATATTGCATCTTTCACATCTTCAGGTCATCACAAAAGAGGTTTACAGTCAAGTAACTATATTTGTAATGACCTGTGAATGATTTGGGCAAAAAGGTGATTAGGGTGAAGAGCATCCAATGGGTTCGCGGACATATGCAGGGTAAATTTCACTCCTTTCCCACTGTACCAGTTTGGGTGTAGCATTTCTAAACTTTAAAATATCTTCAAACTATTGATCCTAAGCTGATAAACGAAAAAAAGCAACTGTTAATGATGGAAATATATAGGAAGTCTATCATCTAAAAAAAGACTGCTTAATGTTTTCAGTAGGGATACTTTATCAGAACGAGGAAGAGGGCTATGAGAATAACCTGAATGTGATCAGCTGCCAAAACAAAAGGCATGTATATTATTCAGTGGAAAATAAGAACCGTTTAGCAACAGAAATTTGGATTTTTGCACAAGCACAGTTGTCTTCCAGATCTATGTGCCAAGGGAGCAATTAATACTAGCGTTAAGACATTGGAGAGCTCTGTGACTGGACATGTTTGCAAAGCATACTTTAGTGAAGGGCAGATTCATCTTAAACATATGCCTACGAGGCCAATTACAATATAGACAGAAACCAAGAGCAGATGGAATTTTTGTTTTTGAGCATTTTATTAATAAACATCTTTGATCAAGTTCAGAAATAATTAATTTAGAAAACACTCCAGCAGTTTGAAGAAGGAATGGAAGTGCTGCCTACTTTAAAACATACAGAGCAGATCATTTTGGGTCGAATTCTCTTTCTCTTCTCTCTCTCTCTCTCTCCCCCCCCCCCCCCCCATTAGCTGATTTCATCTGGAGTAGAAGTTGAAATGCTGGTAAAGGGACAAATTGGCTCACGTTCACATTCTTGATCACGTAAACCTTGCTGGGAAAGTGTGAAGGTGTACGTGTCCGGTGAAGACGAGTTTTGACTCCTGGAAGATGTCTTCCCTGATTGTGCAGCCTACCAAGTCTTGCTGAGGAGACATCCTTTTTTTTTGATCATGGCGTTTGACTTGTGAAGACTCCGCATCATGTTTTGGGTTTCCTAATGCACTTTGCAAGAAATCCATTTGGATGAGGTATCTACTTTTCTCTGATGTGGAATATATGCACTTCCTTTCAAAAGACATCCTGCTGATGTCCGAGAAGCTTCAGGGTAGGTTGACGGTAAAGACTAGAGTTTCCCAAGTGTGCACAGTTGTATCACCGAAGCCTAGCCCGCTGAGTGACAATGAGTTTGGAAGCTTCAAAAGTTACTTGCTTCCCCTCCTCTGAACAGAGCTCTGTAGCTTTCAAACATTTATTTTCATTTTTTTTATTTTTTTATTTTTTATTAAAGGTTTTCATAAAATATCAATAACAAAATGAGAAAAAAAAGAACCCAACAGGGTGAAGTACAAAACACAGTCCAGAAAAACAACCCCCCATAACCCCCCCCCCCCCCCCATGGACATAAATAATAAATTAACATTAACACCCCGACTTAACACAACAGGTATATACACCCCCTCAGACCCTTCAGTATAAATAACAAAAACAATAATAAAGTAAACCCCCCCCACCCCCCTCCGAACTGCTGCTGCCATTGACCAATGTCTATCGTTCTGCCAGGAAGTCTAAGAACGGTTGCCACCGCCGAAAGAACCCTTGTACCGACCCTCTCAAGGCGAATTTCACACTCTCCAATTTAATGAACCCTGCCATATCGCTGATCCAGGATTCCACGCATCTTTCCACTGAAGAAGAATCCTTCGCCGGGCTACCAGGGATGCAAAGGCCAGAATTCCGGCCTCTTTCGCCTCCTGCATTCCCGCCTCCTCTGCCACCCCAAATATTGCGAGCCACCAGCCCGGTTTGACCATGGATCCTACCGCCCTCGACACCGTCCTCGCTACGCCCTTCCAAAATTCCTCCAGCGCTGGGCATGCCCAGAACATATGGGTGTGATTTGCCGGGCTCCCTGAGCACCTAACACACCTGTCCTCACCCCCATAAAACCGGCTCATCCTTGTTCCGGTCATGTGTGCCCTGTGCAGCACCTTAAACTGTATGAGGCTGAGCCTCGCGCACGATGAGGAAGAGTTCACCCTCCCTAGGGCATCTGCCCACGTCCCTTCCTCAATCTCCTCTCCCAATCCTTCTCCCACTTCCTTTTACCTCCACCACCGAGGCCTCCTCCTCCTCCTGCATCACCTGGTAAGTTTCCGAGATCACAACAGGAGTATAATGGGGTCCACACAAACCCCATTATACTCCTGTTAACCCGCCTGAAAAAAGCCTTCGGGATAAACACGGGGAGGCACTGGAACAGGAACAAAAACCTTGGGAGAACCGTCATTTTGATTGACTGCACCCTACCCGCCAAGGACAGCGGCAACGCATCCCATCTCTTGAACTCCTCCTCCATTTGCTCCACCAGCCTTGTAAAATTAAGCCTATGCAGGGCCCCCCAGCTCCTGGCCACCTGGACCCCCAAATACCTGAAGCTCTTGTCCGCCTTTTTTAGTGGGAGCTTGCCAATGCCCCTCTCCTGGTCCCCGGATCAACTACGAACAGCTCGCTCTTCCCCATGTTGAGCTTGTACCCCGAAAAGTCCCCGAATTCCCTAAGAATCCTCATTACCTCTGGCATTCCCCTCGGTGCCTTCCCCCCCTGCATGCTTCCTATCCCTTTGATCAGCTGCTCCAACCCAATCGGGGCCCCCAATCCCGCCACCTTTGGAAACCTCAATTGGTCCAGGAAGATGCCCATCCCTCCCTCCTCCCGTGGGGGCTCGGATCGGTACAATTCCTCGTAAAAGTCCCTGAAGACCCCATTGATGCCGACCCCACTCCGCACCACACTCCCTCCCCTGTCCTTAACTCCCCTGATCTCCCTAGCTGTGTCCCGATTCCGAAGCTGATGCGCCAGCATCCGGCTTGCATTTTCCCCATACTCATAAATCGCCCCCTGGGCCTTCCCCCACTGCACCTCCTCCTTCCTGGTGATCACCAGGCCGAAATCGGCCTGGTGGCTACGCCTCTTACTCAACAATCCTTCCTCGGGCTCCTCCGCATACCTCCTGTCTACCCTCACCATCTCCCCCACCAGCCTCTCCCTCTCTCCCCCGCTCCTTCCGCTCCTTGTGGGCCCTAATGGCGATCAGCTCTCCCTTCACCACTGCCTTCAGTGCCTCCCATACCATCCCCACTCGGACCTCCCCGTTGTTGTTGGTCTCCAAGTACCTCTCTATACTTCCTCGGACCCGCTCGCTCACCTCCTCGTCCGCCAGCAGCCCCACCTCCAAGCGCCACAGCGGGCGCTGGTCCCTCTCCTCCCCCATCTCCAAGTCCACTCAATGCGGGGCGTGGTCCGAAATGGCTATTGCCGAATATTCAGTATCCTCTACTCTTGCTATCAGCGCCGTACTCAAAATGAAAAAGTCGATTCGGGAATAAGCCCTATGGACATGTGAGAAGAATGAAAATTTTCGAGCCCCCGGCTTTGCAAATGTCCAAGGGTCCACCCCTCCCATCTGGTCCATAGGCCCCCTCAGCACTCTAGCCGCCGCCGGCTTCCTACCCGTCCTAGACCTGGAGCGATCCAGTGCCGGATCCAGCACCGTGTTAAAGTCTCCCCCCATTATCAGGCCCCCCATTCCAAGTCTGGGATCCGACCCAACATACGCCACATAAAACCTGCATCGTCCCAGTTCGGGGCAAACACATTGACCAGTACCACCCTCTCTCCCTGCAACTTACCACTTACCATTATGTACCTACCGCCATTATCTGCCACAATGCTCGACGCCTCGAATAACACCTTCTTTCCCACCAAGATCGCCACCCCTCGATTTTTGGCATCCAGCCCCGAGTGAAACACTTGACCTACCCACCCTTTCCTCAATCTTACCTGGTCTGCCACCTTCAGGTGTGTCTCCTGAAGCATAACGACATCCGCCTTGTGCCCCTTCAGGTACGCGAACACGCGGGCCCGCTTAACCGGCCCATTCAGTCCTCTTACATTCCAGGTTATCAGCCGGATCAGGGGGCTACCCGCCCCCCCCCCCCCCCTCCCCCGCCGTCTTGCCATGACCCCCTCCTCGGCCAGACACATGCCCGCCCCGCTCCCCACAGCGGCAAACCCCCGTCTCGACCCCCCCCCCCTCGCTCCAGCTCCTCCTTGACCATAGCAGCAGCAACTCGATTCCCCCCCAGCCAACCCCCCACCCCGGCTAGGACCCATCCTAGCTGATTTACTCCCCCCATTGCACTTCCGCAAGTCAGCTGACTCCTGCTGACCCGGGCCACTCCCGCCTCTCCTTCGACTCCTCCTATTGTGTGGCACACTCTCCTCTCCCGTCCCCATCCATAGGCTCTCCCCCTCATCCTCTAAGCGTGGGAAACAACCCTCGCGCCCCCGCCCCCTCCAGTCTTCGCGCGGGAAAAAGCCCGCGCTTTCCACCTACCAGGCCCCGCCACCTCTGACGCAGCTCCTTTTACAGGCCCGGTCCCCTCACCCCTGACTCGGGCCTCCCCCTCCCCTGCGGGGCCCCATCTCACCGCCGTCCACCCCCCCTGTTCCGTTTACCTGCCCCCCCCCCCGCCAAGAGCCCCCCCCCCGACCAACCCAACCAAAACAGTGCCCAACCCGCCCCTGCCACCCTCACCGACCCAAAAGAGAATAACACAGAGAAAAAGAAACCCGGAGCAATACATAGGCCCCTCCATCGAAACAAAAATAAACATAACATATCAACCGCAGTCCCCAATCGCCCATCCCGACCCTCAATCTGTGTCCAACTTCTTGGCCTGAACAAAGGCCCACGCCTCCTCCGGAGACTCAAAATAATGGTGCTGGTCCTTGTAGGTAACCCACAGTCGCGCCGTCTGCAACATGCCAAACTTCACCCCCTTCCTGTGCAGCACTGCCTTCGCTCGATTGTACCCTGCCCTCCTCTTCGCCACCTCCGCACTCCAGTCCTGGTATATCCGAACCTCCACGTTCTCCCACCTGCTGCTCCTCTCCTTCTTGGCCCACCTGAGCGCACACTCCCGATCGACGAACCGATGGAACCTCACCAGCACCGCCCTCGGAGGCTCGTTAGCCTTGGGCCTCCTCGCCAGCACTCTATGGGCCCCTTCCAGCTCCAGGGGCCCCTGGAAGGACCCCGCTCCCATCAGCGAGTTCAACATGGTGACCACATAGGTCCCCACGTCCGGCCCCTCCAGCCCCTCCGGGAGGCCCAGAATCCGCAGATTCTTCCGCCTCGACCGATTCTCCATCTCCTCGAACCGCTCCTGCCATTTCTTGTGGAGCGCCTCGTGCGCCTCCACCTTTACCGCCAGGCCTAAGATCTCGTCCTCATTGTCTGAGATCTTTTGTCGAGCCTCTCTGATCGCCACCCCCTGGGTCGTCTGTGTCTCCAGCAGCTTATCAATAGAAGCCTTCAGCGGCTCTAACAGGTCCATTTTAATCTCTCTGAGGCAGCACTGGATACCCTCTTGTTGCTCCTCCGCCCACTGCCTCCACGCTGCCTGGTCTCCGCCCGCCGCCATTTTGTCCTTCGTCCCTCCCTTCTTCTGGTCCACCACCACCTTTTTAGTCACCCCCCTCCTAGTAGAAGCCATATACTGACGGGGAGTTGTTATAATCTCCTTCCCACACCGGGAAACGTCGAAAAAGTGCCCTTGGGGGCCTTAAAAGAGCCCAAAAGTCCGTTTTTGCGGGAGCCGCTGAATGTGCGACTTAGCTCTGCATAGCCACAACCGGAGGTCTCCAGGAGGTATTTTTTAAAGGTGGTTCTTCAGTTAAAGTTAAAACTCATGGTATTGGACTTCCGGTTGTGGCTATGCCTAGGTAGGTCGCACGTTCGGCAGCTCCCGCTGGGAAAGGACTTTTGGGCTCTTCAGAGGGGCCCAACGGCAATTGTTCGACGGCTTCCAGTGTGGGAAGGTGACAGCAAGGTCCCCCCGACATTATATGGATTGGACCAGGAGTGGAGCGGCTAAAAAAGTGATCCTGGCGCTGCAAAAAGTGCGTGGGAGGAAAAGCAAGATGGCGGCGGGTGGAGACCAAGCAGCATGGGCGCAGTGGTCGCAGGAGCAGCAGGAGTTTCTTAAACGCTGCTTTGAGGAGCTGAAGACAGAAATGCTGGGGCCAATGAAGGTGGCGATTGAGAAGCTTGTGCTGACCCAGAAGGCCCAAGGGGCGGCGATCCGGGAGGTGCGGCAAAAAGCTTCGGAGAACGGGGATGAGATCTTGGGCCTGGCGGTGAAGGTGGAGGCGCACGAGGCGCTGCACAAGAGGTGGGCGGAAAAATTCGAGGACCTGGAGAATAGGTCGAGGAGGATGAATCTTCGGATTCTGGGTCTCCCTGAAGGAGTGGAGGGGCCCGATGCCGGGGCATATATGAGCACAATGCTCAATTCGCTGATGGGCGCGGGAACTTTCCCGAGGCCCCTGGAGCTGGATGGGGCTCATCGTGCGGAGGTGGCTAAGAGGAGGGCTGGTTTCAACCGGGCTAAGGCGGTGCTCCATCGGAAGGGGGTGAAGTTTGGGATGCTGCAGCCTTCATCGGCTCTAGCAGGTCCGTTTTAATCTCTCTGAAACAGCGCTGGATACCCTCCTGCTGCTCCTCCGCCCACTGCATCCACGTTGCCTGGTCTCCGCCCGCCGCCATTTTGTCTTCACTCGCACCTTCTTCGGGTCGACCACCACCTTTTTTGTCGCCCCACTCCTAGTTGAAGCCACATACTGACGGGGAATTGTTATAGACTCCTTCCCACACCGGGAAACAAGTGCCGTTGGGGGCCCTGAAAAGAGCCGTTTTTGCGGGAGCTGCCGAATAGCTCCGCATAGCCGCAACCGGAAGTCCAAACATTTATTTTCATATTCTGCCTCAAGGCACAGCAAGGCAGATGGTGCCTGAAGGAACAATGAAAAACGGGAGTTTATTTTTAATAACAAATGATTTATTTTAGAAAAACATCTAACAGATCATTTTTGTAGTCTGATTGGTTGAGGTGCTGTACTATCCGGAGATAAGCACCACCACAAAATTGTGAAACTAAGATCCACCAAATCTATAGGCTATCACCAGAAGAGTTGAGTATGACTGCTGCCTTTTGGTCATCAAATTGATGTTGGCAGTGGTGACATCCCCTCGATTCAAGGCTTATGTCCATGTCGGGTTAAGAGACTGAGCTGGCCATGGGTGTTCATGGGAATGAACAAGCCGATTCTTGATCTGCATATCTTTGGACGCTTGGGCAGGACATCCCATCCAGAGTGCAGGATTTTCTTATTTTTCTTTCCTCCTTTGCTGCTGCCCTGTCTCATTGTTAAGATGTTGTGACTCGAAGTGTAATGCAATTTGATGGGCGAGTTGTCACCATTTTGAACAATAGGTAGCAAGCTCCCCCAAGTCATTAATATCTTTGCTGCTGCACTCCAAGCAGAGATTGTGTGTCATTGGAGAATTTTCTTTATCCTCCCCTGAAACATTGGCATTGAGAGTTAAGAAAAAGAGGACCTGGCGGAGGAAATGGTTTTGGCCATCTGGACAGTGTGCCCAGTCTGTCAGAGTTGATTTTGTAGGAGTTTTGCCTGAGTTTTTGTGGAGCTGACTTCAACTAGCAGTTGTTCAACTGTCCTCCCGTGGAATCTAGATGACTACTGACGGAATTTTGCTGTGCAGTTCTCTGTGCAGGTCTCACTGGAGTACAGGAGTGTGGGGACGACAGCTGTTCTGTACACCAGGACTTTTGTTGACTTGTGGAGGTCTTTTGTCAAATGCCCGTTGCTGTAGTTTGTAGAACACTTGAGCTGGCGTGGCTGATCTCGTGACCTGGATCATCTTGTCACTGGTGGCCTTTTGGGAGAAGTAACATGTATGGGAGGTAGAATCTTTGGCTGACCGGATGTGGGTTGATATGAGTTTTGTTTCGGCCATTTTTGAGGACGGGCTGAGTTTCTTATATACAGAATTGAAGAAGTCGAGAGCGGCTTGCAAATCTGGTGCAGGGTGGGCAGCAACATCATAATTTACTAATCTTTATTATTGTCACAAGTAGGTTTAACACTGCAATGAAGTTACTGTGAAAATCCCCTAGTCGTCACACTCTGGCGCCTGTTTGGGCACACTGATGGAGAATTCAGAATATCCAATTCACGTAACAGCACGTCTTTTTGGGACTTGTGGGAGGAAACCGGAGCACCCGGAAGAAACCCACGCAGACATGGGGAGAACGTGCAGACTCTGCACAGCCAGTGCACAAACAGTGATGCACAAACTAGATGAATGTTTATGGTGGTCAGTTTAGTTTTGGCATTGAGGCAATTGAGGTTGGAGCTTTCTGCTTGGATGCTATTTAATACTGACACCAGAAAGAGGTTGATCTTTGAGGTGAACAGCCGCTCTCAGTTAGGTTGTAAATAGTATGGGAGCTATCACACAGCCTTCTACCTGACCTCGGTTTCAGACCTTGAACGTGCCTGTTTCAGATCTTCCACTTAGGACAGTTGCAGTCATGTCATCATGAAGCAATTGCAGGATTCTAATCAAGTTTCTTGGACATCAGATCTTTGGAGCAAAATTCACAGAGCCTCAAAAGTTACTGAGTCAGAAGGTCAGGTCAGTGAATGGAATAAAGAGTCCCTGTTGTTGTTCTCTTTATTCCCCTTGGATTTGTCTGCCAACAAAAACCTTGCCTGAGGTTTCTCTGGAAGGTCTTAAACCACACTTTCTCTGGGAGGATTTCCTAAACCAGTCAACTGGTTCACTAAGGCACTTTAGGGAAGGGATCTGCCACCCCTATTGATCTGAAAGGCACGTAACTCCAGTCCCACCTAATGTGATGACTTTTAATACTCGCTATTTTATTTATTTAGCAAATGCCAAGCAGTTTCTTCTGGTCCTGCTGTGTTGATTGTGGATAGGCCTCCACTGAGTCTGTGGCTTGGACATTCTTCTCTGATGTGGTGCATAGTTTGTTGTCTCCCACAGACACAGTGGGCTGGCATTAATGCCCCATGTGTGGAATTGGCCAAGCAGAAGCCCTGGCCGCTCCTGAACCTGTTAACAGTAGACCACATTTTTGCACAATACTCACTGGGAAAGTAGTGATAGGCAATGAACTGGGCAGTGTTGGCCAGGTCCCAAGAACAAATATGAGAGTAAAATGACAGTATGCGAATTCCTTTATATTTCCAAAATGAACTTATTTTATGATACTCCATTTAGATGTGAGCTTGAGATTTTTGAAGTCCCCCAATAAAATTAACGGAATTTATCTGGGCCTGTGGTGGTTATAGTTTCAGTCAGCTACTTTATGTTTAAGAATGAAAGTTGAAGAGTTCATCAATTCTCACACTTTTGCTGATATTGCATTTTTAGTTCAATAGGTGGCAGTGAGGATACTGTTTGGTTAACTGAGGATTTCATATGGCTGGCTATACATTGTAGTAAATGTGAACTGAATTACCAAGTAGCCAAAGTTGAAAATCAAATGTTTGTGTGCTTGATAAAATTTGGCCCCTGAGCTTTTGATGTTTGTCTAATAGGCCACATTATGGATCTTAATGACAGGACAAGAAAGAATGGTGTTTGGTGTGCAAGAGGTATCAGACCAAACTGATGGATTATTTATTATTCACCAGAATACCATCATACTATTTAGCTGATACCATATATGATGAGATTATATACAATTTATCTACATTTTTATGTTACTTTTATCATAAAGTAGTGGCCAATATGCACATGCATATGTTTTGGAAAGCATGAGCTTTTGAAAGTTTGCAATTGATGCTGAAGTTAAGTTATTACTGTCTTTGGCACTGCCTGTAGCAATCGAATTGGACCCAACTCTACTTTCCATGTCATTTAATACTGACACGTCACATGCAGATCAGGGAGAACGTTCCTTTTACCCCATCCCCACTCCCGACTGCTCAAAAGACTATCTGAAGGAATGCAGAATGGTTCCTGCTGTCACAGAAAGACAGCAGTAAATTACTGGCTTTGTAAAATGGTTGCCATTGTTATCGTTCAGATGGGTAACGATACCTGTGGATCTTGAAGTTGTTTCTGTTCCACTTGAAGTAAAATGTTCTGAATCAGTTGATTTTAGCCTGAGATGCAAGTGGAATATCCTACGTTTTTCAGATGAAGATGCTGGGATAGATGACTACTTCAGTAACTCCCAGGCATAAGAAACTGAACTCTAGAATTCCTTATAATTATTACACAATGCATCCTAATAGGGGCTGGTTTAGCACAGTGGGCTAAACAGCTGGCTTGTAATGCAGAACAAGGCCAGCAGCACGGGTTCAATTCCCGTAACAGCCTCCCCGAACAGGTGCCGGAATGTGGCGACTAGGGGCTTTTCACAGTAGCTTCATTGAAGCCTACTTGTGACAATAAGCGATTATTATTATTATTATTATTATTATTATTATTATTATTATTATTATTATTATTATTATTATTTTCCCCTTTGCATTAAAATATTGTAGATTTTACATGTGTTAAGATGTAGTAAATACAAATATTTTGCATAACCATTGAAATTTCACCTGCTAAAATGTTGGAAATATGTGATATATGAAATGGAGAAGAATGAATAGCTTAATATTCTTTTTTGGAAATTTCTCCCTTTCCTGAATGCATTTCTGTTGGTGGGGTGTGGCTTGTCAGTGTACCTCGTCTAAGTGACCATTCTGCATATATGATTGATTGTTGACAGATTAGTTAGTGATGGAAGACATTACAGTTAAACCCAAATCTGTTGGAACCCAAGGTCAACTCTCAAACATTTTCCATAAGGGCTCACTGGATGGAAATGTCAATAGAGATCTCTGACTTCTTTCTGACTCTCCCTAGCTGACGAGTACTGGCGACTACTTTAGCAACACAGTTTTACCCAGCTGAGATTAGCTGACTAACCCAGGGCATACTGGTCTGAATTGCTTAGTATGGGACCAAAATTATCTACTGAACCATTAGGAAAAATGATAGATTAAGAAATAACATGTATTGTTATTTAACATAGTTTACACTTTCTAAAACATTACATTGAGTTCCCAGATGTACTTCATTTTGAGGCTGCACATCTGATTGACAAATATTGAAATAATGGGAAGATTTAAATGCATAAAATCAAAGCATTAGGAAATAAATGTTCTGGTAAATATTTTAGTTTTTTCAGAGTTCGTAAGAAAAATTGTGGTATCATGAGATTTGCAGCCAAGCCAAACAAAAAAGCAGTGATTATCCTGTAAAGCCAATTCCAAAATTTGTATTGAGAGGTAGTGACGGCATATAGTGATCTCAAGGCAGCAATTTAGTTTAAGGTGCTGTTATAAACAGCTGGAGTTTGCTTAGTTTATAATTTAATCCGAAGAAAATATTATTGACTGACGGACACTTTAGGATATCGCTATTTAAATAATCATTTGAATTATATATGATGCTGTGATTTGTTCACAAACAGTTATTCCAAGTTGTAATTTTCGAATTCTACTCAGCGTAATTTTGTTCCCTCTCTCACAAAAAGAAAACACCCTGCCATCATTCACTCAAAGATCATCTACAATATCTCATTATGGTTCAGCAGAACCTAAGCATCTTGGCAGGTGATTCTACATTGTTCGGACACAGAGTGTGTCGAACAATGTAGACAAGTATTCAAGAAAGTTAATAGGTTGGTTAACTTTGTAGTTGAAGCAGAAGAATGAAAGTCAGAGAAAGTCCTACCAAGCTGCCATGTGCTCTGATCAAACCACATCCTGAGTACTGTCGAATATTGTCAGTCACAAATGTTCTATCTTAGTACAACAAATAGTGAAGCGAGTAGGAACAAGAGTAGGTCATTTATCCCCTTAAGACTGTTCTACAATTCAATTACATTATGGCTGATCTGCGACCTAACTCCATATACCCACCTTTGTCCCATATTCCTACAGGTACAAAGTCACTCCAGCCCACAGTGTCTGAAGGAGAAACTTGGATGTTTAGTATTAAAAGGAGGCGTCTGGGAGATAATTTAAAATATATATATATATATATATATACATATATATATATATATATATACATAAAATTAAAAATCTGGAAAACTGCATCAAGTTAAATTGAGTAGGACAACTGAACATGGGTTTTAACTAGGAAAAGGAAGGCAAATTTAGTGCTGATATACAGTTTTTATATTCTTCACACTGATCAATACAATAGCATAGTGATCCCCAGACAGTCGGTGGGAAATTGAGGAGCATAAATGTACGCAATTCACAGGTGTGTGCAAAAATAATAATAGGGTGATTATATTAGGTGATTTCAATTTCTCAACATTAATTGTCATCGAGTTCTTAAAATATATGCAGGAGAACATTTTCGCTCAATATGTAGAGGGTCCAACAAGGGACAGTGCAGTGCTGGACCTAATTCTAGGGAATGAAACCAGACAGGTGGTTGATGTATTGGTGGGGGAGGATTTTGGTGATAGCTACCATAGTACAATTTAAGATTGTTATAGACAAAGAAATAGACATGGTGGAAAAAAAAGGTTTGGATTGGGGTAAGAGCGGATTTTAGCAAAATAAGGCAGGATCTGTCTGCCAAGGTAGACTGGAAAGAGTTAATTATGGGGAAATCTACGGAAGAGCAGTGGGGGAGAGGGGGGCATTTAAAAAGGAAATGGGGAAGATACAGGCCTAAGATATTCCCTATAGGGCAAGAGGAAGAAGTAACACGCCCAGAGAGCCATGGATGATCAGAGATATTCAGGATATGATGAGAAGGAAAAGAGAGGCTTTTAGCAAGTGCAAGGGGACTATATCAACTGAGGCCTTAGTGAAGTACAGAAGGTGCAGAATGGAGCTCAAGGAAGCAATTAGGAGAGCAGAGAGGGGATATGAGAAGCTCTGGCTGGTAAAAGTAGTGAAAATCTCAAGATATTCTAGAAATATATCAATGGGAAGAGGATAACCACGGAAAAAGTAGGGCCCAAGGTGGAAATCTCTGGGTGGAGCCAGAGGACATCGGTAGAACAAATACTTCACATCTGTCTTCATCCAAGAGAATGAAGATTTAGGTATGGAACTCCGGGAGAGAGACTGTGAGGTTCTTGAGCAAATTTTCATAGAGAGTGGCAAGGTATTGGAGGTGCTGGCAGGCTTGAAAATGGACAAGTCTCCAGGTCCAGATGAATTGTGTCCCAGGATGATGTGGGAGGCAAGGGAGGAGATTGCAGGAGCTCTGACACAAATTTTTAATTCCTCTCTGGCCGGGGGAAGGTGCCAGAGGACTGGAGAACAGCTAATGTGGTTTCATTATTTAAGAAAGTTGTAGAGATAAGCCAAGGAACTACAGCCCAGTAAGTCTCACGTCAGTGGTAGGGAAACTATTGGAGAAAATTCAGAAGGAGGGAATCTATCTTCTCTTGTAGAGGCAAAGTTTGATCAGGGATAGTCAACATGGCTTTGCTAGAGGGAGATCATGCCTAACAAATTTGATTGAATTTTTGAACATGTGGCCAGGTGTATAGATGAGGGTAGTGTAGTTGATGTAGTTGGCATGGATTTCAGCAAAGTCTTTGACAAGGTCCCACATGGGAAACTTATAAAGAAGGCAAATGAACATGGGATACAGGGTAACTTGATAAGGTGGATTCAGAATTGGCTTAGCTGTAGGAGACAGAGGGTGATGACAAACGGCTGCTTTAGTGACTGGAAGCCAGTCCAGTGGGGTACCACAGGGACCTGTGCTCGGTCCCCTATTATTCGTCATTTATATAAGCAACATAGATGGCTATGTGGGGGTGGCTATGTGGGGGTAAGATCAGTAAGTTTGCGGATGACACAAGATTGGCCAGGTGGTTAACAGTGAGGCTGAGTGTCATGGGCTACAGGAAGATATGGAGGGGATGGTCAAATGTGGCAGATGGAATTACACCCTGAAAGTGTGAGGGGATACACTTTGGAAGGAGTAATGTGACAAGGAAGTATTCAATGAATGGCCTGACATTGGGGAGTTCCGAGGAACAAAGGGACCTTGGAATATCTGTCGAGAGATCTCTGAAGGCATAAGGGCAGGTTAATAGAGTGGTGAAAAGGCATATGGGACACTTGCCTTTATCAATTGAGGCATAGATTACAAAAGAAGGGAGGCTACGTTGGTGTTGTATAGAACTTTGTTGAGACCACAGCTGGAGTACTGTGTGCAATTCTGGTCGCCACATTATAGGATTGCACTGGAGGGAGTGCAGAGGCGATTCACCAGGATGTTGCTGGGGATGGAATGTAAGAAGAGAGGTTAGATAGGCTTGGATTGTTTTCGCTGGAGCAGAGAAGACTGACCTGATTGAGATGTACAAGATTATGAGATGTACAAGATGGATATGGCACAGCTGTTTCCCTTAGTTGAAGGGTCATTTACAAGGGGACACGAGTTCAAGGTGAGGGGCCGGAGGTTTAAGGGGGATTTGAGGAAACATTTGTTACCCAGAGGGTGGTGATGGTCTGGAATGCACTGTCTTGGAGGGTGGTAAAGGTGGGTTGCTTCACATCCTTTAAAAAGTACCTGGATGAGTACTTTGCACTTCATAACATTCAAGACTGTGGGCCAAGCGCTGGCAAATGGGATTAGGTAGACCGGTTAGGTGTTTTTTATGTGTCAATGCAGAGTCGATGGGCTGAAGGGCCTCTACTGCGCTGTATCATTTGATGAAGGAGAAAACCCAAGAATCATTTAACAAGCTTTATGCTATAATTGCAGGCTGGAGGGCTTTAGGGTCTTTCTGAATGCATAGACTAGGACATGCCAGAATGATTTATTCAGTTGTAAAATCACTTAAATTGATTTGTTTGACCATAAAAAAATTATGGAAATTTAATCCCATTCTCGAATTGTCTCAGCGTCATTTGGCTAGAACTACGAGCAGGTGGAAAGATTCACCACGGAGGAATGCTGTAAGTGAGCTCCAGGACGAACTGATGACCGTGCGCCTCAGAGGAGCTGAAACACAGGCTGAACTGAAAGAAGTCAAGCAAAGGATGTTGGAACTTGAAACACAGGTATAAACGGCTGCTGCTGGCTTTTTTTTCATGAAGTAGAGTTTGTCATACAGGTTTAACTTCAGTCAGAATGTTTTCTGCAAACTAATTTTATTTCCAATTTTGTTATTTTTCTGTCGTTGGGTGATGCCATGAGAGGTGGGTAGACAGGTAACTCACAGACTGAAATGTGCATGACCATGACTTGTTTCCTGGTCTTCCTGTGCCTGTTTTCCTTCAACCTAGTTGTCACGCCATGATGGCAAGTTGCCATTTGGGAAATTTGTTTGAACTCCAATTTCATCATTCCAATACCACAGCTCGTGGTATGCTATGCCACTGAACTGCTTATTACATTAGAGAAAATACCTTCAAGATTCAAAGAGACTTGAGATGAGTATAATTGTTGGATTAGGTGATCACTTCCGGTGTTTTTGCTGCAATATATCTGATGCAATGTGCAGTTGCTTCCTGCCAATCTCTGTGCAGATGTCTTTAGTTATTAAGATTCTGTACCAGTTACCACAGGAAATACTGTTGAGCTTTGCCTTGCAGTGGAACTTGACACATGCACCTGAAGGTACTTTTTTGTAATATAAGGCGAAAATGGAGTTTCTGAAGCATGTTATAATCAAAAATAAAACTCCTGCATCAACCAGTTCAGCAACTCGGTGCTCATTTAACAGGATGTTTCTGATTGGGTTCTATTTGTGTAGGTGGTTCAGGAAACATCGCTATTTGGATAAGTGTATGATTTGTAATACTGATCGATTTTGTTGATTTTATTATTGTTAAACAACATTAATTCAACATTTAATAAACACCACAATGTAAAAAAGCATTTGCACAAAGCATGGTAGGCAGTCCAATAATTTGTATTTCAGTTTACTAGCCTATGAGTAAATTACTTCTAATCGAATCACCATTGTAATGGTGGGATAACTGGATACAGTCTGATGCAGGGTCCAGTATTTTAACTCTCTCTTTGTTTAACACAATTGAAAAGGATGGAGGACCAAAAGGGCTGTAGTAGCAAGAATGAATTCAAATAGACTTCCTTGAGTATTTTAAAGTAACTATTCATGAACACTATATTTGTCCAACAGAGATTATGGGATTGAATATACAATTTGAATGACCAGAAGTCTTGTATGTGCAAAATGATGGAGGCTTTGCAGGATAGTGGGAAGTTGGTTTAAGCATGCTTTTGCCTATGGAGATGGCCGCACTAGCATTTACTTTCAAATGGATCATCTGCCTACCTTGGGGTGGGGAAAGGAAATGACTTTTGAAAACAAATGCAGGAGAATACTTGAAGAACCATTGATGGAACACTATCTCTCATATAAAGTGCAATTCCCATTGGCTCTGGTTTTGCTGCTTGAATAATGGTGAGACCATCATTATTATTGGGTGAAACTCACAGCAGCATCATTGTATGTACATGTGTACTTCAGTAAATCCAGAAAGGTTATTGCCTGGGATATCCTATTCCTTCTCAGGGCGGAGTCTTGCAGTCTTTGTCAGTTGAATCTGCGCTGAAATCACTATTCAGGTGTGAACATTAATTAACTGCACATTGGTCGCACTAAATATTACTGAAGATCTTAAAACTTGCTCAGTCAGGTGTAAGTGAATTCTTCAGGGTGTAGCAAGTCAAAATTATTGCTGGCCAATCTCTTGGACTATGAAAAATGTGGCGTGTTACACTGGAATGGGAGGAGTGCGCCATAATGTTTAATTCATTCAACAAAATGGCCAATTGTTTCCTTTTGCTATTGTTAGAACCAGAATAAAAGTAACTTTGACCAGGCTTCTTTCAATAAAGTCAGAACAATTGATTCATTATAAAACAAAATTTACACAAAAAACAAAACAAAGAGCATTTTTGCTCAGATTGGCATGTAAGGAAAAACGCCTTTTGGCCAATGGGAAAACTTTATGAAAAAGTATAAGGTTCGGAGGGTATTGATTAGCCTGGTGTTTCTACGTGTGAAGGTGAATTGCTCATCCCAGTAGTTGTCTGGTAGTTTTTTCCAAAGGAACTTTAGTGTGGAAGAGAACAGAGCGGAATCAGTCTGTGGGATCTCTCTTTCATGTCTGCTTCTCAGGTTTCCAAATACAAATGAGTTGTACTGAGTATCTATAGCTGGATACTAATAACTACACTGAATTTCAGACAAGGCAGGGAGAGAGTGATTTGGACAACCTTCTCCTTAACGGTTTATTTCAAAAACTGGATCCAAACCTAGTTCAAAACAGCAACTCCTCTCAGTCGGGTAGTTTCCAGTAAATCACCAGGACATCTGAAAGAACAAACAAAAGTACAGCACAGGAACAGGTCCTTCGGCCCACCATGCCTGCGCCGACGATGCTGCCCGTCTAAACTAAAATCTACACTTCCGGGGTCTGTATCCCTCTATTCCCATCCTATTCATGTATTTGTCAAGACACCCCTTAAACGTCACTATCGTCCCTGCTTCCACCACCTCCTCCGGCAGCGAGTTCCAGGCACCCACTACCCTCTACATCTCCTTGCCTCGTACATCTCCTCTAAACCTTGCCCCTTGCACCTTAAACCTATGCCCCAACGACTGCCAAATCTGGGCCATTGGCTTTGACAGAGTTTCAATTGACCCCTCTACCCTGGGAAAAAGCATCTGACTATCCACTCTGTCTATGCCCCTCATAATTTTGTAGACCTCTATCAACGCCCTTGTAGACGCCCCTCAACCTCCATCGTTCCAGTGAGAATAAACCGAGTTTATTCACCTTCTCCTCATAGCTAATGCCCTCCATACCAGGCAACATTCTGGTAAATCTCTTCTGCACCCTCTCGAAAGCCTCCACATCCTTCTGGTAGTGTGGCAACCAGAATTGAACACTATACTCCAAGTGTGGCCTAACTAAGGTTCTATACAACTGCAACATGACTTGCCAATTTTTATACTCGATGCCCTGGCCAATGAAGGCAAGCATGCCGTATGCCTTCTTGACTACCTTCTCCACCTGTGTTGCCCCTTTCAGTGACCTGTGGGCCTGGACACCTAGATCTCTCTGACTGTCAATACTCTTGAGGATTCTACCATTCACTGTATATTCCCTCCCTGCATTAGACCTTCCAAAATGCATTACCTCACATTTGTAAGGATTTGTTCTTTTTCTCTCCAGTAACTAAAAGTTCAAATAAACAAATAATTCTTATCTCCTCGGGTGCCTTTCTGGTCATTTAGCTCAAGTCATGTGACTTCTTGAAAAGGCAGTTTCCTCACAGACTGAAGCGAACTGATAACCATTTTTTAAAAAAGAACCAGGTCAGTTCGCAAGAAAATGTCCAAATAATTCAATGCCTTTCCCGTTTTTTAAAAGGTAATTCTTGGAGATAGGTATTCATAACAGTCCCTCAAATTACGTAGCAGAAATATAAAAATAATATTAAAAGAATTAAGTTTGGGCAGCACGGTGGTGCCCTGCTGCCTCACGGCGCTGAGGACTCTGATTCGATCCCGGCCACGGGTCACTGTCGGTGCGGAGTTTGCACGTTCTCCCTGTGTCTGCGTGGGTCTCACCCCCACAACCCAAAGATGTGCAGGGTAAGTGGATCAGCCACGCTAAAATTGCCCCTTAATTGGAGAAAAGCGAATTGGGTACTTTAAATTTTTTTTTTTTAAATTAAGTTTGTTTTTCTATTTTAAGTTTTCCCCTTAATCCAGTGTGAATGCCCCAAATTTTATTTTGCTCTCTGTGCAATTGTTTAAATGTAATTTATATTTCCCTTTTTTATTCCCTGCTTTACTGTCTGAGAGGATTCGTCAGTCTGATTGTTTGATCAGCCTCCCTGCTGCTTGCCCTGTTCACAGATGCCACAGATTCCCTGCTGAGGGCGCTGAATTCAAACTGATGACAGAAAAGAGGAAATCTGCGCTCTAGAGTCAGCTAAAACATTGTGGGGAACTTTTTTTTGAGGTGGACGGTGAGTGCCGTTCTTTCACCAAAGACTGCCAAATCTGGGCCATTGGCTTTGACAGAGTTTCAATGACAAGAGTTATAAAAATGTTTTTCTCCCAGATGGAAGGATTGTGAAAAGGCATCATAAACAAGTGACATATGTGGGGAAATGGGATGTAAATATCTTACGTTAACAGCAGTCTTCCTGAAAATTTAGTTCTCCATGTTCATAAAACACGAGGAAGGGGAATTCAAAACATTGCTATCAGAAAAGTTGATGTGAATTTGAAGTTGCAGTTTCTAATTCTCGTTTTGTTTATCTGTTAACTTATCAGAACCAAATTAGCGGTAACCAGCGATGTCGAGCAGAAAAGGAATGCAATGGCCTACGCGAGAAGGTGCTATATCTCAACGCCCAGAATAAGGGGCTGCTCACTCAGTTAAATGAAACTAAACGAAAAGTAGCTGAGATGGACTGCAAGGTACAGTATATGACGTGTATAGTATATATAATATACCAAATCACCATGGGTGTAAAGGATTGTGCCAACTAACTTCCTGTCTTGAGTGCAGTTCATTTACTGAGTTCTAGATAGAATTTGAAGCGGTGAACATTTCAAGCTGTTTGATAAGATGTCAATGATCTTTATTGTCATAAGTAGGCTTACACTGCAATGAGGTTACAGTGAAAAGCGCCTAGTCGCCACAGTCCGGCACCTGTTCAGGTACACAGAGGGAGAATTCAGAATGTCCAAATCACCTAACAGTATGTTAAAGATTGTTATTGAAAGATTATTATTATTGAAGTGAGAGACCTGGGAGTGCATGACCACAGGGTCTCTGAAAGTGGCAAAACAGGTTGATAAGGTGGTAAAGAAGGTGTATTGGAATGCTTTTCTTCATTGGGTGAGGTATAGAATGGAAAGGCGGAGGTGTAATGATGGAACTGTATAAAACGTTGGTTAGGCCACAGCTGGAGTTTTGCAGAGAGTTCTGGTCATCACATTACAGGAAGGACATAATTGCTCTGGAGAGAGTACGGAGGATTGGCAAGAATGTTGCCAGGGCTGGAAAATTGCAGCTATGAGGAAAGATTAGATAGCTAGGGTTGTTTTTCTTAGAACAGAGAAAGCTGAGGGATTACTTGACTCCCGTAACAGCCTCCCCGAACAGGCGCCGGAATGTGGCAACTAGGGGCTTTTCACAGTAACTTAATTTGAAGCCTACTTGTGACAATAAGCGATTTTCATTTTCATTTCATTTCAAGTGTACAAAATTATGAGGGGCCTAGATAGAGTAGAGACAAAGACTTGTTTCCTCTCTCAGAGAGATCAATTACAAGGGGGCACAGATTTAAGGTATTTAGGAGAAGGATTAGAGGGGATATTGGGAAAAACCAATCTATTGGGTGATCGGTTCTGGAATTTGCTGCTTGGATTGGTGGTTGAGGTACAAACCCTCAACTCAATCAAAAGGTACTTGCATCTGCACCTGAAGTGCTGTAACCCGAAAGGCTATGGAATGGGTACTAGAGGAAGGGATTAGAATGGGCAGCGAGTATTTTCAACTGGCACGGACATGATGGGCTGAATGGTCTCCTTCTGAGCCGTGACTTTTCTATGACTGTAAAAGGTTTGATGGATTATCATAAAAGCCAAACTGATTCACTGATGTCCGTCAGGGAAAAGAAAGTTAGGCTTACACGTGACTCCAGACTCTCATTACATGATTGACTGTTCATGTCTTCTCAAAATGTCCTAATTTTAATGATCCATCACCTTCACCTCAGAGCAACCAAGGATGGGTGATAAATATAGATATGCCAGCTTTACCCACATCCTGAAAATAAATTTTAAAAATTGAAATGTAAACCAGTGATGGTGATTATGTACAGAAATTAGATGTGATTCATCTAATTATGTATAACACTATTACGTCTGTAGATTAATCATAAGGTGCCATTTCTTCATAAAGTATAATTATTCTTAGGGCAGCACGGTGGCACAGTGGGTTAGCGCTGCGACCTCACGGTGCCGAGGTCCCGGGTTCAATCCCGGCTCTGGGTCACTGTCTGTGTGGAGTTTGCACATTCTCCCCGTGTTTGCGTGGGTTTTGTCCCCACAACCCAAAGATGTGCAAGCTAGGCAGATTTGCCACACTAAATTGCCCCTTAATTGGAAATAAAAATGAATTGGGTACTCTAAATTTATTTTTAAAAAGTATAATTATTCTTTAAAAATTGGTAGAAATTGAATTAATGATTAAGCATAAAATGGAAACAATTGCCACAGCTGAAAATTTGAATGACAAATCAAGAGTACTGAATCGCTTCGCATTTAGCAATTAAATAGGGAAATGAGGCAAGATAAATTTTTTGGATTGTGAAAAACAAAAATGGGTGAGAAGAGTAGGTGAAGGTTGCTTGGTCAATAGTAATCAAGACTACAGAGAAGCACAATTGTCAGTCTTGTTGTTTAACTGGAGTCTGCAAGTTCTCCCCGTGTCTACGTGGGTTTCCTCCGAGTGCTCCGGTTTCCACCCACAAGTCCCGAAAGATGTGCTTGTTAGGTGAATTGAACATTCTGAATTCTCCCTCTGTGTACCCAAACAGGCGCCAGAATGTGGCGTCCAGGGGATTTTCACAGTATCTTCATTGCAGTGCTAATGTGGGCCTACTTGTGACACTAATAAAGATTATTATAAAAGATAATTGCACGGCGCCGAGGTCCCAGGTTCGATCCCGGCTCTGGGTCACTGTCCGTGTGGAGTTTGCACATTCTCCCCCGTGTTTGCGGAGGTTTCGTCCCCACAACCCAAAGATTTTACAACGGGCAGCACGGTAGCATTGTGGATAGCACAATTGCTTCACAGCTCCTGGGTCCCAGGTTCGATTCCGGCTTGGGTCACTGTCTGTGCGGAGTCTGCACATCCTCCCCGTGTGTGCGTGGGTTTCCTCCGGGTGCTCCGGTTTCCTCCCACAGTCCAAAGATGTGCAGGTTAGGTGAATTGGCCATGATAAATTGCCCTTAGTGTCCAAAATTGCCCTTCGTGTTGGGTGGGGTTACTGGGTGGGGTTACTGGGTCATGGGGATAGGGTGGAGGTGTTGACCTTGGGTAGGGTGCTCTTTCCAAGAGCCGGTGCAGACTCGCTGGGCCGAATGGCCTCCTTCTGTACTGTAAATTCTATGATGATGATAATCTATGATGTGCAGGTTAGGTGGATTGGCCACGATAAATTGCCCCTTAATTGGAAAAAATGAATTGGGTACACTAAATTTATTTAAAAAAAGATAATTGCAAGGTAATGTGCAATCGTATTCATCAGGAAACATTAGAAAGGTGACGGATCAGTCAACAGCTGAAGATTGGAGGAGCGCAAGTTTGAATGTAATAAAAATGGAAGAGCCAGCTAAGATTTAACACTGTTAAAGTTAATGTTTAGATTAAAGGGCCCAGATAGTCTCTGCAAAAAATTGAATTCTGTTTCTGCAGTTCACTTTGAGCTTTGCAGTTAAATCCAGGCTTGTACTGATATTGTGTTATTTATTATATTTGCTCTTTCGCAATGCAACACTAACCGTGTTTCTACCCAGAACACAAATTTACTATTCTTTTAACTTTCAGATGTTTATTTTGTATCTTTTCTGCTTTCATTTATGTATAAATGCTCCTTCACAAGTTACATCAAATGAGCATTACATAGAATAGCATCTGGAGGTCATAAGTCAAAGGTGTCAGGCCCAACCAAATCTACCATCGTAACCCTCTATCCCCATCTCCCTCAAATGCATGTAAGCGTTCCTTCTATACTATTCGATGCCAATCACTTCTTCACTCTTACTACTCGTTGGATGAAGTGGTTTCTTCTGAAATTCCAGTTGACTTTCTCAGCGATTATCTTGTATTGATGGCCTCTAGTTATTTACCTACCTGCAAGATTATTAATGCCCTCCTAACATTTATTGCAGTCCTCTGTATTGACTATCCTCACTCAATGTGGTGTCACCTGCCAAGTCAAAAATTGTGTTTTTGATTCCAAAGTCCAGTTGTTGATGTAAATTGTGAACGACAGTGGTCTCAACACTGATCATTGTGGATCACCGCTTCCCATCATAGATTATCATAGAATTTACAGCGCAGAAGGAGGCCATTCGGCCCATCGAGTCTGCACCAGCTCTTGGAAAGAGCACCCTACCCAAGGTCAACACCTCCACCCTATCCCCAGAACCCAGTAACTCCACCCAACACTAAGGGCAATTTTGGACACTAAGGGCAATTTATCATGGCCAATCCACCTAACCTGCACATCTTTGGACTGTGGGAGGAAACCGGAGCACCCGGAGGAAACCCACGCACACACGGGGAGAATGTGCAGACTCCGCACAGACAGTGACCCAAGCTGGAATCGAACCTGGGACCCTGGAGCTGTGAAGCAATTGTGCTATCCACAATGCTACCGTGCTGCCCCTGTCTCTTTGTCGAAGCTTGCTCACAATCCATTACCACTACATTACCACTAACGGGCTACAAGATGAAGCCATGTAAAATTGTCGGCTCCAATGCACCCCTCCCTGATGAGCTCAACGCATTCTATGCCCGCTTTGAGCAATAGATCAGCGAGAGCGAGCCCTCCACCCCAGAAGCTGCAGATGAACTTGTACCTAAGATCACCACTGCAGACGTCAGAGCAGCCTTCTCGAAGGTCAACCCACGGAAAGCCACTGGCCCGGATGGGGTACCCGATCGAGCACTCTGGTCTTGCGCGGATCAGCTGGCGGGGGTATTCGCAGACATCTTCAACCTCTCTTTACAACAATCTGAGGTCCCTGTCTGCTTCAAGAAGACGACCATCATCCCTGTACCAAAAAAAAGTCAAGCAGCGTGCCTTAATGACTATCGTCCAGTGGCTCTGACATCCATCATAATGAAGTGCTTCGAAAGGTTAGCCATGGCACGAATCAACTCCAGCCTCCCGGATTGGCTTGATCCACTACAGTTCGCCTACTGCTGCAACAGGTTCACAGCAGACGCCATTTCCATGGCCCTACACTTTACCCTGGAACACCTAGATAACAAAGACACCTATGTCAGACTCCTATTTATCGATTACAGCTCAGCCTTCAACACCATCATTCCTACGAAACTCATCTCAAAACTCCGTGGCCTTGTCCTCGGCTACTCCCTCTGCGACTGGATCCTGAACTTCCTAACCCACAGGTCACAATCAGTAAAGATAGGCAACAACACCTCCATGATCATCTGCAACATCGGTGCCCCACAAGGCTGTGTCCTCAGCCCCCTACTATACTCCTTTTGATTTCTGTTCAAACTGTGCTTCTGTTGTGCTTAGAGAAGTTATGGCGTGAAGAGAAAATAAAATCTGGCAGAAGCGTGATGTTGTTGCTTAGAAACTTGGG
Source organism: Scyliorhinus torazame (assembly GCF_047496885.1). Classification (NCBI taxonomy): domain Eukaryota; kingdom Metazoa; phylum Chordata; class Chondrichthyes; order Carcharhiniformes; family Scyliorhinidae; genus Scyliorhinus; species Scyliorhinus torazame. Next base: position 32,250,139 of record NC_092713.1, on the reverse strand, counting down.
GCCCTTTTACGGTAGGAAGGCTTTTGAGTTTAATTTTTAGCTGATTAATTTGTAGCTGGAGATAACCAGGGAGTGAACATCTCTCAACTGTGCCAGAAGAAAGCTGGACAGGACATGGGGGCTGCAAAAGGCAAACCGCCCAAAGAATCCGATAAAGTCCAGGAAACCAGGGACTTGGGACATAAAGAATGTCATGGAAAGAATGAAGATAGGAGAACAAAGACCAATAAGCTGAACAACTGGTCAGAACATTTCAAAGGAAAAGCAGATGAAGTTCTGAGTTAAAGGGACAGCTGCAGGTTTTAAGTGAGAAAGCAGACTTCAGAGATAAATAAAACGTTTGGTGCCATCTTAATACAGCCTGGGAATTGATAGTTAAAGCAATTGTGAAGAGTTTGTGCAACAGCCAAGACAAAGGAAACCTGAAGGGAGAGATGTAAAACCTGACTGGGAACAGCTGAGGAAAGCATTGTTTAAATGAAAATTTGAAAGTGCGTCTTGGTGAGAGTGGAATTTGAAGTCACTCATGTGGAAACTAGAGTTCAGTGAGACAAGGTGGTTCACGGATTAAGAATTATCTGGGGGGATTTTGAGGAGACATCCACAGAAATTCACTCAGATTCAGAGTGTGTTTTACCACAGCCAACCTGTGTGGTTAAAGGGACTGCGTGTTACTGAGACCATTGTAGCCGAAGATATACTTTGTAACCCGTGTTAATCTTAAAATCTGTGTTCTTTTGCAAAGCTGGGGAGGAGTAAAGCAATATTGTATCATAATCAACCTTTTCATGTTTAACAAATGCTTTATTCTTGTTGCTAAAACAAATTAGCGGTCCTGTGACTCTGTTCCTCCACATTTTCTAAAATAAAGCAAAACGTTCTGATCTTTGAGCCAGGGTTCCATTCCCCTCTGATTAGAACACCAACTGAGATCATAACAAATGAGAATTTTATTGTATTGAACATGAAAAGTTTGACTATAAATACAATATTCCCTCACTTCTCCCCCCCCCCCCCCCAATCCCCCTACAATCTTCACAAATGTATACAATGTGAGGATAACACAGGTTACCCAACATATCTTATGTCATAATGTTCTCGGTAAATACACAGTCCCTGTAACCCAACAGGCTAACTGTGGTCAGCAACACCCTACTCTGAAGCCCTGTTGTGGAGATGCTGGCGTTGGACTGGGGTGAGCACAGTAAGAAGTCTTACAGCACCCGGTTAAAGTCCAACAGGTTTGTTTCGAATCACTAGCTTTCGGAGCGCAGCTCCTTCATCAGGTGAAGCTCTGTGGCAGATGCCACTCAATCGATCTGTGTATTTCTTTTCAAATTTCCCCCAGCTGATTGTCACACGAGTGTTTGCAAACTAGTTCTCAAAGATCGGTTTTAAAATCTTCTTTCAAACAATGCTTTCCCTCAGTTTCTATGTTTTGCAACTCTCCTTCAGAATTCCTTTGTCTTGAATTGCCAAACTCTCAGATACTCAACCCCCAACAGAATAGTATTGTTTTAAAGACTGGAAATAAGGACACCAAACTTTATTATTGCTTCAGCTGCATTGCTTTTCTCTAGCCAACCTAATCAGTTCTGCTCTTTCCAGGCCTGACTGACTTCAACAAACAGTACCCTGATCCAAATTGCATTTCCTTTTTGTTCCTTTTTTCTTGAATCTTCCTGGAAACTTCTCTTTATTCTCTATTTTCTAGAAATAACTGTTCTTTAGTTTCTGGGACTTGCGTTCTTATTCATTAATCCAGGGTATGGCTTCCCTGCTTCAAGCAGGGCTCTGAGAGCTGTTCCCTCTCTGTCTTTTGAACTTCAACTGCCTTTGGAGTTCAGTTAAACACACTCAAAAAGGTTCTTTCTTAAGGGTGGCCTCAGTTGCTAAGCAACAGCTTATTCTTTCTCCAAGCTCGTGTTAACTTTCCCCGTCGTAAACTCTCTCTCTCAGCACCAATAGCAACACTGTTTGAACTGAAACCAAAAACCCCCGTACATGCAAACTCCTTTGTCTAACATGCATCTAACTAGAGTCGCACCATTTCCTACACAAGACACTACACCCACTTATTTCTAATATCCAGAATTACAAATATAGACCACTTAAAACTACCTCTGCTTCGTTGCAACAGACTGATTTAGTCTGACAGTTGCCAGAGCAAGAGAATTTGCAGTGAGGGCTGGAGACAATGGCTTCAGTCTTCCTGATATTTAATTGGAAGGAACTTCAGCTTATCCAGTTCTGGATGTTGAGTAAGTCTGATAATTTAGCAACAGAGGAGGTATCGGGAGATAGTGTTGGTGGTGAGATAGGGTTGGGTGTTGTCAGTGTACATATGAAAACTGATGCAATGCTTTTGGGTGATATTAAAATGGAGAAACATGATAAGAAATAGGAGAGAGCTAATGATGGATTCTTGGAGGACACCAAAAAGGGTATGAAGAGGCCATTGTCAGCAGTACTTTGGCTATGAGTAGATAAGAATGGAACAAGGTGAGAGCAGTCCTACCTAGCTGCACAACAGCTGAGATAACCTGGAGGGGGCTGGTGTGGCCACAGTGCTAAAAACTATTGACGGGCCAATACATAGATACATAGAAGATAGGAGCAGGAGGACGCCTTTTGGCCATCGAGCCTGTCATTCATCATGATCATAGCTGATCATCCAACTCAATAGCCTAATCCTGCTTTCTCCCCATAGCCTTTGATCCCATTCTCCCCAAGTGCTATATCCAGCCTCCTCTTGAATATATTCAAAGTTTTAGCATCAACTACTTCCTGTGGTAATGAATTCCATAGGCTCACCACTTTTTTTGTGAAAAAATGTCTCCTTATCTCTGTCCAAAATGGTTTGCCCTGAATCCTCAGACTGTGACCCCTGGTTCTGGACACACCCATCATTGGTAACACCTTCCCTGCATCTATCCTGTCTAGTCCTGTTAAAATTTTATAAGTCTCTGTGATCCCCCCTCATTCTTCTGAACTCCAGCGAGAAAAATCCCACATCCTTCCTCAGAGAAGGAGACCAAAACTGCATACAATACTCCAAGTGTGGCCTCACCAAGGCCCTGTACAATTGCAGCAACACATCTCTGCTTCTATACTCTAAACCTCTTGCAATGAAGGCCAACATACCATTTGCCTTCTTTACCGCCTGCTGCACCTGCATGGTTTCCTTCAACGAATGGTGCACAAGGACACCAAGGTCCCGCTGCATTCTACCCCCTCCCAGTTTACAACCATTCAGGTAGTAATCTGCCTTCCTGGTTTTGCTTCCAAAATGAATAACCTCACACTTATCCAAATTATACTGCATCTGCCATTGGTTTGCCCACTCGCCCAACCTATCCAGATCATGCTGTAGGATCCCTGCATCCTTGTCACAATTCACCCTCCCACCTAATTTGGTATCATCTGCAAACTTTAAGATGTTACATTTTGTTCCCTCATCCAAATCATTAATATATATTGTGAATAGGTGGGGTCCCATCACCGATCCCTGTGGTACCCCACTGGTTACTGCCTGCCAATTTGAAAAGGTCCCATTAATCCCTACTCTTTGTTTCCTCTCTGCCAACCAGTTTTCTATCTACTTCAATACATTTCCCCCAATCCCATGTGCTTTAATTTTGCACAATAATCTCTTATGCGGGACTTTGTCAAACGCCTTCTGAAAGTCCAAATATACCACATTGACTGGCTCCCCCTTGTCAGCTATGCTGGTTACCTCTTCAAAGAATTCCAACAGATTTGTCAAGCATGATTTTCCCTTCATGAAAATGAAATGAATGAAAATCGCTTATTGTCACGAGTAGGCTTCAATGAAGTTACTGTCAAAAGTCCCTTGTCGCCACATTCCGGCGCCTGTCGGGGATGCTGGTACGGTCATGCTGACTCTGTCTGATCCTGCCACTGCTTTCTAAATTTTCCGCTATAGAGTCCTTGATAATGAGATTCAAGCAATTTCCCCACTACCGATGTTAGGCTTACTGGTCTATAATTCCGTGCTTTCTCTCTACCTCCCTTTTTGAATATCGGAGTGACGTGAGCTACCCTCCAATCTGTAGGGACAGTTCCAGAGTCTATAGAATCCCGGAAGATGACCTCCAATGCATCCACTATTTCCAGAGCCACCTCCTTAAGCACTCTGGGATGCAGATTCTCAGGCCCTGGGAATTTATCCGCCTTCAATCCCATCAATTTTCCCAGCACCATTTCTCTACTAATGTTGATCTCCCTCAGTTCTTCCGTCTCACTAAACCTTTCATTCTCCAATATTTCTGGGATCTGATTTGTGTCCTCATTTGTGAAGACCGAACCAAAGTATGTATTCAATTGCTCAGCCATTTCTTTGTCCCTTATTATGCATTCCCCTGTTTCTGTCTGTAGGGGGCCTACATTTCTCTTTACCAATCTCTTTCTCTTCACATATCTATAGAAACTCTTAGTGTCAGTCTTTATGTTCCCTGCAAGCTTCCTTTCGTACTGTACTTTCCCCTTCTTAATCAATCCCTTCGTCCTTCTTTGCTGAATTCTAAACTGCTCCCAATCCTCAGACCTATTATTTTTCTTGGGCAATCTGTATGCTCTGTAAGGATAGTTTACCTTTGCCACAGTCAATATTATGACTGGGAGAAATCTGTTTGCCGGGATTCAAACATGGAGGTCCAGGAAAGCTGGGAAAGTGACAACATATTCAAAGATTTGACGAAGAAAAGGAGTTTGAAAATGGACAGGCGCAGTGGGGTCAAGGGTTGGATTTTTGAGGAGGGGGAGTGATGATGACTGATTTAAAGGTGTGATGGGCAACACCTCTACGATACAGAACAGTTAACAAAAACGGTTAACGTGGGGAACAGGGTGTGGAAGCTTAGTGTTCAGCAGGGTTAGTGGGAATAAAGTTGAGAGAGCAGATCGTCATCTTATGGACAAAGATGTGCTTAGAGAGATTGAGGGGAGATCGGAGATAAACTAGAGAAATGTGTGAGTTCAGGGAGAGGGATGGGGGCAACTTTAGAGGAAGTTTACAAAGGTGGGATGGTGGAAGGGAGGGAATCTGCAAAAGCAGTTGATCAGATATTCCTGGTCTTGGTTACAAAGAAGGTTGTCAGTTTTACGCAATTATTTTTGGAGGTGAGGATGGAGGGGAGAAGGGTTTAAGAAGACAGTTTGTCATTGAAGAAAGTAGCCAGGGTTTACCTTTGGATTCCAGGATGTTTCTGGAATAATGGGCAGTGGGAGCAGCTCAGAGCAGGATAGTGATCCAGCTAAAATCTGTGGTGAATTACTGAAGTAGCAATATTGCTGAAAAAAACCCAAAAGCTTTTTGTCTTGCACTCATCAAAACATTTGGCAAGAGTACCAATATAAGGGCAAAACAACAATTTATACGATATGGAAAGATGAGTGCTGATTGGTTGGCAAGTGGGCCCTGATTGGTTGATTGATTAAGGTGTTGCCATGGAGAATGCACCATTTGATGGTGACTGACAGTTAACTTCTGAGCATTGCTTGAAATTTGAACCAGGCAGCTTGACCAGGATTAAGGGTTAAAACATTGCACTGAGGAATGGCTCAGCAAATGGCTGTCACTTTTATTTTGTTCACTGAAACAGGCGTAATGTATGCAAATGTTCTTTCTGCCTATTCTTTCTGTCCGCAAAGAACTGAGCCCTGTGTATTAATATAGATAGCTTCCAGGACATGCAATTGTGCCTCACTGTGAGCCCTCCTGCCAGTCTTAATTTGGTTGTCAGTGTCATTCTTAACACACTGAGGATTATTTAGCAAATGTTGCAGATATTTTCTCTTATGAAATATTGAATCACGTTCTATTTTCTTTCATGTTTCATTAATGGAATGAAAATGTGTGCTTGTGAGAAATTAAATGCAGGAATAGTGTGAGGATGAAAAGTGCAGCAGAGAGGATGTTGGGTGGACTGGGGGTCCAGTGGGGATTTAAGCCTTACTCATGTCAGCCAGTGTTGCAGGATTGTCCAATACCCCATTAGTTGGCCCATCAGATTGGGTGTCAATGTTATCAGAATCAGATGGTGTACGTGAGAAATGCAGCAGTTCTTGTTTGTGTGACATGCAGCAGCCAATAAATGGTCAGTAGATATTTCCACACTATCTTAAACTTTCAGTCATCAATTAATACATTTTTGTCAGATATTTTGCTTTTTTTTTCACAAACTTAAAATAGTCTTTTTTTGTAACCTTTACATTTTCTATTCGAATGAAAAGCGCGGGTGTTGTTTTGTAATCAAGCATAGGTATTACACAAATTATTTGTGCAAGAAGATGTACAACTGCTGTTAGATTTCTTTGCTGTTGCACCCATCCCAAAATTCTTAACATTTATGATAAATTCTGTTTACAAATGGAGTTTGTCCAAAAGATTTGCACATGCAGCTCAGATTTTATATTTTAGTAAATGCAGGGTAGCTTTAAAGCAAAGATCCTTTCATTGAAACCACATCAGAAGCCAATAACAAAATCTTAAGGGTAGAACAGATTACAAATTGCAACATGGGAAGCTTCTCCTTTTTCAGTTACCGTTGTACATGAGCCCTCATATCTTGCACAATCCTCTTGGCTTTCTTCAGTTTGCAATAATTGTGTACATTTAACACCAGTGTGTTCCAGTAAATTCAGCTATCGATAAAATCAGCATCCACAAATTAAATCCTTTTCAAGGAGAATAACTTGTTTTTGCAACGGTAAACTTGTCAATACTAAATTCCGCTGTGACTGAAAGCCTTGTAGTGGTTATCAAACCACAATCTCAGAAATTGCAATTATTTAGATGTTTGTAGATTGTACTAACTGCACACTTCTCTGATTTCCTGATGTCTAAATTCATTGCAGGCTACACACAGTCGCCTGTGTGGACCACAGGAGCCTTATCAAAATGTGCTAGTTTCCTCAAAGTTAGAAGATTTTCTGTGCTCGAATAGTAGTGTTATTTTCCTGTGGTGGATTTTATGGAAAACATTGATGTTCTCTGGCTGATTGCATCAAATGTGTGATGCACCTATCCTCATTGAAAGTTTAGAAATTGGATATTTTACAGTGATCAATGTTAAAATGTAGCATGGGTCAACATTTTATACAGTTTGGGTGTACTTTATTCATTGACGTTCATCGACCACAGCAACCCGCCATCCTGACTTACAACTATAATTATTGTTCCTTCACAGTCTGTGTCAAAATGCTGGAGCTCCCTCCCGAACAACAACATGGAAGCACCTTCACCACAGAGACTGCAGAGGTTCAAGAAAGCAGCGCGCCAACAATGTCTTTAGGGCAATTATACTGGGCAATAATTGCTGGTCTTGCCAGAAATGCTCACATCCCACAAATGAATTTTAAAAACCTTATAATTATCATTCTAACAATATGACCAGCAGTACAGGAAAGGTTAAAAAGGTTTTTAACACCATATCATAGAATCATAGAGTTTACAGTGCAGAAGGAGGCCATTCGGCCCATCGAGTCTGCACCGGCTCTTGGAAAGAGCACTCTACCCAAGGTCAACACCTCCACCCTATCCCCATAACCCAGTAACGCCACCCAACACTAAGGGCAATTCTGGACACTAGGCAATTTATCATGGCCAATCCACCTAACCTGCACATCTTTGGACTGTGGGAGGAAACCGGAGCACCCGGAGGAAACCCACGCACACACGGGGAGGATGTGCAGACTCCGCACAGACAGTGGCCGAAGCCGGAATCAAACCTGGGACCCTGGATCTGTGAAGCAATTGTGCTATCCACAATGCTACCGTGCTACTACCATATAAGGAGCATTGACCATGAACTTAGTGAGAATTGAAATATGTGTAAAATGTAAGTTCAGTTCCTTTTTCAAGAGCATTAATTTCTCTTTATCTATTCCATCAAGCCAGAGCAACACCCATTTATATAGAGCCTTTAAAGTTGTAAAATGTCCCACAACACTTTCAAGTGCATCGATTGAAGTAGACATTGGGGACCCTGGCATTTAGCAAAGATTTGCTGGAATATTTCTCAGATGCAGACAAGTTCTTCTTGATTGTTCTTCAAAATTATTTGAAGTGGATAATTTCCATAAACCTCATGTTCTCCTACACACACATGCATTCTTCAGTACTTGTATTTAAACAATAAGATGTCATTCTTTATTCCCAGTACAGTTATATTAAAGATGAAGTGCAGGTATGTTATTTGCATCACAAGTGATTAGTTTTACTTTTGTTTTAGAATAAAGAAGATGTGATGACACTGAGACTTCGAGAAGCAGATGGCATCGCAACCGTGGTTGAACTACAACAGAAAATTGCTGATCTAGAGATACAGGTATTTAAAATAAAAGTTAGCATTGATGAAATTCTTCTCCTTTCCTTCTCCCAAATTTTCTTATTCTGAAGCACTGACTTGTAGTTTTATGGGTTCCAGGAATTCTCTGGAAACTTGCCCAGTTTGCTCAATAATAATAATAATCTTTATTAGTCTCACAAGTCGGCTTACATTTTTTTGTCGAGTACCCAATTAATTTTTTCCAATTAAAGGGCAATTTAGCGTGGCCAATCCACCTACCTTGCACATCTTTGGATTGTGGGGGCGAAACCCATTCAAACACAGACAGTGACCCAGAGCTGGATCGAACCTGGGACCTCAGCGCCGTGATGCAGCAGTGCTGACCACTGCCACCGTGCTGCCCACAAGTAGGCTTACATTAACACTGCAATGAAGCTACTGTGAAAATCCCCTAGTCGCCAGACTCCGGCGCCTGTTCGGGTACACTGAGGGAGAATTTAGAATGTCCAAATTACCTAACAGCACATCTTGTGCTCAACATGTGAGCCTGAAAGTTGGTGACAGGTTATTTGTCCATGCTGGAGCAACAAAATTGAGCTGAATTCTTTCTTTAGTTGACAAGTGCAAGTTAGGTCTTTTCAGCTGAATGCTACTCTGGTTGAATCAGCACAGAGAAGCATTTGTATCAGAAAACTGTACTCTGTGGGGGTGGGGGGGGGGGGGTGTGAGTGTTTGGGTGGGTCACTTTTAAGGTTCAATACCACCACACTACTATACCCTTCTTAACACATTCTTCTGAATTTAAACCAGCATATAAATAGCAGTCTAAATTTTTGTTATACCCCAGTGTCAAGGCAATTCTGATGACATGCTGTGTTGATGTCCCGGAGGCTTGAGAATCTTGGACCTGGTCAAAATAAATGTAAGAAACTGATAACTGGGACGGTGTTGATTCACTATTGTTTTGATACTCTTAAAGGTCTGGGAATGAAACCCCTAATTATCGCTACGACATTGCCTAAAGAATGGTTTTAAAAAACCCCACTCCATCCTAGGTTTACCGCAGATAGGCTGCAAATTCACAGTACACAATACAATTTGTATGACAGTTTCTGGCGGAGGGAAATTGTACCATGGGCGGAATGGTCCCAAGATTGCACAGAATGCTGGATTAAGGAAGAAAAGCTGTGTGAAACTCACCAGCTTGATTAAATGGCACACTGTGCAATTTCGGAGTGCAGCCAGCTGCAGGGGCGGGGCCTAAACATGACGGCAAAGCTGGGATTCCGAAATCAAGGCGTCCTTTTTAAAGGGTGCCCCGGTCTCGAAGTTAAATTTAAGCCCCCCCCCCCCTCCCCACCAACATGTAAGACGGGGACACATGCATTGGTGCGGCCTCCCTGTCAGTGGCACTCTTTCCCCCCCCACCCCCGTCCTGTTCCCCCCCCCCCCCCTGCCCCCCACATTAGGAGAACCCCTTTAATGGAGCTCCCTCGACACTGCCACCCTGAGACTATACCTCACTGTGCATTCCCAGCCTGGTCATCATGACTGCTTTCCGTTTTTGAATACCAGTAGTGTTCACATCGGCGTAATGTCACGCTGGGTGGGTGGGTGAGTGGGAGGAAGTTAAGGCGTCAAGGCAGGTAAGTGTATGTTAATGTCTAATAATAATTAGACATTATTATTACGGCCCCGGGTCACTGTGGAGTTTGCACATTCTCCCCGTGTCTGCGTAGGCCTCACCCCCACAATCCAAAGATGTGCAGGGTATGTGAATTGGCCACACTACATTGCCCCTTAATTGGAAAACTTAATTTTAATTTTTTTAAAAGAGTCATTGGATATTTTTACATTCTGTGATTACTGATAAAATACAAACCAATTACAACCTTTTTATGAAATAATTATATTGAATAATATCGTGCACCCAGGCAGGTGAAAGTCTTCTACTACTACTTCTGCAGAATGGAAAAAATCCTGTGCAGTTTATGAGTTGCAGGCATTGAATATTGTCAAAATATGAATTTAATATCACCGTAACCATATGGTGCAATATGCGGACCTTGTTAACAAGGGCTGAGGCAGTTACCAAAATCATGTTATCGTCTGCATGGTGTTATAAATCACTATTGGGATATTTTCCTGTCAAGTTAACAATATTGCACAATGGTATTAAAGTAAATGTTTGCTCTCTGGTTTGTTTACTTGTTGCGCTGGGATCACCTATAGGGCACACGTAACCTAATACTGCATTATATCATTGTTACTCTTAGTATTAATGACCCATGCTGTGTATATATCAGATGATATTTATAACCAGGTGCCAGCAATGTGCGTTATCATTTTACGAGGAACTTTGTGATTGGTGAGTCTTAAAAGGGGAGGAAAAATCATACATTATTGAGAGGGGAGGGTTAAATGGCATGGGGTGGGTGGGGGAGAGAATAAGGGACCCGAAAATAGGAGAAGCACCAGGACATAAGGTTTCTCTCCCTGGGCCTGGAGGCAATCATATCTCCCTGGCTCTGGAGGCAATGTTTAAGTAATTGTTTGACATTTTCAACCATTGCGTTTTTGTCTCACACCGCAAATCACTATAATAATTATTCAAGAGTGTGACAAACAGGCGAATCGTTAAAAGTGACATTGTTGAGAACAGAGCAGGAGATGAGTGTTTTCCGAGAGCAGGAGGGAAAAGCCTTGCTGAGAGTGGAGCAGGAGGAACATTGCAAAGGGACGTCTCAACACAAGGCAGAGGAAAGTTGACCAACCTATAACCTAAATTGGATCAAATAATTACTACATTCATGCATACATAAACTTTTAATAAATAAAGCAAGGTTAGTTTAGATAGTGGTGGTTACCACAGCTGCAGCATGTGGTATGGTTGATTAATTTATTGTCACATGTACCGAGGTACAGTGAAAAGTATTTTTTTGCGGCCAAGGGAACGTACGCAGTACGTACACAGTAGACAAAAAGAATAATCGAGACTCCCGGGTGCGGCGATGACCAGCTGAGTCGCACATTTCGGCAACTCCCTGTGAAACGGACTTTTGGGCTCTTGATAGGAGCCCCAACGGCAATTTTGATGGCTAAAAACACTGTGCGGTAAACCAGAAGGGAATCCCCCCTGGATACGGATGGAAAAAGGAGGGGGAAGTGGCCACATTGCAGTGGATCCTTTAGAACAGCGGCAAGGAAGGCAAGCAAAAACCAAGATGGCGTCGGAAGGTGGCAGTTTAACATGGGGCCCTGAACAACAAGAGTTCTTGAAATGCTGTGTGGAAGAGATCAAAAAGGAAATGAAGAAAGAGCTGTTGGCCCCGATACTACAGGCGATCGAAGGGCTAAAGGAGGAACAAAAGACCCAGGAGCGGGAGCTTCGGGTCGTGAAGGCAAAGGCAGCCGAGAATGAGGACGATATACAGGGCCTGGTGGTGAAGACGGAGACGCAGGAGGCACATCAGAAACGATGTGTGGAAAGGTTGGAGGCACTGGAAAACAACGCAAGGAGGAACAACCTGAGGATTCTTGGTCTTCCTGAAGGTGTGGAGGGAGCGGACGTCGGGGCATATGTGAGCACGATGCTGCACTCGTTAATGGGAGCGGAGGCCCCGGCAGGTCCGTTGGAGGTGGAGGGAGCATACCGAGTGATGGCGCGAGGACCGAGAGCAGGAGAAATTCCCAGAGCCATAGTGGTGAGATTCCTCCGTTTTAAGGATAGAGAAATGGTCCTTAGATGGGCGAAGAAAACTCGGAGTAGTAAATGGGAGAACACGGTGATCCGCGTTTATCAAGACTGGAGTGCGGAGCTGGCGAGAAGGAGGGCGAGCTTTAATCGGGCCAAGGCGGTGCTTCATAAAAAGAAGATAAAATTTGGAATGCTGCAACCGGCAAGACTGTGGGTCACATATCGAGAGAGGCACCACTACTGGTGGGGTGAATGTGGGGGGCAAAGAGGGGTTTTATGTACTAATCCTGCGATGTGGTAACTTTTCTCTCTCCCACAGGTGGTGATGGGGGGAGGAGGGGAGGTGGAGGAGATGGGGCGTTGGCCATTGGGGGCGGGGCCAAGGGAGAAGCGCGGGCTTGGTTCCCGCGCTATGATAATCATGGCGGGAATAGAGAAGCAGGAAGGAGGGGGCGTCGCACGGTGCGAGCTGAGGTCACGGGGGGAAGCCGAGGTCAGCCAGAGTTTGCTGACTTCTGGGAGCAACATGGGGGGAGTAATTACGCTAGCGGGGGATCTAGCGGGGGGGTGGGAGGGGGGAATTACTGGGTTGCTGCTGCTGGGGAGAGGGGGGAGCTGGTATGGGAGAGGATGGGCGGGGGGGCACCGCCTGGGGGAGATACAGCTGCGTGGGAACCGGGTGAGGAGCTGGAAAAAGGTGATGGCTAATCGACAAGGGGGGGGGTAGGAAGCCCCCCAACTCGGCTGATCACGTGGAACGTGAGAGGGCTGAACGGGCCGATAAAGAGGGCACGGGTACTCGCACACCTTAAGAAACTGAAGGCAGATGTGGTTATGTTACAGGAAACGCACCTGAAACTGATAGACCAGGTTAGGCTACGCAAAGGATGGGTGGGGCAGGTGTTCCATTCGGGGCTAGATGCGAAAAACAGGGGGGTGGCTATATTAGTGGGGAAGCGGGTAATGTTCGAGGCAAAGACTATAGTGGCGGATAACGGGGGCAGATACGTGATGGTGAGTGGCAAACTACAGGGGGAGACGGTGGTTTTGGTAAACGTATATGCCCCGAACTGGGATGATGCCAATTTTATGAGGCGGATGCTAGGACGCATTCCGGACCTAGAGATGGGAAAGCTGATAATGGGGGGAGATTTTAATATGGTGTTGGAACCAGGGCTGGATAGGTCGAAGTCCAGGACTGGAAGGAGGCCGGCAGCAGCCAAGATACTTAAAGATTTTATGGAGCAGATGGGAGGTGTAGACCCGTGGAGATTTAGCAGACCTAGGAGTAAGGAGTTCTCGTTTTTCTCCTATGTCCATAAAGTCTACTCGCGAATAGACTTTTTTGTGCTGGGTAGGGCATTGATCCCGAAGGTGAGGGGAACGGAGTATACGGCTATAGCCATTTCGGATCACGCTCCACACTGGGTGGACTTGGAGATAGGGGAGGAAACAGGAGGGCGCCCACCCTGGAGAATGGACATGGGACTAATGGCAGATGAGGGGGTGTGTCTAAGGGTGAGGGGGTGCATTGAAAAGTACTTGGAACTCAATGATAATGGGGAGGTCCAGGTGGGAGTGGTCTGGGAGGCGTTGAAGGCGGTGGTTAGAGGGGAGCTGATATCAATAAGGGCACATAAAGGGAAGCAGGAGAGTAAGGAACGGGAGCGGTTGCTGCAAGAACTTTTGAGGGTGGACAGACAATATGCGGAAGCACCGGAGGAGGGACTGTACAGGGAAAGGCAAAGGCTACATGTAGAATTTGACTTGCTGACTACAGGCACTGCAGAGGCACAATGGAGGAAGGCACAGGGTGTACAGTACGAATATGGGGAGAAGGCGAGCAGGTTGCTGGCACACCAATTGAGGAAAAGGGGAGCAGCGAGGGAAATAGGGGGAGTGAGGGATGAGGAAGGAGAGATGGAGCGGGGAGCGGAGAGAGTGAATGGAGTGTTCAAGACATTTTATAAAAAATTATATGAAGCTCAACCCCCGGATGGGAGGGAGAGAATGATGGGCTTCTTGGATCGGCTGGAATTTCCCAAGGTGGAAGAGCAGGAAAGGGTGGGACTGGGAGCACAGATCGAGGTAGAAGAAGTGGTGAAAGGAATTAGGAGCATGCAGGCGGGAAAGGCCCCGGGACCGGATGGATTCCCAGTCGAATTCTATAGAAAATATGTGGACTTGCTCGCCCCGGTACTGACGAGGACCTTTAATGAGGCAAAGGAAAGGGGACAACTGCCCCCGACTATGTCTGAAGCAACGATATCGCTTCTCTTAAAGAAGGAAAAGGACCCGCTACAATGCGGGTCCTATAGACCTATTTCCCTCCTAAATGTAGATGCCAAGGTCCTGGCCAAGGTAATGGCAATGAGAATAGAGGAATGTGTCCCGGGGGTGGTCCACGAGGACCAAACTGGGTTTGTGAAGGGGAGACAGCTGAACACGAATATACGGAGGTTGGTAGGGGTAATGATGATGGCCCCACCAGAGGGAGAAACGGAGATAGTAGTGGCGATGGATGCCGAGAAAGCATTTGATAGAGTGGAGTGGGATTATTTGTGGGAGGTGTTGAGGAGATTTGGTTTTGGAGAGGGGTATGTTAGATGGGTGCAGCTGTTGTATAGGGCCCCAGTGGCGAGCGTGGTCACGAATGGACGGGGATCTGCATATTTTCGGCTCCATAGAGGGACAAGGCAGGGATGCCCTCTGTCCCCATTATTGTTTGCACTGGCGATTGAGCCCCTGGCGATAGCGTTGAGGGGTTCCAAGAAGTGGAGGGGAGTACTTAGGGGAGGAGAAGAGCACCGGGTATCTTTGTATGCGGACGATTTGCTACTATACGTGGCGGACCCGGCGGAGGGGATGCCAGAAATAATGCGGATACTTGGGGAGTTTGGGGATTTTTCAGGGTATAAATTGAACATGGGGAAAAGTGAGTTGTTTGTGGTGCATCCAGGGGAGCAGAGTAGAGAAATAGAGGACCTACCGTTGAGGAAGGTAACAAGGGACTTTCGTTACCTGGGGATCCAGATAGCTAAGAATTGGGGCACATTGCATAGGTTAAATTTAACGCGGTTGGTGGAACAGATGGAGGAGGATTTCAAGAGATGGGATATGGTATCCCTGTCAATGGCAGGGAGGGTGCAGGCGGTTAAGATGGTGGTCCTCCCGAGATTCCTCTTTGTGTTTCAGTGCCTCCCGGTGGTGATTACGAAGGCTTTTTTTAAAAGGATTGAAAAGAGCATCATGGGTTTTGTGTGGGCCGGGAAGACCCCGAGAGTGAGGAAGGGATTCTTACAGCGTAGCAGGGATAGGGGGGGGCTGGCACTACCGAGCCTAAGTGAGTATTATTGGGCCGCTAATATTTCAATGGTGAGTAAGTGGATGGGAGAGGAGGAGGGAGCGGCGTGGAAGAGATTAGAGAGGGCGTCCTGTAGGGGGACTAGCGGGGAGGGGGGACGGGGGAGGGGAGGGGGGGAGGGGAGGGGGGGGGAGGAGGAACCAGAAGGACTCTCAGGGTTGTTAATATATACTGTATAGTATGTATAGGTCGTTGCTACAGATAATTATATATTGGACTGTTAAATTATATTTTTACTTGTGACAAGGCAGTTGCCAATTAGGGCTAGTTTTCATTTTTGTTATTTATTATTTATTCATTTTTTGTTTATAAAATAGGTCATTGTTATTTGTGTTGTTATAATATTGTGTAAAGGATGCACAATGTACTGTGTTGGTTGACCAAAAATTTTCAATAAAATATTTAATTAAAAAAAAAGAATAATCGAAAAAGTACCTCAACAAATAAGTAATTGGTTACAGTGCAGAACTAGGGCCAAACAAAGCAAATACGACATGAGCAAGATCAGCATAGAGCGTCGTGAATAGTGTCTTTCAGGGAACAGATCAGTCGGAGGGAGATGCATTGAGGACTCTAGTAGCTGTGGGGAAGAATCTGTTCCTATGTCTGGATGTGCGGGTCCTCAGACTTCTGTATCTTCTGCCTGATGGACGGATCTGGAAGAGGGTAAAACTTAGGTGTGAGGGGTCTCTGACATTGTTGTCTGCCTTCCTGAGGCAGCGGGACGTGTGGACAGAATCGATGGGAGGGTGGCAAGCTTGTGTGATGAGTTGGGCTGAGTTCACCACACTCTGCAGTTCACCACCAATGTAAGAGCATTGCAATCATGGAGCACTACCTGTGTTTTGTCTGCAACTTATGGAATTTCATCTCCCAAGTTGTTGAGTTGCAGACATCATGGGGCATCAGTGATAGGAAGAATTATCTGGACATTTTGGTTGAGGAAACAGCAACACCTTTTAGGGTAGATAGTGTACAAATCTGGTTAGTGGTCAGAGATACAAGGGTGTGACTGTGGGACAGGCATTTAATGTGACTTTCATAGAATCTGTACAGGAGACCATTTGGCCCATCAAGTCTGCACCGACCCTCCAAAAGAGCACCCAATCCAGTCCCAGTCCCACTCCCCCGCCCTATTGCCATCACCCCACCCAACCTTTGTTCACTAAGGGGCAATTTAGCATGGCCAATCCATATAACCTGCATATTTTTGGACTGTGGTTGTGGGGGGGTGGGGTGGGGGTGGAATCGAACCTGGGTCCCTGGCGCTGAGGCAGCAGTGCTAAACACTGCCGTCCTTCAAGGGAATTGTGGGAGGAACCTTAGCCTTCACCCTTATTGAACAGATGCCAAGTTCTTAGGCCTGTGTGGATGAAATAATTGCTATGATACAATGGTACAGGAAAAAAGGAATGAGATAGGGACATAATAGTCGAGATAGAGACTATTTACTACAGTTGTGGCCCCAGAGCCTGCGTTATCTGCCCCGTACCAGATTTGAAGGATATCTCATGGCTGGCGAAAAGCTTGGAGTGGGAGGGAGAGGATCAAGTTGTCCTGGGAACCAACAAGATATGCAGAGCTGGAAATGGGGCCCTGTTGAAGGTCTGTGGAGCCAAGATCGAAATTCAAGTACAGAACCTCACAGACAATAATCTCTAGATTGTCACCTAAACTATGCAAAATTGGCAAAGTGACAAACTGTTTAGTAAATCGGTTAGTTTTTTGGGGAGTTGTAACTATCAGGGTATGTAAGGGGAAAGCACTGGATGTAGTGTATTTGGATTCTCTTATTAGTTGCACTCTGCCAACTTGTAAGTGACTCATTTATTACTCCTGCTTTCCGTCCTTCAACCTATCTGCAATCGAAGCAGATGTGTTATCCTCAATCCTGTGGGCTCCTTATCTTGTACTACAGACTCTTAAATGGCATCTTATTGATGCCCTTTGATAAATATCTAGCCATTATTTCATTCCCGTTTTTGGGACCTTGTGTCCAAATTGTCCATTGCGTTTCCCCACATTTCACTTCAAAAATATTTCATTATCTGAGAGGGGCTTTGGAAGTTACTGAGTTTGGAAATTGCCGCATTAGTCTTTGATTGAGAATGAAATAAAGAACTATGTTATGGTGCATCCTCATTTTATGATTTTTTAATCCTGCTGTAGAAATGCTCATGTGAAAGACTCTAGTAAATTGGGCAAAATAAAGACTGAAAACTCTTAACAAAATGTTACCTCTGTTATTCTCTAGTCCCGAAGCAATGATGGACTGAGATATTTCAAAGACAGTTCTGTCACAGAACTTTCTTGGATTTGTTTAACCATCAACAGATTTATTGTCTCAATAACTATCTACAGAGCACACAGCCTATTTTAACATATATGAAATATCTGATTCTACCATGAAGATAGACAAAGAAAAATACAGGAAAACAGCAAGTTTTGTAGAATGAAAGGGATCTTCATCGTACACTGAAAAATCTGCTTTGAAAGTTGCAACCACTGCCTACACAGTTCGAGTTCAGTCAATGATTTGTGGAACAGACAAAACTGAACTGTAGGTAGGATAGGATTGTTCCGATTTGTGTGTCGGATACACCGTTTCTAAGTAAATGGAAAAATAAATGAGGCAGTGAAATGTTGGTGATTAATACCAACATCTTAAAATTAAAATGCGAAGTATCTTCAATTTTTGTGATGGAGCTAAGAGCAGCGTTAGTGAAGCCAATGTGTGAAAAGGTAAGAGGAAGTGCACAGGAAATTGTCTTAGTACACACCCATGTTGTTTTCCAAGTAAAACTATAATAGCAAGCAACCAAATTTAAAAATAGTATTAGCCCAACATTATCCACCTTTAATCTGATTAGGCACTGACGTGTGGATTTGTTCCGCGGAAGGTGCAAGTTAAAATGTTGAGTATTTGAATGAGTAAAATTCAGTAAATGCAAGTACACCCACATTAGTACTTGAATGAGTTAAACTACAGAAATGATAGATTTAAATCAATGTTGCTTTTCTTACTGTTCAGGTCACGGGTAGGTCATTCTTAATGATTTACTCATACTCATTTTCTGAAACCACAAAAAATTTTAATTCTTGTCAAAGGCTGTTAAGATTCAGGATATGGTGCTGTGGTTGGTGCTCCTATTAAAAGCATCGCATAACAACTGAATCTTAGAGTTCATTATATAAGTTGAAAATACAAGCACTTTTCACAGTTAAAAGTTGCAATAACTTTACTCTTTTCTTCCAGTGATACGCGATGAATCAAAAGTTGCTTCTTTCAAAATGTTTTTAAAATGCCTATTTCAAAAATCATAGCATTAGTTGTAACATTGCACTATGTTTTATATTGGCTCGTTGGACAATTTGGACAAAGATTTTAAAATTACCGTTTCTCAAATGTCAGTGTGATATTTTGTAAAAACAAAAGATAAATCCCCTCACATTCATGTTTTTGGGTCATCCCCCGCCCCCCCGATTTGTTGGGTGAATGCGTTGCATATTATGGCACTGAGCATGGGCATTATAAATTCCCAAGCCCCATTCCTCCACTTCTGCCAGTTAGTTAATCCTAGATGGAGACACCAAGCACCATACAGTATGGGCGGCACGGTAGCACCGTGGTTACCGCCAGGGTCACAGGTTCGATTCCCGGCTTGGGTCACTGACTGTGCGGAGTCTGCACGTTCTCCCCGTGTCTGCGTGGGTTTCCTCTGGGTGCTCCGGTTTCCTCCCAGAAGTCCCGAAAGACGTGCTGTTAGGTGAATTGGACATTCTGAATTCTCCCTCTGTGTACCCAAACAGGCAAAACCTAGGGGTTTTTCACAGTAACTTGATTGCAGTGTTAATGTAAGCCTACTTGTGGCAATAAAAGATTTTGTTAAAAGTCTTAGCAGGCAGTGTCACATGTAAAACAGGATAGAAGAGCTAAATAGCATGGTTAGAATTAAACAACGCAAAATGTAACTGATTTTTGAAGTATCCTTTCAACTTTGGCAGTGGGATTTGAAACAATGTAAATTGATGGAGTGAAGTTCTCTTTGATCTTTGGTGAAAACCTACATAATTTGAGTTTGGGCAATTTTAAATTCTTAGTTGAAGGTGATAGCATCCGATTATTCTTCATTTTACACTGGGAAAATGGTTTGTGTGTAGGAATCATCGGATTATATAACAAAGGAGGAAGCTTGTGACCCATCGCACCTCTGCCAGTACTTTGAAAGAGCTAAATAATTAGTCCAACTGACTCGCTGTCTGTCTGTTGCTCTACAATTTTCTCACCTCATATTTATCCAATTCCCTTATGAACATTATTGCAGAATCTGCGTCCACCACCCTTGGAAGTAGTGCACATGCCAGGTCATAAAAACCATTGCATAAAACTTTTCCCTCGTTTTGCATGTGGTTCTTTTGTTGATCTCCTTTAATTTGTGTTTTCTG
This sequence comes from Scyliorhinus torazame, assembly GCF_047496885.1. Taxonomy (NCBI): domain Eukaryota; kingdom Metazoa; phylum Chordata; class Chondrichthyes; order Carcharhiniformes; family Scyliorhinidae; genus Scyliorhinus; species Scyliorhinus torazame. Next base: position 32,230,320 of record NC_092713.1, on the reverse strand, counting down.
GTTGCCGACCCTTCTGCTACTGGCAGCAGTTTCGCCTTATTTATTCTATTCGAGCCTTCATGATTCTGAATACCCCTATCAAATATTCCTTTCACCAGTGTTCTAAGGCAGACATTTTCAAAGTCGGGTTTGCGACCCGTGGGTGGGTCGTGGGCGGGTGTTGGGAGGGTCGTAGAGCCGTCCGTTACGGCACTCCGTGCAAATTTGCACGCAGCAGCCACCGTTTAACAAAGCCGGCTGCGAGCGGCCTTCAAAATGATGGCCGTGACCATATACAAAAATGCGGGTGCATTTTGAAGGCCGCTCGCAGTCGGCATTGGTAAAAGCCAGCTGCTGTAGCTGCTGCGCGCAAATTTGCGTAATCAGAGACCGAGGAGAAGATTTTTTTTTAAAAATGCAATGTAATCTTCATGCCTGAAGGGAGGCAGAGATCACGCCCCCCCCGAACGTCGACATCACGTGCTTTGGGCACGATTGCGATTCCTCCATTTTGTCAGCAGCAAACGAGGTAAGAGAAAATGGTAGTTCGCGAAGGTTGGCCGACCAGGGTCGCGTAGGTCGGCCGGCGTGGGTCCCGAATGTTGGCCGGCGTGGGTCCCGAATGTTGGCCGGCTGGTAAAAATGGGTCCCCGGAAAAAAAGTTTGAAAGACACTGTTTTAAGGAGTACTCTTCTGTGTCTCTCGTCTCTCCACGTAACTGAAGTGTTTCATCCCTGGTACCATTCCAATGAACTTCTTGTGCCCTGTCTCACGCTGCGGTATCCTTCCTAAAATATGCAGCCCGGAATTGAACACCTATTCCAGCTGGAGCCTAACCACTGATTTTTAACGGCAGCACCTTACATTTATATGATGCCTTTATTGTAATAAACCATTCCAAATTGATACATTGAAAATATTTAACACAGAGCCAAGTAAGAGGATATCAGGACAAATGCAAAACCCTTGGTCAAAGAGCTGGTTTTAAGGAGCTTCTTAAAGGAGGTAGAGATGCAGGGAGGTCGAAGAAGGGATTTCCAGAGCTTTGGGCCTTGACAACTGAAAGCACAGCTGCCAAAGGTGGACCAACTAAATCGAGGCTGTGAAAGAAAACACATTTGGGGAGCACCAGATATCTCAGTGCGTTTTATGGCTGGAGGGGTTTATGGGACAGGAAGGGTGAGACACTCACCAGGGGTGCATTGGAATAGTCATTTCTGCAGGTAAAAAAGGCAGCCATGAGGGTTTCAGCAGCCTTTAGTTTCTATTGCCTCTGCTCATTCTTCCTACTAAAATGAATCACTTCACATTTCCCTGCATTAATTTTAGGGATCTCCCTGTTAGGTCATCCCTTATCTTTTTTTTCAAGAGGAGCAGAGAACCAGCCCGTCAATTCTTACCTGGCATCGTATCCCACATATTTCTGGTATCATCCTTGTAAATCTTCTCTGCACCATTTCCAGTGTCTCTGTATGCTTTTGGCAACCAGTATGCATGCAGTTGGCTCTGTGTAGTCTAACCAATATTCGATAAACAACTTCCCTATTTTTAAATTCCTCTAGAAATAGATATTCCTCTAGAAATAAAACCCCGTGCTTGTTTTGTTTATGCCCTTCCTAACCTGTGGTGCTACTTTTAGTGATTGATGTATTTGTACTCTGAGAGCCCTTTGTTCCTCAACCCCACCCCGGCATGCACCTTTTCAAGTAATTGGTGAATTCCATACTCTTCCTATTGTCACAACACCCTGGGCTAGTGCACGGTCAATTCTAGCCCCACTTGACCGGGAGTCGCAGGACAGGCAAAATTAGGTTTTATATTGATACCCGTGGCTTTGGTCGAGTTAAATTGACTACAGTCACCAGGTTTGTAAAATGTAAACACAAGCAACCTTTTATTGTTAGCAGTAATTATAAGTAGATGGGCAAAAGGTACAACTGGCTATCCACTACCTGATTCCCAAACCCGCCCCCCTTTCTAACTCCCCCCCCCCCCCCCCTCTATAAACAGACAAACAACACAGCGAAAAGGGTTGAGAGGTAAAGAAATTATGATAAGATGAGGATCTTTGATTCAGATGGATGCCTTCCAGTTAGTTTCTTTCTCAAGGTTGGGTCTTCAGTTGGGTATTTGCTTTTCCTTCAGCTTGTAATGATCTTCACTGCAGATTCACAAGAGACAACAGGCAACCAGCAGCAAATAGAGGGAAAGAACACAGCTTCTCTTCCTTTGAGGGCTTCTGACAGATTCTCCTGGCAGGAACCAATCACTGACTGTTGTCAGGCAGAACATTGTCCCTGGCTAACCCACCAGTTGCCAGCCAACCAATCGAACCAACTTCCTCCAAAGCTGGTTCCTAAGATTCACTTTGTGCTGACGAGTCTGGTTTCTCCTCTCTAAAATGCAAATCCAGGAACGCACTGTCCTGGCAAACATACTTCTGCTTGAAGGCACATTCCAATTATGGGTCCACGGACCAAAAATAATAAAATAAAATCAATGGGAACAACAAAGGAAATATGCAAGAAAGACGCTTACACTACCAAAGTATACTACTTCACATTTGTTTTGTTTACCCATTTTGCTAATTTATTACTGTTCTCCTATAATTTGCCTCAATATAGACTATCTCCCCAATGACCCATTTTGCTGTCATCTGTAAATTTAGAAATTATGTTTTTGATTTCCGGGTCCAAATCGTTAAATTGTAAATGGGGGTGGTCACAGCACTGATTCCCGTGGAACACCACGTCCTACCTTCTCCCACTCTGATTAGCTATATTTTATTCCTTGAAACCAGCCAGCAATCCATTCTGCCACTTGTCCCCTGACTACACATTCTTTGACCTTATTAAGTAGAGGAGAAAACTGCATTCTTGTCTGCCGGCTGTGGCATGGCTGTAATGGCGCTCACCTTGTCTGCATCTGGACGGACCCCTGACCGGGAAATGTGGTCCCCCAGGAATTTCAGCTCGGTTTGAACGAAAGAACACTTGGCTCGGTTGAGGCGCAGGCCGTTTTCCCGTATGCGTGCAAAGACGCGCTGGAGACGATTGATGTGCTCCTGTGTTGTGGTGGACCAGATGATGACGTCGTCCACGTAGATGCGCACCCCTTCGATGCCCTCCATCATCTGCTCCATGATCCTGTGAAAGACCTCGGATGCCGAGATGATGCCAAATGGCATTCTGTTATAGCAGAACCTGCCAAAAGGGGTGTTGAAGGTGCACAGCTTTCGGCTGGACTGATCCAGTTGGATCTGCCAAAAACCTTTTGAGGCATCCAGTTTCGTGAAGATTTTAGCCTGGGCCATTTCGCTCGTGATCTTTTACCGTTTGGGTATGGGGTAGTGTTCCCTCATGTTGTTGTTGTTGAGGTCTTTTGGATCAATGCAGATCCGGAGCTCGCCGGAGGGCTTCTTAACACACACCATGGAACTGACCCATGGCGTGGGCTCCGTGACCCGGGATAGCACCCCTTGGTCCTGGAGATCCTGCAGCTGCTGCTTGAGGCGGTCTTTGAGTCGCGCTGGGACCCTGCGAGGTGCGTGAATGACCGGTGTGGCGTCCGGTTTGAGCCGAATTCTGTAGGTGTAGGGCAGTGTTCCCATGCCCTCGAATGCCTCCTGGTTGTGGGCGAGGAGTAATTGGAGCTGTGCCTTGAATTTTGCATCCGGGAAGTCAGATGTGTCTTCTGGAGACAGAGCATGGACTCGTTGCACGAGGTGGAGAATCTTGCATGCCTGTGCGCCTAGCAGGTAGTCCTTTGATGATCCGACTATTTTGAATGAGAGTGTGGCCGTGTGTGTTGTGTGTCACCTGGAGCTGGCAGGATCCCATAGCCGGGATAACGTTACCATTGTAGTCGACCATCTTGCAACGGGATGGCTGATTTGGTGGTCTGACCTTCATGGCGTAGAAGGCTGACCATGTTATGAAGTTGGCGGAGGCGCCAGTGTCCAGACGGAATGTTATCGGTGATCGGTTGACCATTAGGGTGGCACACCATTCATCACCCGGAGTGACAGTGTTCACTTGCAACGGTTGGTGGGTCCTGGCTGGAGACATCCGGTTCCCATCAATGACCGCAACACGGAAGGTGTCCCGGTCGTCTGTGTCACTGGTCTGGATATCGTCTGGGCACGACTCGTAGTAAGGAGGCTGAATGGTCCGCACGTCCCTGCGAGGTTGTCGGAATTGGGGAACATTGACAGGTTGAGCTGCTCGGCAGCAGGCAGTGTAGTGGCCCATCTTGCCACAGCGGAGGTATTTTCGGTTTCTTGCCGGACATTGCCGCTTTAAACGTGCGGCTCCGCAGTTGCCGCACGTCGTGACGTCATGGCGTTCGTTGCGCCACCGCGCATGCGCAGTTCGGTCTTGCGTCGGGCGCGCCTGCGCATCATGCCCCTCTGTGTCGACATCGTTTTTGGTGCGCACAAACGCGGGAGGCCTCGAAAAGCGCGCGAAATGGCCGCCCTCGTCCGGGCCGGGAGGAACCCGATCGCCTGGACCCGTTCGGCCTCATAGGACGCCTGCCTCGCCGATCCGGCCGCGTAGGGCCCCTGTCTCGTCGATTCGGCCGTTAGAAATTGGGAGTAGCGGCTAGTCGCGTTTTCATACAAGACACAGGCTTCGATTGCGGAGGCTAGGGTGAGGCCTTTAATTTTTAGCAGCTGCTGACGTAGGGTGCCCGAGGTGACCCCAAAAACAATCTGGTCCCGAATCATTGAATCGGAGGCGGTGTCGTAACCGCAGGACTGCGCGAGGATACGGAGGTGCGTAAGGAAGGATTGAAAGGGCTCATCCTTACCCTGCAGGCACTGCTGGAAGAGATACCTCTCTCAACTCTCGTTGACCTCGACGTTGAAGTGTTGGTCGAGTTTGAGAAGGACCGTCTTGTACTTGGACTTGTGCTCACCTTCCGCGAACACCAGGGAGTTGTAGACATGGATGGCGTGTTGACCTGCCGTGGAGAGGAGGATGGCGATCTTTCTGGTGTCCGAAGCGCGCTCCTTTTCATTGGCTTCCAGGAAGAGCTGGAAGCGCCGTTTGAACAGCTTCCAATTGACGCCGAGGTTTCCAGCGACTTGTAGCGGCTGCGGTGTACTGACGGTGTCCATGGCGCGGGATGGCAGATTCCGGAGGATCCGTAGGTAGGTCCCACAGTTACTCCTGGTACTATGATGTGTTGGGTACTCTGCTACACAGACGAACCAACACGGTTGCGAATGGTACAACTCAGTTTGATGACTAACATTTATTTACAGTGGTATACTGGTTACTGAGGTTCAATCATAACCCTAGAATCTGTGGACCTATTCCTAATACTATCTTGGAGTGGCACCCGGTACATGGTGGATGTCTGAGTGGCTTGCTGTGAGCTCTGTGCCCTGAACTGTCTCCTGCTGGAATCCCCGGGAAGTGTCATGTTCCCTGTTTTGTACTGCGTATGCTCTTGCCTGTGATTGGCTGTGGTGTTGTGCGTGTGTTGATTGGTCCGTTGATCTGTCCATCAGTATGTATGTATGTTTGTACCATGATGTTTACCTGAATATCATGACAGATAAGAGTTTTAAAATTGAGACATTGCTTAGCTAATGCCGACCAATAAACACATGGGTGGGAGGTGAACAGATCTTGATGAAAGTTGGGTACAGGTAGCAGAGTTTTGAATGACCTTCGATTTATGGAGGGTGAGATATGGGAGGGTTGGCCAGTAGTGAGCCGAATGGTCAAATTTAGACGTAACAAAGGCATGGTTGAGGATTGTGGTGAAAGAATAGCTGAGGCTTCAGCTTCAAACAGTTGCCATGGAAATTAGTGTTTGCCAACTGAGATTGTGGGGTGGACCTAACATAACTAACTATCAGTATTTTTAATATTTAAACTGGAAGTATACTGGTCAAGAATCTTTTCTTGCACATGCTGGAAAATACAGTGGTGCAGGTGGGTTGCAGTCCTGTTATTCATTAAGAAATGTTGGGAGAACTAAAAGTAATTTTATTCAGTGGCCCACCATGGTTGACTAAATGTGGGAGTGTTTGATATAGTGTTCAATACCCATGTTTTATTAGAAGGATATTATTTCTGCGTTAAAAACAGCAAATCTGTTTTTAAAATGTTTTTAAAATGAGACAGTGAGTCTCACTTTAATAAGCAGATTTGTGAGTTACCCAAGGGGTGAGATCAGTCTCTCCCTCGCCTGGGAGACCTCGGGTGAGCGCCGGGCAGTACTGGTCAATACAAATGGGGAACAGCACTTGTGGGGGTCTCCCAGGGGGTCAGAGGCCCCCAGGTGCATGCCCTTTGGAAGGATGGAAACCTTGGCAATTCTGGTGCTGCCTGGCATCCTGGCAGTTTTAAAAATTCATTTATGGGATGTGGCCTAACGTAGCTGGTTAGACCAGCATTTATTGCCCATCAGAAGGGGGTGGTGAGTTGACTTCTTGAACCGCAGCAGTCCTTGGTGTAGGTACATCCACTGTGCTGTTAGGGAGGAAACGCCAGAATGTTGTGCCAGCGACAGTGAAGGATCGGCGATATATCTCCAAGTCCGGCTGGTGAGTGACTTGGAGGGAGCGGGGTTCCCAGGTTGGATTGTGAAAAACAAAAATGGGTGAGAAGAATGGGTGAAGGTTGCTTGGTCAATAATAATCCAGATTACAGAGAAGCACAATTGTCAGCCTTGTTGTTTAATTGGAGTCTACAGGTTCTCCCCGTATCTGCGTGGGTTTCCTCCAAGTGCTCCGGTTTCCTCCCGCAAGTCCCAAAAGACGTGCTCGTTGGGTGAATTGGACATTCTGAATTCTCTATCCGTGTACCTGAACAGGCGCCAGGGGTGTGGCGGCTAGGTGATTTTCACAGTAACTTCATTACAGTGTTAATGTAAGCCTACTTGTGACAATAATAAAGATTATTATTATCTGCTGCTCTTGTCCTTCTAGATAGTGGTGGTTGTGGGTTTGGAAGGTGCTACCTAACGAATCTTGATGAGTTACTGCAGTGCGTTGTAGATGGTACATACTGCTACCACTGTTCGTCGGAGGTGGAGGGTTTGAATGTTTGTGGAAGGGGTTGTGATCAAGTGTGCTGCTTTGTCCTGGATAGTGTTGAGCTTCTTGAGTGTTAGAGCTGCACTCATCCAGGCAAGTGGAGAGTATTCCATTACTCCTGCCTTGTAGATGATGGATGGGCTTTGGGGGGTCAGGAGGTGAATTACTTGCTGTAGGATTCCTAGCATTTGACCTGCCCTGGTAGCCACCGTATTAATATGGCTAGTCCAGTTCAGTTTCTGATCAATGGTAACCCCCAGGATATTGATTGTGGGGGATTCAGCCTTGGTAATGTCATTGAATGTCAAGGGGCGGTGGTTAGATCCTGGCTTGTAGGAGATGGTCATTACCTGGCACTTCTGTGGCGTGAATGTAACTTGCCACTTGTCAGCCCAAGCCTGGATATTGTCCAGGTCTTGCTGCATTTGGACATGGACTGCTTCATTATCTGAGGAGTCACAAATAGTGCAGTCATCCACAAACATCCCCACCTCTGACCTTATGATGGAAAGAAAGTCATTAATGAAGCAGCTGAAGATGGTTGGGCCCATTACCCTGAGGAACCCCTGCAGTGATTTCCTGGAGCTGAGATGATCGACCTCCAACCACCAGAACCATCTTCCCTTTTGCCAGGTATGATTCCAACCAGCAGAGAGTTTTGACCCTGATTCCCATTGACTGCAGCCTGGATGCCAGCCTGGGACTTCCGAGGTGCCGGGTGGCATTGCCATCTGGCAGGTGGCATTGCCAGCTGGCAGGTGGCATTGCCAGCTGGCAGGGGTCCTGCCAGGTTGGCACTGCGAAGCTGGCATTTTTTGCCAGGGTGCGATCGGGCCAAGGATGCGCTGCGCGAGTGTTTGTGGGGGGGGCGGGCGGGGAGACCCTCCCATTGTACATTGGGGCTTCGGGGGTGGGGGGAGGGAGGGGGAGGTCGGGGGTCACTTCGGGGCCTCTTGAGATCGAGACACCATTTTTAAAAGCGTCCCGATCTCTCTCTACACCTAGGAGTTCCGGCGAGCAAGAGCTCCTCAGTGTACAAAATGGGGCTATGTACGACCTTGGCCTCCCGGTTGAGGCCTCTTATCAAACGCAAATCACGTTTCTCGCCTTGTGTTTCTTGGCACTGCGGGTACTGGGAAACACGTGGCTAAACGCGCTTGCTGTGGGTCTTTGTTCCTATTTAGTTAAATCGCACTCCCTCTGTAAGAATGAGTTACGAGAAAGGGATGGTGTATTGAGTCTTGATTTCAGCATAACAAGAATACAAAATAATGCATAAGAATATGTATTTGGAGCTTAAGAAGCAAGAGAAGGTGAAACTACTGTTGTAGTATTGGTAAAATGTACATGAACGACATAACCGGCAAAAGGAGGTGGGAGAGAACTCGGAGGCTAAAGAAAGGGAGTACGTAGTCATTCAGGTAAACTTTCTTTTGTAGCTGTTCCAACAGTACACAAGGTGTTAAAATAGACCCATCATGAATGGGAGAAGTCTTCAAGTCTTTGGGCTTGAATTTATTTATTGAGAGATTTTAAAGTTGTTGAGTGGGCAAAAGTGTTCAACGCAAATAGAGAAACAAAGCTTTTTAAGGGTTAAAATTTGTCAGTTGGAGATGTGCCGATATTCCAGAGGAGACTGTGAAACCCAGAGTCTCAACAAATGAAGGACAAAGGAATCATCAAATAAGTTATAGCTGCTGGATGTATTCGAGAGACACAAAGAAAATAAGATTTTCAGTGTTACGATAAGAAAGTGGAAGAGCATGAGTGTTTTGTGATTCAACCTGTCATAAGGGTGTGAAACCAGAAAGGATTTATTGAATGGAATTATGAAGAAGGTGTAGATAAGATGAGTCAAGGAGAAAACGGCATTTTAAAAATCCTTAAATTGATTAAAAAGGTGTCATAGGATGAGGCATCAACCACCATACAAACATAGGACACTAGATTATTGAAAAAGAAAGAATGAATTTTTGACATTATATACAAGTCCATGCCAGCCTCAATTAATGAAAAATAAATCATTTGAGCAGTGCCAGCATACTGATACTTGCACGTTTTTTTCCCTTTTATACCCATGACAAGTCCCTGTGTCTCCAAACCTTGCAAAAGCTTTTTAACATTAACTGCAACTTGTATTTATATGTCTTTAACATAGTAGAGCACTCCAAGGCACTTCACAACGTAATCAGACAAAATTTGACAGCAAGCCACAGAGGAGTTATTCAGGCAAGTGACCAAAAGTTTGTTGATAGCGAGAGGTTTTAAAAAAAATTTAAAGTACACAATTCATTTTTTTTTCCAAGGGGCAATTGAGCGTGATCAAGCTATCTTTGGGTTGTGGGTGTGAGACCCACGCAGACATAGGGAGAATGTGCAAACTCCACACGGACAGTGACCCAGGATCGAGAATAGAGATAGGTTTTAAGGAGCATGTGAATTGAAGGAAGAGAGGAAGAAAGTACGAGAGGTTTTGGGAGAGAATTCCAGACCTTATGTTCTCGGCAGCCAAAGGAGTCGCCATTGGTGGAGAGATTAAAATCAGGGATGCACAAAAGGCCAAAGTTGGAAGGTTAGGTATGTCTGAGTTGTGGGGATGATAAGAGATTAGAGATTGGGAGGGGTGAGGCCGTGGTGGGTTTTAAGAGTGAGAGTTTTAGAATTGCGGTGCTGCTTGACCAAGAGCCACTGGACACAGTGGCGATGGTTGAGCAGAACAGCGTAGGAGTTGGGACACGGTCAGAAGAGATTTGTTCAGCGTAAAGTTTATGGTGGGTAGAATGTGAGAGACTGGGCAGGATAGCATTGGAAAGGTCAAGTCGAGAGATAACAAAGGTAGGAATAAGGCTTGGAGCAGCGGCAGAGAAGAGAAGGGAGAAGCAGGATGGCGGCCGAGGGAGCCCAGATGGTATGGGGCCCGGAACAGCAGGAGTTCCTCCGACGATGTGTGGAGGAGCTCAAGAAAGAGGTGCTGGCGCCGATGTTACTAGCAATCGAGGGACTAAAGGAAACACAAAAGGTCCAGGCGATGGAGCTCCGTGGCGTGAAGACAAAGGCAGCCGAGAACGAAGATGCGATACAGGGCCTGGTGGTAAAAACGGAGACGCACGAGGCACTACATAAGAGGTGCATAGAAAGGCTGGAAGCCCTGGAGAACAGCTCAAGGAGGAAGAACTTACGAATTTTAGGTCTCCCCGAAGGAACAGAGGGAGCTGATGCTGGGGCGTATGTGAGTACGATGCTCCATACTCTAATGGGAGCTGAGGCCCCAACGGGCCCCCTGGAAGTGGAGGGAGCGTACCGGGTCCTCGTGAGAAGACCAAAGGCAGGGGAACCACCAAGAGCAATAGTGGTGAAGTTCCATCGCTACAGGGACAGAGAGATGGTCCTGAGTTGGGCTAAGAAGACACGGAGTAGCAAATGGGAGAACGCGGTGATACGCGTGTACCAAGACTGGAGTGCGGAGGTGGCGAGAAGGAGGGCAAGTTTCAACCGGGCCAAGGCGGTGCTCCATAGGAAGAAAGTCAAATTTGGGATGCTGCAGCCGGCGAGACTGTGGGTCACGCATCAGGGCAAACACCACTACTCCGAGACGGCGGAGGAGGCATGCACATTTATTCAGGATGAGAAATTGGACTAGACTTGAGAAATTGATGTCCGGAGCGAGGTGGTGGCACAGAAATGTAAAGTGGGGAGAGGGGAGGGCTACTGTATAATAATGTTGGACGGGGAATTTTTCTCCCCCCGATGGGGGGGACACAAAGAAATGTGGGCGCCGGTGGAAAAGGGGACAGGGAAGGGGAATGAGGGAACTGCGCCATTAGGGGCGGGGCCGAGAGGAAAGCGTGGGTACTTTCCCGCGTTATGGAAATTATAGTGGGAAAAGGGGCGCATGAAGGAAGGGAGCCTATCACACAGGGAGGTCAAAGAATGAACGGGGGTAGCCGAGGTCAGCCAGAGTTAGCTGACTTCCGGAAGCAATATGGGGGGAGTAATCAAGCTAGAGGGGGATCTAGAGGGGGGGGGGGGGATTAACTGGGTTGCTGCTGCTGAGGGTATGGGGGAGCTGATACGAGACGAGGTGGTCGGGACGGGAGGGCGCCGTCTGGGGGACAGACCTGGGTGCGTGAGACCTGGGTGAGGAGATGGCTTAAAAAAGGGGATGGCTAGTCGACAAGGGGGGGGGGTAAATGGCCCCCCAATTCGGCTCATCACGTGGAATGTGAGAGGTTTAAATGGGCCGATTAAGAGGGCAAGGGTGTTTGAGCACTTAAAGAGACTGAAGGCGGACGTAGTTATGCTCCAGGAGACGCACCTGAAGGTGGCGGATCAGGTTAGACTAAGGAAAGGATGGGTGGGACAGGTGTTCCACTCGGGGTTGGACGCGAAAAACAGAGGGGTGGCAATACTGATGGGGAAACGTGTATCGTTCGAGGCTAAGACCATAGTGGTGGATAGTGGGGGCAGATATGTGATGGTGAGTGGCAGATTGCAGGGTGAGGCGGTTGTGCTGGTGAACGTATATGCCCCGAACTGGGATGATGCGGGATTCATGAAGCGAATGCTGGGACGTATCCCGGACCTGGAAGTGGGAAACTTGTTAATGGGGGGAGGGGGGGACTTCAACACAGTGCTAGACCCAGGGCTGGACCGGTCCAGATCCAGGACCGGGAGAAGGCCGGCAGTGGCCAAGGTGCTTAAGGGATTTATGGAACAAATGGGGGGAGTAGATCCGAGGAGATTCGCGAGACCGATGGGTAAAGAGTTTTCCTTTTTCTCCCACGTCCATAAGGTATACTCCCGGATAGACTTTTTTGTTTTGAGAAGGGCACTGATCCCGAAGGTGGCAGGAACGGAGTACTCGGCTATAGCCGTGTCAGATCACGCCCCGCATTGGGTGGATCTGGAACTAGGAAAGGAAAGGGAGCAGCGCCCACTCTGGCGATTAGACATGGGACTACTGGCGGATGAGGGGGTATGCTGAAGGGTGAGGGGATGTATCGAAAGATACCTGGAGGTCAATGACGATGGGGAGGTCCAGGTGGGGATAGTATGGGAAGCGCTGAAGGCGGTGGTTAGAGGAGAGCTAATTTCCATCAGAGCCCACAAGGGGAAACAAGAGGGTAAAGAAAGAGAGAGATTAGTGGGGGAAATTTTGAGGGTGGATAAGAAGTATGCGGAGGCCCCAGACGAAGGGCTATACAGGGAAAGACGAAGATTACAGACGGTGTTTGACCTGCTGACCACGGGAAAGGCAGAGACACAGTGGAGGAAGGCACAGGGGGTACAGTATGAATATGGGGAAAAGGCGAGCCGGCTGCTGGCCCAACAACTTCGGAAGAGGGGGGCGGCGAGAGAGATCGGAGGAGTTGGGACGAAACGGGAAAGATGGAGCAGAGAGTAGGGAAAGTGAACGAGGTGTTCAAGACATTTTATGAGAGGCTGTACAAGTCCCAACCCCCGGAGGGAAAAGAAGAAATGATACACTTTTTGGATCAGCTAGAGTTCCCGAGGGTGGAGGGGCAGGAGGTGGCAGGTCTGGGGGCGCAGATTGAGGTGGATGAGGTGATCAAAGGAATAGGGAACATGCAAGCAGGGAAGGCCCTGGTGGCAAGCGTCGTTACAAACAGGCAAAGATCGGGATACTTTCGATTACATAGGGGTACAAGACAAGGGTGCCCCCTGTCCCCGTTACTGTTCGCGTTGGCAATTGAACCATTGGCCATAGCGCTGAGGGACTCTAAGAGGTGGAGGGGGGTGCTTGGAGGGGGAGAGGAACATCGAGCGTCACTATATGCAGACGATTTACTGCTATATGTGGCGGACCCGGTAGAGGGGATGCCAGAGGTAATGCAGATACTCGGAGTTTGGAGAGTTCTCGGGATGCAAATTAAATATGGGAAAGAGTGAGCTTTTTGTGATTCACCCCGGGGAACAGGGCAGGGGGATAGATGCTCTGCCGCTGAGGAGAGTGGCAAGGAACTTTCGATACCTGGGGATTCAGGTGGCCAGGAACTGGGGAACCCGACATAAACTTAACCTGACGCGACTGGTAGAGCAGATGGAGGAGGACTTTAAGAGGTGGGATATGGTGCCCCTGTCATTGGCGGGCAGAGTACAGGCGGTTAAGATGGTGGTCCTCCCGAGGTTTCTTTTCGTGTTTCAGTGCCTCCCCATCCTGATTACAAAGGCCTTTTTCAAAAAAATAGACAGGAGTATTATGGGCTTTGTGTGGGAAAGACCCCGAGGGTAAAGACGGGGTTCCTGCAGCGTAGTAGGAACAGAGGGAGATTGGCACTGCCGAGTCTGAGTGACTACTATTGGGCCGCCAATGTGTCGATGGTCTGTATGTGGATGAGGGAAGAAGAAGGTGCGGCGTGGAAAAAGCTGGAGATGGCGTCCTGTAAGGGAACAAGTCTAAAAGCGCTGGTGACGGCGCCGCTACCGTTCTCCCCGAAAAGGTACACCACAAACACAGTGGTGGTGGCGACCTTGAAGATCTGGGGGCAGTGGAGACGACACGGGAGTGACGGGGGCCTCGGTGTGGTCCCTGATAAGGAATAACCACAGGTTTGTCCCGGGGAGGATAGATGGGGGATTTCAATGTTGGCAGCGAGCAGGAATTAGGAAGCTGAAGGACCTGTTTGTAGACTGGACGTTTGCGAGTCTGGGAGCATTGGAAGAAAAATATAAGTTGCCACCAGGGAATGCTTTCCGATACATGCAAGTGAGGGCATTTACGAGGCAACAGGTGAGGGAATTTCCGCAGCTCCCGACGCAAGGGATTCAGGATAGAGTGACTTTGGGGGCATGGGTTGGAGAAGGTAAAGTGTCCGAAATATACAGGGAGATGAGAGACGAGGGGGAGGCGATGGTAGAAGAGCTGAAGGGAAAATGGGAAGAGGAGCTGGGGGAAGAGATCGAGGATGGGCTGTGGGCAGATGCCCTAAGTAGGGTAAATTCTTCGTCCTCGTGTGCCAGGCTTAGCCTGATTCAATTAAAGGTTCTACACAGAGCACATATGACGGGAGCAAGACTGAGCAGGTTTTTCGGGGTGGAGGATAGATGTGGAAGGTGCTCAGGAAGCCCGGCGAACCACACTCGCATGTTCTGGTCGTGTCCAACACTGCATGAGTTCTGGGAGGGTGTGGCAAGAGTGATTTCAAAGGTGGTGGGGGTCCGGGTCAAACCAGGCTGGGGGTTAGCTATATTTGGGGTTGCAGAAGAACCGGGAGTGCAGGAGGCGAAAGAGGCCGACGTCTTGGCCTTTGCGTCCCTAGTAGCCCGGCGAAGGATTCTACTTATGTGGAAGGAAGTGAAGCCCCCGGGCGTGGAGGCCTGGACAAACGACATGGCAGGGTTCATAAGACTGGAACGAATAAAATATGCGTTAAGAGGATCGGCTCAGGGGTTCACAAGACGGTGGCAACCGTTCCTTGACTATCTCGCGGAACGATAATGGAAAAATAGAAAGGACAGCAGCAGCAACCCAGGGGGGAGGGGGTGGAGGGGGGAGGGGGGAGGGTGGGGGGGGGAGTATTATCCCGTGTTTTTGACAGTTGTTGATATTTGCCTTTTGTTTATCTCTTTTTTCATTTGTTGTTAGTTTAATATATTATTTAAATAACGTTTAATGTATATTCCTTTATTAAGTTGTAAAAACGGAAAATTTCTGTTTGAAAAATTTCAATAAAATATATTTTTTTTACAAAGAACCACAGTTCATCAAAAATGTACCCAGATCAGAGAGAATGAGTTCGCACAATCCATTCCAACTCTCAAATCAAGAAAGAAGTTTCTGGAAATTCTTGAATACTTGCATCTTGTAGCTTTCATTCTGAGTGTAAACATATTTCTTTAGCAGACCCTTTTGGAAATGGAAAATGCCACCTCCGTGACAATTGGTAAATCAGGAAATATTCATTTCTTCGATTTTTGCGAAACGAAAATCTGCTTCCAACAGATATTTATTAAAAGTGACATTACTGCTAAGTTACATGCCAAAATGTATTCTTAACATATGCAGATGTACATTAGGAGCACAAATTTATTATTTGCATTTAAATAAGGTATTTTGAATAGAACAACAAACTAAATCAAAGTTTCTAGAATTTTTAAAAAATCCTTAGAATAGTATAAGCATCACTCGTGCAGTTACACCGCTCCAGTATCAAACCAATAACTGCTGCCCTTCGACGCACTGAGACCAAAGCACAAGTGATATGTTAGTACGGGTATATTTTTGATTCAATTGTCCATTATCCCCACTAAGAGAGCTTCACTTGTGGGTGTGTTAGACAGAGCTCTCTACTGTACCCTTTGTTCCATAGAGACACAGAAAATAAAAGCAGGAGGACGACATTCAGTCCTTCGAACTTGTTCCGCCATTCATTATGATCATGGTTGCTCATCCAACTCAATAGCTTAATTCCACTTTCTCCCAGATCTTTTTATCCCCTTCGCCCTAAGAGCTATATCTAACTACTTCTTGAAACATGCAGTGTTTTGGCTTCAACTACTTCCTGTGGTAACAAATTCCACAGGCCGACCATTCTCTTGAGCAAGAACATCTTCCAAAGATAAGGAGACCAAAACTGCGCACAATATCCCAGGTGTGGCCTCAACAAGGCCCTGTATGATTGCAGCAAGATAGCCCTGCTTCTGTATTCCTGTATTCGTATCCTCTCGCCATAAAGGCCAACGTATCATTTGCTGCCTTTACCGCCTGCTGTACCTGCATGCTTACCTTTAGTGACTGGTGTACGATGACACCAGGTCTCGTTGTACATTCGCCTCTCCTAATTTATGGCCACTCAGACAGCCTGACTTCTCGTTTTTGCTACCAAAGTGGATATTCTCACATTTCTCCAAATTATACTGCCTCTGCCATCCATTTGCCCACTCACTCAACTTGTCATAGAATCATAGAATCCCAACAGTGCTGAAGGAGGCCATTCAGCCCATCGAGTCAGCACCAACACTCTGAAAGAGAACCCTACCTAGGCCCACTCCCCCACCCTATCCCCATAACCCCACCTAACCTTTAGATACTAAGGAGCAATTTACCATGGCCTTTCCACCTAACCTGCACACATTTGGACAGTGGGAGAAAACCAGAGAACCCGGAGGAATTCTTTTTTTCTAATTTAAGGGCAATTTAGCATGGTCAATCCACCTAACCCGCACATCTTTGGATTTTGGGGGTGAAAGCCACACAAATACAGTGAGAATGTGCATGGACAGTGACACAGGGCCGGGATCGAAGTATGTGTTTAGTTGCTCAGCCATTTGTTCCCTACTTTATATTCAACTGTTTCTGATTGTAAGGAACCTACATTTGTCTTCACCAATCTTTTTCTCTTTACGTACCTATTGAAACTTATACAGTCAGTTTTTAATGTTCCCTGCAAGCTTTCTCTCGTACTCATCCCACTCTTAATCAATCCCTTGGTCCTTTGCTGAATTTTAGACTGCTCCCAATCTTCAGACCTGTTGGTTTTCTTGGCTTATTTATGTTCCTCTTCCTTGGTTCGTATACTTAAAAAAATGTATATATATTTTATTCAGGAATTTGCATTAACAAACTTCACAGAACAAATGAAAGGGGATGTGAAATTAAACAATGTATAAATAACCAACATCCACTCCCTCCCTCACCCCCCGCCTTACCCCCTCCTCCCATCCTGTCTTCCCCATTTTAAACCCCCTTAACCTTCCCCCCTCGCCCTCTGCTGACACCTCAATCTCCTTGAAGAAGTCAATGAACGACCTCCATCTACAAGCGAACCCATCGACGGACCCCCTCAAGACGAACTTGACCTTCTCCAACCTCAGCAATTCCGCCAAGTCACTCACCCACAATTCCGCTTTGGGCGGTCCGAGTCCCTCCACCCCAGCAAAGTCCGTCTCCGGGCTATCAGGGAGGCAAAGGCCAAGACACCCCCCTCAGACTCCCGGGTCTTCCAACACCCCAGATATCGCTACCTCTGGACTCGGGGTCACCTTCACCCCCAAAACCTCGGACATCACGTCCGCAAACCCCTGCCAGAACCGCTTCAGCTTCGGACATGCCCAAAACATGTGGATGTGGTTCGCGGGTCTACCCGTGCACCGCCAACACCTGTCCTCTGCTCCCTCAAAGAACCTACTCATCCATGCTACCATAATATGCTCCCTGTGAACTAATTTAAACTGAATGAGACTGAGCCTCACACACGGCGAGGACACATTCACCCTCTGCGGAGTCTCCTCCCACGTTCCGGCCTCTTTTCCCCCCCCCCTCCCCTCCACCCTCCCCCCCCCCCCCCCCCCCCCAAACCCCCCCACCTCCCCCCCTCCCACCCTCCTCCCCACTTCCGCTTAATGTCCCCCTTCCAATCCATCATCTCCTTGTAGACATCGGACACCTCCCCTACCCTCTCCCTCGACAACACCTTATATTGCAGCCCGGAAAGGAAGGCACCTCCCTCCTCACAAAATCCCGGACCTGCCCCCCCCCCCGCCCACCACCACCACCACCACACACTAAACTATATCATCCCCCACCTCGAATGCCACCCGCATATTCACCAGTACTTCCACCCACTTCGTCATGTCCAGATCTGAATGGAACACCTGCCCGACCCATCCTTTCCTCAGCCTTGTCTGGTCCCCAATCTTTAAGTGCGCCTCTTGTAGAAAAGCCACATCCGCCTTCAGACTCCTCAAGTGCTCGAACACACATGACTACTTGACTGGCCCATTCAGCCCCTTCGCGTTCCATGTGACCATCCTGGTTGGGGGGCTCCCCACCCCCCTCCCCTGCCGATCAACCATATCCCTTTTTGGGCCAGCTCCCGGCCCATGCCACGCAACCCTCCAGGCCCGCACTCCGACATCCTCCGTCACTACTCCCTTTCCAACTGTGCCATAACAACCACATCCTTGTCAGCTCCCCCCTCCCCCAAACAAAACCACCTGACCCTCCCCCTCACTGTTCCCTTGTTAACTAGACCGCCCAGCTTGATGGCTCTGCCTCCTAACCCCTTTGATTTCCCGCCCACTCACCCCCCCCCCCCCCGCCCCCCCCGTCTACACTCCCTGAAGAAGTAAAGAAACAGAAAAAAGGTACACTCGCCCTTGATGCTTCCCAAGCACACCACCACCAAACCCAGCAAAGCATTTCAAAGGGGAAAACATTTTCCAAGGACGACCAAACAAAAACACCTCACACCTCCACAAAAGTTCAGTGTCCTCCTGTTGCCAATCCGTTGTCCCTCAAAAACCCCATCACCTCCTCTGGTGTACCAAACTAGTATTCTCGATGATGGAAAGTCACCCGAGACGGGCTAGGTACAGCATTCCAAACTTTACCCCCTTCTTGAAGAGGACAGCCTTGACCCGCGTAAACCCGGCCCTCCTCTTCGCTAGTTGTGCACTCAGGTCTTGGTACACCACAGCTCATTCCCCTCTCGGGTGCACTCGCCCTCCAAAGAATCTTCTCTTTGTCCAAGAAGCGGTGCAGCTGCACCACCATCGCCCTTGGCACCTCGCCCGCTTGCGGCCTCCTAATCAACGCCTTGTACGTGCGGTCGACCTCCACAGGTTGGTCAAGGTCTGCTCCACCATCAGCTTGTCTAGCATTTTTGGGCACATAGTGCCGGCCTCCGCTCCTTCAATGCTTCGGGCATCCCCACGATCCAGATCCTCCACCTTATCCTTCAGCCACTTTTTGGCCACCCGCATCCCCCCCACCTTGGCAACCAGCAAGGCGAGCTGCTCCTCGTGCTCCCCCACCGCCTCTTCTACTTTCTGGATCGCCTGGCCCTGGGACTCCAGCCTCTGCTCCACTCGGTCAATCCCTGCTTTGAGTGGAGCAGAGGCTGGAGTGCCAGGGCCAGGCGATCCAGAAAGTAGAAGAGGCGGTGGGGGAGCACAAGTCCTCCCGGGTCTCCCTTCTCTGCTGGTTGATCATTTAAAAAGTCCACCAGCTGCTCTGTTGACCACTGGGTGGGCAGAACAGGCCCTTTAACCTCCGCCATCTTAGCCTGTGGCACACCCCGAAGACTCTCCTGCTCCAACAACTCCCTTCTTCTTGACCCATTTCTAGTTCGTGGATCCATCCATCAGCCACACCAGAGGAGCTACATCTTCTCCTGGCACTCTCGTTTGCTAGTATCACACGGGAGGTTTGAACTAGTATGGCAGGCGGGTGGGTCCCGGAGCAATAGGTTCGAAGGTGAAAAGATTGAGGGAGAACTAGGGAATCGGGCCAGTATGGCTCTGAGGAAGAGCAGACAGGGAGATGTTGCTGAAAACAGCAGGACTGGTGGCCTGAAGTGCATATGTTTTAATGCAAGAAGTATAACAGGTAAGGCAGATGAACTTAGAGCTTGGATTAGTACTTGGAACTATGATGTTGTTGCCATTACAGAGACCTGGTTGAGGGAAGGGCAGGATTGGCAGCTAAACGTTCCAGGATTTAGATGTTTCAGGCGGGATAGAGCGGGTTGTAACAGGGGTGGAGGAGTTGCAATACTGGTTAGGGAGAATATCACAGCTGTACTGCGAGAGGACACCTCAGAGGGTAGCGAGGCTATATGCGTAGAGATCAGGAATAAGAAGGGTGCAGTCACAATGTTGGGGGTTTACTACAGGCCTCCCAACAGCCAGCAGGAGATAGAGGAGCAGCTAGGTAGACAGATTTTGGAAAGGAGTAAAAGCAGCAGGGTTGTTGTGATGGGAGACTTCAACTTCCCCAATATTGACTGGGACTCACTTAGTGTTAGGGGCTTGGATGGGGCAGAGTTTGTAAGGAGCATCCAAGAGGGCTTCTTAAAACAATATGCAGATAGCCCAACTAGGCAAGGGGCTGTACTGGACCTGGTATTGGGGAATGAGCCCGGCCAGGTGGTAGAAGTTTCAATAGGGGAGCAATTCGGGAACAGTGACCACAATTCAGTAAGTTTTAAAGTGCTGGTGGACAAGGATAAGAGTGGTCCTATGGTAAATGTGCTAAATTGGGGGAAGGCTAATTATAACAATATTAGGCGGGAACTGAAGAACTTAGATTGGGGCGGATGTTTGAGGGTAAATCAACATCTGACATGTGGGAGGCTTTCAAATGTCAGTTGAAAGGAATTCAAGACCGGCATGTTCCTGTGCGGAAGAAGGATAAATATGGCAAATTTTGGGAACCTTGGATAACGAGAGGTATTGTAGTCCTCGTCAAAAAGAAAAAGGAGGCATTTGTCAGGGCTAGAAGGCTAGGAACAGGAAGCCTGTGTGGAATATAAGGAAAGTAGGAAGGAACCTAAGCAAGGAGTCAGGAGGGCTAAAAGGGGTCACAAAAAGTCATTGGCAAATAGGATTACGGAAAATCCCATGGCTTTTTAAAAAAATTGCTTTTATTAAAGCTTTTTTCAACCAGAATTTTTACATAAAATAAATGAAAGATATTTAACAAAACAAAGTGGCTGCTATTATACAGAACAAAAATACACATTATATCAACAAGTCCCCCCACCTGAGGCCCCCCCCCCCCCCCCGATGCTGCTGCTGAAGGTTGCCACCGCCGGGAGAACCCCATCAAGGATCCTCTCAAGGCAAACTTTATTTGCTCCAGACTGAGGAACCCTGCCATGTCACTAACCCAGGTCTCCACACTCGGGGGTTTCGAGTCCTTCCACATTAACAAGATCCGTCTCCGGGCTACCAGGGAGGCAAAGGCCAGTACCTCGGCCTCTTTCGCTTCCTGCACTCATAGATTATCATAGAATTTACAGTGCAGAAGGAGGCCATTCGGCCCATCAAGTCTGCACCGGCTCTTGGAAAGAGCACCCTACCCAAGGACAACACTGCCACCCCCGTTCCCATAACCCAGTAACCCCACCCAACACTAAGGGCAATTTTGGACACGAAGGGCAATTTAGCATGGCCAATCCACCTAACCCGCACATCTTTGGACTGTGGGAGGAAACCGGAGCACCCGGAGGAAACCCACGCGCACACGGGGAGGATGTGCAGACTCCGCACAGACAGTGACCCAAGCTGGAATCGAACCTGGGACCCTGGAGCTGTGAAGCAATTGTGCTATCCACAAGGCTACCGTGCTGCCCCTAATCCTGATCCTCCCTGATAACTCCTTGCTCCCCTATTGAAACTTCTACCACCTGGCCAGGCTCATTCCCCAATACCAGGTCCAGTACAGCCCCTTGCCTAGTTGGGCTATCTGCATAATGTTTTAAGAAGCTCTCTTGGATGCTCCTTACAAACTCTCAAGGAATAACTCCCTGATCCTCCGGACACCCCAAGTATCGCTATTGTTGGACTCGACTTCACCCGCATGTCCAAAATCCTGGACATAGTCCTCGCAAAGCCCTGCCAGAATTCTTTAAGCGCCGGGCATGCCCAGAACATATGGACATGGTTCGTTGGACTCCCGGCACATCTCGCGCACCTGTCCTCTACCCCAAAAAACTTGCTCATTGTTGCCATCGTCATGTGCGCCACCTTAAACTGAATTAAACTGAGCCTGGCACATGATGCGGACGAATTCACCCTGCCCAGGGCATTAGCCCACAGGCCCTCAACTATGTCCTCGCCCAGCTCCTCCTCCCACTTGCCCTTCAGCTCCTCCACTGAGGCTTCCTCCGCCTCCTACAGCTCCTGATATATGTCCGAAACCTTCCCCTCTCCTACCCAGACGCCAGACACAACCCTGTCCTGTATCCTTCGAGGGGGTAACAGCGGAAATGTCCCCACCTGCTTTTTGCGAAAGTCCCGAACCTGGAGATATCTGAAAGCATTTCCCGGGGGCAGGCTGAACTTCTCCTCCAGCGCCTGCACGTTGGGCTAAGTCCCACCTACAAACAGGTCCCCCATCCTGCCCTATACCAGCCTTGAAACCTCCCATCTATCCTGCCCAGAGCAAATCTATGGTTATTCCGTATCGGAGTCGAAACTGAGACCCCGTCCTCATTCCTGTGCCTCCTCCACTGACCCCAGACCCTCAGTGCCGCCGTCACCACCGGGCTTGTGGCGTATCGTGCAGGCGAGAACGGCAGCGGTGCCGTTACTAGTACCCCTAGGCTGATGCCTTTGCATGACGCCGCCTCTAGCCGCCCCCACGCCGACCCCTTCGCCATTACCCACTTCCTAATCATGGCCACATTAGCCGCCCAATAGTAGCCCAAAAATAATCGTTTGACTTGCGGGGTTTTATTTGCCCACACAAATCCCGTGATAATCCTGTTCACCCGCTTGAAAAAGGATTTGGGGATGGAAATGGGGAGGCACTGAAAAACGAACAGGAATCTGGGAAGAACCGTCATCTTCACAGTCTGCACCCTTCCCATCAGGGAAAGCGGGGGCATGTTCCACCTTTTAAAGTCTCCCTCCATCTGCTCTACAAGCCGAGATAACTTGAGCCTGTGTAGGGCATCCCAGTTCCTAGCCACCCGTATACCTAGGTAACGAAAGCTTCTCTCCACTCTGTTGAGCGGGAACTCCCTCAGTCTCTCCTCCTGGCCCCCAGCGTGGATTACAAACAGCTCACTTATCCCCACGTTCAACTTGTACACCAAAGTCCCTTAGGATCCGCATGACCTCTCCCATCCCCTCTAGCGGGTCCGAAATATATAATAGGTCGTCTACGTAGAGGGAAACCCGGTGCTCCTCTACCCCCCCCTCCCCCCGCCCTGAACCAGCCCCCTCCAGTTCCTTGAGGCCCTAAGCGCTATGACCAACGGCTCAATTGCCAGGGCAAATAGCAACAGGGACAGTGGGCACCCCGCCTCGTCCCTCGGTGCAACCTGAAATACTCCAACCTCAGCCGGTTCGTGAACGCACTCGCTGCGGGGGCCTGATACAATAGCTTGACCCACCCTATGAATCCCTTCCCGAATCCAAATCTACCTGACACTTCCCACAGGGTACTCCCACTCCAGCCTGTCAAAGGCCTTTTCCGCATCCATCGCAGCCACTACTTCTGCTTTCTCTCCCCCCCCCCCCCAGGGCATCATAATAATATTCAGGAGCCTCCTCACATTTGTGTTCAGCTGCCTGCCCTTGACAAAACCTGTTTGGTCCTCCTCGATCACTCCCGGGACGCAGTCCTCTATTCTGGTGGCCAGAATTTTGCCAGCAATTTGGCATCTACATTCAGGAGCGATATCGGCCTGTAGGACCCACACTGGAGCGGATCCTTCTCCTTCTTCAAAATGAGCGAGATCAATGCCTGCGACATCGTCGGCGGGGGGGGGGGTTCCTCTCTCCTTTGCCTCGTTAAAGGTTCTTAGCAGGAGTGGGCTCAGTAGCTCCAAGAACCTCTTATATAATTCTACGGGGAAACCGTCCGGACCCGGGGCCTTGCCCGACTGCATACTTGCCAGCCCTTAACTACCTCCTCCAACTCGATCGGGGCCCCCAGTCCCTCCACCCGCTCCTGGTCCACCCTTGGGAACCTGAATCGATCCATAAATTGCTTCACCCCTTCCCCTCTCCTCGGGGGTTCTGACTCGTATAGCTTCCCATATAACTCCTTGAAGACTTCATTGATCCTCTCTGGGCTCAACACCGTGTTACCTTCCTTATCCCGCACTCCCCCGATCTCCCTGGCCGCCTCCCTCCTGCGAAGTTGGTGCGCCAGCATCCTACTTGCCTTCTCCCCATACTCGTAGACTGCCCCCTTCACTTTCTTCAACTGTTCCTCCACCTTCCCTGTGGTCAGCAAATCAAACTCCGCCTGTAATGTCCGGCGCTCCTTTAGCAGCCCCCCCTCGGGGGCCTCTGCGTACTTCCTGTCTACCCTAAGTATCTCTCCCACCAGCCTCTCTCTCCGCCCTCTCCCTCTTCTCTTTGTGGGACTTAATAGAGATTGACTTCCCCCTGAGGACCGCCTTCATAGCCTCCCAAACCGCTGCCACTGTTACCTCCACTGTCATTTGTTGTCACATAGTTGTGAATGCTCTTCCTTATCCGCCACACACCTCTTCATCCGCCAGCAGCCCCACACCCAATCTCCAGAGAGGGTGCTGTCCCCGCTCCGCCCCCAGTCGCAGGTCCACCCAATGCGTGGCATGGTCCGAGACCGCAATGGCCGAATACTCAACCCCCTCCACCCTCGGGATTAACGCCCTGCTCAGCACAAAAGAGTCAATCCGCGAGTAGACTTCATGGACGTGGGAGAAAAAGGAGAACTCCTTCGCCCTTGGCCGTGCAAATCTCCACGGGTCCACGCCCCCTATCTGATCCATGAACTCCCACAGGGCCCTGGCCGCCGCCAGTCTCTTTCCTGACCTGGACTTAGACCGGTCCAACGCCGGATCCAAGACAGTATTAAAGTCCCCCCCCCCCCCCCCATAATCAAGTCACTCGACTCCAGGTCCGGGATCTTACCCAGCATGCGCCTCCTGAATTCCGCATCATCTCAGTTCGGGGCCCCTGTAACTTGCCACTCACCATTATGTACATACCCCCCTTGTCCACCACTATGCTCCCTGCTTTAAACACCACCCATTTACTCACCAAAATTGCCACCCCTCTGGTCTTTGAGTCTAGCCCCGAGTGGAACACCTGGCCCACCCATCCCCTCCTCAACCTCGTCTGGTCAGCGAGTTTAAAGTGCGTCTCCTGCAGCACAGCCACGTCCGCCTTCAACCCCTTTAGATGCGAGAACATGCGGGACCTCTTGACTGGCCCGTTCAGGCCCCTCACATTCCACGTGATCAGCCTGGGCGGGGGGTTTACCCCCTTCCCCCCTCCCTACCGACTAGCCATCTCCCTTTTTTGGCCAGCCACATGCCCGCATCCCTCGCTCGTTCCAGCCCTCCCGCCGGAGGCCCCCTAGCCCGACCCTCCATCTATCCCCAACAACTGGCTCCCTTCAGTCAGCAAAGCAGCACCACCCCCCACCCCCGCCAAGCACCCGCTCAGCACTGATTTCTCCCCCATTGCGCTTCCGTAAGTCAGCTGACCCCGGCCGCTCCCGCCTTTATCTCCAAACTTACGATTGTCTACTCCTTCGGGCTACCCCAACCCCCTTTCCCCCGCAGGGTAAGAGGGCAAGTGCCATCCGGGTCCTTCCCATGCGCCGGACAACACAACCCGGGCGTCAACCTTCCCCCTGAAACAAAAAACAGGAAAGGAAAGCAAACAAACTTAAATTCTACAAGTAATCTTACACCAGGCCAACCCCCGATTACACATACCCGCCAGCGCGTTTCACCCACGTGCAGCTGCCCCTTAGTTCAAGTCCAGATTTTCTTGCCTAATGAATGTCCACGCCTCGTCCGGCGTATCAAAATAATGTGCCTGTCCTGGTACGTTACCCAAAGCCTCGCCAGATGCAGGAGCCCGAACTTCACCCCTTTGCTGTGGAGGACTGCCTTGGCCCGGTTGAAACCCGCACGCCTCCTCGCCAGTTCAGCTCCCAAGTCCTGGTATATGCGAATCTCCCACTTACTGCTCCGCTCCTTCTTTGCCCACCGCAGGACACCCTCCCTGTCTGTAAAGCGGTGGAACCTTATCATCATCGCCCTCGGTGGTTCGTTCGCCCTCGGCTTCCTGGTGACCCTATGCGCTCCGCCTAGCTCCAAGGGCCGCGGGAAGGCCCCCACGCCCATCAGGGTCCCCAGCATTGCAGTCACATACGTGCTCGCGTCCGCCCCCTCCACACCTTCAGGGAGGTCCAGGATCCGCAGGTTGTGACTCCGAGACCTATATTCAAGGTCATCCAGCCTCTCCTGCCATCTCTTGTGTCATCTAAAGGCCTTGTGCACCTCCACCCTGACCGCCAGGCCCAGGATCTCGTCTTCGTTCTCAGACACCTTCCTCTCCACCGCTTTGATCGCCTTCTCCTGTACCTTCTGAACATCCACCATCTTTTTCATGGAGGCCTTCATAGGGGCCAGCATCTCCATTTTTAGTTCTGCGAAGCAGCTCCTCAAAAAGTCCTGCTGCTCTCTGGCCCACTGGGCCCACGCTTCTCGATCCACGCCGGCCGCCATTTTGTCCTCCCAGACCTGCTCTGCCGCCTTCCCCGCGATTGCTCGTTTGACGGCCCCGCTCCTGGTTCCCTCCATACAGCATCGGGGGGAACCTCTCCAGCGTCCATTCCCACGCCGGTATCCGCCCTTCAAGTGCCGCTGGCGCCGCGTTTAAAGGCCCGAAATCCCGATCCCAGCGAGAGCTGCCGTGTATGCGACCTAGCTGATCATGGCCGCTACCAGAAGTTCCCAAGGCTTTTTACACGTACATAAAAAGCAAGAGGGTAGCCAGGGAAAGGATTGGCCCACTGAAGGACAGGGGAGGGAATCTGTGCGGAGCCAGAGGAAATGGGCGAGGTACTAAATGAATACTTTGTATCAGTATTCACCAAAGAGAAGGAATTGGTAGATGTTGAGTCTGGAGAAGGTTGTGTAGATAGCCTGGGTCACATTGAGATCCAAAAAGACGAGGTGTTGGGCGTCTTGAAAAATATTAAGGTAGATAAGTCCCCAGGGCCTGATGGGATCTACCCCAGAATACTGAAGGAAGCTAGAGAGGAAATTGCTGAGGCCTGGACAGAAATCTTTGGATCCTCACTGTCTTCAGGTGATGTCCCGGAGGACTGGAGAATAACCAATGTTGTTCCTTTGTTTAAGAAGGGTAGCAAGGATAATCCAAGGATCTACAAGCCGGTGAGGCTTACGTAAGTGGTAGAGAAATTACTACAGAGAATTCTTCGAGACAGGATCTACTCCCATTTGGAAGCAAATGGACGTATTAGCGAGAGGCAGCACGGTTTTGTGAAGGGGAGGTCGTGTCTCACTAACTTGATAGAGTTTTTCGAGGAGGTCACTAAGATGATTGATGCAGGTAGGGCAGTGGATGTTGTCTATATGGACTTCAGTAAGGCCTTTGACAAGGTCCCTCATGACAGACTGGTACAAAAGGTGAAGTCACACGGGATCAGAGGTGAGCTGGCAAGATGGATACAGAACTGGCTAGGTCATAGAAGGCAGAGAGTAGCAATGGAAGGGTGCTTTTCTGATTGGAGTGCTGTGACTCGTGGTGTTCCGCAGGGATCAGTGCTGGGACCTTTGCTGTTCGTAGTATATATAAATGATTTGGAGGAAAATGTAACTGGTCTGATTAGTAAGTTTGCGGACGACACAAAGGTTGGTGGAATTGCGGATAGCGATGAGGACTGTTAGAGGATACAGCAGGATTTAGATCGTTTGGAGACTTGGGCGGAGAGATGGCAGATGGAGTTTAATCCGGACAAATGTGAGGTAATGCATTTTGGAAGGTCAAATGCAGGATAGGAATATACAGTGAATGGTAGAACCCTCAATAGTATTGACAGTCAGAGAGATCTTGGTGTACAGGTCCACAGGTCACGGAAAGGGACAACACCAGTGGATAAGGTGGTCAAGAAGGCGTACGGCATGCTTGCCTGCATTGGCCGGGGCATTGAGTATAAAAATTGGCAAGTCATGTTGCAGCTGTATAGAACCTTAGGGGCATCTTGACAAATACATGAATAGGATGGGAATAGAGGGATGTGGACGCCGGAAGTGTAGAAGATTTTAGTTTATACGGGCAGCCAT
The DNA here is from genome assembly GCF_047496885.1 of Scyliorhinus torazame. Lineage (NCBI taxonomy): Eukaryota > Metazoa > Chordata > Chondrichthyes > Carcharhiniformes > Scyliorhinidae > Scyliorhinus > Scyliorhinus torazame. Next base: position 32,202,720 of record NC_092713.1, on the reverse strand, counting down.
GGTCGGCACAGGCTTGGAGGGACGAAGGGCCTGTTCCTGTGCTGCACTTTTCTTTGTTCTTTGTTCCTATGCCTCTTTCCATCCAAAATTCCACCCTCAGATGGGGAAATGACCAAAAAATTCCACCTGAGCGGGAGCTGCCAAACGTGCGACCGCTCACTCCATGGCTGTCACCGGAAGTCTCTCGAATAGAATACTTCTTCGTAAAGAATTTAGAGTACCCAATTCTTTTTTTTTCAATTAAGGGGCAATTTAACATGGCCAATCCATCTATCCTGTTCATCTTTTGGGTTGTGGGGGTGAAACCCAAGCGGACACGGGGAGAATGTACAAACTCCACATGGACAGTGACCCGCTGTGACTTGGATCGAATACTATCTCTAATTTCCCTTGTAAGCCATGGATTGGCCACCTTTTCCGTTCTACTTGGAGAATAGATAGAGTAGACAGTCAGAGACTTTTTCCCCAGGTGGAACAAACCATTAGAAGGGGACATAAATTTAAGGTGAATGGTGGAAGATATAGGGGGTATGTCAGAGGTAGGTTCTTTACCCAGAGAGTAGTGGGGGCATGGAATGCACTGCCTGTGGAAGTAGTTGAGTCGGAAACATTAGGGACCTTCAAGCGGCTATTGGATAGGTACTTGGATTACGGTAGAATGATGGGGTGTAGATTAATTTGTTCTTAATCTAGGACAAAAGTTCGCCACAGCATCGTGGGCCAACGGGTCTGTTCTGTGCTGTATTTTTCTATGTTCTATGTGCAACGTATTGGTCCAGAAAACCACCCTGCTTACACTCCAGGAATCCCTCCTCTACAGTTGTGGATAATTTGATTTGCCCAATCTAAATGCAGATTAAAATCACCCATAATTACAGATGTTCCTTTATCAGATACATCTCGGATTTCCTGTTTAATGCCATTAACAACAACACCACTGCAATTTGGAGGTCTATATACGACCCCACTGACGCTTTTTGCCCCTTGATGTTTCTCCGCTCTACCCGTATAAATTCCACACTGTCAGAACTAATATCCTTGTCCACTTATTGCATTAATTTCCTCCACTGCTTTTTTCTTTTTATCTTTCCTTCCTAAATACTGAATGCCCCGGACATTCAGTTCCCATCCCTGGTCACCCTGCAGCAATGTCTCTGTAATCCAAATGATATCATACTGTTTACGTCTATTTGCGCGATTAGTTCATCCACTTTATTACGAATGCTCCGCACATTGAGGTACAAAGCCTTGAAGCTTGCCTTTTTAACATTATTTGTCTTGCTCCCAATATTTTTCACTGTGACCTTGTTTAAATCTGGCTTTTGGTTTATCTGCCTATCACTTTTCTTATTCCCCTTTCTGACTTTTGTCCTTATGCTTGTTTCCTCCTCCTCTGACAGTTATTAAGCAACATGAAAGCTTTTTAGGAGCATATCATAGAATTTACAGTGCAGAAGGAGGCCATTCAGCCCATCGAGTCTGCACCGGCTCTCTGAAAGAACATCCTACCCAAATGCACACCTCCGCCCTATCCCCATAACCCAGTAACCCCACCCAACACTAAGGGCAATTTTGGACACTAAGGGCAATTTAGAATGGCCAACCCACCTAACCTGCACATCTTTGGACTGTGGGAGGAAACCGGAGCACCCGAAGGAAACCCGCGCACACACAGGGAGAATGTGCAGACTCCGCACAGACAGTGACCCAAGCGGGAATCGAACTTGGGACCCTGGAGCTGTGCAGCAATTGTGCTAACCACCATGCTACCGTTCTGCCTTAATGGCATTAATCCCTCAGTTTGTTCATGAGAATATTTTACTTCTCAATGAGCTTCGCCTCATTAAATCTGGGCCTACTTTTCATCTTCATCCTGAAACAGCAGATTAGAGAAAGACCTGACCTATTTTGGAGTATTAGAAATCAGATGAGAGGACAGCACGGTGGTACAGTGGTTAGCACTGCTGCATCACGTCGGCGAGGTCCCAGGTTCGATCCTGGCTCTGGGTCACTGTCCGTGTGGAGTTTGCTCATTCTCCCCGTGTTTGCGTTGGTTTCGCCCCCACAACCCAAAGATGTGCAGGTTAGGTGGATTGGCCACTCTAAATTGCCCCTTAATTGGAAAAAATTAATTGAGTACTCTAAATTTATTAAAGAAAAAAAAGAAATTAGATGAGAAACTTGAATTTTTGAGTATAGAAGAGTGTGATGTGTGGCAATAATTTTGGATGAAAGAAAATGTAACATTAAGTTCAACGAAGGGTTGTTGAAACCTTCTGATGTATAAGTTCACCTCAGCTACTACAAGTTTCATTTTACTGTCATTAGCAGAAGGTAAAATATGCGACATATGTGTGAGACTGATAATCATCTTCAAAAGGTCATCAAGAGGGCAAACAAAGCCACGTTTTCTCACACTACCCTGTATCAGTCATAATGAAAAACTAAATCTGAACCTTGACTTGTCAGTACAGAATATGTCTGAAGGAATCTATAGTTGTATAATTTTTCATTTTGATACTATATCCAACATGCTTGCCAAATATTAATTTTTCTTATGTGAGAAATCAAATGTTTTAGACAATTAATTTAATCCAATGAACTATTGTGGACAGTTGAATTGCATTGAGTCATTAGTTATGCTCAAAGCTATGAGTAATCTAGTATACATACAGATTTTAAAATGCATTAACCATGAAGCGGAAATCAGTTTTATGTGTAAGAAGCTGTGATGTACACTAAGTTTAAAAGTATGAAAAGCATTGATTAGACCAATGCAGTTTATGTTGAAATCCTCTGGTGCTCTTAACCCCCAATTACTTGCCAGCAGCCGTTGAAGGCTTTTTATTATCAGTAGGAAAGTCTAGTGTAGTACGTGATGGAGGATATCAGATACAACATTATTTCCATGCATCACCTGCCCTCTGCAGATCACACATGGGGCTTACCAGCCATTTCAGAGTTCATCAAACTGGAGTGGAAGCAAATTATTCCTGATCCCAAGGGACTGCCTAGGAAGTGGAGAGGACTTGCAAGCATGTTGTGATGGTCAATATAAGCAAGTCATCAGCCTATTTAAAATTTTAACGTAAAATAAGCAAACCGGCCAACCTAAATACAGAGGCCCAAAAAATCCTTAACCTTTTGTTGAGAGTCCGCTGGAATGGTCATTTACTTGGCAAGATTTCAGATGCTCCTGGGACCAATGTTCCCTTTAATTTTTTTTTCATGAGGGTACAGCTTAATGTGAACAATACCAGTTACCAATCTTAAGTCACAGTTTTTGGGGGGGGGAGGGTTTTGGAAGTGGAGCTTTTACCCACTCCACAAAACCACTGATGTGGGGCACAGAGGTTCCTCGTCCCCAGCTCTCTGCCAGGACCAGTTCAGCATTGGCAAAACATGTCTGGTCTCATTGGACCACTAGATTAAACTAATGTAAATGGAGTTTGAAACTCCCAACTGAGTTTAGGGTCTGTCCGCCAAAGGTAAAGAAACTAAAAATGGGGTGATGCAGTGGTTAGCATTGCTGCCTCACGGCGCTGAGGTCCCAGGTTCGATCCCGACTCTTGGTCACTATCCGTGTGGAGTTTGCACATTCTCCCCGTGTTTGCGTGGGTCTCACCCCCACAACCCAAAGATGTGCAGGGTAGGTGGATTAGCCACGCTAAATTGCCCCTTAATTGGAAAAAAAATGATTTGAGTACTCTAAATCTTTTTTTAAAATAATTTTTTTTTTTTAAGTAGCCTCTTGACACAAGGAGCAGTTGAGGCCATAGTCAGCAACATTTCCTTGGAGCTCTCTCGCCTCCTGCCTCTCCCCCAAAGTGCTGCTGTTTAGGCTCCTTTCTGACATTAAGAGGTAGAATTCCATGGTGTGCTCAATCTCAAGAACCCAGGATCAATTCTTGGTGATCTTCAGGGTCTTGGATTACATTTACACAAAACTAAGGAATTTTGATCAATACTAAAAAAAAAAGCATTACCTGCCATGCACTCCAATAACTAGGGGCTGTTTAGCACAGGGCTAAATCGCTGGCTTTGCACGGTTCAATTCCCGCAACAGCCTCCCCAAACTGGCGCCGGAATGTGGCGACCAGGGGCTTTCCACAGTAACTTCATTTGAAGCCTACTTGTGACAATAAGCGATTTTCTTTTCTTTTCTTCTTTCTTTTCTATTGTTCTAACTGTTCCAAATACCTTTAGATTTCTCTTGTTTCTTGATTTCCTAAGGGAAATGGTGATTCTGTTATTCCATGCACTTGCATTTAACATCTACGACTTATAGATACAACAGAAATGGTTGTCTGGTGCCTTGTGTGAAGCTCCTTTGACCGTAGCTAAAGAGGAACTCATTGAAAGTTTTGTTTAGCACCCATGCATGGATTCAAACCCAATTTGAAAGATGCAGGATTAACTACAGAACATGCGGTTTCTCTTCCATTCTAACCTTGCTAATCATTGGACTTTGTTCGAATAATAACTGCAAGGCTATAAGCACTCTGCTATGCCATGGTACACATGACAGGAACGTCTGGTGTCTGCACATGCATAGTTGTATGCAGAAATCTAACTTGATATGCAATAAAAACAGCTGAAAATGTTTTTTGTTTAAATGCTAAACAACCCCTCTGGTCCTAGAAAAGTAATTTTATAAGTTTTATACGGTATCATTCCCTCCTGAAGAAAAAGTTACTTTTTCAGTATATCTTTAATGCATTTAAAAAATAAATAAATTTGGAGTATCCAATTCTTTTTTCCAATTAAGGTGGAATTTAGCGGGGCCAATCCACCTACCCTGCACATCTTTGGGTTGTGGGGGTGAGGCCCAGGCAGACACTGGGAGAATGTGCAAACTCCACACAGACAGTGATCTGGGATCGAACCCGGGTCGCTGGTGCCGTGAGGCAGAAGTGCTAACCACTGCGCCACCATACCGCCCTGTATATCTTTAATACCCATCTCCTTTTTTTTTTCTTCTTTGGATGGGAGCATGATTGGCAAGGCCAGCTTTTTTGCCCTTGAGAAGATGGTGGGGAGCCACCTTCTTGCACCACTGCAGTCCATGTGGCATGAGTTTGGCCAATGTGCTGTATTTTTAGGTTTCTGACTTGGTCACGGTGACATAGTTCAAAGTCAGGATAGTGAGTGAGTTGGGGGGTGAGGCTTGCAGGCAGTTGTGTTCCCATTAATCCCATCTCAATTTTGCTTTCTCCACATGATTTTACTAAGTATTATCTAGCCCAAATAATTCTAATTAGTACTTTCCGGTTTATACTCTTCATGGCTCATTGAGGATTCTGAAGTCTGGTTGAAGAGTCTCTCTGCTTCTTGCCTTAATTACCCACACTATGGTTCTCCTTTATTGGGCACCATAGTGGATAAAAAAGATGAGTGAAAAGCTACGGTTGACTTTTACATAAGTTGTATGAACATTTGCAGTTTTGAGGCCAAACATCATGGGGTTGACTTTTCTATGCAGGCTTATAGTAACACAGTCTAACTCCAAACATGTCACTTAAGTTGTCATTTCTTTTGTTTGCAAACTTCATAGCCATTCAAGCTCACTTTTTGATTGCAGTGTGTGAGATGGAAATTTTGTTTTGTTTTTTGTAGTCTCTAAGCCTGAAATTCCTTGAGAGGCCTGGGGTTAGAGGAGGGCAGGTGAAATATTTCACTTGCCCGTTGACGCCATCCTTGACCCTATCCGATATTGCAAGATCAGACCAATTTGCATGTTCTGGTCACGTTTCTGGTGCAACTGGGACACTTGGTCAGCTATGGGAGGTGAGGGATGCAATTTTGCTGTGTCCTGTTATGTTTTAGAACTCTGTAGATGAGTTGCAGTGTTTACTTGTTGTGGTTTGGTGTATACATTCTACTTGATGGGTTTGTGCAAAACAAATTAAATTGTGTCCCAGAAATTTTAACATATGGTAAGTAGAAACTCCTCTTCCTGTCCATTTTCAAGCAAGTGCAGGAATCAAAGCAATAGAGCACCACATGAAATTGAGCAGTCAAACTCTGCTGCATTCGATAATACTGCCCAAACTAATTGAGGTGGTTTTGTAATCTAGAAAGTTAGAGAACTATCAGTTACTTTGATAGAGTTATAGTTAGACCAACCCATTCTTGTCCATTTAAATCTCTCTCCCTCAGGCTTCTTTAGTTGTTGGTGTCAATCAGCAGCCTCCTAATCTTCCCTTCTCTTTTCATACTTGGATAAATTGAGCAGAAATAAAGCTCTGTGGTCAGAACCCACTTGCTCACCTCTTCAATCATTTTTCCTGCTGCTCGTAGCCCACAAAAGGACACAAAATTCTGTTCTGTAACAAAATGTGCAAAGGAACAGGCAGATTTTATTTACATTAGATTTTTGTTCTATTGAAAGGATGGTGGAGGCAGATTCAATAACAATTTTCTGAAGGAAATTGTAGGTGTGCTTGAAAAGGCAAATGTTGTGGAGTTAAAAGGAAAGAGTAGGTGAATGGGACCAATTAGATAGTGTTTTTAAATACCAGGCCCAGGCACGTTGGGTTGAATAGCCACCTGTGCTACAAGGTTTGGTGCTTCTATGTCCCCAAAGCAAATCTGAAGATTTGTTGAAAATTGGGATCAGCCATCAATCTCCCAAAGTGCTTTGTTTTTGAACATCCATTGGAAAGTGTTTTAAACTTCCTTATGGAAAAATACAACAAATGCTGTGTTTTCAATCAAAATACTTGGCTGGAGGTTCTCATAAAACTTCCGAAAAATGGCAGATGGAGTTTAACCCTGATAAGTGCGAGGTGATTCATTTTGGTAGGAAAAATTTAAATGCGGATTACAGGGTCAACGGCAGGGTTCTGAGGAACAGAGAGATCTTGGGGTTCATGTCCACAGATCTCTGAAGGTTGCCACTCAAGTGGATAGAGCCGTGAAGAAGACCTATCGTGTGTTAGCGTTTATTAACGGGGGGGCTTGAATTTAAGAGCCGTGGGGTTATGCTGCAACTGTTCATGACCCTGGTGAGACCACATTTGGAATGTTGTGTGCAGTTCTGGTCACCTCACTATAGGAAGGATGTGGAAGCATTGAAAAGGGTGCAAAGGAGATTTACCAGGATGCTGCCTGGTTTGGAGGGTAGGTCCTAGGAGGAAAGGTTGAGGGAGCTAGGGCTTTTGACTTTGGAGCAGAGGATGATGAGAGGCGACTTAATAGAGGTTTATAAGATGATGAGGGGGATAGATAGAGTGGAAGTTCAGAGACTATTTCCTCGGGTGAATGTAGCTGTTACAAGGGGGCATAACTATAAGGTTCAGGGTGGGAGATATAGGAGGGATGTCCGAGGTAGGTTCTTTACTCAGTGAGTGGTTAGGGTGTGGAATGGACTGCCTGTTGTGATAGTGGAGTCGGGCACTTTAGGAACTTTCAAGCGGTTATTGGATAGGCAGATGGAGCACACCACGATGACAGGGAGTGGGATAGGTTGATCTTGGTTTCGGACAAAGCTCGGCACAACATCAAGGGCCTGTTCTGTGCTGTACTGTTCTATGTTCTATATCTGAGGGCAGGGTGGTGTAGTGGTTAGCACTGTTGCCTCACTGTCTGGCCCTGGCCGGACCATCCCGGCCTCTGGTCACTGTCCGTGTGGAGTTTGCACATTCTCCCCGTGTCTGCGTGGGTCTCACCCCCACACCCAAAGATATTTATGTATCTATAGACTATTGAGTTGGATGATCAGCCATGGTTGTGATGAATGGCGGAGCAGGCTCAAAGGGCCAAAAGGCCTCCTCCTGCTCCTATCTTCTATTTATCTATATGTAGGGTAGGTGGATTGTCCACATTAAATTGCCCCAATTAGAAAGATTAAAAAAATAACTGAGGGCCTCAGTTTAAATAACATTTAGACCTAAAAGTTACATGTTTTCTGAACTGTATGGTTCACTGAGACTAAAGAATTCCAAAGTTTTGCAAACTGTGAATTAAGAAATTTCTCCTCATCTCAGTTCTAGATGATCATCCGATGCTGTGTTCACTCCCCTCCACCTCCCCCAAACCAGAGAAGCCAACCTAAGCCTCTTCAGAATCATCTTAATTCCAAATAGATCATATCTCATGCTTCTAAAGTCCAGAGTATAGGCCTAAGTTGCTCAGCTTCTCATCACAAGACATCCCTCTCATCCTTTCTATACTACCTCCATAGCAAATATATCCTTCCTTAGATATGAAGATCAAAACTGCACACTGTATTCCAGACGTGGTGTCACTAAAGCCCTATACAGCTGTAGCAAGAGGAGAAAAATGAAATGAAAATCGCTTATTGTCACAAGTAGGCTTCAAATGAAGTTACTGTGAAAAGCCCCAAGTCGCCAACTTCCGGCACCTGTTCGGGGAGGCTGGTACGGGTATTGAACCATGCTGCTGGCCTGACTTGGTCTGCTTTAAAAGCCAGCGACTTAGCCCAGTGTGCTAAACCAGCCTCCTTGTTCTTGTACTCCACTCCCCTTGCCATAAAGGCCAACATGCCATCTCCCTTCTTAATTATTTGCTGTGTCTGCATGCTATCTGTGACCATATGTCTTGTGACAATTTGTTGTGCAAGTGACTAACTTAGCCCACAAGCGAGGTGCTAATTACAAGGAAACTGCCTATATATTTGTCAGAATGTTGCTTTTATTTCTGCACAACTGTTCGGCTGGTATGGTGCTCTTCTTAATGGATATAGGATGTGGAAGACTCATGCATAGATTAATTTGAAAGTGCAGAAGCTTGCTCAGAAATTTCAAATGTGGTAAGTAGACCTATTTTTACTTAGAACCTCATGATTTTAGCTGTCCATGAAACGTGGTTCTTTGGCATAGCCTGTAAAGGCTACACCTATAAACATTGTCACCAGAAGATCAAATGTGACTTTGTACGTTAATCTAGTGTCAAATGTCTTCAGAGTCAATTTAAGGAGGCGACTAGCACTCAATCTTTACTCAGTTTGGGATTTATTCACAAAGTGAGACTATAAATTTATTGCTCCTGTCTCTACGACAGTTGTCAATAAGTGTCTCTTTGTATCCAATCGGTGCCCCAACATGTAGGCACTTGACCATAATTTAAACAGATAACCAGATTTTTAGGAAGGATGTGGAAGCTTTGGAAAAGGTGCAAAGAAGATTTACCAGGATGTTACCTGGAATGGAGAGTAGGTCTTACGAGGAAAGGTTGAGGGTGCTAGGCCTTTTCTCATTAGAACGGAGAAGGATGAGGGGCGACTTGATAGAGGTTTATAAGATGATCAGGGGAATAGATAAAGTAGACAGTCAGAGACTTTTTCCACGGGAGGAACAAACCATTACACGGGGACATAAATTTAAGGTGAAAGGTGGAAGATATAGGAGGGATATCAGAGGTAGGTTCTTTACGCAGAGAGTAGTGGGGGCATGGAATGCACTGCCTGTGGAAGTAGTTGAGTCGGAAACATTAGGGACCTTCAAGCAGCTATTGGATAGGTACATGGATTACGGTAAAATGATATAGTGTAGATTTATTTGTTCTTAAGGGCAGCACGGTAGCATTGTGGATAGCACAATTGCTTCACAGCTCCAGGGTCCCAGGTTCGATTCCGGCTTGGGTCACTGTCTGTGCGGAGTCTGCACGTCCTCCCCGTGTCTGTGTGGGTTTCCTCCGGGTGCTCCGGTTTCCTCCCACAGTCCAAAGATGTGCAGGGTAGGTGGATTGGCCATGATAAATTGCCCTTAGTGTCCAAAATTGCCCTTTGTGTTGGGTGGAGGTGTTGAGTTTGGGTGGGGTGCTCTTTCCAAGAGCCGGTGCAGACTCGGGGCCGAATGGCCTCCTTCTGCACTGTAAATTCAATGATAATCTATGATTAATCTAGGACAAAGGTTCGGCACAACATCGTGGGCCGAAGGGCCTGTTCTGTGCTGTATTTTCTATGTTCTATGTTCTATAACCGATTCCATTTTTCTTATTTGAACAAAACTTAACACACTATTCACAAACAATATTTAAGACAAATCAAATCATTTTCCATATTCTCTCTAAAGCATTCCATTACAAGTCCCTCTTCTAGAATCCCAATAATCCTTTGGTACAATCACCCATTTTCTTGAAGCAATCATGCCAATCTTCCTGTTACGTATTCAAGTACAACAGGTTTGATAATATTTCTGCTGGGTGAAAATGGGAAATGTTTTTTTCTAGCCTGGGAAGCCAAGAAAATTAGAATTGTTTAAAAGATCAGCTGTTACAGAAGTGGTAGATAGGGATTTTATTTGTCAAATATTTTCATATTTGACTTGCTTCAACCCTTTGATCTCAAAATTCCTCTTCTCCTGACATTTGTTTCAGACTAGCAGATACATGATCTTTTTTCTCATTTACACATTTTTTTGAGTGGACACTGTCCCATAAGGAACGCTTGGCTATGTAATGTTTAATGGCAAACTGTTTTTGGTGCACTCCTTTCATAGAGTTTACCTGAAAATATTTGACAAATAAAATCCCTATCTACCACTTCCGTAACAGCCGATCTTTTAAACAATTCTAATTTTCTTGGCTTCCCAGGCTAGAAAAAAACATTTCCCATTTTCACCCAGCAGAAATATTATCAAACCTGTTGTACTTGAATACGTATCAGGAAGGTTGGCATGAGAAGCATCACTTCGGCCTTGGGTGACTGTGGAGTTTGCACATTCTCCCAAGTCTGCGAGGGTTTCCACCCGGTGCTCCGGTTTCCTCCCACAGTCCCAAGACGCGCAGGTTATGTGGATAGGCCATGCTATAAATCGCCTCCTTAGTGTCCAAAGGTGTACAGGTTAGGTGGGATTATGGGTTTACGTGGATAGGGCTGGGGAGTGGGCCTAGGTAGGGTGTTCTTTTGGAGGGCCTGTACAGCCTTGATGGGCCGATTGGCTTCCTCCACTGTAGGAATTCTATAAAAATAACTAATTTCATGTCCTTTGGGTCAATTAAGGATGGAAGCTTAGTAAGCATTTCCCAGTATTTAATTTTTTTAAAAAATATTTCATTTGCCCTTAAAACATCCTCACCTTCAGGGTGCTTCATCACAGTTCTTAGTTCCATAACATCAAAACTAAGCACCTGATCCTGTCTGAGGGAAAACCATTTCAACTGGCTAGTCAGCCTCTCTATTTTTTTCTTGTGGCATCATCTTTCTGCAATGACCTTGCATGATTAACTGGTATGGGGGTTACACTCTAAATAGGATTTCCGATTCAAAGTTGCCTCCGATCTACCCTGCTTAATGTCTTTTTTTAAAAAAAAAAAAATTTTTATTAAAGGTTTTCATAAAATATCAATAACAAAATGAGAAAGAAAAAAGAACCCAACAGGGTTAAGTACAAAACACAATCTAAAAAAGCAACCCCCCAAACCCCCCCCTGTACATAAATAATAAATTAACATTAACACCCCGACTTAACACAAGTATATACACCCCCTCAGACCCTCCAGTGTAAATAACATAAATAAAGTAAATCCCCCAAGCTGCTGCTGCCATTGACCAATGTCTATCGTTCTGCCAGAAAGTCTTAAGAACGGTTGCCACCGCCTAAAGAACCCTTGTACCGACCCTCTCAAGGCGAATTTCACCCTCTCCAATTTAATGAACCCTGCCACATCGCTGATCCAGGATTCCACGCTTGGGGGGCTCGCATCTTTCCACTGAAGGAGAATCCTTCGCCGGGCTACCAGGGACGCAAAGACCAGAATTCCGGCCTCTTTCACCTCCTGCACTTCCGGATCCTCTGCCATCCCAAATATTGTGAGCCCCCAGCCCGGTCTGACCCTGGATCCTACCACCCTCTACACCGACCTCGCTATGCCCTTCCAAAATTCCTCCAGCGCTGGGCATGCCCAGAACATATGGGTGTGGTTTGCTGGGCTCCCTGAGCACCCAACATACCTGCCCTCACCCCCAAAGAACCGGCTCATCCTTGTCCCGGTCATGGGTGCCCTGTGCAGCACCTTAAACTGTATGAGGCTGAGCCTCGCGAACAAAGAGGAAGAATTCTCCCTCCCTCGGCATCTGCCCACGTCCCCTCTTCGATCTCCTCTCCCAACTTCACCTCCCACTTACCTTTCAACTCCACCACCGAGGCCTCCTCCTCCACCTGCATCACATGGTAAGTTTCCGAGATCTTCCCCACTCCCACCCACCCCCCTGAGAGCACCCTGTCCTGTACTGTGTGTGGCAGTAGCCGCAGGAATTCCACCACCTGCCGTCTGTCAAACGTCCTTACCTATAAGTACCTGAAGGTGTTCTCCTCCAGCTCACCCAAGCTCGCAAATTTCCCGTCCACAAACAGGTCCCCCAACTTTCGTATCCCTGCAATGTGCTACCCCGAAAACCCTCCACCTGTTCTTCCTGGGGCAAACCGGTGGTTCCCCCGTAATGGGGTCCACGCCGAGGCCCCAACTTCCCCCCCCCCCCCCCCCCCCCCCCCTATGCTGCCTCCACTGTCCCCAAATTTTGAGGGCCGCCACCATCACCGGGCTCGTGGTATACCTCCTTGGAGGGAGCGGCAGCGGTGCCATTGCCAGCGCCCCCAGATTCGTACCCACACGACGCCGTCTCCAGCCTTTTCCATGCAGCCCCCTCCCCCTCCATCACCCACTTGCGCACCATTGTCTCATTGGCGGCCCAGTAGTACGCACAGAGTTTGAGCAGCGCCAGCCCCCCCCCTATCTCTACTCCACTCCAGGAACACCCTTCTCACCCTCGGAGACCCTCGCGCCCACACAAACCCCATTATACTCCTGTTCACCCGCCTGAAAAAAGCCTTCGGGATAAACATGGGGAGGCACTGGAATAGGAACAAAAACCTTGGGAGCGCCGTCGTTTGGATTGACTGCACCCTACCCGCCAAGGACAGCGGCAACGCATCCCACCTCTTGAACTCCTCCTCCGTTTGCTCCACCAGCCTTGTAAAGTTAAGCCTATGCAGGGCCCCGCAGCTCCTGGCCACCTGGACCCCCAAATATCTGAAGCTCCTCTCCGCCCTTTTTAGTGGGAGCTCGCCAATCCCCCTTTCCTAGTCCTCTAGCTGAACTACGAACAGCTCGCTCTTCCCCATATTGAGCTTGTACCCCGAAAAGTCCCCGAATTCCCTAAGCATCCTCATTACCTCTGGCATTTCTCCCACCGGGTCCGCCACATACAGCAGTAGGTCGTCCGCATAAAGCGACACCCTATGCTCCTCCCCACCCCGCACCAACCCCCTCCAGTTCCTCGACTCAGTGCCATCGCCAGGGGTTCAATCGCCAGTGCGAAGAGCAGGGGGGACAGGGGACACCCCTGTCTCGTCCCTCGGTGCAACCGAAAGTACTCGGACCTCCTCCTATTTGTGGCCACACTCGCCATCGGGACCTCATACAACAGCCTAACCCACCTGACAAACCCCTCCCCAAACCCGAACCTCTTCAGCACCTCCCACAGGTACCCCCACTCTACCCTATCGAAGGCTTTCTCAGCGTCCATCGCCACCACTATCTCCGCCTTCCCCTCCCTCGCTGGCATCATGATAACGTTCAAAAGCCTCCGCATATTCGCGTTCAACTGTCTCCCTTTCACAAACCCCATCTGGTCTTCATGGATGATCTGCGGCACACAATCCTCAATCCTCGTGGCTAAGACCTTCGCCAGCACCTTGGCATCTACATTTAGCAAGGAAATCGGTCTGGAAGACCCACATTGCATGGGATCCTGGTCCCGCTTCAGGATCAAGGAGATCAGTGCCCGGGACATCGTTGGGGGTAAAGCCCCTCCCTCCCTTGCCTCATTAAAGGTCCGAACTAACAGCGGGCCCAACAGGTCCATATATTTTTTATAGAACTTGACCGGGAAACCGTCCGGCCCCGGTGCCTTCCCCGCCTGCATGCTTCCTATCCCTTTGATCAGCTCCTCCAGCCCAATCGGGGCCCCCAGTCCCGCCACCAGTCCCTCTTCCACCTTTGGAAACCTCAATTGGTCCAGTAAACGGCCCATCCCTCCCTCCCTTCCGTGAGGGCTCGGATCGGTACAATTCCTCGTAGAAGTCCCTGAAGACCCCATTGATGCCAACCCCACTCCGCACCACGCTCCCTCCCCTGTCCTTAACTCCCCTGATCTCCCTAGCTGCATCCCGCTTCCGAAGCTGATGCGCCAGCATCCGGCTTGCCTTTTCCCCATACTCGTAGACCGCCCCCTGGGCCTTCCTCCACTGCACCTCCGCCTTCCTGGTGGTCACCAGGTGGAATTCGGCCTGGAGGCTGCGCCTCTTCCTCAACAATCCTTCCTCAGGCTCTTCCGCATACCTCCTGTCTACCCTCACCATCTCCCCCAGCAGCCTCTCCCTCTCCTCCCGCTCCTTGTGGGCCCTAATGGAGATCAGCTCTCCCCTCACCACCGCCTTCAGTGCCTCCCATACCATCCCCACTCGGACCTCCACGTTGTCGTTGGTCTCCAAGTACCTCTCTATACTTCCTCGGACCGGCTCGCTCACCGCCTCGTCCACCAACAGCCCCAACTCCAAGCGCCACAGAGGGCGCTGGTCCCTCTCCTCCCCCATCTCCAAGTCCACCCAATGCGGGGCGTGGTCCGAATACTCGGTATCCTCTACCCTCGCTATCAGCGCCCTACTCAAAATGAAAAAGTCGATTCGAGAATAAGCCTTATGGGCATGTGAGAAGAATGAAAATTCCCTAGCCCCCACCCTTGCAAATCTCCAAGGGTCCACCCCTCCCATTTGGTCCCTAAATCCCCTCAACACTCTAGCCGCCGCCGGCTTCCTACCCGTCCTAGACCTGGAGCGATCCAGTGCCGGATCCAACACCGTGTTAAAGTCTCCCCCCATTATCAGGCCCCCCACTTCCAAGTCTGGGATCCGAAACAACATACGCCGCATAAAACCCGCATCGTCCCAGTTCGGAGCATACACATTGACCAGTACCACCTTCTCCCCTTGCAGCTTACCACTTACCATTATGTACCTACCGCCATTATCTGCCACAAAGCTCGACGCCTCGAATGACACCATCTTTCCCACCATGATCGTCACCCCTCGATTTTTGGCACCTAGCCCCGAGTGAAACACCTGACCTACCCACCCTTTCCTCAGTCTTACCTGGTCTGCCACCTTCAGGTGTGTCTCCTGGAGCATAACCACATCCGCCTTGAGCCCCTTCAGGTGCGCGAACACGCGGGCCCGCTTAACCGGCCCATTCAGTCCCCTTACAGTCCAGGTTATCAGCCGCATCAGGGGGCTACCCCCCCTCCTCCCCCGCTGACTAGCCATGACCCCTCCTCGGCCAGCCACGTGCCCGCACCCCACTCCCGGCCCGTTCCCCACAGTGGCATACCCCCGTCTCTACCCCCCCCCCCCCCCCCCCACTCGCTCCAGCTCCTCCTTGACCTGAGCAGCAGCAACTCAATTCCCCCCCACACACCCCCCTGGCTAGGACCCATCCTAGCTGGTTTACTCCCCCCCCCCCCCCGCCATTGCACTTCTGCAAGTCAGCTGACTCCAGCTGACCCCGGCCCCTCCCGCCTCCCCTGACTCCTCCCATTGTGTGGCACACCCTCCTCTCCCGCTCCCCATCCACAGGCTCTCCCCCTCCCCCCTCCGTTCTAAGCGCGGGAAACAATCCTCTCTTCCCTGCCCCAGCCCCCCCCCCCAGTCTTCGGCGCGGGAAAAAAAGCCCGCGCTCTCCACCTACCAGGCCCTGCCACCAACCAAAACAGTGCCCAACCCGCCCCATCCACCATCCCCAACCTGAAAGAGAAAAACACAGAGAAAAAGAAACCCAAAGCAATGCAAAGTCCCCCCCCCCCCCCCCCCCCCCCCCCCCCCCGGAACCAAAAATAGGCATAACATATCCACCGCAGTCCCCAATCGCCCATCCCGACCCTCAGTCTGTGTCCAGCTTCTCGGCTTGAACAAAGGCCCACACCTCCTCCGGAGACTCAAAATAATGGTGCCGGTCCTTGTAGGTAACCCACAGTCGCGCCGGCTGCAACATGCCAAACCTCACCCCCTTCCTGTACAGCACCGTCTTCGCTCGATTGTACCCGGCCCTCCTCTTCGCCACCTCCGCACTCCAGTCCTGATATATCCGAACCTCCGCGTTCTCCCACCTGCTGCTCCTCTCCTTCTTGGCCCACCTGAGCACGCATTCCCGATCGACAAACCGATGGAACTGCACCAGCACCGCCTGCGGAGGCTCGTTAGCCTTGGGCCTCCTCGCCAACACTCTATGGGCCCCTTCCAGCTCCAGGGGTCCCTGGAAGGACCCCGCTCCCTCCAGCCCCTCCGGGAGGCCCAGAATCCGCAGATTCTTCCGCCTCGACCGATTCTCCATCTGCTCGAACCGCTCCTGCCATTTCTTGTGGAGCGCCTCGTGCGCCTCCACCTTTACTGCCAGGCCTAAGATCTCGTCCTCATTGTCAGAGATCTTTTGTCGAGCCTCACGGATCGCCACCCCCCTGGGCCGCCTGTGTCTTCAGCAGCTTATCAATAGAAGCCTTCACCGGCTCTAGCAGGTCCGTTTTAATCTCTCTGAGGCAGCACTGGATACCCTCCTGTTGCTCCTCCGCCCACTGCCTCCACGCTGCCTGGTCTCCGCCCGCCGCCATTTTGTCCTTCTTCCTTCCCTTCTTCAGGTCCACCACCACCTTTTTAGTCGCCCCACTCCTAGTTAAAGCCATATACTGACGGGGAGCTATTATTAACTCCTTCCCACACCGGGAAACGTCAAAAAAGTGCCCTTGGGGGGCCCTGAAAAGTGCCCAAAAGTCCGTTTTTCCGGGAGCCACCGAATGTGCGACTTAGCTCCGCATAGCCGCAACCGGAAGTCTCAAGAGGGAATCCTTTTGGCAGTGTTCGCTTCACCAATCTGCCCCAAAAAGCCTGTGGAAACTCCTGAAAAAGGTCTGAGAGTCCGTTCCAGACAGGAGCTGCCGAATGTGCGACCTCCTCCATGGCCGCCACAGGAAGCCTCGTCCCCGCTTCTTCAATGGCCTTGGTAGATCTTTTCACAGTTGTTCCCTCTGCTGCTAGAATTCACTTTTAATAAAGGCCCTCAAGTTAGCTTGCAGCTTTAAGCTTGCCCTTCCCCCGCCTGCATGCTGGATGAGGCTTTGTTTATCCTGCAGTTAAAGCCAAATCTTTTAATGTTTCTGCCGGGTCTGGTAACCAAGAGACATACCATTCCTGGGGGACACTGTCGGGGGAATGTTGCAGTCTTCTTCCCACACCGGGAAATGTCAAACAAATGCCGTGGGGGCCCTGTAAAGAGCCCAAAAGTCCGTTCCAAGCGGGAGCTACCAAACATACAACCTAGCTCTGCATAGCCGCACCCAGAAGTCCCCTGCTTAATGTCTAACCAACACATGGGCAGCACGGTAGCATTGTAGATAGCACATTTGCTTCACAGCTCCAGGGTCCCAGGTTCGATTCCGGCTTGGGTCACTGCCTGTGCGGAGTCTGCACATCCTCCCCGTGTGTGCGTGGGTTTCCTCCGGGTGCTCCGGTTTCCTCCCACAGTCCAAAGATGTGCAGGTTAGATGGATTGGCCATAATAAATTGCCCTTAATGTCCAAAATTGCCCTTAGTGTTGGGTGGGGTTACTGGGTTATGGGGATAGGGTGGAGGTGTGGACCTTGGGTAGGGTGCTCTTTCCAAGAGCCGGTGCAGACTCGATGGGCCGAATGGCCTCCTTCTGCACTGTAAATTCTATGAGCTATGTTTGAAGGCCCCTGAAATCTGATTTCCGTATTAAATTCCATTTTAATCTCAACACCCTTTTGAAATTCCACAGTAGAAACAATCAACATGCTTCATGAAGATGTCTGAAACTTTTCTTTTTTGATACCAATAAACATTACAGGATTTGCTTTTAGTTGAATACAGCCTACTTTCAGCATCTCACTGAAAAATACCACACCCTCGAGACATCATTCACAGCATTAACACATTTGTTTAATTTCCATGGTCTCCCTTCAGCATTGCATGCTTCTTCAGACAGTTTCAGATGCACTTCTCTCTCTGAAATTATTCAATCTGCAGAAATGCAGGTTTTATGTCAATTGCTTATAAATGTGGCCAAAAGAGCTAAGAGACTCCAAGAATTACTCTTCTCACTGTGGAGCAGTCTACTCCTAACATTTGATTTGACCAGTCGCTCTTCAAAACAACATCCAATTAACCTTACTTTACCCTGAAGACCCATCTGCAAAGACCTTTTCCATATAAATGTATCTATGACAAGGCTGGCTGTCCCCCATCTGGTATTGCTGATTAAACTCCTCTCAGCTATCTAATTCCTTTTGTTTTGCCTCTTCTATTAGTTTACCCTAGCTTATTGGCAATGACCAGAACTTCAAATCATCAGGACTTGATCTGGCTTCTCGTCCTATTTCAAGACCGTTCTGCACCTTTTTCATTGCATTTCAATTCAAGATGTGGCCTCTACTTGCACTTCCAATGCCTTTTGGGACTACGACTGGAAGAAGATCTCTCGCATGCAAGAGTCACTCTCTGACCCACTGAGAACCCACTGGGCAGCACGGTAACATAGTGGTTAGCACAGTTGCTTCACAGCTCCAGGATCCCAGATTCGATTCTCAGCTGAGTCACTGTCTGTGCGGAGTCTGCACATCCTCCCCGTGTGTGCGTGGGTTTCCTCCGGGTGCTCCGGTTTCCTCCCACAGTCCAAAGATGTGCGCATTAGGTGGATTGGCCATAGTGTCCAAAAAGATTAAGTGGGGGTTACTGGATTACGGGGATAGGGTAGATACGTGGGCTTGAGTAGGGTGCTCTTTGTAAGGACCGGTGCAGACTCGACAGGCCGAATGGCCTCCTTCTGCACTGTAAATTCTATGATCTATGAACTCGCACTGCACTTTCTTTCCTTCCATTATTTTACCCCATTCTGCCAGCCCATGGACATCACCTTTTGGCCATCATCTTGAATCTTAACCAATATTTAATCTTGCCAGTAACTTATCCTGAATGTTCCACAATAGGCAATTGACCTTTAGCAGACCTCTCCTGTGCATCGTGTTCACTCAGCCTACAACTCTCAGCCCCTGATCTATCATATTCTGTTTCTCGACTGTCTTCGTAAAACACATGAGAATGTGATGTACAGGGTGCTCCAGCACCGTTGTAATTCTGAGTATCCGTGAGGAATGAAGCTTAATAGTTTGATTGCTACGTTGGACAACTATCACACCCTGTTACCCAACCAGAACCCCTCAATCCCTTCTGGCCCTCTCTTTTGTAAGACACCGTAGCCTCCCAAATTAAAGTCGATATCGGATGATCTTGTATGATACTTTGGGGTGCTCCAGATTTTCTCAGAGATCTAACCTAAATGAAAGCCCTTCTCCCTGCATTTACAGCATTCGAATGTGCAGAACAAGATGGAACTAATTTTAGACCCCATATCACCCAGCACAGAAGGTAATTTGGGAATCCTTCAGAGACTAATTGATGGGGACTCTACCCTCCAACCAACAGAAGTGAATTCTTTACTCTGGCAATATCTGTTCATTTATTTTTCATTATTCATTCACAGTATGTGTGCATTGCTGGCTCAGCCAGCATTTATTGCCTAACCCTAATTGCCCCTGAGAGGATGATGGTGAACCGCTCCCTTGAACAACTGCAGTCTATATGGTTAGATAAATCCACAGTGCTGTTAGGAAGGGAGTTCCTTCATTTTGACGCAGTGACAGTGAAGGAACAATGATATAGTTCCCCAAGTCAGCATGGTGTGTGGCTTGGAGGGGAACCTACAGGTGCTGGTATTCCCATGCACCTACTTATCATAGGTGGCGAAACTCGTAGGTTTGGAAGCTGCTTTCAAAGGACCTTTGGTGAGTTACTGCCATGTATCTTGTGGACGGTACACATTGCTGCCACCGAATATCAGTGGTGGATGGGGTGCCAAACAAATGGTCTGCTTTATCCTGGATGGTGTTGAACTTGAGTGTTGTTGGAGCTGCACTCATCCAGCCAAGTGGAGAGTATTGGATTCGTATTTGTTTGTTTATTGTCACGTGTACCGAGGTACAGTGAAAAATATTTTTCTGCGAGCAGCTCAAACAGATCATTTGGTACGTGAAAATAAAATAAAAAGAAAATA
The DNA here is from genome assembly GCF_047496885.1 of Scyliorhinus torazame. NCBI lineage: Eukaryota > Metazoa > Chordata > Chondrichthyes > Carcharhiniformes > Scyliorhinidae > Scyliorhinus > Scyliorhinus torazame. The sequence goes on along the minus strand of NC_092713.1, from coordinate 32,182,581 downwards.
CATAATAGGGCAATACAAGGTACACAATGTAAATACATAGACACCGGCATCGGGTGAAGCATACAGGAGTGTAGTATTAATCCGGTCAGTCCGTAAGTGGGTCGTTTAGGAGTCTGGTGACAGTGGGTAAGAAGCTGTTTTTTAATCTTCCGTCACACTCCTGACTTTTTCTTTGTAGATAGTGGACAGGAAGTCAGGAGTTAAGTTACTCAACACAGAATTCACAACTTCTGACATACCCTTAGCATTCACCTGGCTGGTCAAGTTCCTGATCATCGATAACCACCAGGATGTTTATGGAAAGGACTCAGCGATAATAATGTCATTAAATGTCAAGAGGAGATGGTTAGATTCTCTTTTGTTGGAGATAGTCATTGCCTGACTCTTGTGGGACACAAAATACTACTTGCCATCATCAGCCCAAGCCTGAATCCAAAGAATCCCTAGAATGCCAAAGGAAGCCATTCAACCCATCATGTCTGCACCAACTCCAAATGAGCACCCCACCCAGACCCACTCTCCTGCCCCATCCCCGTAACCCCACCTAAGCTGCACATGTTTGGAGACTAATGGACAATAGCACATATTTGGACTGTGGGAAGAAACTGGAGCACCCGGAGGAAACCCACAGACACTGGTGAACATGCAGACTCCACATGGTCACCCAAGATCAGAATTGAACCCGGGTCTTTGGCACTGTGAGGCAGCGTGCTAACCACTGTGCCACCGTGCCGCCTGAACGTTGTCCAGATCTTGCTCCATATGGACACAGATTGTATCTGAGGAGTCACGAACGGAGCTGAACTTCGCCACTTCTGACCTCATGGAAGAAAAGTCATTGATGACATTCCTGCACTAGAAAAAATTAAATATATCATCGGGGTCAGTAGGGAAGTTGTACCTTAGATGGCAACCTTTTATTTCTTTTTTAAAGGATCTAGAAACTGTCAGCTGTTGGGGGTTTAGCTAAGGGTGGAACAGTGGTTAGCACTGCTGCCTCACAGCGCCAGGGACCCAGGTTCAATTCCAACCATGGGTGACTATCTGTGTGGAGTCTGTACATTCTTCCCGTGCCTGCGTGGGTTTCCTCCAGGTGCTCCGATTTCCCCCCACAGTTGAAAGATGTGCAGGTTGGGTGGATTAGCCATGCTAAATTGCACTTCCATACCCAAAGGTTAGGTGGGGTTACAGCGATAGGGCATTGGAGTGCATAGGTAGGGTGCTCTGTCAGAGGGTTGGTGAAGATGCAAGGGGTCGAATGACCAACTTCTGCACTGTAGGAATTCAATGATTCAATATAGTGTTTAGGTTTTTGTTTTCTATTGGGAATTTGTTTGTAACTTTTTGATTTTGTATCCTTACATCTTCATTGGTTGATTGTTTGTTATGCTTTTATTGTTAGTCTATGAAACTTAAATAAATATTTTTAAAAGTCAACTGAAGATGGTTGGGCCTCGGACACTACCCTGAGGACCTCCTGCTGTGATGTCTTGGGACTGAGAAGACTGACCTCCAACAACCACAATCATCTTCCTTTATGCTCGGTATGATTCCAACCAATGGAGAGTTTTCCCTTGATTCGCAATTATTCCAATTTTGTTAGGGCTCTTTGATATCACAATCGGTCAAATGCTGCATTGATGTCGAGGGCATTCACACTCACTTCTCATATTGAATTCAGCTCTTTTGTCCATGTTTGAATTAAGGTTGTCATGAGGTCAGGGGCTGTCCTGGCTGAACCCAAACTGAGCAGCAGTGAGCAGGATAATTCTGAGTAAATGCTGCTTGATAGCACTGTCGTGACTCCTTCTATCATTTTGTTGATGATTGAGAGTAGACTGACTGATGAAGCAGTAATTGGCCAGGTTGGATTTGTCCTGCTTTTTGTTCACAGGACGTACCTGGGCAATTTTCCATAAAGCTGGGTAGATGCCATTGTCAGAGCTGTACAATTTGACTAAGGGTTTAGCTAGTTCAGAGCACAGTTATCAGGACCCACAGTATCCAGTGCCTTCAGCCATTTTACGTGGAGTAGATCGAATTGGCTGAATGACATCCCTGATGCTGAGGACCTCCAGTGGAAGCCAAGATGGATCATCCACAAAGTGCATCTGGCTGAAGTTGCAAATGCCTTTTCTTTGATGCTGATGCCTTGGGCTCCCCCATGATTGAGGATGGGGTTATTTATGCAGCCTCTGCCTCCTGTTAGTTGTTTAATTGTCCCGCCACCATTCACAACTATATTTGGCAGGACTGCAGAGTTTAAATCTGGTCAGTTGGCTGTGGGATCATTTAGCTCTCTCTGTCGCACAGTGCTTCCTCTGTTTGGCATGCAGGTAGTCCTGCATTGTAGCTTCACTAGGTTGACACCTCATTTTTAGGTTTCCATGATGCTTCTCCTGGCAGACTGTCCTGCACTCTTCTTTGAACATGCAGGTGTCACCTTGCAGTTTGGTTCACCTGCTAAGATTTTCTGCATCATTTCATCTCTCGCCACATGATTCCTTTCGGAGAAAGGGCTTTCAGTTGTGGTATTCGTGACCACACTGTTCATGTTTTCACACGTCTTTAAACTTGTCATTAGCAAATTCCCCTTCATTATCAGTCAGAAACGTAGCTGGTGCCCCAAGTCGGTCCCTATCCATTTCTCCATTACTTTATCTACAGTCACCCTTTTGTCCTATCTGGTTGCCATATCTGTACAGTGCAAAATTAGAAGATTTCTGTCTTTGTCTCCTACATTTAGATCCATCTCATTTAAAGTCACATGTCAGCAGAAAGCTGATGTGGCAATGTCTTCTAAATTAGTTCGGCCGTCATCTGCCGGAGACGATGCGCAGTGTTTGGGGTGCCTTTTGCTTCTGTATTGGACATGGTATGTTCTGTCTGTAGAGGCTGATTTGCAAGTAGCAGTCCTTTCCATAACTGTTGGTCCAAGGTTGACTGATGTTCTTTCCTTCCAGTGGACTTTCTTCCGCTATCTAGTTAGTTGCCCTGTGATTTTTCCATACCCTCCATGTCTGTCTGTCTCCAGGCACACCTGTCAGCAGCAGGACTTCCCACCCAGCGACAGCAATCCTGCTCAACTTAAGGTACAGCTTAACAGACATCCAGTATCACAGACCTGGGTGGCCTGTTCTTATGTTGAAAGCCAACTTGGACCTTTGGGGATGAAGCCATCATCCATTCGGTGCACATGACAGTGCACGGTGGCACAGTGGTTAGCACTGCTGCCTCACAGTGTCGAAGGCCCGAGTTCAGTTCCAGCCTTCCATAGTGACTGTGTGGCATTTGTATGTTCTCCCTGTGTCTTTGTAGGGTTCCTCTGGGTTCTCCAGTTTCCTCCCACAGTCCAAAGATGTGCAGGTTAAGTGGAATGACCGTGCTAAATTGCCCCTTCATGTCCAGGGAGGTGCAGGTTATAGAGAAAGGGGGGGGTGGGCATGTGTAGACTGCTCATTTGAAGAGTTGGTGCAGTCTCGATGGGCCAAATGGCCTCCTTCTGCACTGTAGGGATTCTATGACCTAACCATTGTAGTCACAACTGACTCAAAAGAGCAAATCTGTTGGGGACACCTGCACACTGGTGCGCTTCCATATTCGGCACTCTGTCCTTCCAAGAAATGCCTAATATTTGTCTGAAGAAGCAGAGACAGAAGCAGTTCCGTTGCTTTTCTTGGCTTGCCCAAGGTTGTCTATGTTTAGCCATTGTACGGAGGGGAGGGTGCTGAGAACATGAGCCTGACACATACACAGCTTTGTATTTTCAGTTAGTTTGCTCTTAGTGCACATTCAACCTCTCAGGTTTGACATGACACCTGCAGCCTTGGCAGTTCTGGTACTGATTTTGGCATCAAGGGACAGGTTGCTGGTAATTCTTGACCTGAGAAATATGAACTATCGACAATCTCCAGAGTGAGGTTGGAGATGTCAATTAATTGATGGTGGCGTCTATGTCCTGACCCACAATCTGGTCTTTCTATACGCTGACTGGCAGCCCAAACTCCTTGCAAGCCCAGAAGAACCGATCTACAAGCTGCTGCAAGTGAACCTTCAGTTTGGGATGCTGGCGGGGTACCATTAGCAAACAGCAACTTACTAACCAGGACATGATCTGCTTTGGTCTTGGCGTGCAGTCTTGCCAACTTCAACAGCATGCTGTCAGCTCCGGCATGCAGATAGACACCCTCATTTGAGTCATCAAAAATGTATAATAGCAGCATGGAGAAAAATAAACCTGAGAGAGTTGGTGCCAAGAGAAGGCGCTGCTTTACCCCGCTGTTGATCTTAAGCGGCTCAGGTTGCTCCATTGGAACTGACAGAACTGCGCATGTTCTTGTGGAAAAAAGAAATGATGCAGGAGGACGGCCCATTTTAAACAACAGTTTAAAGAGTCCATCTCTGCTGACTAGATCAAGGGCCTTGGTGAGATTTACGAAGGCAAGATAAAGTGGGTGGTGTTGTTCGCTGCACTTCTTCTGTAACTGCCAAAGTGAGAAAACCGTGTCAATATCGATCTGCCACCTCTGAGAGTCGGGTGGATGCATGATACCAGGGCCTGCAATCTGGTCAGAATGTCGCGAGCAAAGCCTTTCCCCACGAAATAGAACAAGGAGACGCCCGAGTATTTTTTGCAAATACCCTCATTAATGTCACCCGCCAGTGCAAGGCTTGCAAGAGGACTTGGCACTGACATTTTACATATCACATTCTGCAATAATCTCTTTGATAAGCCTTGTGTACCCATTATTTGTTTATTTAATAAACATTTTATTGAGGTATTTTTTGGTATTATAACAACAACACAATAAACAATGTACATGAAACTATAAACATAGTGCAAAAGCCGGCTCCCTCCCTTACAGGTCCCACCTTTATTAATCCCCTACTCTAAGCTAAACTAAACCCCCCCCCCCCCCCTCTGCTGACGATTAATTTTCCGTGAAAAAGTCGACGAACAGCTGCCACCTCAGGATGAACCCTAACATTGACCCTCTCCAGGCGAACTTGATTTTCTCCAAACAGAGAAAGCTAGCCATGTCCGATTAGCCAGGCCTCCGACTTCGGGGATTTGAGTCCCTCCAAGCTAATAGTAACTGCCTCCGGGCTACCAGGGAAGCAAAGGCCAGAACGTCTGTCTCTTTCTCCTCCTGGATTCCCGGGTCTTCCGACACCCCGAAAATCGCCACCTCTGGACTCAGCGCCACCCTTGTTTTTAACACCGTGGACATGACATGTGCAAACCCCTGCCAAAATTCCCTAAGCCTCGGATATGCCCAGAACATGTGGACATGGTTCGCTGGTCCTCCCGCACACTTTGCACACTTGTCTTCCACCCTAAAGAATCTGCTCGTCTGAGCCACTGTCATGTGAGCCCGGTGAACGACCTTAAATTGTATCAGGCTGAGCCTAGCATATGTTGCGGATGCGTTGACTCGACTCAACGCGTCCATCCATAAACCATCCTCTATCTCTCCTCCCAGCTCCTCTTCCCACTTGCGCTTCAGCTCCTTGGTCTGCGTCACCTCTGACACCATAAGTTCCTTGTAAATGTCTGAGACGCTCCCTTGTCCTACCCACCCTCTGGAAACTACCCTGTCCTGAATCCCCCTGAGCGGTAGGAGCGGGACCCTAACCCTACCTGTTTACGTAGGTAGTCCGCACCTGCAGATACCTGAATTAATTTCCCCTCGCCAACCCAAACTTCTCCTCCAGCACCCTCAAACTCGGAAATCTCCCCTCTATAAATATATCCCCCATCCTCTCAACCCCTGCTCTCCGCCATATCCGGAACCCCCCATCCATACTTCCCGGGGCAAACCAGCGATTATTACAGATTGGGGACCAGACCGATGCTCCCTCTGGGAATCTCGGGTGGACCGTCATCTTCACCGTCTGCACCCTCCCAGCTAATGACAACGGGAGCACATCCCATCTCCGAAAATCGTCCTTCATTTGGCCTATTAGTCGGGCCAGATTTAATTTATGCAGCCGGTCCCATTCCCGCTGCACTTGAATGCCTAGGTACCCCCTACCACTCTAAACGGCAGCACCCCCAATCGCCTCCCCTGTCCCCTCGCCTGGATTGCAAACATCTCACTTTTCCCCATATTTAGCTTGTACCCCGAAAACCGGCCAAATTCTCCTCGAATCCCGATCATTTCTTCCATCCCCTCTAATGGGTCCGATACATACAGAAGCAGGTTGTCTGCATAGAGCGAGTCTCTGTGCCCCCCCCCCCCCCCCCCCCCCCCCCCCGGAGCAGCCCCTTGAGGCTCTCAGAGCAATTGCCAACGGCTCTATAGCGCGAACAACAGTCGGGAGAGGGGGCATTCCTGTCTCGTCCCCCGGTAAAGTCTAACATAGTCCGATGTTGTCCTATTCGTCCGCCATAGGAGCCTGATACAGCAACATGACCCAGTCAATAAAGCCCCGCCCAATTCTGAACCGTTTGTGTACCCATTATTAACCACACTGCATCCTTCAGCAGGATTTTTAATTTTTGACGAGAAGTGTGAACAAACCATTCGCTTTTTTTCTCTCTGATTCTTAGTCACTTGATGCTGTTAATACTTTTCTAACATTCTGATTAGAGACAACATGTTTTGTTTTGGGGATACACTAATGTTCTGATTTGGAAAATCAGTGGATCTGCGATTTGCCCAAATCAATTGCTTGATCATGCTCCATGTCCAGTTTTATTTGTGCTTTTATCATGGAATTTTATCATGGCATACTTAACAACAAAGGTATTTCACTAGAGACTACATCAGTTCTAATATAGTGGCTTACTCCAGCTATTTTGTATGGAACTATAACTTTTTTTTTAAGTGACTTCAATGTGTTGTCATCCCTGAATCTAAAACAAGAATTTTCATACTCGTTGACCGTTCAGCGATCCTTACTATTGAATGAATATAGATAATAGTTTGGCCCATCCGTTCCCCACACATTATTGAGGTGCAACCACTATCTAACACCACACAGTTAAATGAATCTTTGACTAATACACTCATCACCTGATTAAAGCTTCTCGTGACCAGCATAATTCTTTCAGACTGATCCCTACCATTTTAAGCCTCCAGAATCTCTGGGTCATGGGACATTTCAAGAACCCTGCTGTTGGGCAGTTCATCACATAATGATATTTTGAATCCCACCCAAAGTGTCTGTTAACTGTTCCCTGGGCATCCCTGGGGTTCATTTGCCTACTATTGCTGCAGCCCCCTCTCAGTGAGGCCGGATATCCGTGTAGAAACTCAACATCATCTCCAGTGTGTCAACGCAGCCTTCGGCTAGCTGAGGAAAAGTGATGAAGATGGCGCCAAGCTCGTGGTCTACAGAGCTGCAGTGCTACCTTCGCTCAGAGACCTAGATTAGGTGCAGCAGACGCTTTAAATCCCTGCAGAAATATCACGAGTGATGCCATTTCAAAATCTTGCATGTTCAATAGCAGGATAGGTGATCCAGTATCCGTATCCTCTCACACAAACATCCCCAGTATCGAGGTGCTGGTTATGATTAATCGATCACGTTGGGCAGGCTACATCACCCTCTCCCCTGACTCAAGACAAAGCAAGGTCTCTACTCCAAGCTTCGTCATGGCAAATGGTTACTAGGAGGGTGAAGGAAACATTTCCGGGAAGTCTTCAAAGTTTTTCTGGAAAGAAATACAACATCTATTTGTGAGATTCTCTTGCTTGAGACCACCGAAGAAGGTCCCAACTATTTCAACCTTCTCTAACAGACCCAGGTGGAGGCCAAGCACAAACAGTGAAAAATTAAATGAAAATCGCTTATTGTCACAAGTAGGCTTCAAATGAAGTTACTGTGAAAAGCCCCTAGTCGCCACATTCCAGCGCCTGTTCGGGGAGGCTGGTACGGGAATTGAACCATGCTGCTGGCCTGCCTTGGTCTGCTTTCAAAGCCAGCGATTTAGCCCTGTGCTAAACAGCCCCTGCGGGAGGAGCATTTCAAAATCCAAGCATTCCACCCGCCTAGTCCAACACTACCTGCCCCACCTGTGGCAAAGCGGGCGGGTCAAGCATTGGATTTTTAAGCCACCTCTGGGCCCACAACCTCAAAGTGGCAGAAAGTCATCCTCAGTGCTGAGGGAGTGCCTCAGAAGAAGATTGCTACTCCAATTCTGTCATCTGTTGTGCTAGCCAAATCTGCAAAAGGTTATTTCAACCTCGCCCCTTTATGTCTATAATTCTTCCTTTGTGCAGCTGCCTTCCCCAGGACTTTTTTTCAAGGCACCAGATGTCTACTCCAAAAGGACGTCTCTTTCCGAAACTAAACCCCAGTTAAGACCAAGGGTCTGTCCATATGTGACACCTTAGCCCTATATGTGATTAAATGTGAGCACTGAACAATGAGTCTCCAAATTGAATTTCTTCGATCTTTTATACAGGCTGTTAAAGTCCATGAATGACTGTCGATCTTTCCAAACATGTCAATGTCTGACCCTGTCTCGTAGGCATCCAAAAGATCAACTTTCCAGTAAACTTCATCCATGAAACTTAATAGAGGTGCCAAACCTTCCTTGGTATCCTACTGATGGACTTCCAGCTTACAAAATACTTCACTTCTTATTTTACTTTTGTTCAGAAGTGATGATGCCAAGGCCATTTAATAAGGTCAGAGGAGCCCACACTGATAAAATCAAGAAATGTAGTTTTATTTACAACGTGACATATACACTGCCCGATAGATCCCTACCGGGTTCCTGTTCTCGGTGACTTATTGGTCGACCTTTTATACAAAGGTTAATAGCGATTTCCACCGCCCCGAACGGGGGAGTTCGTACTCTGCAAGGACCACGGGGAAGATAATTTCAACCCCGTGGGTCCTGTGTAGGCTATTACAGGCCATACCTGGTTTCCTTTTTGGCAGGAACGTAACCATGACATAGTTTGCACTTTCTCCCTGTGTCTGCGTGGGTTTCCTCCAGGTGTTCCGGTTTCCTCCCACAGTCCAAAAATGTGCAAGTTAGGTGGATTGGCCTTGCTAAATTGCCCTTAGTGTCCAAAAAGGTTGGGTTGGGTGGGGTTACGGGGATAGGATGGGGATGTGGGCTTAGGTAGGGTGCTCTTTCCAAGGGCCGGTGCAGACCCGATGGGCCAAATGGCCTCCTTCTGAACTGTAAATTCTACGATGACTTCCTTCTCCCACCGGTCATGAGGTTCAAACGCTGTGAAAGTTGATGATAATCATGCCCTGACAACTTACGCTTGATTTGAGCTATTCTTCATAAAATCTACTCTAATTGCAATCTTCTGCCTTAATAAAATTATTTGTTTCCAAACTTCGCTTTTAAGCCAGCATGTTAACTTGCTTATACCTGCTGGTGGAGTGCGAAGTGAACTTAAATAAATAAACAAAGAATCTTTATTGTCACAAGTAGGCTTACATTAACACTGCAATGATGTTACTGTGAAAAGCCCTCGTCGCCACATTTACTCAGCTTCAGATTTATTTACAAAATGAGAAATTAGAAATTTATAGCTGGTAACTCTACAACCCAGCACCAGTGTCAGTGAGTATCTCTTTATATATCCAATCAGTGCCCCCCACTCCCCTTATTGACAGTTGACCCTAATTTGTACAATTAACATCCAACACCCTTTAACTGTATATACGAAGAAAGAGTCTGGAATTGTCCTGAAACTGTTCACTCTGTGGCTTACCTTGGCAGATCTCTTATTTCAAACACTATTATTCACAAGGATTTGGTTCAAAGAAGATTATATTTGAATTGCGTTTTTAAAAAAAAGTGAATTAATTCCAGTTTGTTTTTAAGATGCTGAGGCACAGTTCAAATGCGACTGAGCTGATGTTACTTTCCCAAAGGCTGTTAACAAAAGGCCATGTGTTAGTCTGTCTCAGTCATGGTTTGACCATGCTATGACGATTGTGCTGAAAGTCACTCGTCCTAGGTCATTGGGAGCAGTCGTCTAGCACCCGGGTTCTCACCTGTTTTACTTCTGAGGTTTCCCTCTTCCACTGACCTTTTATGTAACACAAACATTTTTTTGGTTGTTTTACTTTACTACAGATTAATTTTATAGTAACAGTATGTTGGGATACTTTTGCTTTCTTTGCCCATTTGTGGGTTGGGGAAGCAGTTTAACAATTTGAGTATGGCCCCGTTGTACTACTCTACCTTCAGCGGGAAAACAATTGTATTTAAATGAACCTTTTATATCCTCAGGACATCCCAAATACTGTTAAGTACTTGCAAAATATAGTCACTTGTAATAAAAATGTGCACACAACAAGGTCCTGGAAGAACAAAGAGATCAGTGAACATAATCTGTTAACCTGTTTTGGTGATGTTGGTTGAGGGATAAATGTTTAGTCAGGACATCCAGAGAACTCCCTCATTTTAAATGGGGCCTTTTACACCCACCCAAGGGTCTCGGTTTAATGTTATCTGAAGGACAGCACCTTAGACTTGGACAGTGCAGCAGACCCTCAGCACTGAACTGAGGTATTACTATATGCTGGTCTTTGGAATGGGTCTTGGGCCCACACTATTCTAACCCAAGTGTGAGAATCCGGCGATTGAACTAAGGTAATGTCTCTTCAAAAGATTGAAGAAGCACAAAAGAGTGAATATGCACAAAATGTTCAGTGTTACAAACCCAGTTGATGTTACTGGTGGATGGGGTGACTCCAGAATGGAACCCTGGCTCAGAAGATCATAACTTTTACTTTTCTTTAGGAAACACGGAGGAACGGAGTCAGGTGATCGCTAATTAGTTTAACAACAAGAAAAACACATTCAGTAAACATGAAAAGTTTGATTAGAGTACAATACTCCATTACTCCCACCTTAGCTTCACAAATTATACAGTTTTCAAAAGTAACACCCCACTGGCAGTCAAATGGCTGATGTTACTCAATCGATGTTCCATGGATTTTTCACTCAAACCCCCAGATGATTGTCACATGAAGGTTTACTAAACGCCACTCCCAAAATCATACTCTTTAAAATGTTCTTTCAAACAATGCTTTACATCAGCTGTTTGCATTACAAATCCACTCCAGGTTTTCCAACAGCCAAACAAAGCTTCTGCTCCACTTTTTAACAAGGAATCCAGCACCAGGTTTTCCACCTCCTTTCACCTTGAATGGCAACATGAATCCAACATTCTACACCAACTCGGTACCCAACAGAATAGTATTGCTTCAAACACAGGAAAGTAGCACAAGTGGATAGCACTGTAGCTTCACAGCGCCAGGGTCCCAGGTTCGATTCCCCACTGGGTCACTGTCTGTGCGGAGTCTGCACGTTCTCCCCGTGTGTGCGTGGGTTTCCTCCCACAGTCCAAAGATGTGCAGGTTTGGTGGACTGGCCATGCTAAATTGCCCTTGGTGTCCAAAAAGGTTAGGAGTGGTTATTGGGTTACGGGGGTAAGGTGGAAGTGAGGGCTTAAGTGGGTCGGTGCAGACTTGATGGGCCGAATGGCCTTCTGCACTGGATGTTCTATGTTCTAAATTTTTTTTAAAAAATACTTTTTATTCAAATTTTCACAAAATATCAACAACAAAATACAGAAAGAAAAGAACAAACCCCCGCCCCCACCCCCATATAAATTAACAGCCTTCACCAACCCCCCCCGAGCCCCCCCCCCCCCCCCCCCCCCCCGGGTTGCTGCTGACCATCTTCTAACGTTCTGCCAGGAAGTCTAGGAACGGTTGCCACCGCCTGAAGAACCCTTGTACCGATCCCCTTAAGGCGAATTTCACCCTTTCCAATTTAATAAACCCTGCCATGTCGTTGATCCAGGATTCCACGCTTGGGGGCCTCGCATCCATCCACTGAAGAAGAATCTTTCGCCGGGCTACCAGGGACGCAAAGGCCAGAATACCGGCCTCTTTCGCCTCCTGCACTCCCGGCTCCTCTGCCACCCCAAATATTGCGAGCCCCCAGCCCGGCTTGACCCTGGAACCTACCACCCTCGACACCGTCCTCGCTACACCCTTCCAAAAGTCCTCCAGCGCTGGGCAAGCCCAGAACATGTGGGTGTGATCTGCTGGGCTCCATGAGCACCTAACACACCTGTCCTCGCACCCAAAGAACCGGCTTATCCTTGCCCATGTCTTGTGAGCCCTATGCAGCACCTTAAATTGTATAAGGCTGAGCCTCACACAAGAGGAGGAAGAGTTCACCCTCCCCAGGGCATCCGCCCACATCCCCTCGTCAATCTCCTCCCCCAACTCCTCCTCTCACTTACCCTTTAGCTCCTCCACCAAGGCCTCCTCCTTCTCCTGCATCTCCTGATACGCTGCTGAGATCCTCCCCTCTCCAACCCACACCCCCGACAGCACCCTGTCCTGGACCCCGCGTAGCGGCAGCAGTGGGAACTCCACCACCTGCCGCCGAACAAACGCCCTTACCTGCATATATCTGAAGGTGTTCCCCGGGGGGAGCCCAAACGTCTCCTCCAGCTCACCCAGGCTCGCGAACTTCCCGTCCACAAACGGGTCCCCTATCCTTCTAATACCTACCCAGTGCCAGCTCAGAAACCCTCCGTCCATCCTCCCCGGGACAAACCGCTGGTTCCCCCACGCCGAGGCCCCCACCTCCCCCCTGTGACGTCTCCATTGCCCCCAGATTTTGAGGGTAGCCGGCACAACCGGGCTCGTGGTGTACCTCGTTGGAGGAGGCGGCAGCAGCGCCGTCACCAGCGCCTGCAGGCTCGTGTCCACTCAGGACGCCATCTCCAGCCTCTTCAATGCCTCCTCATCCCCCTCTATCACCCACTTACGCACCATTGGCGACCCAATAATACCCACAGAGTTTAGGCAGCGCAAACACCACCCCCCCCGCAATCCCTGCACCGCTCCAGGAACACCCTTCTCATCCTCGGGGTCTTCTGCACCCACACAAACCCCATAACGCTCCTGTTAACCCGCCTGAAGAAGTCCCTAGGGATCAGGATGGGGAGGCATTGGAACAGGAACAAAAACCTCGGGAGCACCGTCATCTTAACTGACTGCACCCTACCCGCCAGGGAGACTGGCAGCACATCCGACCTCTTAAACTCCTCCTCCATCTGCTCCACCAGTCTTGTGAAGTTAAGCTTATGTAGGGCCCCCCAGCTCCTAGCCACCTGGACCCCCAGGTACCTAAAGCTCCTCCCGCCCTTTTTAGCGGGAGCTCACCGATCCCCCTCTCCTGGTCCCCCGGGTGCACTACGAACAACTCTCTCTTCCCCATATTAAGCTTGTACCCAGAGAAATCTCCAAACTCACTAAGGATCCTCATCACCTCCGGCATTCCCCCCACCGGGTCCGCCACATACAGCAGCAAATCATCCGCATAGAGCGACATCCGATGCTCCTCCCCACCCCGCAGCAGCCCCCTCCAGTTCCTCAACTCCCTCAACGTCATGGCCAGGGGTTCAATTGCCAGTGCAAAGAGCAGGGGGGACAGGGGACACCCCTGCCTCGTCCCCCGGTGTAGCCGGAAATACTCTGACCTCCTTCTGTTCGTGGCCACACTCGCCACCGGGGATTCATACAGCAGCTTAACCCACCTGACGAACCCCTCCCCGAACCCAACCCTTTTCAACACCTCCCACAGGTACCCCCACTCCACCCTATCAAAGGCCTTCTCCGCCTCCGTCGCCGCCACTATCTCCGCCTCCCCTTCCATCGCCGGCATCATTATAACATTCAAGAGCCTCCGTACATTAGTATTCAACTGCCTCCCTTTCACGAACCCCGTCTGATCCTCGTGTATGACCTGTGGCACACAATCCTCTATCCTCATGGCCAAAATCTTTGCCAGCAACGTTGCATCTACATTTAAGAGTGAGATCGGCCTATATGACCCACACTGTAGGGTTCCTTGTCCCGCTTCAGGATCAAGGAAATCAGCGCTCTAGACATCGTCGGGGGCAGAGCCCCCCCTTCCCTTGCCTCGTTGAAGGTCCTTACCAACAGCGGGCCCAGCAGGTCCGCATACTTCTGAAATTCAACCGGGAACCCATCCGGTCCCGGTGCCTTCCCCGCCTGCATGTTCCCTATCCCTTTGGCCAACTCCTCCAAACCAGCCGGCGCCCCCAACCCCGCCACCTGCCCCTCCTCCACCCTCGGAAAACTCAGCCGGTCCAGGAAGCGACCCATCCCTCTTCCAGTGGGGTCTCAGACCGCTACAGTTCCTCATAGAAGTCCCTGGAGACCCCATTGATACCCACCGCACTTCGCACCGTGCTCCCTCCTCCATCCCTAACTCCCCCGATCTCCCTAGCTGCCTCTCGCTTCCGAAGCTGGTGTGCCAGCATCCGGCTCGCCTTTTCTCCGTATTCATATACCGCCCCCTGCGCCTTCCTCCACTGCGCCTCCGCCTTCCTGGTGGTCAACAAATCAAACTTAGCCTGGAGGCTACGCCGCTCCCTGAGCAATCCCTCCTCCGGGGTCTCCGCGTACCTCCTACCCACCCTCACCATCTCCCCCACCAACCTCTCCCTCTCCTCTCCCCCCTCTCCTCGTGTGCCCTAATGGAGATCAGCTCACCTCTGACCACCGCCTTCAGCGTCTCCCAGACCACCCCTACTTACACCTCCCCATTGTCATTAGCCTCCAGGTACCTCTCTATACACTTCCGGACCCGCCCGCTCACCTCCTCATCTGCCAGCAACCCCACCTCTAGGCGCCACAGCGGGCGCTGGTCCCTCTCCTCCCCCAACCCGAGGTCCACCCAGTGCGGAGCATGATCAGAAATGGCTATCGTCAAGTACTCCGTATCCTCCACCCTCGGAGTCAGCGCCCTGCTCATGACAAAAAAGTCAATCCGGGAGTAGGCCTTGTGGGCATGGGAGAAGAATGAAAATTCCCTGGCCACCGGCCTCGCAAACCTCCATGGATCCACCCCTCCCATCTGGTCCATGAACCCCCTCAGCACCTTGGCCGCCGCTGGCCTCCTGCCCGTCCTAGACCTAGAGCGATCCAATGCCGGGTCCAGCACCGTGTTGAAATCTCGCCCCATTATCAGGCCCCCGGTCTCCAGGTCCAGAATCCGGCCCAGCATACGCCGCATGAACCCCGCATCGTCCCAATTCGGGGCATATACGTTGACCAACGCCACCCTGCAGCTTGCCACTTACCATCACATACCTACCGCCATTGTCTGCCACAATGCTCGACGCCTCGAACGACACTCTCTTCCCCACCAAGATCGCCACCCCCCGATTTTTTTGCATCCAAACGCGAATGCTCTGCCCACCCCTTTCTCAACCTTACCTGATCCGCCACCCTCAGGTGCGTCTCCTGAAGCATGGCCACATCGCCTTCAGCCCCTTCAGGTGCGCGAACACCCGCGCCCGCTTGACTGGCCCATTCAGTCCCCTTACATTCCAGGTGATCAGGGGGCTACTCACCCCCCTCCCCCGCCGACTAGCCATTGCCCTTCCTAGGCCAGCCACGTGCCCGTGCCCCCTGCACGACCCGTTCCCCACAGCGGCAGGCCCCCACCCCGACCTCCTCTACCAACCCCAGCTACCCCATGGCCATTCCAGCAGCAACCCGCCCCCCCCCCCCCTAGCTAGGTCCCCCCCCTAGCTGCATTGCTCCCCCCATTGCACTCCCATAAGTCATCTGACTCGTGCTGACCCCGGCAACTCCCGCCGCTCCATTGACACCCCCCAGTGTGGAACTCTCCCCCCCCACCCCCCCCCCCCCCCCCCCCCCCCGTCCACCAGCAGGATCTCATCTATTCCACTCCCAGCGCGGGAGAAAAAGCCCGCGCTTCCTAGCTCCGGCCCCGCCCCTTCAGCCCAAAACGCAGGAAAAAGCCCGTGCTTTCCACTTGTCTGGCCCCGCCTCCCCTGGCGCAGCACCCTTTCCAGGCCCAGTCCCACTACCCCCAACTCAGGCCTCTTTCTCTCTCCCCCCCCCCCCCTTGCTGGGTCCCATCTACCCTACCGACCATCAACCCCCCCCAAGCAGTTTGCCAACACCCCCCTCCACGAACCCACCCGGCGGACCTAATCAAAACAATGCCCAATCAACCCCCAAAAAATAAAGAACCCCCCCCTCGAAACCCAACCCAACAATCCCCAACCATCCCTCCACCGCGACCCCTCATCCCCGACCCTTAGTCTGAGTCCAGTTTTTTGGTCTGAACAAAGGCCCACGCCTTGTCCGGGGACTCAAAATAGTGGTATTGAACCTTCTAGGTGACCCACAGACACGCCGGCTGCTGCATACCGAACTTCACCCCCTTCCTGTGCAGCACTGCCTTCGCCCGGTTGTAACCAGTCCTCTTCTTCGCCACCTCCGCGCTCCAATCCTGGTAGATCCGGACCTCCGCGTTCTCCCACCTGCTGCTCCGCTCCTTCTTGGCCCACCTTAACACACACTCTCGATCAGCAAACCGGTGGAACCGCATCAGCACTGCCCGCGGCGGCTCACTGGGCTTGGGCCTCCTCGCCAGCACTCGGCGGGCCCCCTCCAGCTCCAAGGGCCCCTGAAAGGCCCCCGCACTCATCAGCGAATTCAGCATGGTGACCACATAGGCCCCCACGTCCGATCCCTCCAGCCCCTCCGGGAGACCCAGGATCCGCAGGTTTTTCTGCCTCGACCGCTTCTCCATCTCCTCGAACCTCGCCTGCCATTTCTTGTGGAGCGCCTCGTGCGCCTCCACGTTCACCGCCAGGCCCAGGATCTCGCCCTCGTTCTCCAAGACCTTCTGCCGGACCTCCAGGATCGCCGCCCTTTGGGCCGTCTGGGTCTCCAGCAGCTTATCGATTGAAGCCTTCGTTGGCTCCAGCAGCTCTGCTTTCAGTTCCTTAAAACAGCGCTGGAGAAGCTCCTGCTGCTCTTGCGCCCACTGCCTCCACGCTGCCTGGTCTCCGCCCGCCGCCATCTTGGTCCTCCTCCCTCGCACCTTTCTTTGCTTCAATGCCACTTTTTTAATCGCCCCACTCCTGGTCCAACCCATACACTATCGGGGGAATGTTACCGTCCCCTTCCCACACCGGGAAACGTCGAACAAGCGCCGTTAAGGGCCCTAAAAAGAGCCCAAAAGTCTGTTTTTAGCGGGAGCTGCCAAACGTGCGACTTAGCTCCACATAGCCGCAACCGGAAGTCTTCTATGTTCTAAATAAGACCACCAAACCGCCTCACATGTCTGGAGCCAACCTCATCAGCTCTTCTCTTCCCAAGCCTGACTTTGACTTCCATAAGCAATATTCTATTTTTGAGGCAGTTCCTCTTTGATCCTTTTTACTTCATTATTCCTGGAGCTTTCTTTTGTGCACCTTACTCCATTGTATGGCGTTTCTGTTTCTAACTGTGAGAGCTGTGTTCTCTCTCACTACCTCGCTCCCAACTGCTATAAATCCAGCTGAAACTAAACTTAAAAAGCATTCCTACCCTACCTGTCCCTTGTTATACTTCTCTCAGCTTGTTTAGTTTTCACATCGTAGCCCTCTCTAAGCACAATAGAAGCACAGTTTGAGCTCACCAAACCCCTGCACACCTTTGTCTTGTATGAACCTAGCTATTGGTTTACCCGGAAAATCTGTACAAACCGTATAGTTGATTGTTGGGAAGAATGTTTCCCGGGGTATTTGTTTGCTGTAACCTACTTTGATACAAGTTTGAATAAAATGCGTTTTTAAAAATAAAAAAACTATTGATTTACCCTTCCTGAAACAGCAACACTAAATTACACCCACTTAAAAACTATACCTTATTTCTAATATTTAACAAGACGAATAAAGATAATCTAGAATTACCTCCGTTTTCCTGACATCAGTTCCTGTGTTAAAGCACAGGTGCATATCTTGTGCTATGCAACTGCAATATCAAATGATGAAAGAATAAAAAGGCAACTTATTATCTAAATGGGCAGAGACTTCGGGGTGCTCCAATGCAGAGGGGTCTGGGTGTCCTCGTGCATGAGTCACAGAAAACGAGCATGCAGGTGCAGCAGGTAATAAGGAAAGCAAATAGAATGTTGGCATTTATAGCGAAAGGAATTGAGTATAAAGGTAAGGAAGTGTTGTTGCAACTATACAAGGCATTGGTAAGACCGCACCTGGAGTATTGTGCACAGTTTTGGTCCCCTTATTTGAGGAAAGATGTAGTGGCATTGTAGGCAGTTCAGAGGAGGTTCACTAGATTGATTCCAGAGATGAGTGGTTTGTCAGATGAGGAGATATTGAACTGTTTAGGCCTGTACTCTCTAGAGTTTAGAAGAATGAGGGGAGAATTAATTGAGGTAGACAAGATTCTAAAAGGTATGGATAAAGCAGAAATGGAGCTGATGCTTCTTCTTGTGGCGCAGTCTAAAGCGAGAGGTCATAATCTTAAAATAAGAGGTAGCAAATTTAAAATAGATTTGAGGAAAAACTACTTCTCCCAAAGGGTTGTGAATCTGTGGAATTCGCTACTCCAGACTGCGGTGGATGCACGGTCAGTGAGTAAATTTAGGAGGAGTTAGACAGATTTTTAATTGGTAATGGGTTGAAGGGTTATGGAGAACGGGCAGGATGGTGGTGTTGAGGCCAGGATGGGATCAGCCATGATCACATTGAGGGTTGTTAGACTCGGGAGGCTAAATTGCCTACTCCTGCTCCCTTCTCGGGAGATGCTCTGGCTGATTTTGTAATCCAGCTCTTGGTCTGTAACATTGTATGTAGCAGATAAGGAACATATCAGCCATGATAAAATGGCGGAGCAGACTCGATGGGCAGAATGGCCTGATTCTGCTCCTATATCTTATGAACTTATGACACGGGATCTGTTGATAGGACGGACTGCCACCACGCAACACAATGATATCTGTAGTAGACCGAAGCTGGTGGCAATAACAATGTGTGTCCTTTTGAAATATTGGTGTACAATTGTTAGTGATGTTCTTTGTAAACATTCTTGTAAACAGTCTAACATGCGGTATTTGTCCCTAACTTACCATCTGGATTTGTAAAAGAGCAGTTTTGAATTGCATTACAGAAAAGGAGGATTTTGAGATGTATCCAGTTTTAACAAATCTTCAGATTATTAATTGTTTGAAGGCATCTTGTATTTATTGTTCCAAATTTATTGTGGTACATATCATAGCTTCCTGCTCTCTTGTTGCATGCAAGCAACAGAAATGATTGAATAGTGAGGAAGTGGGTTCTGTTTGTGCTACAATATTTCCAGCTGTTGATGCAGAACTATTGTGGACAGCCAACACTCTGGTGGACCTTTATGTCAACGGTGGTGGGCGGAAAGGTGGATATATCACCAATTTGAAAGGAGAGTGCAGCAGCAGAGTCTGATTTTATCTTGGGTGTGGACCCTCTAAAATAAGTATTCTTCATGTTTATGCCAATATTGAAAGATCACATTCTATGTTTCCGATGAGAACTATCAATTAAATGGGCTGTTTGCTGTTGTGTTGTGCTTCTTCATGTAGCATAAGCTGCTTCCTTGATGTATGCTCTGACAAAGGAAGGTTCAGACTTGGAGATAGATTTAACACATTTATTGAACAGTCATCTATTCTCCTACTTGAGTTCGACTCTCCTGTTAATCTTGCTATAGTAACTCAGTCTAACTAACCAGTCTGCTCCAAGCCACGTGGTGGGTGTGATGCTTCTGACCTGCCCCTGTCCTTCTCTCTAAGTGTTGCCTGTGGAAAGAGAAAGAGCATGTGTACCCTGTTCTTTTATGTGGGTTGTGTAAATGCCTCCTTGTGATAGTGTCACCTCTGGGTGTCTTGACTGCCCATTGGTCGTGTCCTATTCTATTAGCTGTATGTCTGTATTTCATAACATTTCCAGTGCTCCCTCTAGTGTTTACTTAGGTGTAGTGTATTTACATTAACCCCTTGTGTATTTACAGTGATGCATATCACCACATTTGCATCATTAATCATGACATGAGAGTTGCTTCAAAGGCAGTTGATATTGTGATTTATGTAGAAGTCTGAAATTGGACATCTCGTGCTCCTGAAGAACTTTTCAATAAGTTAGCCTTCTGAAAATATGACAGTAATGCCATATTTTTTCAAAGAGAAATAGTGATTGATCACACTAAACTATTATGCTGAGAAGGTTTAAAATAAAAACAGACTACTGAAAATAGACATCAGCTTACCTTTTTAGATATAGGAGGGCCTGCACATTTTTCTGTTTCTATTTCCAGTGTCCAAATTGAATCAAATTGTCCAACTTGTTTTTTAAAAAGTCTTTGCAGTATACTTTGCTTTAGATCATTGAAGAGCTCCATCCAGTCTGTTCACGTTGGATGGAAAACTATAACAAAACTAATTTTCTGTTTGTGTATTTAACAAACTATTTTTATCTAGATCTAAAAAATTGACAGGAAGATACCATGATCTTCAGTGTCGCTCAAGCTGAGTAATTTTCAAGTGAAGTACTTTGTTAGCATGACTCATACTTAATTCTACTCTAATCTCTCTACTAGTTCCTTTTAACAGACTGTGAAACGTTTGTTGGTGTTTTGCATGCAGTGGCAATGTTTTGGACTCATTTAGGTGATGAAACTTTAAGCAGTTCTACTCTTTTGTACTTAAGATAATGGCTGCAAATGTCATTTTTTAAAAAGGTTATTGTGATTCCTGGTGAGACCAATAACTTCTAAAAAGAAATACGTTTCCCAAATAATCACAGATTATAACCGACTCTCAAGATTTTCTGTTTCGTAAGACATTTACTGCAACAAACAACCTAAAATCAATAAAATTCAAACTTTGCTCAACAAGCAACTAATACATTGAGCTAAATAAAAGGTTCTTTCGCATTAACTAGTTAAGGCAATCAAGATGTGTCTCTCTCTCTCGCACTCGATGTGCACGCGCACGTCTCACTCTCGGTGTGCACACGCATGTGTCTCTCTCGGTGCACGCGGACGCCCCATACCTCTAAGAATTAAAAATTGGCTTCCCTGCCTCACCAGACAAGATGAGGGCACTTTGTTTTTAAACCCAACTCTTCAATTATTTTCTACATCGTGTCCCATCTTAGTCGTGGACGCAACAGAACCCAGTCACCATCTTTAACCACTGGAACAATGTTTTCTGAAGCGGCACTGTGCAATCTTACAAATGCTACAGTTTTGTCTTTTCATAACCAACTTTCAGCCTTCATGTGCCCTTTTCCATGACAAAAACATGTCCATGTACTTGAATGGACCTCAACCTCCAGTCTGTAACTTACTACTCTAAGAAGGGTCTAATTCTTCCACCAGGCTTTTTTTTTTGGCTACTCTTATCTGATCTCTCCTCTCTCCACTTTCTCTCTGAGTTTACAAACAAAGGCTTATTACTATTACTAACATGCTTGTGAGGTAACTCGTAGTACACTGGACCACTGAAAAATGAGGCTGGAGAAGTAGTAATGGGGAACAACAAAATGATAGAGAAACTGAGTAGGTACTTTATATCAGTCTTCACAGTGAAAGGCATCAGTGGTATATCAGAACTTCAAGAGAGTCAGGGGGAAGAGATGAGTGTCATGGTCATCGCTAAGGAAATGATGCTGGGGAAGCTGAAAGTCTGAAGGTGGATAAATCACCTGGACCAGAGAGATTACACCCCAGGGTTCTGAAGGAGATCACTGAGGAGATTGTGGAGGCATTGATGGTGATCTTTAAGGAATCTCTGGAGTCAGGGAGGGTCCCAGAGGACTGGAAAATAGCTAATATAACACCCCTATTTAAGAAGATAGGGAGGCAGAAAATGGGAAATTATAGGCCAGTTAGCCTGACTTTGGTCGTTGGTAAAATTTTATAATCTTTGTTATAATCTTTATTGTCACAAATAGGCTTACATTAACACTGCAATTAAGTTACTGGGAAAAGCCCCCAGTCGTGACATTCCTGTGCCTGTTCGGGTTCAGGGAGAGAGAATTCAGAATGTCCAAATTACCGTCTTTTGAAATTTGTGGGAGGAAACCGGAGCACCCAGAGGAAACCCAGGCAGCCACAGGGAGAACCCTGGCGCTGTGAAGCAACAGTGCTAAGCATTGTGCTACCGTGCCGCCCATTCTAGATTTTAGTGTCCATTATTAAGGATGAGATTGCGGAAGTGCATAGTAAAATAGGACTGAGTCAGCATGACTTCATCAGGGGAGGTCATGCCTAACAAATTTGTTTGAATTCTTTGAGGAGGTAACGAGGAAATTTAACAAATGAATGCCAGTGGATGGACGTGATATATTTGGATTTTCAGAAGGCCTTTGACAAGTTGCCGTACAGGAGGATGCTAAATAAGATGAGAATCCATGGTGTTAGGGGCAAGGTACTGGCATGAATAGAGGATTGACTGACTGACAGAAGGCAGAGAATGGGGATAAAGGGGTCTTTTTCAGGATGGCGGCTGGTGAATAATGGTGTTCCGCAGGGGTCAGTGTTAGGACCACAACTATTCACAATATACATTAACGATCTGGAAGAAGGAACTGAGGGCATTGTTGCTATGTTTGCTGATGAAACAAAGATATATAGAGGGACAGGTAGTGTTGAGGAAGCGGGGAGGCTGCAGAAGGACAGGCTAAGAGAGTGGGCAAAGAAGTGGCAGATGAAAGACGATGTAGAAAAGTGGAGTGTCTTTAAGACTGAGATAAATAGGTTCTTGATTAAGAAGGGAATCAGAGGTTATGGGAGCAGGCAGGAGAATGGGGATGGGAAACATATCAGCCATGATCAAATGGCGGAGCAGACTAATTCTGCTTCTAAATCATATGGTCTTGACTGCAGTTTCCCTTATGTTTAAAACTTCCTGGTAGGTCCTTATTTCCAAAGGGACACATTTATAAATTCTCCCTTTCGCTTGGTCTCTCAAATTTTCGAAGTCTTATTCAACCTTTATCGTAGACATTGAGAACCACAGCTTTCAATGCATCAATAGTCACTCCAATGCTTCCTCCACAAAAACATGGCCCAATTTTCTTCCGGTTGTTGCAGTTTTGAGGCAATTTTCTCAAATTATACAAAATGCAACTTTTTCCTCACTGAATTTAGGCACTGAGTGAATTCTCCTTACCAAATCAAAACCAGGCCTTAATGCTGACTCGATCTCAAGTTTTCCCCCCACTGTTCATGTAATCTAATTTTTGCTCTGCCCAGTTCGAACTTACTCATTCCTTTTCTCTTTGAGTTCTAATTCTAATGTTCACCTTTCTGACTCCTAGTTCAAGTTGTTTCATTTGTAATTCAATTTGAATACGATCATAGAACATACAGTGCAGAAGGCGGCCATTTGGCCCATCGAGTTTGCACTGACCCACTTAAGTCCTCACTTCCACCCTATCCCCGTAACCCAATAACCCCTCCTAACCTTTTTGGTCACGAAGGGCAATTTATCACGGCCAATCCACCTAACTTGCACATCTTTGGACTGTGCAAGGAAACCGGAGCACCCGGAGGAAACCCACGCAGACACGGGGAGAATGTGCAAACTCCGCACACATAGTGACCCAGCGGGGAATCGAACCTGGGACCCTGAAGCTGTGAAGCCACAGTGCTATCCACCTAAGCTATCGTGCTGCCCTTAAAACAAAAGTATTGGGATCACTCTTTTCCTGCTCAGGTGCTGAACCAATACTTCAACAATCCCTGCCTTTTCAGCCCCAAGTTTCAAGTCAACTTCTTTGCCATAGCCTTCAAATTAACCTGTGTTAACGGTTGCAAGACACTAACAGACAAGTTTTGCCTTTCCAGAAACACCAAAGTCTTCATGTTGACTTTTGCAAAATGCAGTAAAAGTAAATGTGAAATCTAGTTGGTTTTTTTTAACCTTTGGAAAATATGTTTTATAGCCTCTGGGTTTTGATCTCACAAGTGCCCCCAATGTGGTACAATCCCCTTGGAGACTGATAAATTTGAGAAGAGATGACAAAATGACCAACTATATAACAGTGTCGAGATTCATGTATTCAGACTTTTACTGCAACAAACACTAAAATCAACAAAACCTAAAACATTTAACATTACTTATCAGGCAACTGATACTTCAAACTAAAGAAAAGGTAACTTTGCATTCATTAGCTAACGCAATTGAGATACATCTTACAACTCCTTTTATTGTGCACCACACTTCTGGTAGTCATATAGCATTACAAGAAGAAGTTCCACATTCTTCCCAGTTTCCCAACAGGTTTACCTCTCCCCGCCATTCCAGGTTGCAACTTCCAGTGTCCTTCAAAAGTCACTCCACTCAGCCTGAGTCTCCAAGATCCACCTTCCACCAGCAAGGTCCACCTCAGCGATTACTTGTTGCTTAAATCTCCAGAAGTTCCTCCTGTCTTTTCGAATGAAGGACAAGCGGAGGAGAATGTATCTTATGGTGTCATAACAGCTGCAAAGGTGGTCATTTGGTCCATAGGGTCCATGCCAGCTCAGTTGAACACTATTTCCCATCCCTGTCTCATTTCCCATCCCTGTCCCTCTAAGTTAATTTCCCTCAACTGCTCATCCAATTTCCTTTGAAATAATTAATCATCTACGCTTTCATCTCCCTCGTAACCAGCTAGATCAAGGTCATTATCACTCTGCATGAAAAGGTTCTTCACAGCCTCCCTTCATTTCTTGCCCAGAACCATAAATCTGTGTCACCTAGACCTTGTACCTGAGAACCATAAAATTCCTAAAGTGCCATTCGGCCCATTGAGTCTGCACCGATCCTCTGAAAGAGCACCCCACCCAGGCCCACTCCACCGCCCCATTGCCAGGACCCCACTTAACCTGCACATCTTTGTACACAAAGGGCAGCATGGTAGCACAGTGGTTAGCACAGTTGCTCCACAGCTCCAGGGTCCCAGGTCGATTCCCGGCTTGGGTCACTGTCTGTGCGGAGTCTGCACGTTCTCCCCGTGTGTGCGTGGGTTTCCTTCGCGTGCTCCGGTTTCCTCCCACAGTCCAAAGATGTGCAGGATAGGTGGATTGGCCATGCTAAATTGCCCTTAGTGTCCAAAACGATTGGGTGGGGTTACGGGGATAGGGTAGAGGTGTGGGCTTAGGTAGGGTGCTCTTTCTAAGGGCCGGTGCAGACTCGATGGGCCGAATGGTCTCCTGCACTGTAAATTCTATGATAAGGATCAATCCACCTAACCGACACGTCTTTGAACTTTGGACTGGGAAGAAACCGGAGCACCCGGAGGAACCCCACGCAGGCACGGAGAGAAAGTGCATATTCCACACACACAACCAAAGCCGGTATTGAACCCAGGTCCCTGGCGCTGTGAGGCAGCAGCGCTAACCACTGTGCTATCGTGCCGCCCTTGGGAATTAGCCAATCAGAACAGCTTTCTTTCATCTACCTCCTCATTCTATAGAACTTCAAAGTGTAGATGATGGGAAATAACAGACAGGAAACTTCTTATTTGTAGAGAGAAGTTATTTTTAAAAGAATCCATTTTCCATAAAACTGAATTATGCTAAACTGAAGCATTTGTGCCGTGAGAGAGATAGGTACTGTGAGACAACAAAATGAGATAGATATTAAACCACAAACAAAATGGCAGTGTATTATCATGAAAGTAATTCTTTAGAATGAATGTATATTCAGATTGTGGCTCTGGTTTTAGTAGAAACATCCAGACTGTAGGTACAACCTGCAGAAGCACAGGAGGAGCTGTTGGCTAGTAATCATAATGAAGCAACATATTTAAGCTTTTTATCATAGAATTTACAGTGCAGAAGGAGGCCATTTGGCCCATCGAGTCTGCACCGGCTCTTGGAAAGAGCACCCTATCCAAGGTCAACACCGCCACCCTATCCCCATAACCCAGTAACCCCACCCAACACGGTAAGGGCAATTTTGGACATTTAGGGCAATTTATCATGGCCAATCCACCTAACCTGCACATCTTTGGACTGTGGGAGGAAACCGGAGCACCCGGAGGAAACCCACGCACACACGGGGAGGATGTGCAGACTCCGCACAGACAGTGACCCAAGCCGGTATCGAACCTGGGACCCTGGAGCTGTGAAGCAATTGTGCTATCCACAATGCTACCGTGCTGCCCAGATAGGAACAAAGATCAGTTCTCGTTGAATACTTTACTTGGCTTATTTAACTTTCACATTAGAATGTGTGCAAACAGGGGGCGGCGCGGTGCGGTGACGCAGTGGTTAGCACTGCAGCCTCATGGCGCCTAGGTCCCAGGTTCGATCTCGGCCCCGGGTCACTCCGTGTGGAGTTGGCACATTCCCCCCCGTGTCTGCGTGGGTCTCACCCCCACAACCCAAAGATGTGCAGGGTAGGTGAATTGGCCACGCTAAATTGCCCCTTAGTTGGAAAAAAATATGTTTTAAAGAAAGAATGTGTGCAAACAATTAGCTTGTTCTTTTGGCAACACTGTAATGAATGGACTGCACAAATTATGATTGCATTTGAGCTTTTTTAACTACCAGCTCATTATTTTCGTGTACGGAAAATAATAAATCTGTCGTCATAAAGATTCGCCTTACCAGCAACAATTTGTTTTGAGAATTTTTCATGCAAAAGTCTGTTTGTTCACCTTATGCATCTATATTTTTCTGGATGCTGAAATTAGTGAATTTAAGAGTAGTT
The DNA here is from genome assembly GCF_047496885.1 of Scyliorhinus torazame. Lineage (NCBI taxonomy): Eukaryota > Metazoa > Chordata > Chondrichthyes > Carcharhiniformes > Scyliorhinidae > Scyliorhinus > Scyliorhinus torazame. The sequence continues at coordinate 32,156,039 of NC_092713.1, read as the reverse complement.
CCTTATTTGATGTCTGCGCTTGACTAGCAGGTTGGAGCTCACATAACGACTTTGCAAGCTTTGGGAAGTTCTGCAGTATGTAACTGGTTCTGATCAAACACAAAGTAGTCCTGAAATCTCTGAAAGTTTCTCACTTCCCAGTATTGCTGACTCATCACAAGAGAAACCCAATATGGAGGTGGTGTGGTTCCTATATAACTTAGCTGGGAACCAGCTGCAAGCACAGGCTGATTAATGTAAACCTTATTTTTAGAATTATGTATCGAGTGAACCAGATTGATTTTGGTGCAAGAAAGTTCTTGGCACTGAGCAATTTCTTTCTCATGCTAGGTATCATGTTTCAGACCAGAAGATAGTTTGAACTTTTCATTTTTTTGTTTCAACTTTTCATATTTTGGATTGTAAGGCAATTGAGTTGCTGTTAAAAGGTTTAACTTTTTCAATGAAATATTGTCTTATTTTACATGGGTGCTCATTGTAGTGTATGTTGCCCCTTTTATCAGATTTTTGAAGAACTGGTGAACAAAACAAAGGACTTAAAATCATTAGGGTAAAAACCTGATAGCAGCAAATAATATAAATTTCAGCTTTATTGGATGAATATGCACTTATACATCAGATCTTACACAAACACATAGGAAGAGGTCGTACACAATCATCCTTGTTTTTTTGCTTGAATTTCTGGAAACTGATCCCAAGGTATTGCTCAGTCCTCTGCACAGAGGTCCTGGGATCAAAGTCGTCTTAGCTGGTGTCCTCAACAAATAGACCATCATTCTAGATGACATTTATCCAGTTATTAGTTCAAATCAAGACAAAAGACCACTGGCCGTTTTTCTGCGAGAGACGTCTGGGGGTAAGTATTGCGAGAAGACACATGTCTATTTTATTATGACCTAATATTGGTAACCTAAGAGGAAGTTATGCTGCAGCCAATCAGGAACTTGCCAGATATGTTGCAAGAGGCAGCAGCTTTTTGAGACCGAGATAGATATAAGACAGATGTCAGAGGTAGGTTCTTTACTCAGAGAGTAGTAAGGGCATTGAATGCCCTGCCTGCAACAGTAGTGGACTCGCCAGCACTAAGGACATTCAAATGGTCATTGGATAGACATATGGACAATAAGGGAATAGTGTAGATGGGCTTTAGAGTGGTTTCACAGGTCATCGAGGGCTGAAGGGCCTGTACTGCGCTGTTATGTTCTATGTCCTGCAGTGACAGGCCCAGGTCAGTTAGTGCCCAGCCAATGATCTGAACGCCCTCAGCCATGATCTGTCAAGCGGCTCTGGAGCGCCGTAGCAATGTCCATGTGGGCCCGGTACATGGCTGCTTGTGACTGGGATCACCTGTCATGAGTCTCAGCCGTTGACCGCACAGTGTGCCCCAAGCCTTGACATCTTGACCCATGGCTGTGACGTTTTGAAGCCCCAAGGCTTCCACCGCGAACGCCATCAGTTCAGTGTTGGGTACCATGCATTGTCGGCACGATCTCCTGACCCGAAGGAGGTTGCACTCCTCTAGCTGCACTTGTAGGTGCTGGTAAGTTGCTGATGCCCCCTCCTGTAGATCCTGGCTCTGCGTCTGCATTTTCACCAGTGGCTGGTGGCATGTGTGTGCAAAGCAGCTGACCAAAGAGAACATTACAATATTGGGCTTTAGTGCAGGGTGGGAAGAATGGGAACTGCCCTAGATTCACGTTGGCAAAGTGTTGGCCCATTACCATGTCCTGAATAGCTCCACAAAAGCATTCCCAACACGAACTGTACTGCACCGGCGTCTTCCAAACAGACAATCTCACACATCGTTTCACTTTCCAATCAAGTTTGCTATTTTTGACACCAGTATGCATTCTTTTTTAAAAAAATAATTTTTATTCAAATTTTCACAAAATATCAACAACAAAATACAACCCCCCCCCATATACATAAATAATAAATTAACAGCCTTCATCGACACAAAGGCAAAAATACACGCCCACTCAAGAAAAACGAAAAACAAACAAACCGCCCCCCGCCCCATCCCCGGCCCCCCGGGTTGCTGCCGCTACTGACCATCTCCTAACGCTCTCCCAGGAAGTCTAGGAACGGTTGCCACCACCTGAAGAGCTCTTGTACCGTCCCCTTAAGGCGAATTTCACCCTCTCCAACTTAATAAACCCCGCCATATCACTGATCCAGGATTCCACGCTTGGCGGCCTCTGCATCCTTCCACCGAAGAAGAATCCTTTGCCGGGCTACCAGGGATGCAAAGGCCAGTATACCGGCCTCTTTCGCCTCCTGCGCTCCCGGCTCCTCTGCCACCCCAAATATTGCGAGCCCCCAGCCCGGCTTGACCCTGGAACCTACCACCCTCGACATCGTCCCCGCTACACCCTTCCAAAAGTCCTCCAGTGCTGGGCAGGCCCGGAACATGTGGGTGTGATTTGCTGGGTTCCCTGAGCACCTAACACACCTGTCCTCGCACCCAAAGAACCGGCTTATCCTTGCCCCGGTCATGTGAGCCCTATGCAGCACCTTAAATTGTATGAGGCTGAGCCTCGCGCAAGAGGAGGAAGAGTTCGCCCTCCCCAGGGCATCCGCCCACATCCCCTCATCAATCTCCTCACCCAACTCCTCCTCCCACTTACCCTTTAGCTCCTCCTCCGCCTCCTGCATCACCTGATATGTTGCCAAAATCCTTCCCTCTCCAACCCACACCCCCGACAGCACCCTGTCCTGGACCCCGCGTAGTGGCAGCAGTGGGAACTCCACCACCTGCCGCCGAACAAACGCCCTTACCTGCATGTATCTGAAGGTGTTTCCCGGGGGAGCCCAAATTTCTCCTCCAGTTCACCGAGGCTCGCAAACTTCCCGTCCACAAACAGGTCCCGCATCCTTCTAATGCCTACCCTGTGCCAGCTCAGAAACCCTCCATCCGTCTTCCCCGGGACAACCCGGTGGTTCCCCCGAATCGGGAACCACACCGAGGCCCCCACCTCCCCCCTGTGACGTCTTCATTGCCCCCAAAATTTGAGGGTAGCCGCCACCACCAGGCTCGTGGTATACCTCATTGGAGGAAGCGGCAGCGGCGCCGTCACCAGCGCCTCCAGGCTCGTGCCCACACAGGACGCCATCTCCAGCCTCGTCCATGCCGCCTCATCCCCCTCCATCACCCACTTACGCACCATTGCCACGTTGGCGGCCCAATAATACCCACAGAGGTTAGGCAGCGCCAACCCCCCCCCCCCCCATCCCTGCCCTGCTCCAGGAACACCCTTCTCACCCTCAGGGTCTTCTGCGCCCATACAAACCCCATAATGCTCCTGTTAACCCGCCTGAAGAAGGCCTTAGGGATCAGGCTGGGGAGGCATTGGAACAGGAACAAAAACCTCGGGAGCACCGTCATTTTAACTGACTGCACTCTACCCGCCAGGGAGAGTGGCAGCACATCCCACCTCTTAAACTCCTCCTCCATCTGCTCCACCAGCCTCGTGAAGTTAAGCTTATGCAGGGCCCCCAGCTCCTAGCCACCTGGACCCCCAGGTACCTGAAACTCCTCTCCGCTCTTTTTAGCGGGAGTTCACCAATCCCCCTCGCCTGGTCCCCCGGGTTCACTACGAACAACTCGCTCTTCCCCATATTAAGCTTGTACCCGGAGAAATCTCCAAACTCCCTAAGGATTCTCATCACCTCCGGCATTCCCCCCACCGGGTCCGCCACATATAGCAGCAAATCATCCGCATAGAGCGACACCCGATGCTCCTCCCTACCCCGCACCAGCCCCCTCCAGTTCCTCGACCCCCTCAACGCCATGGCCAAGGGTTCAATCGCCAGTGCAAAGAGCTGGGGGGACAGGGGACACCCCTGCCTCGTCCCCCGGTGTAGCCGGAAATACTCTGACCTCCTTCTGTTCGTGGCCACACTCGCCACTGGGGCTTCATACAGCAGCCTCACCCACCTGACGAACCCCTCCCCTCCCCGAACCTTTCCAACACCTCCCACAGGTACCCCCACTCCACCCTATCAAAGGCCTTCTCCACATCCATCGCCGCCACTATCTCCGCCTTCCCTTCCATCGCCGGCATCATTATAACATTCAAGAGCCTCCGTACATTGGTATTCAACTGCCTCCCTTTCACGAACCCCGTCTGATCCTCATGTATGACCTGCGGCACACAGTCCTCTATCCTCATGGCCAAAATCTTTGCCAGCAACTTTGCGTCTACATTTAAGAGTGCGATCGGCCTTAATGACCCACACTGTAGGGGATCCTTGTCCCGCTTCAGGATCAGGGAAATCAGTGCTCTAGACATTGTCAGGGGCAGAGCCCCCACTTCCCTTGCCTCGTTAAAGGTCCTTACCAACAGCGGGCCCAGCAGGTCCGCATACTTCTTATGAAATTCAACCGGGAACACATCTGGCCCCAGTGCCTTCCCCACCTGCATGTTTCCTGTCCCTTTGACCAACTCCTCCAACCCAACCGGCGCCCCCAACCCCGCCACCTGCCCATCTCCACCCTCGGAAACCCCAGCCGGGTCCAGGAAGCGACCCATCCCTCCCTTATCCAGTGGGGGCTCAGACCGGTACAGTTCCTCGTAGAAGTCCCTGAAGACCCCATTGATACCCACCGCACTTCGCACCGTGTTCCCTCCTCCATCCCTAACTCCCCCGATCTCCATAGCTGCCTCTCGCTTCCGAAGCTGGTGCACCAGCATACGGCTCGCCTTTTCTCCGTATTCATATACTTCCCCCTGCGCCTTCCTCCACTGCGCCTCCGCCTTCCTAGTGGTCAAGAAATCGAACTCAGCCTGGAGACTACGCCGCTTCCTAAGCAATCCCTCCTCCGGGGCCTCTGCGTACCTCCTACCCACCCTCACCATCTCCCCCACCAACCTCTCCCTCTCTCTCCTCTCCCCCCTCTCCTTGTGTGCCCTAATGGAGATCAGCTCTCCTCTGACCACCGCCTTCAGCGCCTCCCAGACCATCCCTACTTGCACCTCCCCATTGTAATTAACCTCCAGGTACTTCTCTATACACTTCCGGACCCGCCCGCTCACCTCCTCATCCGCCAGCAACCCCACCTCTAGGTGCCACAGCGGGCACTGGTCCCTCTCCTCCCCCAACTCGAGGTCCACCCAGTACAGAGCATGATCAGAAATGGCTATCGCCGAGTACTCTGTCTCCTCCACCCTCGGAATCAACGCCCTGCTCATGACAAAAAAGTCAATTCAGCAATAGGCCTTGTGAACATGGGAGAAGAATGAAAATTCCATGGCCCCTGGCCTCGCAAACCTCCATGGATCCACCCCTCCCATTTGGTCCATGAACCCCCTCAGCACCTTGGCCGCCGCCGGCCTCCTGCCCGTCCTAGACCTAGAGCGATCCAATGTCGGATCCAGCACCGTGTTGAAATCCCCCCCCCATTATCAGGCCCCCTGTCTCCACGTCCGGAATCCGGCCCAGCGTACGCTGCATGAACCCCGCATCGTCCCAATTCGGGGCATATACATTGACCAACACCACCTGCTCCCCCTGCTACTTGCCACTTACCATCACATACCTACCGCCATTGTCTGCCACAATGCTCGACGCCTCGAACGACACTCTCTTCCCCACCAAGATCGCCACCCCCCCGATTTTTTGCATCCAAACCCGAATGAAACACCTGCCCTACCCACCTCTTTCTCAACCTTACCTGAACCGCCACACTCAGGTGTGTCTCCTGAAGCATGGCCACATCCGCCTTCAGCCCCATTTGACCGGCCCATTCAGTCCCCTTACATTCCAGGTTAGCAGCCGGATCAGGGGGCTACCCACCCCCCTCCCCCGCCGACTAGCCATATCCCTTCCTAGGCCAGCCACGTGCCCGCACGACCCGTTCCCCCCGCACGACCCGTTCCCCACAGCGGCAGGCCCCCGCCCCGACCTCCTCTACCAACTCCAGCACCCCATTGGCCATTCCAGCAGCAACCAGGTCTCTTTCCTCCCCCCCCCCCCCCTCGTCCACCAGCGGGATCTCGTCCATTCCACTCCCAGCGCGGGAGAAAAAGCCCGCACTTCCCAGCTCTGGCCCCACCCCTTCAGCCCTAAACGCGGCGGGAAAAAAAGCCTGTGCTTTCCACTCTCCCGTCCCCGCCTCCTCTGGCGCAGCACCCTTTCCAGGCCCAGTCCCACTACCCCAACTCAGGCCTCTTCTCCCCCCCCACCGCCCCCCGCGGGGCCCCATCTCCCCCATCGACCCCCCAAGCAGTCCACCCCCCCCCCCCCCCCCCACGAGCCCGCCTGGCGGACCTAATTAAAACAATGCCCAACCAACCCCCAAGAAACAAAGAACTTCCCCTCGAAACACAACCCAACTATCCCCAACCATCCCTCCACCGCGGCCCCTCATCCCCGACCCTTAGTCTGAGTCCAGTTTTTCGGCCTGAAGAAAGGCCCAGGCCTCCTCCGGGGACTCAAAATAGTGGTGTTGATCCTTATATGTGACCCACAGACGCGCCGGCAGCAGCATACTGAACTTCATCCCCTCCCTGGGCAGCACTGCCTTCGCCCGGTTGTAACCAGTCCTCTTCTTCGCCACCTCCGCGCTCCAATCCTGGTAGATCCGGACCTCCGCGTTCTCCCACCTGCTGCTCCGCTCCTTCTTGGCCCACCTTAACACACACTCTCGATCAGCAAACCGGTGGAACCGCATCAGCACCGCCCGCGGCGGCTCGCTGGGCTTGGGCCTCCTCGCCAGCACTCGTTGGGCCCCCTCCAGCTCCAAGGGCCCCTGAAAGGCCCCCGCACTCATCAGCGAATTCAGCATGGTGACCACGCAGGCCCCCACGTCCGATCCCTCCAGCCTCTCTGGGAGACCCAGGATCCGCAGGTTTTTCCGCCTGGACCGGTTCTCCATCTCCTCGAACCTCGCCTGCCATTTCTTGTGGAGCACCTCGTGCGCCTCCATGTTCACCGCCAGGCCCAGGATCTCGTCCTCATTCCGGAGCGAGACCTCCTGCCGGACCTCCCAGATCGCCGCCCCTTGGGCCGTCTGGGTCTCCAGCAGCTTATCGATTGAAGCCTTCAGTTGCTCCAGCAGCTCTGCTTTCAGTTCCTTAAAACAGCGCTGGAGAATCCCCTGCTGCCCTTGCGCCCACTGACTCCACGCTGTCTGGTCTCCTCCCGCCGCCATCTTGGTCCTCCTCCCTCGCACCTTCCTTTGCTTCAATGCCACTTTTTTAATCGCCCCACTCCTGGTCCACTCCATACACGATCGGGGGAATGTTGCTGTCCCCTTCCCACACCGGGAAACGTCGAACAAGCGCCGTTGCGGGCCCTAGAAAGAGCCCAAAAGTCCGTTTTTAGCGGGAGCTGCCGAACGTGCGACTTAGCTCCGCATAGCCGCAACCGGAAATCCAGTATGCATTCTCAAAAACTTCTTGTTAAATTAATTTATAATCTGTTAGCATGGCAAGTTTCCTGCCCTTTTGTGTATTCTTGATTTTCATCACTCCAGCGCTGGTAGCCGTAAATTCAACTGCTTAGTCCCTAAACCCCAGAATTCCTTCTCTAAGCCTCTTTGTGTGTCTGCTTCTCATTTCACCATTAAGATGTTACTTAAACCCGACTTCTTTTATATCTACCCTAATATCACCTATGTGACTTGTGCCAAGTCTTAATAATGCTACTTGTGACTTTTACTACATTGAAGGTGCCAGTAAAGTGCACGGTGCTGTTATTGCAGAATCACTCTAAATATTATCCCTTTTCTGTGAACATTTTGTTTATTTTGTGCAATGATATAATATCATCATGCCCAACACTTCAAATGTTAACAAGCACGGTTTCTCCCTGAGGCAGCTCAGCTGATCCCACCTGCCTGGCTAGGACCAAGACTACCCTTTATTAACAGCACTGTTGCATTTTTTCTGGCACATCTTGTCAAATGCCTCTTACCTGTTACCAACTCTCATCAATTCTGTAGGTAGGATTGTTCTGCCTTTCAGAAATCCATTTTGGTTTCAAACTGTTACCTTTTAAGTAATAAACTCGGGAGCAATTTTCCTGCCACTGGTATGTGCAAGATTTCAACATAGCTGCTTCTGTTTCTCCTGTTATTCCACCAAGTATTTTTGACAGTACTACTCTGCATCTGTGCCTTTTAATATTCTAGTACTCTATATCTTAAATTACCTGAGGAGGAAATGAGAGAATGGTTTAGAGTCTATTGTGCCTGCAGTGAAAAGGGATACGGACCCAGGAAGTGTAGAAGATTTTAGTTTAGACGGGCAGCATGGTCGGCGCAGGCTTGGAGGGCCAAAGGGCCTGTTCCTGTGTTGTACTTTTCTTTGTTCTTTGTTCTGCAAGGAAAATTGGCGATCTAAATTTTCACCTTGCCCTTTTTGATTTCTCTGTATCTTACTTTTCACTGTTCAGGGACACCATGTGGTTTTCATCCTTTGGCGGCTCTGACCATATCAAAAGAAAATATTTTTCCTCCATATTTCCTACAGCTTCCTTCTTCAATTTCAACTTTTCATCCTGGATAATTTTAAGCAGTTTTTAATTTAGTTGTGTATTTTTCTAATGTTTGTCCTGTCTGGTTTCCTGGAAACTTTTGAAGTACTTGCATTTTATTTTGTATTGTTAACGTTCCTGTGTAACCATTCGGGTCTGTGACCTGATACTTACCTCGTATATGGTTCGTATTTAATTTGTACCTCCTTCAATGTTAGCCTTGGCGCTATAGCAGCATTGTTGCTTCTTGTCACAGTATTACAGTTTCAGGGCCAACACCACAACTTGAACACATGTTTCATAGAATCATAGAATTTACAGTGCAGAAGGAGGCCATTCGGCCCATCGAGTCTGCAAAGAGCACCCTACCCAAGGTCAACACCGCCACCCTATCCCCATAACCCAGTAACCCCACCCAACACGAAGGGCAATTTTGGACACGAAGGGCAAGTTATCATGGCCAATCCACCTAACCTGCACATCTTTGGACTGTGGGAGGAAACCAGAGCACCCGGAGGAAACCCACGCACACACGGGGAGGATGTGCAGACTCCGCACAGACAGTGACCCAAGCCGGAATCGAACCTGGGACCCTGGAGCTGTGAAGCAATTGTGCTATCCACAAGGCTACCGTGCTGTGAGAGGCTGTTACTTCATTGCAGCATTTTCAGGTGAGATGCAGCCAGAAGGGCTAAGTGGATGATCTTTTTCAACTTTCACCTGGGGTCCCCACCATCCTATAAGCCAGTTTCCGCCAATTTGATTCGCTCCACGTGCTATCAAGAAACAGCTGAAGGCATTGGATATGGCAAAACCTATGTTCCTGACAGCATCCCAACTAATGTGCTGAAGATTGGTGCTTCCGAAGCGGTTGTAGCAAGCTGATCCAGGATAGCTACAATGCTAGCATCCCACCAACAATGTGCAAAATTGCCTATAATCAGTTATCACCTCAAAAGTAATCAGCCTACTTTCAATCATCAGCAAAGTGATGGAAGGGATTGTGCCATTGCTATAAAGCCCTTACCAGTAACCTGCTTACCAACACTCAGTTTGAGTTTGCCAAGACCACTCTGCTCCTGACCTCATTACGGTCTTAGTCCAAACATTGGCAAAGGAGTTGATTTCCAGAGGTGAGTGTGACTGCCCTTGATTGAATGTGGCACCAAAGAGCCCTGCTAAAATTGAGATCAATGGCAATTGGGAGGAAACTCTCCCTGGTTGGAGTCAAACTGGCACAAAGGAACATGAAAATGATTGTTGGAGGCCAATCATTTCAACCCCAGGACATCACTGCAGGAATGCCTCAGGGCAGTGTTCTCGGCCCAATCATCTTTATCCGCTTCATCAGCTACATTCCCTCCATCATACGGTCAGAACTGGGGATATTGCAACTCCTCAGACGATGAAAACAGTGCATGTCCTCTTACAGCAAGACCTGAAGTGTATATTCAGGCTTGGGTTGAGAAGTGGCAGGTAACATTCGCCACACGATCAAGTAATGAACATCTTGAAGAAGGATGATTCAAACCAGCTCTCCTTGATTTTCAATGACAGTACCATTGTGAACCATCAACATTTTGAGGTCATCATTGGCAAGAAACTTAACTGGATCAGCCACACATATTCTGTAGACACAACAGCAGGTCAGAAGCTGGGTATTCTGCAGCAAGTGACTTGTCTCCCGATTTTCCCATAATCTTTCCACCATCTACAAGGTACAAGTTAGGAATGTGATGGAGTATTTTTAATTTGCCTGGATACACGCATCTCCAACAACACTCAAACTCTCAACACCACACAGGACAAAGCAACCTGCTTGATTGTCCAATCCACCACCTAAAACAAATGAGCTCCCTGCACCAATAGCACAACGCGGTTGCAGTGTGCACTGCAGCTACTTGCCTATGTTTCTTCTGAAGCTGCAACCTGCACCACCTAAAAGGACAAGGGCAGCAGATTTATGGGGATGTTACCATCTTCAAGTTCTCCTCCAAGTCGCACACCACCCTGACCTGGAAATATATCGCCATTCCTTCATTGTAGGTGATCTAAATCCTGGAACCCACCTGCTAATAGCTCTGTGGGTATAACTACACCAAAAGGGGTGCAGTGGTTTGAGAGATGGCTCGTAACCATGTTCTCGAAGTCAATTGGAGATGGGTAATAAATGTTGCCCTTATCAGTGATGCCCGCATCACATGAATTAAAGCATGGGTGAGCACTCCTGGTATTCTGACCAATGTTATCCAGGCAACAAATCTCAGAAGTGGGTACCTCATTGTAGCATTGTTGTTTGTGTGACTTGCTGTGCAGAAATTAGCTGTTACATTGCACAAGAACATAGGAGCAGGAGAAAGTCAGTCAAGCCTATCGTGCTTCAACGCCACTTTCCCACCTGCTCCGCACATTATTTAATTCCCTGAGGAAACATATATTTCGGTCTTGAATATTTTCAGTGATTGTGCATCCACAATCTAGAAGACCTTTGCTCTGCTGCCTCCAATGCACCAATAATAATATGAAGCTTTTGCTATCCTTTTTGATATTTTGTGCTCGTTTTTTTCCATAATTTACCTTGGCTCTTTTTATTACTTTTTAGGTATCCCTTTTTTTATGTTAGAAAGTTTCCCAATCTTCCAGCCTGCCACTGGCTTTTACAATATGATGTACAGGAGCTTTTGTCTTTGTATTGTCCTTGGCCACCTCTTTTAGTCATGGATATTTTTTACCCCTCTTACCATCTTTCTTCCTCACTGGGATATTTTATAGTTGTGAGGAATTGATTATCTCCTTAAACAACTCCCACTGTTCATCAGCTGTCCTACTTTTAGACTTCCTGCCCATCCTATTTGGCCAAATCTGTCCTCATGCCGATGTAATTTCTTTTGTTTAATTCCAGAACATGGTGGGACTCCATTTTCTCGCCCCCAAACGGAATTTTGAATTCTACGTACTATGATCGCTACTCCCTAGGGGATCCTTAAATATGAACTCATTAATTAATCTCCCCTCATTACACAATACCAAATCCAGATGTAGCGTGCTCCCTGGTTGATTCCCCAACATACTGTTCCAGGAAACAATCTCTAATACATTCAATGAACTCTGCCTCCAGGCTACCCTTGCCAATTTGATCTTTCCAGTCTATGTGCATAATTAAAATAATCGCCCATGATTATTGTCACACCTTTCTTACAAGCCTCCCTGTATTTCCTGGTTTATACTGCGCCCCACTGCAGAAGAACTGTTTGGGGACCTAAAGCTTACTCCTTTTTTTGTTTACAGTGTGCGATTGTCGTCTCTTCACATATATGCGGTTCTTTCCCCTCCCCCCCCCGCATCCTGTTTTTTGGGGTTCTGTTCTTTGTGGTCTTGCTCTAGGCCCCCTATTATCCGTTCCTGCCATTCTCCAGCCTCCCCCTCCTCTCCACCTGGTCTCTTCCTGTCTCACTCTCTTTCCCCCTCCCCCGCCCGCAAACTTATGGTTGCCGCAGACGTGGGCCATGGTGGACATTTCGGTCAAACTGAAGTGCTGACTCATCTGGTTCCAGGTTCAAAGCGTGGGCACTGGGCTTACTGAGTGTTTTGCTGGCAGGGATGGGAGCACTGCCATGGCGAGGGCCCAGAGGGTGGTCCCTGTACAGGAGCTCTCCTCCACCCTCACCCATTCTATGTCTGGTTCCTTCACCCACCCCCTCACTCTTTCCGCCGTGGCTGCCCAGTGATAGTACTGTAGGTTTGGGAGGACCAGGCCTCCCATGTTTCCTCTTCTCTGTAAGACTTTTTTGGAGATCCTTGGGTTGTCCCCTCGCCCCCCGCCACACACACACACATAAACGCCATAATCATTTTTTCGTCCGCATTGAAGAAGGCCTTGGGGATGTAGATCGACATGGATCTGAACAGGAAAAGAAACTTGGGCAGCATGTTTAGATTACTCCTACCAAGGATTTTTTTCCCTTTGCTATTTCTTATTTCTACCCAGACTGATTCCACATCTTGATCCCCAGTGCTTCTGTCATTTCTCATTACAGCACTTATCCCTTTCTTCACCAGCTACGCCACCTCATTTTCCTTTCAGTCTATCTTTCCGAAACACTGGATATTCAACTCCCAGATCTGGTCTCCCTGTACCTACTCCTTTATTTTGGGTTTCCTAATTTCCCCTACAACTGGGAACAGCCTCCCCCCCGCCCCCCAAACACAGTTTAATGTCATCTTTGTCTAAGTCATTACTATAGATTGTAAATAACTAGAGTTCCCAGCACTGATCGTTTGGCACTCCAATAGACACAGCCTGCCAACTTGAAAATGCCCCACTTATCCCGACTCAATGCTTCCTGGTCAACCAATTCGCTATTAATGTTAATATATCACCCCCAACTTCTTGAGCCCTCATCTTATTTGTGAACAATTCAAAAATAACTCATCGACTTTAAAGTAATACCTGACACCCTCTCAACGTAGAAATGAAGGTTAGTTCTTTCCCTTTCAATGTGACATTAATTCTTTATTTGAATATTCCCTTTAGTATTCTCCCCCCCTCCCCCAAATTCACCACCTATATACTCACTCTTTTAAAATTTGCTTTCTTAAAATGATGCATTTTATATAAAATATAATATTGTTATTGGTGCATATTTTATTTTGCCTCCACTCAAAATCAGAATGCCAAATCTGATGATGTAACAATTGCTATGGCTCAAGTGGTTTTAACATTGTCATTTTCCACCATCCTCCACTTGTGGCCCTTTTTGAATATGGTAATCTTTATTATTGTCACAAGTAGGCTTACATTAACACTGTAATGAAGTTATTGTGAAAAGCCCCTAGTCGCCACATTCCGGCGCCTGTTCAGGAACACTGAGGGAGAATTCAGAATGTCCAATTAACCGAACAAGCACGTCTTTCGGGACTTGTGGGAGGAAACCGGAGCACCCGGAGGAAACCCACGCAGACACGGGGTGAACATGCAGACTCCACCCAGACAGTTAACCAACCTGGGAATCGAACCCGGGTCCCTGGCACTGTGAAGCAACAGTGCCACCCACTGTGCTACCGTGCCGCCCCCATGCTGTTAGGAAGTGGTCCTGCATTGCTCCTTGCATTGTTAAACACATTTCCTTGTATAGATAAATAATTCAGAAAAGTTTCCAAAAAGCACCTTAATTGCTTTTCTGATTGCATCTTAATCTAATGCAGAATAGTCGGCATATTTATATTGAAGTTGTACTCAGCACATCTCTAGCGGAGAGGTTAAAGACCCATAATTTAGAACCCATACAGTTTGGCTTGACCTCTTGCACCATACATCTTTACATATACTACAAGAGAAGAAAACCACATCCTATGCTCACACATGATTTAATGACTATCTTCCAGGTTCTGGTATGGTATTTCCATTTCAATGGAACATGAATCTATTTTCTTGATCATTTTATTTATATATAAATGAATATTAGGTTAATGATATTGTGAAAGGTAAACTAAGGTCACATAATTCATGAAGGTGAGCTATGACCATTATATGATGTGATTTGTTAATTATTTTTTCGAACATCAATGTCTTTGTTTTCACATGTCTCTCATGGTTTCCCAGAGGAACCTGCCCTGGACCCCTTACCAGTGCCATCCTGAAGTGGATATGGAAAAAGTATCCTGGGGGAAAATTCTCTTGCTGACCTGCCTGGCAACTGTGAGGATAAATGTGGAGTTGGAAGTGGGGCGGGGGGGAAGGGGAAATTTAACACAGGACAGGGTGGATTTACAATGAAACGCACCCTGCCTTGGCATAGGACCCCGACCAACGTGGGGGGCGACCCAGCCGCTGGCTGCCCTGTTGTACCGCCGGACCTGCTAAGTGTCAGCTCAGCCAGAGTGCACATAGACAGGGCCAGACATTTAGCAGGGCATCGGGGGCTGATGACTCCCTACAGCATATGCATAGGACAATCAATCTCTGATTGGATGAGAACCAAAGAGCAGGAAGATAAGTTACGGTTGGTGTGTGCACACAACCACGTGGCAAGGGAGAGTCGCGGTGGCCAGCCACAATGTGGGAAGCTGAGGTTTGCGCTGGCAGCAGAGCAGAGCCCCTCCCCCCGCCAGGCCAGCAAGCCCACAAATGGTGCAAAACAATATGGAAGTTTCAGGCCGACAGCCCTTCACCTCATTCTGCGGTTTGGTGGTTTGCTTAGCTCTTTCCGGAGACAAGTATTCCAGCCTCATTTGGTCTGAATTTGCCCAGATATGTTTGTGTGTAACGTTGGAGACACAAAGCGGTTGGTGTTATATCTGCTCCAGCGGACTGCTTGTTTAACATATTGTGTGATATGAAAATGAAATTCATGTTGAGCTGCTCTTGAACCAGTGCAAGACCACTCCCCGGACTTTGTCGCTGTAGTGTTGGGTACAGTAGGCAGGTCTAACAGAGCATTCGAACCAAGCCGTGATCCATTTCTTTGAATCAGTGGCAATTGCTTTACAAGGTAGTATTGTGAATGGTCCCAGACAGTTCGTGCATACTCCAGTTTAATATGTCCAAACGCCTTGTAGGCAGCAATCCTATCTGTTCGGATGCTGTTGCGCTCATTCTGTCCTCTTGAATATCCTCAATTTCAACCCATCCACGAGTGCTCGCCATGCCTTCAGCTTCCTGGGACCCAGCTCTCGCCTCTCTTCATCTCTTTGACTCTCTGCGTCATGTTTCTCCTTTAAAATATTCCCTAAATCGTATTTTGTGAACCAATAATTTTTCCATCTGATGCCATATTTCTTCATGCCTCGGTAACCTATCTTTTATAATGTTACATTGAGGTTCCTTGGGATGATTCCATATGTTAACGGCAATGTCTAAACATAGGTTATTGTTGTCTTGTCATAATTGGGTAGATTTCACCATCATAGATTATCATAGAACTTACAGTGCAGAAGGAGGCCATTCGGCCCATCGAGTCTGCACCGGCTCTTGGAAAGAGCACCCTACCCAAGGTCAACACCTCCACCCCATCCCCATAACCCAGTAACCCCACCCAACACTAAGGGCAATTTTGAACACTAAGGGCAATTTATCATGGCCAATCCACCTAACCTGCACATCTTTGGACTAGATCCATCTGGATCCTATGACTTCACATGCTTTGTTAAGAGCATGGTTTATCTGGTGTGCCCATGACATGTCACTTGATGGCAGGGCACCAAGAGAAAGGTTCTGTTTCGCGGATGGGTGGTTGGTACTCATCATTTTGTGCACGATGGACCTGGGCTTTCTACATCTTGTTCTGTGTGGCATTTTCAGAAGCTGACATTTATTTTTCATCCATGGGACCCTTCAGCTAGTCTAGCCAACTGCTTCTGCACCTGAGTGGTATTTAATGTCCTCTCTTTGTGAAAGGCTATTTGTGCAACAGATCAAGATCAAAAATCAACATACGATTTAAGAGCAGGCGATTGACAACGGCTCTGCCACCGATAAATGTGTTTTTTTGTGGCTTCTACCTTTGCATTCTGTGGGGCGAGGGTGGAGGGAAGGGTGAGGTTGAGACGGGAGGGAAGGGCGAGGCTGGGGAGGGGCGGCAGAAATGAAGGTGCCCCGCTTACTGTAAATCCGCCCTGCCCCAGGATGGGCTACGGGTAGAGGCTAACATTTGACAATTTGGAAACCTGACCTCTGCTCAACTTGAAGGTGCCCACTTCTGGTTGTACCAGAGATATTTGGGGGTTGGGCAGCTAACCAGAGATACCTCAAATTTTAAAACAGTAGCAAACTTTAAGCGCTGTGGGCTGCGTTACCACAGATTGGAAACCCCGCTGCTGAAGGAAGGGGCACAGAGCCAGATCCAGCAGCTAGGTGCTTTTCAGGTGCTGCTTGTGGGCCAGGGGGCTTGGAATGTTCTCCCCTAGTCCCTCAAGCTATTGTGTCTTCCTCTCCTATCATACCCACCGTTACCATGATTGGAAAAGCATCTCCAAAGTTTCTATGACTCAA
Source organism: Scyliorhinus torazame (assembly GCF_047496885.1). Taxonomy (NCBI): domain Eukaryota; kingdom Metazoa; phylum Chordata; class Chondrichthyes; order Carcharhiniformes; family Scyliorhinidae; genus Scyliorhinus; species Scyliorhinus torazame. Next base: position 32,139,571 of record NC_092713.1, on the reverse strand, counting down.
TACCTGATTATGCTTATATGAAGCACCTTGCCCATTTTCCCAAATTGATAACACTATACAGATACAAGTTGCAATTAGTAGTAGTGTCATGCTGGCTTATTGGACCTTTTTTAAGGTTTTATCATGTGTTGCAATGAATGGCTTCCACATTAATTGGGATACCAGCATATTGTTATGGTCGGGGTTGAAAGAACCAAGATATTGTATTCTTGCCCTTTTTATAAAAAAAATAAGCTGTAGACATGTTTTGTTACTAGTTTCCTGAATTTCCTCATCCCAGTCACTTATCCCTGGATAAATGAATTATTCCCAAGACTTTACCAATCAGGAGGTAGGCTACCAGGTGACTCTCTGACACATCTCCCCCATAGCTTTCCCTTTGTTCTTGTTGGTAAGAAGCAGACCCTCAAATGGTGCAGCTGAGGCTGGTAACCCACTGTAGGGAGGATCACATCAAGGAATTTGGGTCTAAACCTCCTCAGTTTTAATAATTCCATCGTTGGCAGCCGTGCTTTCAGCTGTCTCGATCCGAAATTCTGGAACTGCATCCCTTAACATCTCCGCCTTGCCATCTCACTTCCCTTCTTTAAGGTGGGCTCCTTAAATATCTAGCATTCTGCTTTATAAATGCAAGTTGTTGCATCGTACCTTAGGCTAGAATTTCACTTTGGATTCTTCCAGGTGGAAGTTGCTGTTGTGTGGGGAAAGGAACAGTGGCAAGGGGGCAAAATGATGGAGAAATCACTAAAGGTTGCACTTCATTGCCTCCACTGGCAGGACACAGCACACTATAAACTCACATATCTCTGACATCCACTGTTACTTTGGATGCAAGTGATACATTTACTTGAGTTGTATTGTGGATTCAACCCAAAATTACGCTGAAGCTAAAATGGATCAGAACATTGCTATTTCTGGGTTCTGCTCCAAGATGTGAAATGGCCACCGACCGCTTACCACTCTTTTTGCCAGTGATCTGATCCCAGAAATTTTAGTCTACCTATGTCTATAATGGATCATTATGTATTCCTGAGTACAGTATTGACAGAATTGAATGCAGTACTCAATATTGAACTGGGTAAGATGCAGGTAATTATATCCAGGGAGGGGGAGGTGGGGCGAAGAGAGAAAATAAGCACTTCTCCAGTGTTCAACAAAGAACAAAAGAACAAAGAAAAGTACAGCACAGGAACAGGCCCTTCGGTCCTCCAAGCCTGTGCCGACCATGCTGCCCGTCTAAACTAAAATCTTCTGCACTTCCGGGGTCCATATCCATCTATTCCCATCCTATTCATGTATTTGTCAAGATATCCCTTAAACGCCACGATCGTTCCTGCTTCCAGCACCTCCGGCAGCGAGTTCCAGGCATCCACTACCCTCTGTGTAAAAAAACTTGCCTCGTAGATCTCCTTTAAACCTTGCCCCTTGCACCATAAACCTACGCCCCCTAGTAATTGACCCCTCTACCCAGGGAAAAAGCCTCTGACTATCCACTCTATCTATGCCCCTCGTAAATTTGTAGACCTCCAACAGGTCGCCCCTCAACCTCCGTCGTTCCAGTGAGAACAAACCGGGTTTATTCAACCTCTCCTCATAGCTAATGCCCTCCATACCAGGCAACATCCTGGTAAATCTCTTCTGCACATTCTCTAAAGCCTCCACATCCTTCTGGTAGTGTGGCAACCAGAATTGAACACTATACTCCAAGTGTGGCCTAACTAAGGTTCTATACAGCTGCAACATGACTTGCCAATTTTTATACTCAATACCCCGGTAGGCAAAATCCCATCAAGAGAAGCCTGAAATGCATAGAAACAGGGAAGTCATTACTTCTAGATTCTGACATCTCTTTACAGTTTTAACCGGCACCTATAAGCCATATGTTCCCAACTAGGAAGCTTGGTAACTGCTTTCTGTTATCAGAGGAAAACCTCAACGCAACACTGATTCCCAGAAGCCTTATGTTGCCTCCAACGTAATCAGACCCACTATATTCGGTATATAAAGTTAGACAATAATGGTCAATCCCACTTTGACAGTGATTGTCTGAGATCAAAGGAGTGCCAGAGTTTAATGTAAGAATGTTTCATTAAAAAGAAAATTAAACTCATTTGTACTTGTGAATGTTGATGTGCTGAGGAATTTGTTTAGCTCCTATAGTGACGTGCTGGTGACCTGATGAAGCTTTTGAAAGTAAAAACGAAACACCATGGATACCGGAAATCCAAACTAAAAACAGAAAATGCTGGAAAACCCAGCAGGTTCTCATCATAATCTTTCTAATGATCTTTATTGTCGCAAGTAGGCTTACATGAGCACTGCAACGAAGTTACTGTGAAAAAACCCTAGCTGCCACACTCCAGCGACTGCTCGAGTGCACTAAAGGAGAATTCAGAATGTCCAATTCTCCTAACAAGCACATCTTTCGGGACTTGTGGGAGAAAACCGGAGCACCCGGTGGAAACTCACGCAGACACGGGGAGAACGTGTAGACTCCGCACAGAAAGTGACCCAAGCCAGGAATCGAACGTGAACTGGTGCTGTGAAGCAACAATGCTAACCACTGTGCTAACATGCCGCCCATTCTTGGGCAGTGTTCATTGCCCAGCAGCAATTGCCCCCTCGAGAAGGTGGTGCCGTCTTGAACCGCTGTGGTCAATGTGGTGTAGGTACAACCACAGTGCTGAACATTAGAAAATGTTGACTAAAATAGAATTTGAAAAAATAAATTTGGGAATAAATTTGCTCTTGTAAAGCAGGCCTATGTTTTCTGCAGTGTGTGACAGAACTCTGGTCCATTGGGTGACTGATTCGTTTGTGACTTCAGTGATGGTTAATTCTAATCTTTTCAACACCGTTACATGAGTTACACGCACAGTCGCTGTACATGCTTTACTGAAGGGAAATAAACAATATCTTGCTCTACCCATTGCAAGATAAGAAGTAGGATGTTTCAATTTGAACAGTTTTCTTGCCGTGGTAGAGCAGAACAATTTTCAACTTGTTCCCTTTTTAGCTTGCTTGTCTGCTGTGAATGAGCGTGATAAATATGATGTTGCTTTTTTCCAAATCAACCAATATCTTGTGGAAAATGTACATTCATAAGTGAAATTTTCTTTGTCAAACAGAGACTTTGGGCAAATGTTGCAGTAAGTGTTTTTCTTCATTTCAGAAAGAAGAGGGTAAAGTTCAAGGGCAACTTAGCAACTCAGACTCCACCCAATATATTCGAGAACTAAAGGATCAGATAGAGGAGCTGAAAAATGAGGTAAGTGATAAAATCTAAGTTTCTGTTAATCTTTTCCATTATCTATAACACATTTTTTTCTTGTACAAATCCTGCCTTCTGAAAAGTACAGCTGGCTCTGATGTAAATCTACTTGTGTAGCTTTCTGCTGTGAATTTATTAGCATACAGCTTGATGAGATAGCAACATTCCTTGTCTTCCCTTTCTTCATTTTCTTTTCCCTGGAATGTTAACTTACTCTTCTATTTATGTGTTTTGTTTGTTTAATAATTCCTCTGTAATTTTCATTGACATACTTGAATAACAGTTGAAAGTCGGTTGTCACTTTGGGACTTTTTGCTCAGCGCCAATTCCTACACTCATAATTACCGTGACTTAAATTTGGCTTCCGAGAATTGAGATGACTTTAGTCAGCAGAGTAGGATTGCCAGGCATCATTGAATATTGATTAAAAAGGAAAATTAATCGGATTTGATGTGTTTACATTAAAAGAGAACTTACACCCAAACCTCATGACCAGAAATGATCTCTGCAATTCTACAGTGGCCAGTGAACAGATCTTCAAGTATAGATTATATCCAGGTATACGTTTTGAAAAAACATCAGGACAAATTTTTATTTTGTTTTTAAGTTTTCTCAAAATATCATTGCCCCTTCCAAACTCTCCTGAAGAAATTTACTTTTTGCTGGGATGTGATTCCGCAGGCATTAGGCAACCACCATCCTGTACCTCACACAATGCCAGCACGATTTAACAGGAGCAGAGTCCTATTGTGGATGAGTTTAGCGGGGTGTTTCCCGGCACTTGTAATGCCGGGAATGACCCCGCTATTGAACAAGACATCATGTTTCGGCCCTCGGCGAGGAAGGTCCTTCCGAGGGTACACTTAGCTTCATTTCCTGCAGTGCAGGAAGAGATCGGGGCGCCAATGATCTCTCGATCCCCCAACGTGACCCCCGAGCCCCCTCAAATGCCCCAATTTACCTGCTGGCAGGTCCTCGAGCCCCCCGCACCCCACCTCATAAGGGCAGGGCACTCCTGGACCTGAACTCCGACATGGAAAAAATGTTACCATGGCACCATGGCATTGCCAACCTGGCATACTGGTAATGCCCCTGGCAGCCTGGCAGTGCCACCCAGGCACCCAGTTGGCATCAGCAGTGCCAGAGTACCACCCTGCACAGAGACAAAACACCCGGGGGCATCCTATCGCCTGGGAGAACACCCCCACCCCCCCCCCACCCCCCCCCCCCCCCCCCCCCCCCACCCCCCCCAGTGCCGTTGTGCCTGGTCCCTGTTTGTGAAGACGGTGCTAAACGCTGCCCGGCTGGGGTTTCCTCGGCGGTGAGGGGTTCGATCCAGGGCATGGTTAGATCCGGCGGAGACATATTCTAAGTGTCATATCAGATGACATGTCAGATATCAGAAATGTCAGGGAATGCAGCGTTTAGTGAGAAGGAGGAACTGAAGAAGATCAATATTAGTAGAGAAATGGTGTTGGGAAATTGATCGGACTGAAGGCTGCTAAATCCCCAGCGCCTGATGAGTTAAATCCCAGAGTACTTCAGGAGATTGCTCTAGAGAGAGTGGATGCATTGGTTGTCATCTTTCAGAATTCTATAGACTCTGGAACAGTTTCTGCAGATTGGAGGGTAGCGAATGTAAATCCACTAAAAGGGGATGTAGAGAGAAAACAGGGAATTATAGACCAATAAATATGATGTCAGTTGTGTGGATAATTCTGGACTCCATTCTCAAAGATTTTATAGCAGGGCACTTAGAAAATAGTGGCAGGATCGGATAGAGTCAGCATGGATTTATGAAGGGAAAAATGCTTGACAATTCTACTGGAATTCTTCAAGGATGAAACTGGAAGAGTGATGAGGGGGAGCCAGTCGATGTGGTATATTTAGACTTTCAGAAGGCTTTTGACAAAGTCCCGCTTAAGAGATTAATGTGTAAAATTAAAGCGCATGGGTTTAGGGGTAGTGTATTGAGGTGGATAGAAAACTGGTTGGCAGACAGGAAACAAAGAGTAGAAACAGGTCTTTTTCAAATTGGAAGGCAGTGACTAGTGGGATACTGCAGGGATCAGTGCCAGGACCCCAGCTATTCATAATATTAATGATTTAGCTGAGGGAACAAAGTGTAGTATCTCTAAATTGCAGATGTCACCATGTTGGGTGGGAGGATGAGCTGTGAGGAGGATGCAGAGATCCTTCAGTGTGATTTGGACAAGTTGAGTGAGTGGGCAAATGAGTGGCAGATGCAGTATAATTTGGAGAAATGCAAGGTTATTCACTTTGGTAGCAAAAACAAGAAGGCAGGCTTTTATCTGAATGGCCATAAGTTAGGAGGGGGGAATGTGCAACAAGTCCTGGGTGTCCTCGTACACCAGTCACTGGAAGTAAGCAAAGGTATGTTGGCCTTCATAGTGAGAGGATTCAAGTACAGACGTAGGGATGTCTTGCTGCAATTATACAGGGCTTTGGTGAGGACACACCTAGAATATTGTGTGCAATTTGGTCTCCTTATCTGAAGAAGGATGTTCTTGCTCTAGAGGGAGTGCAGCGAAGGTTTGCCAGACTGATTCCTGTGACTGTGGGACTGACGTATGAGAAGAGATTGAATCGGTAAGAATTGTATTCGCTGGAGTTCAGAAAAATGAGAAGGGATCTCATAGAAACCGATAAAATTCTAACAGGACTTTCAGGGTGGATGCAGGAAGGATGTTCCCGATGGTGGATGTGTCCAGAACCAGTGGTCACAGATACGCGGTGGACCATTTCGGACAGTGCTGAGAAATTTCTTCACCCAGAGAATGGACGGCCTGTGGAATTCGTTATGACAGGAAGTAGTTGAGGCCAAAACATTGCGTGTTTTCAAGAAGCAGTTAGATATAGCACTTTAGGGCAAAGGGGATCAAAGGATGTGGGGGGAAAGCGGGATTAGGCTGTTTAGTTGGAGGATCAGACAGGGTAATGAATGGCAGAGCAGGCTCGAAGGGCCAAATGGTCGTCTCCTCCTATTTTCTAGGTTTATGTCCTAATAGACACTTGTATATACAAATTTAGGTCCTGCCCATTGTAGGCAGAATCCAGTTAAATCTTGTGAGGCATGGCGAGCCGGGTAAATCTTGCGAGAGACCTCTCGTGAGATTTACCGGCTGCGTTGCTTCCGAGTTGAGCATGACTCGGCCGTTAGATTGCGCCCGGTATCTTTCGCACATGAGCCACAACTGTGAGCATCAGCAGATTTTTTTTTTTTTTTTAATTTTTAGTAAGGTATTTGAAAGTTTTTATAATAATAACAATGACATAACCATGGTAAAGCATCAGCAGATTATTCAACCCTGCGAAGAATGTTGGGATCACGGCTGAGATTGAACCTGTCATCGACAATTGTGAATATGTGTACTTCTAGCAGGGTTAGCTGAATAGTGATCATATAGCCAGTATTTCCTCCTGAATGATTATATGGCCAATTGTAAAATCTTGACTCTTACTGTCCTGGCTGAGAGGGCCTAACAGACCACTGCACCTGAGACTTTTTCAATCTCTGTAGTTTAGCCATTCGTTCAGTTAGATTGCTGAGCCAGCAGGCTTTTTTTAAAAAAAAATTAAAGATGAGATTTATCTGATTTAGGTTTTGCTATGCACAACTGCAGTCTGACAGTCAGTGGGCAGATAGCATTCTCCCAGATCTCTGCTGGTGTAGCTATAAACTTGACCATTGGGAGTTACATGAGAATGGCTTGGGTCACTTGCTATTGTGTTTTTAACCACTCTTTTCATGGGTGGGGACATTGGCCTGCCAGGCGTTTCCCATGATGTGCAGCCAAGATTGGGGCAAGTGGGTTGTGCAAGAGCATGGGCACAGATTTCAATCCCAAACTCCATGGTGAACTATGATGCAACTTTGCTGCATGAATATGTTGAAGTTTTGATGTTAATAATTTTACTTTATTGAATATCTCTTTCCTTGTTTTTTAATTTTTAATTTGAATCATAAAATCTTACAGCAAATAAGGTCCACCTATCCTGCCTGTGCCAGCTCATTTATAGAGTTATCTATTTAGTCCCACTGCCCTGCTCTTACTCCACAGCCTTTCAACTTTCTTCCCTCCAGCTATTTATCCAGTTCCCTTCGTGACATTTACCTCATCTCACCTCTGACTCTTGCCAATCACCTTAAACCGCTGCATTCTGGAAACAGTTTCCCCTTATTTACTCCATCAAAACACTTCATGAATTTGAGAATCTTTGTTCAATCTTCCTTTAACTGTCTCTTCTTTAAGGAGAGCAGTCCCAGCTTTTCAAACCTTGGTACCTTCTTCAAGACCTTGACATCCTTCCTAAAGCGTGATGCTGGGAATTGTGGACAGTGCTCCAGCTGAGGCCCTAGCTAGTATTATGTAAAAATGTAACATTGCTCCCTTGCTTTGTACTCTTAACTTCTATTTCTAAACCATGGAGCTTGTCTGCCTTTTTAACACTGTATGAGATCCATATTAAATAAATGCTATGGTCAAATTATAATTAGAAGTGAAACTGGCGATTTATATGATACCATTCAAAAGTACTCTTTTTTTCTCCAAGGTGTTCCTTATTTAAGATGGGGAGACATTGTTAACAGTGTGTAATTTAATACAATGCATTTTCTTCCCTTTCCTCTCAAGGGGATATTGATTTCCTTAGTCGGAAAAGGTCTCACAGAGAATAGACGCCCTCTGATAATTATCCCAAATGGTCATTCCTGTATGTCAGCCAAGAGAAGTAGGCTAACAGGTTAATGGATTGTGGGGGGCATCACTATTGAACTCAATTGTCACCTCACTCAATATACACATGCTTACTTCTAGCAGGAGTCATTGGATGGCAACAGCAGGTGGCACCTGGTTTTTCATTTTCCTTTTCTTTCCCTGTGCCTTCCCCTTGGTGCAGAATCGCTGAGGCCAAATTGCAGCTTCTTTCCAACTGCGCAACTAACCCAGCACTGATCAACTAAATCTGAGCCCTCACGGTTTGCATGGCTTGGCTCCTTGCTGCACCAAGTCACCAAGCTCTCTCGGGAACCCATATTTTTGTTGATATATTAAGTGCTTTAATTTTCCATTTGTGGTTGAGGCACACTGCTATTTAACAGGCTGTGTCTTTACCTGTGAGCTACTCGGGGCTGGGATGGAGGGAGGCAGGTGGGGGCAGTTTATGCAGCCATGGATATTATTACACAGCCACAGTGATAACATGGGGCAGAGTTTTAGCAGGCGAGCCATTCAAAGGTCCATTGACTTGGGCCGGAGTGGAAGATCCCACTGGCAGGAGGGGCAGTAAGATTCCATGTTGGATTATCTGTTTATTCTGAGATAACATTGTCCTGCGATAGTTACTTCTAATGGCAAACCAAGATCAAGAGCTCAAAATCTGTGGAATTACAGTTCCAAACCTGTGTCCTACAGTATCATTACTTCTGGTGCAACTTGTAGGTCTCATTTATCAGTATTTTCAGCTGGTTGTACAAAATTTCTTGCTTTAATGTTACAGAAAGATGAAATGAATGAGTTGTAAAATTGCCAGCTTGCTCTACTTTGTAACTGAAAAGTTTTTAAGTGTTCAAGGTAATTGGAAGTAGAGTTACCTTGAGATTATTTGGAATCTGAATATCGTAAATTAAATCCTAAAGCCTGAATGTACTTGGAATGTTACTATTTCAGATGTTTGTTTTACATACCCTCATAGTAACTGATATACTTTTTTGCTCTGCTAATTTATTTCCTCTATGGACTATGGCAATTTATTCAACTATGATGAGCATCATTCGAGCTTATTCCGTCTGCCACCTAGCCAGAATCAAGATAGTAATCGGATGCATTAAACCTAGCCAATCCTTCCTCTTCAATTCATGGTTTGAGACCAACTGGCACATATACCTTAACCCAAGCTAATTAATTAATGTACCAATACCAATGTACTAATGTTTTGCTGAGTGGTTCCTATCCCATAACCTAATGCACTATCTGCCATGGATGACGTGTTTTAAGACTTTCAGCTGCCATTTTGTGTTCTTCTATTCCTAATCTCTCCTAATGTTAAAACCTTCTTGTTTGCCCTTTTGAGGTGAAGATAATGTCCTTGAGGGAATGAAATCTGCCCTCCTTACCTGGTCTGGCCTACATGTGACTATGGACCCACAGCAGTGTGGTTTACTCTGAAATGATCGAGCAAGCCACTCAATCCCAGGGCAATTACAGACGGGCAATAAATACTGGCCAAACCAGCCCCTGAACAAATAATTTTTTTATGACCATGTTCATCATTTGAGGTGTTTGGTAGGGTTTTGATGGATACGTGGTTACTGCTAAGGCCGACCTGTGCCTGGAAGGGTCTGCTACAAATAGATCACAATATCACAGCAGATTAAGTTTTGGATGAGTTCCTGGTTTGAAATTTCCTTTCTTTTCTCTCTGCCCCTGATATATACTTGCTTTCGAAGGAGGCAACACATTTTTTTATTTGGTTGCACCAGGTACAGTGATCCTGAAAGAGCTTCTCCCAGGACTCTGCAGGCTTGACTTAAAGTTTTGATGTTGACCTAGAGTGTCGTTGTAGAGCTTCCTTTGACCGCCATGCGAGCGCACCCAAGACTGTAGTTCTCCATAGAAAATTTGCTTTGATAATCACGTGTCAGGCAATCTGGTACATGACCAGCTCAATTCAATTGTGACTGTCTCAATATAATGTGGATGCTTGGCATGCCAGCTCAGATGAGCATCTCTTTTTTTTTAAATTTAAAGTACCCAATTCTTTTTTTTTTCTCCAATTAAGGGGCAATTTAGCATGGCCAGTCCACCTACCCGACACATCTTTTGGGTTGTGGGGGTGAGACCCATGCAGACACGGGGAGAATGTGCAAACTCCACACGGACAGTGACCCGGGGCTGGGATCGAACCCGGGTCCTCAGTGCCATGAGGCTGCAGTGCTAACCACTGCACCATCGTGCCGAATGAGGCGAGCATCTCTGGCGTTTGTCTTGCCATCTGATCTTCAGAAACTGCCAAAGATAGCTCAAAGGAAAATGATTGAGCTTTTTGGCATGACACTGATGCTCAGCCCAAACCTTGCGTGCATAGAGAAGAATGGGCAGGACTATTGCTCGATCAGATTATTGTTTGAAGTCTGCCAAAATCTACATTTTCTGAGGCAATTCCTGCATGTGTCTGATAGTCAAATCTTGATAGCTGAAGAGCGTGCAGCCAAGTGAACAGACCCACTGCTGACAGGTTCTGGCCATGGACTGAACCTCGGACTTGAGATAGGCTTTTGATGTATCAGGCTGATACATTTCTTAAGTCTTCTTCATGCTGATCATCAGGCCAATGTTGTCACGTACATGGGAGATCAAGTACATGCTACGTTGTAAGTCCAGCTCTGAACCAGCAGCTAATGCACAGTCATCGGCAAACAGGAAGTTACAAAGTATGTCTTTGGAGATTTTGATTTTGTCTGAAGTTGACTCAGATTGAGTTTCTTCCTGTCTGAGATATCTGATTTTGATGCCAGGAGGAGCAGCATGGAAGGCATCAGAGTACATGGCAGAGAAAAACATGCTGAAGATGGTTGGCACTAGCATGGAGGCCTGTTTAACTCTAAGAATGGGTCGGAAGACTCCCCATCATCCATGTTTATCGATGTATTTTGTCTTTGCATTACATTTAATTTCGACAATCCTATGACATTAAAAATTTAATGCAAGAACAAAATACACATTACCACAGTGGTTAGCACTGTTGCTTCCCAGTGCCAGGGTCACTGTCTGTGCGGAGTCGGCACCTTCTCCCCGTGTCTGCATAGGTTTCCTCCGGGTGCTCCGGTTTTCTCCCACAAGTCCCAAAAGACATGCTTGTTAGGTGAATTGGACATTCTGAATTCTCCCTTTGTGTACCCGAACAGGCGCTGCAGTATGGCAACTAGGGGATTGTCACAGTAACTTCATTGCAGTGTTAATACAAGCTTACATAGAACATAGAACAGTACAGCACAGAACAGGCCCTTCAGCCCTCAATGTTGTGCCGAGCCTTGTTCGAAACCAAGATCAAGCTATCCCACTCCCTGTCATTCTGGTGTGCTCCATGTGCCTATCTAATAACCGCTTGAAAGTTCCTAAAGTGTCCGACTCCACTATCACAGCAGGCAGTCCACTCCACACCCTAACCACTCTCTGAGTAAATAACCTACCTCGGACAGCCCTCCTATATCTCCCACCCTGAACCTTATAGTTATGCCCCCTTGAAACAGCCACATTCACCTGAGGAAATAGTCTCTGAACTTCCACTCTATCTATCCCCCTCATCGTCTTATAAACCTCTATTAAGTCGCCTCTCATCATCCTCTGCTCCAAAGAAAAAAGCCCTAGCTCCCTCAACCTTTCCTCATAAGACCTACCCTCCAAACCAGGCAGCATCCTGGTAAATCTCCTTTGCACTCTTTCCAATGCTTCCACATCCTTCCTATAGTGAGGTGACCAGAACTGCACACAACATTCCAAATGTGGTCTCACCAGGGTCATGAACAGTTGCAGCATAACCCCACGGCTCTTAAACTCAAGCCCCCCGTTAATAAACGCTAACACACGATAGGTCTTCTTCACGGCTCTATCCACTTGAGTGGTAACCTTCAGAGATCTGTGGACATGAACCCCAAGATCTCTGTTCCTCAGAACCCTGCCGTTGACCCTGTAATCCGCATTCAAATTTTTCCTACCAAAATGAATCACCTCACACTTATCAGGGTTAAACTCCATCTGCCATTTTTCGGCCCAGCTCTGCATCCTATCAATGTCTCTTTGCAGCCTACAACAGCCATCCACCTCTTCCACCACTCCACCAATCTTGGTGTCATCAGCAAATTTACTGACCCACCCTTCAGCCCCCTCCTCCAAGTCATTGATAAAAATCACAAATAGCAGAGGACCCAGCACTGAACCCTGTGGTACCACGCTGGTAACTTGTCTCCAGCCTGAAAATTTTCCATCCACCACCACTCTCTGTCTTCTATGTGATAGCCAGTTACTTACCCAATTGGCCAAATTTCCCTCTATGCCACACCTCCTTACTTTCTTCATGAGCCGACCATGGGGAACCTTATCAAACGCCTTACTAAAATCCATGTATACAACATCAACTGCTCTACCTTCATCTACACACCTAGTAACCGCCTCAAAGAATTCAATCAAATTTGTGAGGCAAGACTTACCCTTCACAAATCCGTGTTGACTATCCCGGATTAAGCTGCATCTTTCCAAATGGTCATAAATCCTATCCTTCAGGACCTTTTCCATTAACTTACCGACCACCGAAGTAAGACTAACCAGCCTATAATTAGCAGGGTCATTCCTATTCCCTTTCTTGAACAGAGGAACAACATTCGCCACTCTCCAGTCCTCTGGCACTATCCCCGTGGACAACGAGGACCCAAAGATCAAAGCCAAAGGCTCTGCAATCTCATCCCTTGCCTCCCAAAAAATCCTATGATATATCCCATCTGGCCCAGGGGACTTGTCGACCCTAAGGTTTTTCAAAATTGCTAATACATCCTTCCTCAGAACATCTACCTGCTCCAGCCTACCCGCCTGTATCACACTCTCATCCTCAAAAACATGGCCCTTCTCCTTGGTGAGTGAACACTGAAGAAAAGTATTAATTCAACGCCCCTCCTGACTCCATGCACAAGTTCTCACTACTGTCCTTGACCGGCCCTAACCTCACCCTGGTCATTCTTTTATTGCTCACATAAGAGTTAAAAAGCCTTTAGGTTTTCCTTGATCTGACCCGCCAAGGACTTCTCATACCCCCTCCTACTCTACCCCCTCCTACTCTCCTAAGCCCTTTTTTTTTTTTTAGCTCATTCCTTGATACCTTGTAACCCTCAAGCGACCCAACTGAACCTTGTTTTCTCATCCTTACATACGCTTCCTTTTTCCTCTTGACAAGACATTCAACCTCTTTTGTGAACCATGGTTCCCTCACACGGCTATTTCCTCCCTGCCTGACAGGGACATACCTATCAAGGACATGCAGTATTTGTTCTTTGAACAAGCTCCACTTTTCATTTGTGCCTTTCCCTGACAATTTCTGTTCCCATCTTATGCTCCCTAATTCTTGCCTAATCGCATCATAATTACCCCTCCCCCAATTATAAACCTTGCCCTACCGTATGGCCCTATCCCTGTCCATTGCAATAGTGAAAGACACCGAATTGTGGTCACTATCTCCAAAGTGCTCTCCCACAAACAAATCTAACACTTGGCCCGGTTCATTACCCAGTACCAAATGCAATGTGGCCCCACCTCGTATCGGCCTATCCACATATTGTGTCAGGAAACTCTCCTGCACACACTGTACAAAAACTGCCCCATCCGAACTGTTCGACCTACAGAGGTTCCAATCAATATTTGGAAAGTTAAAGTCACCCATGACAACTACCCTGTGACCTCCACACCTATCCATAATCTGTTTTGCAATTTCTTCCTCCACATCTCTATTACTATTTGGGGGCCGATAGAAAACTCCGAACAACGTGACCGTTCCTTTCCTATTTCTAACTTCAGCCCATATTACCTCAGTAGGTAGATCCCCCTCGAACTGCCTTTCTGCAGCCGTTGATTAACAATGCTCCTCCTCCACCTCTTTTACCACCTTCCCTGCTGTTACTGAAACATCTATACCCCGGAACTTCCAACAACCATTCCTGTCCCTGTTCTCACCATGTCTCCGTAATGCCCACAACATCGTAGTCCCAGGTACCAATCCTCGCTCCAAATTCCACGACCTTATTCCGGATGCTCCTTGCATTGAAGTAGACACACTTACTTGTGACAATAATAAAAATTGATGTTATTCATGGAGATGCACAGCAGGCATCTGTCGCAAGAACACAGATCAATTCACTTTTTTGTTCTGGATCTCGGTTCAATTCCCGTAACAGCCTCCCCGAACAGGTGCCGGAATGTGGCGACTAGGGGCTTTTCACAGTAACTTCATTGAAGCCTACTTGTGACAATAAGCGATTTTCACAAAGTTCCTTTCATGTCATAAGTAGTTTTCATAAGCTCATAGTTTTCTTTTGAATCCAACATTGAGGCTATATACTTGGCTCCCTCCTGCTCCCCACCACTCCTGCTCACAGCCCACAATTGTACAACACACTTCTCCCCAACTGCTGACATTCCTCGTCTGACAGTGCAGTACTCAGCAAATACAGTCCTGATAGTTACCATCTTCCTGGTACAATGTTAAACCATGTCTCCATTTGCGCATAGCAGGACTTCGGGTCCGGACTGAAGAACCCACGGCACTATCTATATAAATTTTTTTCTTCTTATTTTTTAATAAATTTAGAGTACCCAATTAATTTTTTCCAATTAAGGGGCAATTTAGCGTGGCCAATCCACCTAGCCTGCACAGCTTTGGGTTGTGGGGGTGAAACCCACGCAAACACGGGGAGAATGTGCAAACTCCACACGGACAGTGACCCAGAGCCGAGATCGAACCTGAGACCTCAACGCCATGAGGCAGCAGGGCTAACCCACTGTGCCACCGTGCTGCCATACTATCTATATAAATAAGGAGGAGAGTTTCCAGTGTCATAAACAAAATTCTTCTCAACTCACGCACCCAAAAATACACACATCGGTGATTTGTCTCATTCCTATTTATAATAATTGGCTGTGCTCAATTAATGTGCATTTGTTAGCAACAGCAGTGACCACTTCAGAGTAATTTGTATGCGAAGTAATTTGGCAATATGGTAGACATCAACTCCATTCAGTGGCACTGTTTATTGGTTTTGAGTCAAAAAGGCTTGGATTCAACTGCTATGCCTTGACCATAAAATCTAGACCGATACTTGAGTACTGATGGCGTGCTGCAGTATTGGAGGAAATGTTACATTGGGACTGCAGCTGCCTGCTCATGTAGCTGTAAAAGATCCCAAGGCACTACTCAAAGTAGAGCGGGAGGCACTCCACACGTCCTTCAACCAGTGCTGCCCAAACATCACAACAGAGCAATATCAATAAAAGGTTTGTTAAAAGTGAGATGGGACCCTTGAGAGAACAGAATTGTCAGTTTGTAAAGGATGATTTAAAAGGTATATAAAAACTAGATCACCTTTGTGTTTCCTAAAGAAAAGAATATCGGAAAGGAGATTAATCCTCAAGCATTTGAGAGCTAAAGGAGCAGTGTTAAGATGGATAAAATGAACATTTCAGCTGTTAGTTAAGCTGAGGGGAGAAAAATGGTGATGGGTGGTCTTTTGGGATAGATCCTAGGATCCTGAAGGTTTTGAAGGAGGTAAGTTGCAGAGGTCTTAGAAATTATATTTCACAGCTTTATTGGGGCGGCATAGTGGTTAGCACTGCTGCATCACTGCGCCAGGGACCCGGGTTCAATTCTGGCCATGGAGCTTGCACTTTCTCCCCGTGTCTGCGGGGGTTTCCTCCGGGTGCTCCGGTTTCCTTCCTCAGTCCAAAGATGTGCAGGTTAGGTGGATTGGCTATGCTAAATTGCCCCCTAGTGTCCAAAAGGGTTAGATGGGGTTGCGGGGATAGGTGGGGTTACAGGGCCTGGGTAGGGTGCTCTTTCGGAAGATCGGGGCAGACTCAATGGGCCGAATGGCCTCCTTCTGCCTTTTAAGATTTATTGAATGTGGGTATTTTCAGGAGGATTGAAGAATAGTCAAAGTAGTACCAATTTTTAAAAAAGGAGACAGATAATTCAGGTAACTAAAGGCTAGTTGACTTAACGTCTGTAACATGATAAACCTTCAAGCATTTTTTTAAGGATTAAGAAAGAAGCAGTTAGCATGGTTTTCGAAGTGATAGTCGTGTTTTGCCAATCTCATTGAATTATTTGACTTCATCAGAATTTGGGATAGAATATTGGGGTAGTGGATGAGGAACTGCAGCAGATGTTGTGTATATGGACTTTTGACAAGATTCCACATGAAAATTACTGGAGAAGATTAAGGGGTATGAAATTATAGTGATGATAACAAACTGGATAAAAAATTGTTTGAAGTGAGAAAACAGTAGAGAGCAACTTCTCAAAAGTGGTTGGAAGTAGCTAGTGACATCCTTTAGGATTCGCGTATGGGAGCCACTTCTTTTTCACTGCATATAGACAATGATTTGAACATAGACATAGCGATTTTAAACTAAATGGGAGGGGTAAGGGATCAAATTTGGGAAGATGTGGTAGATCAGAGAGTCGAGACGAGAGAAAAGTATTATAATATTTACTCGTGTCACAAGTAGGCCCACATTAACACTGCAATGAATTACTGTGAAAATCCCCCAGTCGCCACACTCCGGTCCCTGTTCAGATACACGGAGGGAGAAATCAGAATGTCCAATTCATCTAACAAACAAGTCTTTCGGGACTTGTGGGAGGAAACAAGAGCAAGCGGAGGAAACCCGTGCAGACACAGAGAGAACATGCAAACTCCGCACAGACAGTGACCCAAGCCGGAAATTGAACCTGGGACCCTGGCGCTGTGAGGCAGCAGTGCTAACCACTGTGCCACCGAGCCGTCCTATTAATATGGGAAAGAATAAACAGACCGTGACGGGAAGGGACAGTGAGTGCAAATTCTGAGTAAATCAACAGGTATGATTTGAGGTTACAAAAATAATAAAAGGACAAAACAAAACAGATGAACTGATGGTGCTAATAGAAATAAATAAGTACAGTCTAATAACCATTACAGAGACATGGTTGTAGGATGGCATAGATTGGGACCTGAATATTGAAGAGTACATGATAAGTCACGACAGGAAGCTAGGTGGAAGGCGCACCATCCGTGGTTAACTAAAAAAGTTAAAGATAGTATCAAGCTTAAAGAAAATTGCGCAAGGATGGGAGACAGATTAGAAGATTGGACAGAATATTAAAAAATCAAAGAAATATTGAAAGATTAATAGGGAGGAGAAAATGAGAGTAGAATGCCAGCTAAAAGTATAAAAACAGGTGGTTAAGAATTTGTGTTGATATTAAAAAAAGAAAAGTTATCAAAGTCCGCGTTGATCCTATAGAAAGTGAGTTTGGGGAATTAATAACAGAAAATAAGGAAATGGCAGATAAAGCGAGCTGGTATTTTGCATCGGTATTCAATAAAGAGGCTATAAGTAACAACTCAGAAATAGCTGTAAATCAAGAAATGGAAGGGAGGAAGGAACTCGAAAATGAGAGAAGTGGTACCGTGGAAATTGTTGGAGATACGAGCTAACAATCCCTGGCTCCTGATGAACTTCATCCTAGGGTCTTAAAAAAAAAAATGGCTGGTGCGATAGTTGATGCTCTGGTTTTAATTTTCCAAAATTCCCTAAATTTGGGAAAGATTCCATTCGATTGGAAAGTAGCAAATGGGAGAGAGACAGAATGCTGGAAAACAGGCCAGTGAGCTTACCATCTGCCATGAAATTGTTAGATGCTATTATTAAAGACATCATAGCAGGACACTTTGAAAAATTCACGGTGATCAGGCAAGTCGACATGGTTTTGTGAAAGGGAAATCATGTTTCACCGATTTATTGAATTCTTTGAAAACGTAACACGCACTGTGGATAATGGGGAACCAATGGATGTACTGTGCTTAAATTTCCAGAAGGCATTTAGTAACGTGCCACATTGAAGGTTACTGCTGAAAGTAAAAGCTCATGGTGTCGGGGATAGATAACATATTGGCATGGATAGAAGATTGGCCAGCTAACAGGAAACAGAGTAGGCATGAATGGGTCATTTTCTGGTTGGCAGGATATAATGAGTGGTGTGCTGCAGTAATCAGTGATGGGGCCTTAACATTTCACAATGTATAGGCAGCACGGTAGCACAAGTGGATAGCACTGTGGCTTCACAGCGCCAGGGTCCCAGGTTCGATTCCCCGCTGGGTCACTGTCTGTGCGGAGTCTGCACGTTCTCCCCGTGTCTGCGTAGGTTTCCTCCGGGTGCTCCGGTTTCCTCCCACAGTCCAAAGACGTGCAGGTTAGGTGGACTGGCCATGATAAATTGTCGTTAGTGTCCAAAAAGGTTAGGAGGGGTTATTGGGTTACGGGGATAGGGTGGAAGTGAGGTCTTAAGTGGGTCGGTGCAGACTCGATGGGCCGAATGGCCTTTTTCTGCACTGTATGTTCTATGTTAATGACTTGGATGTAGGGACCAAAGATTTGGTTGTTAAATTTGTTGATGACAAAGATAGGTAAGAAAGTAAATTATGAAGAGGGCATAAGGAGGCAACAAAGGGATGTACATAGGTTAAGTGAGTGGGCAAAAATCCGGCAAATGGAGTATAATGTGAGAAAACGTGGAATTATCCATTTTGGCAGTAAAACATTTAAAAATCAGCATTTTATCTAAATGGTGAGAGATTGCAGAGCTCCAAAATGCAGAGCAATCTCTGAGTCCTAGTACATGGACCATGAATGATTTTATGCAAGTGCAGCAAGTAATTAGAAAAGCTATTGCGAGGGGCATTGGCTGCGAACCTAGGGAGATTATGCTTCAGTTATACAGGGCATTGGTGAGAGCACATATGGAGTACTGTGTATAGTATTGATCTCCTTATTAAAGGAAGTGTTGGAAGCAGTTCAGAGAAAGTTTACTAAACTAATACCAAGAATGGTGGGTTGTCGTGAGCAAAGGAGAGACAGGCTAGTTTAGAAGAGAAAGAGATGACTTGATTGAAACATACGGGATCCTGAGGGGTCTTGGCAGGGTGGATGTGGAGAGGATATTTCCGCTTGTGGAAGAATCTCAAACTAGGGGGCAGGGGGGTTGGTCACAGTTTAAATATAAGAGGTCACTCATTTAAGGTAGGGATGAGAAGAAATGTTTTACCTGAGGATAATGTGTCTTTGGTGCTCTCTTCCTCAAAGGTGGGAGAAGCAGAGTCTTTGAATATTTTCAAGGAAGTGGTAGATAGGTTTTTGATTGACAAGGGGGTGATACGTTATCAGGGTAGGCGGGAATGTGTAATTGAGCCATGACCAGGTCTGCCATGATCTTATTGAATAGCGGAGCATCTCAAGGGGCCAAGTAGCCTACCCCTCCTCTGTTCATACGTATACCAATCAGGAAGGTATCGTTAAAACATTTAGAAGGTCAAAAGAAACTGGGGCAATTGGTTGAAAAGCTATAGTTTCTGTATAGCCTTTGAATCTCAATTGGTATATGGTCCTGTCCAAAGCTGGAGGATTACTGGAAGGAGGTTTTTAGGATAATCTCAAAAGTGGTAAACGTGAAACTGGACCCGGGCCCTCGGGAGGCCATATTCGGGGTGTCGGACCAGCCAGAGTTGGAAACTGCCGCGGAGGCAGATATCGTAGCCTTCGCCTCGTTGATCGCCCGAAGGCGGATCCTGTTAGGGTGGAGATCAACCTCTCCACCCTGTGCCCTGGCATGGCGGGGGGTACCTGCTGGAATTCCTGACGCTTGAGAAGGTCAAATTTGAACTGAGGGGAAGGATGGAGGGGTTTTACAATTCCTGGGTGTTATTCATTATGCACTTTAGAGAATTGGATTACATCGAACATTAGTGGGGGGGGGGGGGTACTGCATGGGTTAATTGTGACTATGGGTGATTTCTGATTCCTTTTTGTCATTTGTTTATGCTAACATGCCGGCTAATGTTTGGGGGTTTGGTGGGATGATGGGATCGTTGTTATTGATATGAAGATTGACGGTGCATTCGTTACTGATTATTGTTTATTGTTGAGTGTAAATTTGGGAGAAAATGTGAAAAAGGAGGAGAATAACAATATTTTTAAATAAGCTCTCAATTGGTATGCTGTGCAGTGTTGAATTCTGCTTGAGGTTTTCACAAGGGTACTTCTTGGATTAACTAGGATAGTGCCTTCTAAAATAGTTTTCTGTTAGAACTCCACAGATTACAGATGTAACATTTTGAATGGACAGGAAACAATGGATGTAAATCTCCATTCTTCCAGCAGTTAAGGGATGAAGACCAAAGGCCCATAGCTACAAAATTAAATGCAAGGGATTTAGTACTGAGGGCTGGAGAAAGCTCTTCAGTGTTTGGCAGTGAAATTCTCTTCCGGGATTAATGGTTACTGCAAAAACAATGGCAACATTCAAGGTTAGTATAGATTGGTTGGTGAAGAAAAAGGTAGTTGAATAGGGTGTGGGAACAGGATGGGTAAATGTGATTTGAGCTATTTGATCATGTGGAAGATAATCACTGACTCACTGTTTGGGTTGTCTGTTCCCATCTTGTAACCTGTGTGAACTTCTATGCATGATGATCAAATGGAGGTGTTTAAAAATCTGATGGGATAACAATGGATAGAAAGTGACTCTTTGCAGTAAATTAAGAATCTAGAATGAGGGAGCATAGATTTAGGATTAAACCAAAGATTTCAAAACCAAGATTTCAAAATCTGGAATGTACTAGAGTTTATGATTGAAGCATGATTGAAGCAGAGACTATGTCATTACTTTAAGGTTGACTGGATGATTGCAGGAAATAGGAATACACGATGGGCAAATGGAATTAACACCACTGCTTGTAACACAGACTGATTGGGTTGAATGGCCCCTTTCATGTTGTAATTTCTATAAAATTCTGTGACAGAGGAATACCATTGAGATTATATAATTTTAAAAACACAACTGAAGTTTAGACATGTAGTTTTTATTTTCTCTGACCCTACTTAACCTATGTATATGGCAGTCATCACTTTAGTATCTTTAAGTTTAATCAGCAGGCCAAAAATTTGTAATCCATTCGCAATCTGCAGTCTACATGAATTTACAGTAATGGCCACTACACAAGCAAACTTGATTCATCTGCATTATAATGTAAGTTTTAATTGGCAGTTTTGCCAAATTTTGCCTCTTGACTCTTTCTGAGCAATGAATTGAAAATGTTGGTAAAAGGAACTCACTGTAATAGAAGCCATATTGATGTCAGACATCAAACATTTCAGTCAGTCTCGAGTATCCAATGTGCAGTGACTCCAGTTGAAGTTATTTATTACGTCACAGTAAGAAATGTGAAAGATTTAATGCACAGCAGTCCGTCAGTAGTGTGTGGAATTTTAAGGAATCCTTTTTGTAACATTCATAATAGTCAAAATTGTTGCAGCAGATATTTGCAATGTTAATACCCGTTAAGCTGTAACTTGACATAGAAATGAAGTTTGACTGCATTATTGTTAATGGGCATTTATTTGATGCTCATCAATAAATTGAAAAACTGATGCATTGATGTTGGGATAGCTAACAGAATGACCCTGGTGTGGCCCTTTTGCTATCAGCAAGACAATCTTGTGATTTTACTTCTCCAAATATTCGTAGAAAATTAAGAGAAGCAAAGTTGCACATTCATCTTCCTGAAGATAGGGATGTGCTCTATGTGAAATGTTGACCACAACCGCCTAACAGTCAACTCCTAATGAGGGAAACGAAAAGAGACACTTAAATTGACAGCTATTTTAGATTTTCTCATGAATAGATTGTTGAAAGAAACAGCATTTCTTTGCTAGATTAGGTTGGCATTCTGTTGAAAAACAAATGATTGAACATTACATTGCCATACAATACATAAGAGCAAGCTTTAATGCAAAATCTAATTGTTTCTATTTTTTAAAAGTACAGTCATTTGATTTTTTAATGCTGCTCTTTATAGTTGCTACTTTAACTATAACAATGGGACGGTGTGATGAATCTGTACATTCCAGTGTAAGAACCCCAAAACCGTTATGCTACCTAGAATAGAGTGTTGTAAGCCTCGTGCCACTTTGATTATGGAAAGACTAAGTAAGGATGTTCAAAAGATGGTCGGTGAAGCTACTATCATGGATCATTCCATATAATATGATAAGCAAATTTAGTGGCAAGCTGCCTTCAGACACCAGCATTGATTTCAGAGGTTACTGGGTACCAAGTACATACTTTTTTTTAAATGTAAATTTAGAGTACCCAATTATTTTCTTTCCAATTAAGGGGCAATTTAGAGTGGCCAATCCACCAACCCTGCGCATCTTTGGTTTGTGGGGGTGAAACCCACGCAGACAGGGGGAGAATGTGCAAACTCCACATGGACAGTGACCCGGGCCCGGGATCGAACCCGGGTCCTCAGCGCCACGAGGCAGCGGTGCTTACCACTGCGCCACCATGCCACCTCCAGGCACATTCTTGTGATGATGTAAAACCCACCCGTCAGGATAATTATTACTCAATACATTTCATACATGTACATGGTTGCACACAGAAACTAATTGATCTTTTGGATGAAAGGCTGCCTGTCTTTACAACACTCAACAGGATGCAAAAGTCACTTCTTGGTACTTTATCTGAACATAAAGTAGCTTTTAAAAAAAAAAACAGAGCTCCAAGAGCTTGTCCTCCTAGGAGTTTGTCAGTGTATAATATTGAAGATTTATCAGAACCCAACAAAAAATCATCCAAGTCTGTAAGTAGTTCTATTTTACATCATCAATAATCCACAACCACCCTTCATATTTAAATTCATTTCTACAAAAGCACCTGAAAGACTCCAGTTTATTCTGGACCAATATACCTCTACATTCTTTTCAGAATGTATCCAATCAATCTGATTGTTTCAATGCAGTATTACCATAACATCCAGTTTAGTCTTTATTTTAGATTGTAAACACAATGATACTAAAATTATTAAAATGTGATGTGGAAAAACACAACTGCAATATATATGTTAATAAATTCCCTAGTTTCTGTACTGAATCAAGTTTCAAGTATCTTTATCACTACATTTTTAAGGTTGGGAATCATGTTTGAGTAATTTTCTTAAATTCTACTGTCTGGCACTTTAGAAGAATTGTTGAAGGAAAGTAGATTTGGGAAATTGTATCTTTTGTTTCTAGTATTCCTGCATTTTATATTGCAGAAGCTTAAATAAATCTGGTTCATATGGTTTTGAAACATTTCTTTCTTGCTGGGAGATGGACAAGGTCACAGCACGCTCCCAAGGCTGCTTGTTGACATGAAATGCTGGAAACTCCTTCCCTACACAGTAGAAAGGCTTTTTAAAAGTAATGGGTAAGGTAATTACTTGAGACAATGCTTAAAATGATCTGCAGCTGGTGAATGCCAGAAAATTATATTGCTGGCTGATTGCAACGCCAGGTTTCCATAAATGTATCATTTCTTGGTATGTAAATGGCGAATTGCTTTGAATTAAAATGTGTTCCTGGATTTGACCTTTGCGTTTTAAGGTTTGTGGCAGTGCCTTATAAAGTTGAATGGACAATAATAAGCTCATCAGGATCATAAACACTGTCTTAAGAATCGAGTTTCATTTTTAATGTGGGGGAGATGGATGGAAAAAATTAGACTCCAGTTCAGTGCAGAATAAATAATTTGTGAGTTAGATAAACATCAAGTATTGTTGTAAAATGCTTTTTCTTGTATGCCTTCTGTGAGATCTATTTTGTAACCAATTTCTTACTCTTTGATTAATCCTAATACATTGTACACCCCAGTAACGTACCAACCGTTATGCTACCTAGAATAGAGTGTTGTAAGCCTCGTGCCACTTTGATTATGGAAAGACTAAGTAAGGATGTTCAAAAGATGGTCGGTGAAGCTACTATCATGGATCATTCCATATAATGCATATCATACAACACGCACCACTGCAAATAGGGGAGGGACTGAGTTCACCAAACATATGTTCAAATGCACGCAGAGTTTGCCTGCATTTAGTAATGGTGGTGAGCTTTCCGCAAGGCTGTTGGTAGCCGATAAGTAGCGCCCCCCCCCCCCCCCCCCCCCCCACTTCCCAGCCCCCCGAGACAACAGTTAAAAAGTCACTTTCAGCATTTGAAGGATTGAGCCAAAAATGTTGATAATGATTTACCGGCCTTGTTGCGCCCGGCTTGGTGTTGAGGTGAGGCCGTTAAATCTCGCGTGAGGCCTCTCAAAATGTCTCGCGAGTTTCAACCGAACCTCTCAAGTCATTTCAATCTAGATGTCGCCCGCGCTGGGCATGATCCAGATCAGCATATTAACGGCTCATTTAAATATGCACCAGATTCTCCCGGCGCCTGGGAATTCGCAGCCTCCCCAGTGAGACATCGACCGGACACCGTTTACTACTGGTCCACATAACTTGTACCATGCGTAACGGCACCTGGGGGTCCCCCAGGAATTGGGACAGGACGTGTGGCACCCTGGCTTTCCCTTGGCACCTGGACACCATGGCACCCTGGCAGTGCCCCAGCCAGCCTATTCATGCCACCTGGGAACCCTAGCAGTGCCAGCGTGGTAGGCAAGGTACCCGAGTGCCAGAGGAAGAGCCTGGATGCCACCTTGCCCTGCCCTGTCCCTAACCACCCTGGGTCTCTAATGGCCTGAGAGACCCCCCAGGTGCTGTTACGCCTGGTCCAGTACTAAACAGCACCCGGTCAAGACCCTGCTGGGGAGGCCAAGGTGGCACTGCCAAGGGGAACAATGCCCACGAAAGAGGGGATAAGAGGTCCGAAGGGTGGGGGGGATGATGGGTGGGTGTGAAGGGACGGCAAAGGTTTGGGGTGTGAAGGTGGGGGTCCTGAAAGGAGGGGTTGGCCTGAAAGGGGAATGGATAGGCCTGAAAAGGAGGACCCCTCAGCGACCCCATAATGGGGTGTCGTTACTTTGGGGGGGGGGGGGGGGGGGTTGTGGGGTAATGCCCATGTGTGTGGCAGGGTGACAGTTTCCATGGGTGGGGGAGGGGCATGTGGGACCCTCAGGCTGACTTAGAGATTGGGGAACCCTTTCAAAATGGTGGTCAGAGCTCTCGGGAGCCAGTCTCGCTCCCCAATGCTGAAAAAAGTTCTAGGTGTATGCTGGACTGGGAGAAAGTCCTCAAGGCCCCAAAAAAATGACTTAAGTGTGAGTGAATATTGGTGTGGATCTCACCCAAAAAACCATCAGGAAACACCCCACCAAACTCACCCAAAATGGCACTTAAGAGACACTTCAGAAATCTTTGGTTGAATTCAGCCCGTTGTGATCTTTTCGAGTGATGCCAAATATGAACTATGGTGAAAGGAATTGTAAACTGTTATGATCAGGAAGGAAGGAGTACACAATATTTCTCGACCACTACACATTTCTTTTATTCGTTACGTGGGATGTGGGCGTCGCTGGCTGGGTCACTATTTATTACCCATCCCTGAGATTATTGAAGAGTCAACCACATTGCTGTGGGTCTGGAGTCACATGTAGGCCAGGAGTCACATGTAGACCAGACCAGATAAGGACGACAGATTTCCTTCCCTAAAGGACATTAGTGAACCAGGCGGGTTTTTTTAACAATCGACAATGGTCATCTTTACACATTTAATTCCAGATGTTTTTTATTGAATTCAAATTGTGCACACCTGCCATGGTGGGATTCGAACCCAGGTCCCCAGAACATGGCTTTGGGTCTCTGGATAACTAGCACAGTGACAATACCACTACGCCACTGCCACCAATGTTGCATTATTGGTGTAAATGTTTAATTTACTCACCAAAATCGCCAATTATTTACCTTTGCTACTGTTAGACCCAGAATAAAAGAGATTTTAGCCAGGCTTCTTTCAATAAACTCAATGATTTATTTATGATAAAACAAAACTTTTTCAAAGCAAGTTGCAAAAATCAGTTAACACAATTTGTAATCTTGAAGTGTAATTATCTATCCCTATTAAAATTCCTAGCGCCTATGCACAAACAAACAAAGGGACAAATAAATAAGGTCTCCGCAGAGAGGGAGGTTGAAGAAAAGACTTTATATTAAAAAGGATAAAGTTTGCAGGATTTCGACACTGTCAATCTGGAGCTCCCTCGTGTGACAACGGAATGCTAGTCCCAGTCAATAACTGGAGGTTCACACTAATGGAACTTCAGCGCGGAGGAGAATAGAGCTGGATTAATCCAGCCTCTCTGGTTTCAAAATACAGGCAAGTTCCACTGAGATGAGGATTCCTAGCTGGATACTGGTAACCACAAAGTTTCAGGCAGGACAAGGAGAGGGTGAGCTTGGCAGCATTTTCCCCTTTTTAGTTCATTCCCTACTAAGTTTTTTAAAAAAAACAAGTTGGAAGTTTAAAGCTCATCTTGATCAGATGACTTCCAGTAAATCACCAGGGCCTCCGCCTTTAAAACAGTTTTTTTCCAGTCATTGAAGTAATTATTTTTTAAAAACAAAATTTTATCCCATCCTTAAAGTTACAAAACCAATGCACAGAGTGGACAGGGCAAACCCTTAATCCACCTCATTGCTTGCTCCAAACATCAAATCAAATTCAAATTGAATCCAATTCATGGTCTCCAGAAGAGAGACATACAAGATCCAAGCTAATCTCAGAATGGGGAAAACATTTTTGCAATGCTTGAAAGAGAGGTGGGCTTCAATACTTAGTACAGAACGGATTTGAAAGTGAAGAGCAGATCCTAAATTGTATAAAAGCCTCATTCCTACCTTTCTAACACCTCTTTCTCCCCCACAGCTCCTCTTGAGGCTGGTTACTTGGTCTGTGGTTCCATCAGTACTTTGCCCAAATTGAGTCTTGAAAATGTGTCGGGCTCTTTTCTCACAGTTTTATATAGATCCAATTCTAACCTCACCTGCTGTCCACAGTGCGGCCTTGCAACAAGGAGTCACTGGAATGTGATTTTGTTTTTCTTCCCAGTACAGAAACTCTTTGAGTCCAATTGCAGTGGTCCCGCTGACATCTTATGTAAAGATCAGTTAACATAAACCAGAAATTGAACCTGGGATTTCCCTTAGCTAGGTGCCGCCTCTATTTAGCAGATAAACTTGTCTAATAAGGAATTTGGGAGAAGTTTCTTGTGACCGCGTTGTAGACTCTCTCTGAGCACTTTGCAGACTGTCTGTTTACTCTTTCATGCTGGTGCAATGGTGGTACCGGACTAGTAATCCAGAGAGCATGAGTTCAAATCTGCCACTCCTACGATCTTAAAAGGACAAGGCATTCGAACACTGCCACCTCACATTCCCCTCACTAAAATATATTGCCATTCCTTCACTTTTGCTGGGTCAAAATCCTGGAACTCCCCTAACAGCATTTTGGGTGTAATTAGAACACACGGACTGCAGTGTTTCAAGAGAGTGGCATAACCACCACCTTCTCGAGGGGCAATTAAGCTTGGGCAACAAATGCTGGCCTAGCCAGCAATGCCCAAATTCCATGAACAAATATTTTTAAAAATCACACCACAACAGTTTGAGATTTTGAATTCAATTTCAAAAAACCTGGAGATAAAACTTGGTATCAGTAAAAGTGACTATGAAGCTGTCAGATTGTTGTTCAAAAACCCAACTGGCTCACTAGCAGAAGGGAACCTGCCTTCCTAACCTGAATTAGCTGCCCTTTGAATTAGTTCAGCAAATAATAACGAATGAATTAGTTATAGTAAACAAAGTAGCCATCAGGCAATGCCTACATTCCAAAAATGAATAAAATTAATTTGAAAAGATAGCACACTCGTAAATTTTAGTTTTGCTGTCGCCAAATCTACATAGTTGTCCATGTATCAAATTATCTACCTGTTCTGAAATCAATCCCAGAAGATGTCCAAGTGGTTTATCTATTGATTTTTACATCTTTTAAAAAAAATAATTTTTATTCAACATTTTGCACAGATTATCACAACAGAAAAATCGAAACCCCCCCCCCTTTACACAAATAATAAAACAACAAGAACAAAAGTGCATAAATAAACAAATAAACGTTAAACAGTAAACAATAATGCATCCCCTACTAGACACAAACTCCCCCCCCCCCCCCCCCCCCCCCCCCGGGTTGCTGCTGACCATCTCCTAACGCTCTCCCAGGAAGTCTAGGAACGGCTGCCACCGCCTGAAGAACCCTTGCACAGATCCCCTTAAGGCAAATTTCACCTTCTTCAATTTAATAAACCCTGCCATGTCGTTAATCCAGGATTCCATACTTGGGGGCCTCGCATCCTTCCACTGAAGCAGAATCCTTCGCCGGGCTACCAGGGATGCAAAGGCCAGAATACCAGCCTCTTTCGCCTCCTGCACTCCCGGCTCATCAGACACCCCAAATATTGCGAGCCCCCAGCTAGGCCTAACCCTGGAATTCACTACCCTTGACACCATCCTTGCTATGCCCCTCCAGAACTCCTCCAACGCTGGACATGCCCAGAACATGTGGATGTGGTTTGCTGGGCTCCTCGAACACCTTGCACATCTGTCCTCACTCCCAAAAAAAGGCTTATCCTTGCCCCGGTCATGTGCAGCACCTTAAATTGTATCAGGCTGAGCCTCGCGCAAGAGGAGGAAGAGTTTACCCTTCCCAGGGCATCCACCCATATACCCTCGTCGATCTCCTCCCTCAGCTCCTCCTCCCACTTACCTTTTAACTCCTCTGCCGAGGCCGCCTCCTCCTGCATCACCTGATAAGTTGCAGAGATCCTACCCTCTCCAACCCCCCCGAAAGCACCCTGTCCTGGACCCTGCGCGCCGGCAGCAGCGGAAACTCCACCACCTGTCGCCTAACGAACGCCCTTACCTGCATATATCTGAAAGCATTTCCAGGGGGAGCCCGAATTCCTCCTCCAGCTCCCCAAGGCTCGCAAACTTCCCGTCTATGAACAGGTCCCCCATCCTCCTAATACCCGCCCTGCGCCAACTCAAGAACCCCCCATCCATTTTCCCCGGGACAAACCGATGGTTCTCCCGTATCGGGGACCACACCGAAGCCCCCACCTCCCCCCTGTGGCATCTCCAATGCCCCCAGATTTTGAGAGTCGCTGCTACCACCGGGCTCGTGGTGTACCTCGTCGGAGGAAGTGGCAGTGGTGCCGTCACTAGCGCCCCCAGGCTCGTGCCCACACAGGACGCCATCTCCAGCCTCTTCCACGCCGCCCCCTCCCCCTCCATTACCCACTTACATATCATCGCCACGTTGGCAGCCCAATAGTACCCACATAGGTTTGGCAGCGCTGACTCCCCCCCCCCCCCCCCCCCCCCCCCCCCCCCCCCCCCATTATCAAGCCCGAGATCCAGCCCAACATGCGCCGTATGAACCCCGCATCGTCCCAATTCGGGGCGTATACATTTGCCAAGACCACCCGGACCCCCTGCAGCTTACCACTCACCATCACATACCTACCTCCATTGTCTGCCACGATGCTTAACGCCTCACACGACACCCGCTTCCCCACCAAAATCGCCACCCCCCGATCTTTTGCATCGAACCCCGAATGGAACACCTGCCCTACCCACCCCTTTCTTAGCCTTACCTGATCTGCCACCCGCAGATGCGTTTCCTGGAGCATGCCCACATCTGCCTTCAGCCCAGTAGTATTGTGGATAGCACAATTGCTTCACAGCTCCAAGGTCCCAGATTCGATTCCGGCTTGGGTCACTGTCTGTGTGGAGTCTGCACATCCTCCCCGTGTGTGCGTGGGTTTCCTCTGGGTGCTCCGGCTTCCTCCCACAGTCCAAAGATGTGCAGGTTAGGTGGACTGACCATGATAAATTGCCCATAGTGTCCAAAATTGCCCTTAGTGTTGGGTGGGGTTACTGGGTTATGGGGATAGGGTGGAGGTGTTAATCTTGGGTCGGGTGCTCTTTCCAAGAGCTGGTGCAGACTCAATGGGCCGAATGGCCTCCTTCTGCACTGTAAATTCTATGATAAGCTCTTTCAGATGCGCAAACACACAAGCCCGTTTGACTGGCCTGTTCAGGCCTCTTACATTCCAGGTTATCAGCCGGGTCAGGGGGCTGCCCCCCCCGCCGCCGATTAGCCATAACCCTTTCTAGGCCAGCCACGTGCCCGCGCCCCCCTTACTTCCCGTTCCCCCCAGCGGCAGACCCTAGACCTCCTCTACAGACTCCAGCTCCCTCTTGGCCATTCCAGCAGCAACCCGGTTCTCTTCCCCCCCCCCCCCCCCCCCCCCCCCCCCCAAGCTAGGTCTTCCCCTAGCAGCATTGCTCCCCCCATTGCACTCCCGTGAGTCAGCCAACTCCTGCTGACCCCGGCCACTCCCGCCGCTCCATCGACCCCCCCCCCAGTGTGGGAGTCTCCCCTCCCCCTCCTGTCCGTCAACTGGCTCTCCCCTCCCCCCGCAACCCCACCCCCTTCCACTCTCAGCGTGGGAAAAAGCCCGTGATTTCCAGCACCCGCCCCGCCCCTTTCCACCCTTAGCACGGGGAAAAACCTGTGCTTTCCACCCACCCAACCCCGCCTCCTCTAGCGCAGCTCCCTTTCCAGGCCCAGTCCCAATTCCCCCGGCTGGGACCCCCCCCCCCCCGGCCTCCCGCAGGGCCCCATCTCCATTTCCAGCCACCGACGCCCACAGGCTTTTACCTGCCTCCCCCTACAAACCCACCCGACAGACAGAGAAGAAACATTGCCCAACCAACCGCACAATCCCCCCAAATCACGACACAACAGTCCCAACCATCCCCGCCTCAGCATCCCCTCGTCCCCAGCCCTCAATCCGAGTCCAGCTTTTCGGCCTGAATAAAGGTCCACGCCTCCTCCGGCGTCTCAAAGTAATGGTGACGGTCCCTGTAGGTGACCCACAGTCGCGCCGGCTGCAACATGCTGAACTTCACCCCTCTCCGATGCAGCACCGCCTTAGCCCGATTTTACTCGGCCCTCTTAGCCACCTCCGCGCTCCAGTCGTGATAAATCCGGACCTCTGCATTCTCCCACCTGCTGCTCCGCTCTTTCTTGGCCCACCTTAAGACACATTCTCTGTCCACGAAACGGTGGAACCACACCAGCACCGCCCGCGGCGGCTCGCTGGGCTTGGGCCTCCTCGCCAGCACTCGATGGGCCCCCTCCAGCTCCAGGGGCCCCTGGAAGGCCCCGCGCCCATCAGTGTGTTCAACATGGTGACCACGTAGGTTCCGACATCCAATCCATCCAGCCCCTCCGGGAGACCCAGAATCCACAGATTCTTCCGCATCGACCGGTTCTCCATGTCCTCGAACTTCGGCTGCCATTTCTTATGGAGCGCCTCGTGCGCCTCCACCTTCACCGCCAGGCCCAAGATCTCGTCCTCATTCTCCGAGACCTTTTGCCGGACCTCCCGGATCGCCGCCCCTTGGGCCATCTGAGTCTCAAGCAGCTTGTCAATTGACGCCTTCATCGGCTCCAGCAGCTCTGCCTTCAGCTCCGTGAAGCAGCGCTGGAGAAACTCCTGCTGCTCCTGTGACCACTGCGCCCACGCTGCCTGCTCTCCACCCGCCGCCATCTTGGTCTCCCTCCCTGGCACCTTTCTCTCCTCCAATTCCACTTTTATCACCGCCCCACTCCTGGTCCAATCCATACAGTGCCGGGGGAATATTGCTGTCCCCTTCCCACACTGGGAACCGTCGAAAAAGTACCGTTGGGGGCCCTAAAAAGAGCCCAAAAGTCAGTTTCTAGCGGGAGCTGCCAAACGTGCGAATTAGCTCCGCATAGCCGCAACCGGAAGTCGATTTTTACATCTTTATGTACCACATCCATACTGTATTTTCCATAGTGCACCAATGAGTTTAGAAATTTAGTTATAGGCATGAACATGGCATTTACCAAAAGCTTTGCTTGTTTCATAAAATGTACCCTCTCCAGTGTGATAGCACATGACATTATGCCAAGGGAACCAGCTGCCATACAAGGATAGACTCCATTTTACAAGGTGATCACTCAGAGACAGGACCCAATGCAGTTCCAGAAAGGCCTGAAACTAGTTTAACTTTGCAACAAGCTGTGGCATAGTCTGGGATTAAGCGCGTAAAAATTGTTAACAGAATGAGATAAATTTATATGAAAGACATGACGCTGCACACACAAAACATGCACAGGATAAAGAGCTATAAACTCCAACTCAATTAAGTGCTGTCAAGAAATCTCTCTGCAGCACCACTGAATGCTGATAAAAAGAAAGGATTATTAAGCAACAAGATGTGAGTGTAGATTTTTCTCAATGGTGCCTGGTGGGTGCCTGAGAGACGGTGTACCTGTGATGAAGCTTCCTGCCTAGAGTCATATGAATGGGCTATGTACATGCCTATCCCACTCCTAGTCTAGATCTAAAATCTGAAAGCAGGGAAGGAAAGGGGAGCTGGAAAGCAGAAATCCATGAGATCCAAAGATCATCCAGGGAAAGGTAGTGGGAGGGATAAAAGACCTGAGATGGAAGATCCATAATCTTCCCAGGAACCCCACCACCACATCAGCATCTTCCTTTTCGATAGCTTTTTATTATTTTGCTTTTATCCTAGCGTCTTTAACATAGTGCCTCAGCAGCTGAAGGCATTTATGCCACTTCTGGAGCACTGCACGCCAAAACTGGGGAAGTGCAGATACCTCAGAATTGTGCAGGGATCAAGCAGGTTACTGCTGAAGAAAGGATGGACATGTGAACAAGGATGAGAATTTTAAAATCAAGTCATTGCTGGATTGGGTGCCAAGGTCAGTGAGCAGAAGGTTAAATGGGACTTGTTGCAAACTAGTACAGGAACAGCAAATTGGACCCTCCCGACATGGAAGTCCCAATATCAAATATCTGCAATCTCAGACCCAGTTGCCAATAGGGCACCGCAAGATAACCTAGTATGGTACAGTGGTGAAAGGACCTGGTGTAACTATTTTTTTACCCGTTTTTCCTCTCTTCTGCACCTGGGAAGTCATTGTTTCCCAAGCATTATAATTTTGAGACTTTTGTCAACACTGAGGGGATGTAACTTTCGGGAATGATTCAGCTATCTGGGGCACGATTATAGCCTTCAACAGGCCCCATGTGAATGGAAAGTTAGCCAACATTTTTACTTGGAATTAATTGCAAACCACCCCTACTAAAAGTGAGACTGTGTGCCTGTTAGGTGATGACAGACCTGAATCCTACCACGCATAAATAGTCTGCTAATACTCCTGGCTCACTTAGGAATGATAGATATTTGGGAACAGCACTAGGAAATGCCCTTGGAATTGAATTATGCTTGGAAAACAATACAGCTAAGCAAGAAGGAGAGAAAACGTAAATACTGTTCTCCCATCTCGCTCATGTCCTGCAGCCCTCGACAAGCCACGCTGATCATTTGATTCCTTCCCTCACAATCAACATTAAACCTCTTTATCTGTTGCCAATCTCTCTCTCTTTTATCAATACTGCTATGTGCGCCACAGTAGCACAGTGGTTAGCACTGCTGCCTCACAATGCCAGGGACCCGGGTTCAATTCCGTTCTTGGGTCACTGTCCGTTTTGAGTTTGTACGTCCTCTCCGTGTCTGCGTGGGTTTCTTTCGGGTGCTCCAGTTTCCTCCCACAGTCCAAAGATGTACGGGGTAGGTTGATTGGCCATGATAAATTGCCTCTTAGTCTCCAGGGATGTGAAGATTAGATTGCAGGGATAGGGTGGGATATGCATCAGTGCAGACTCGATGGACCGAATGGCTTCCTTCTGCATTGTAGGGATTCTATGGATTCTGTAAATGTTCATTTGACCTCTCGACTTCCTCACTCATACAATATTATAGCAGTCATCCTGTGGCTTACTCAGCATCGTGTCTAAATTCCTATTTGTCACGCTATCTCTTATTCATCAATTTCAGATCTCAAAACTTGAAACTCCTTACATCCCTCACTATTCTCTTCCTCCTACGATCCCTGGGCTTTAAAGTGCTCATCACACCTTCTTGACTTACCTTGCCACCTTTTCAATCATTGTAATATTCCTGTGGGTATTGGTCCTTCATCTAGTTTCTTACCTTTGTGTATCAAACACCAGAATTAGACTATTTTAGCAGTATTTTTAAACAAAAGTTATTATCTTTATGGCATTCATCGAATATATAAGATCAGAAAATAACCACATATTTCACTGATGGTGACCACCTACGCAACTCACTTGTGGCTTTTCTGTGTTAGGAGACTATCATATTGAGGTATTTGCCTGTTGTTATTGCACCGATACAACAAAATATCTATGCAGAAAATACCGGACAATCTCAGCAGGCCTGACAGCATCTGTGGATAGAGAAGGGAGCTAATGTTTCAAGTCTGGATGACTCTTTGTCAAAGCTTTGATATAGAGCTGGTGAAGATGATGTGAGGCCTTAGAGGGCCATAAAGTCTTTACATTTAAATGGCCAAGACACCAGTGTAGGGCAGCTGGGACAGGAGAGATAGGTGAATGGAACTGGGACAACCTACTTGCAGCAGAGCTTTGGTCAATTTAAAATTTGCGGAGAATAGGACACAGGTAAAATTAATCTATAGATAACAAAAGCATACGTAAAAGCTTCAGCGACAACGGTGGAATGTTTCAGGGATGTAAGTAAACAGGTTTAGTGATTGAGAAGACATGGGTTCTGAAGGGAACTGGACACCATATTTATGAACTGTATCCGCCAGCAACATTGACTGGTATAGGAGACAGAATCGGTAATAACTTTTGACATGTGAGCCCAAAATGATCTTCCTGATGTCAGTTGGAGGAAGTTACGGCTCATCCAGGAGCAGCTGTCCGACAACACCGAGGCAGTTGACAATTTGAGAGAGATGGTGGTGAAGTAGAATTGGATATCCTCTGTGAACCTCATTTTGTTGATGGTGACACCAAGGAATAGCATGTCAAGAAAGGATCAATAGATCCTTGGTGAACTCTGGAAGTGATGGTTGGTAGTGGCTACATTAATGTGTTGAAGAGTAGAACAGTGTGATAGTTGTCCTATGGAACTACATAATGAAGCCTATGGAGAAGGAGATTGCAGTCATGCGCTTTGAATGCCATGGAGAGGACGAGGGCTAACATACCATGGTCACCATTTCAATGGGAGTGTTCAATAATTTTGGTTCGGGCTGTTAAGATACTGTGAAGAGTAGAAGTTGGACAGAAGATATGGGCACCAAGTGGCTATTGCATATTCAAGGACCGTGAGACTAAAGGAATACTGGAGTAGGTGTGGTAGCTAGTGAGAAACTAGGGTCAGGGAAGGTGATTATACTTCTGAAGAAAACTGGGATGGTGACAGAACACAACTGTTCATAATGTCAACAAGGCGTGAGGATCAGAATTGGGTGGTAAGAAGTTGAAGGGAAGCAGAGTTGGATCTCAAGGACAAGTTAAGCTTTGAGGGAATAGAAACAAAATACAAAGGACATGTCATCAAGGTTACACTGGGTGAGAGGCTGAGGGCAGGAGGCAAAAGGGAAGAGACAGTGGAGATATTAGAAAATAATCTCCCTTTTGTTGATTAACTTCTTGCATTGGTATTTAAGATGAATGGATAAGCCATGGAAAGGAATTCAAGAAGATGACTGGTTGTATTGAAAATTAAAAAGAGGACTTCCGGTTGCGGCGATGCGGAGCTAAGCCGCACATTTCGGCGGCTCCCGCTAGAACGGACTTTTGGGCTCTCCAGAGGAGCCCCAACGGAAATTTTTCGACCACTTCCCATGTGGGCAGGTGAGAGCAAGGTCCCCCTTCCATAGTGTATGGAGGGGACCAGAAGTGGAGCGGGAAAAAAAGCGGCTTTGGAGCAGTGAAAGAAACAAGGGAGAAAAAACAAGATGGCGGAGATCGAGCAGCATGGGGGCCGGAGCAGCAGGAGTTTCTCAGGTGCTGCGTGGAGGAGCTTAAAAAAGAGGTGCTGGTGCCACTGCTGACGGCGATCCGAGAGGTGCGGGAAAAAAACACCGAGAACGAGGACGAGATTTTGGGCCTGGCGGTGAAGATGGAGGCGAACAAGGCGCTGCACAACAGGTGGGCTGAAAGATTCGAGAACCTGGAGAACAGGACGAGGAGGAAGAATCTTCGGATTCTGGGTCTCCCTGAAGGGGTGGAGGGGGCCGATGCCGGGGCATATGTGAGCACGATGCTCCATTCGCTGATGGGTGCGGAGGCCTCTCCGAGTCCCCTGGAGCTAGATGGGGCTCACCGGGTCCTGGCGAGGAGACCCAAGGCCAACGAGCCGCCAAGGGCGATAGTGGTGAGGTTTCATCGTTTCGTGGACAGAGAGTGTGTCCTGAGATGGGCCAAGAAGGAGCGGAGCAGTAGATGGGAGAATGCGGTGATCCGAATCTACCAGGACTGGAGCGCGGAGGTGGCAAAGAAGAGAGCTGGTCTTAATCGGGCCAAGGCGGTGCTGCATAGGAAGAGGGTGAGATTCAGAATGCTGCAGACAGCGCGACTGTGGGTCACATTTCAGGATCGACACCACTACTTTGAAACGCCTGAAGAGGCTTGGACCTTTATCCAAACTGAATAATTGGACTCAAATTGAGGGTCTGTCGTTGTGGGGGGGATGTCGATTGTATACAGGGTTTTAACTATGCGTAAGGAATGTTCCACGGGTGGGACGATGGATGGGGATGGGAGAAGAGATTTGATGGGGAGACTGTGGGGAATATGGGCGACGGTGCTGGAGGGAGGGGAGGCCCGGGGATGGGGGAATTGGGATAAGGCCGCAACAGGAGCTGCGCCACAGGGGGCAGGGCTGACTCAGGAAAGCGCGGGCTTTTTCCTGCGTGAGGGAAGGGCGGAGGGGGGGGAATGGAGGAGCGCAAGGAGGAGGGGGGATTTCCACACGGGGAGGGGGGGGGTCAACGGGAAGCCGGGGTCAGCAGGTGTCAGCTGACTTGCGGAAGTGTTATGGGGGGAGCAAAAGAGCTAGATTTGGATCTAGAGGGGGGGAAATAGGGGGAAAATAGGGTTGCTGCTGCATTGGCCGAGGGGGAACTGAAAACGGAAGAGGTGGTCGGGGCGGGGGTTCCCCGTCTGGGGGACTGGAGGGTGCGGGGGGCGCGGACACGGGACTGGCCTAAAACAGGAGATGGCTAGTCGGGGGGGGGGGGGGGTGAAGAGAGAGGTGGGAAGCCCCCCAATCCGGCTGATAACGTGGAATGTGAGGGGCCTGAATGGGCCGGTTAAGGGTGCCCGAGTGTTCGCGCACTTAAAGGGATTGAAGGCAGACGTGGTCATGCTTCAGGAGACACATTTGAAGGTGGCAGACCAGGTCAGGTTAAGAAAGGGATGGGTAGGACAGGTATTCCATTCAGGGCTGGATGCAAAGAATAAAGGGGTGGCAATACTGGTGGGGAAGCGGGTGTCGTTTGAGGCCAA
Source organism: Scyliorhinus torazame (assembly GCF_047496885.1). Classification (NCBI taxonomy): domain Eukaryota; kingdom Metazoa; phylum Chordata; class Chondrichthyes; order Carcharhiniformes; family Scyliorhinidae; genus Scyliorhinus; species Scyliorhinus torazame. The sequence goes on along the minus strand of NC_092713.1, from coordinate 32,102,196 downwards.
GAACATAGTAGTGGACAATGGAGGTCGATACATGATGGTGAGCGGTAGGTTGCAGGGGACGTGGGTGGTATTGGTAAATGTATACGCCCCGAACTGGGACGATGCTGGATTTATGAAGCGTATGTTGGGGTGCATTGCGGACCTGGAGGTAGGAAACTTGATAATGGGGGGGGGGGGATTTTAACACGGCGGATTTTAACCCAGCATTAGATCGTTCCAGATCTAGGACCGGAAAGAGGCCGGCTGCGGCCAAGGTGCGTAGGGGGTTTATGGACCAGATGGGGGGAGTGGATCCGTGGAGATTTGCCAGGCCTCTGGCCAGAGAATTTTCTTTTTTCTCCCACGTACACAAAGCCTACTCCCGGATAGATTTTTTTGTTCTGAGCAGGGCGCTGATCCCGAAAGTGGAGGGAACGGAGTATTCGGCCATAGCCATCTCAGACCACGCCCCGCACTGGGTGGAACTGGTGTTGGGAGAGGAGAGGGACCAATGCCCGCTGTGGCATCTGGATGTGGGATTACTGGCAGATGAGGAGGTGTGCTGGAGGGTGCGGGGGTGCATTGAAAGGTATTTGGAGGCCAACGACAACGGGGAGGTACAGGTGGGGGTAGTATGGGAGGCGCTGAAGGCGGTGGTCAGGGGAGAGTTAATCTCCATCAGGGCTCACAGGGAGAAGAGAGACGGCAGGGAAAGGGAGAGGTTAATGGGGGAGATTTTAAGAGTGGACAGGAGATATGCAGAGGCCCCTGATGAGGGACTACTCAGGGAGAGGCGAAGTCTCCAGACGGAGTTCGACCTGTTGACCACAGGGAAGGCAGAGGCACAGTGAAGGAAAGCACAGGGGGCGATGTATGAGTATGGGGAGAAGGCGAGCCGGATGCTGGCACATCAGCTCCGTAAGAGGATGGCAACGAGGGAGATAGGTGGAGTCAAGGATGGAAGGGGAACTACGGTGCGGAGTGCAGTGAAAGTAAATGCGGCATTTAAGGCCTTCTATGAGGAGCTGTACAGAACCCAGCCCCCAGCGGGAGAAGAGGGGATGCAACGATTTTTGGACCAACTGAGGTTCCAAGGGTGGAGGAGCAGGAGGTGGCTGGTTTGGGGGTGCTAATTGGGTTGGAGGAGCTGGTTAAAGGACTGGGGAGCATGCAGGCGGTGAAGGCCCCGGGACCAGATGGGTTCCCGGTTGAGCTCTATAGGAAGTACGTAGACCTGTTAGCCCCGTTGCTGGTGAGGACTTTCAATGAGGCAAGGGAGGGGGGGACCCTGCCCCCGACAATGTCTGAGGCAATGATCTCTTTGATCCTGAAGCGGGATAAGGACCCACTGCAATGTGGGTCGTATAGGCCGATTTCGCTCCTTAACGTGGATGCTAAGTTGCTGGCAAAAATGCTGGCTACGAGGATCGAGGACTGTGTCCCGGGGGTGATTCACGAGGACCAGACGGGATTTGTAAAGGGCAGGCAGCTAAACACCAATGTGCGGAGGCTCCTAAACGTGATAATGATGCCATCGGTGGAGGGAGAGGCGGAGATGTTGGCAGCTATGGACGCGGAGAAGGCCTTTGACCGAGTAGAGTGGGAGTATCTCTGGGAAGTGTTGCGGAGGTTTGGGTTTGGGGATGGGTTTATCAGTTGGGTCAAGCTCCTATATAGAGCCCCGGTGGCGAGTGTGGTTACGAATCGGCGGAGTATTTTCGGCTGTATCGAGGGACGAGGCAGGGGTGCCCCCTGTCCCCCCTGTTGTTTGCATTAGCAATTGAACCTTTGGCCATGGCATTAAGGGAGTCCAGGAAATGGAGGGGGGTGGTCCGAGGGGGAGAGGAGCATCGAGTGTCACTGTATGCAGACGACCTGTTGCTATATGTGGCGGATCCAGTGGAGGGGATGGTGGAGGTCATGCAGACCCTAAGGGAGTTTGGGGACTTCTCGGGCTATAAGCTCAATGTAGGGAAAAGTGAGCTCTTTGTGGTGCATCCAGGGGACCTGGGAAGAGGGATAGACGAGCTACCGTTGAGGAGGGCGGAAAGGAGCTTTCGGTACTTGGGGATCCAAGTAGCTAGGAGTTGGGGGGCCCTGCATAAACTTAATTTGACGCGGCTGGTGGAGCAGATGGAGGAGGACTTCAAACGATGGGACATGTTGCCACTCTCGCTAGAGGGCAGAGTACAGTCGATTAAAATGATGGTCCTCCCGAGGTTTCTTTTTGTGTTCCAGTGCCTTCCAATTATGGTCACCAAGGCCTTTTTTAAGAGGGTAGGCAGGAGCATCATGGGTTTTGTGCGGGCAAACAAGACCCCGAGGGTAAGGAGGGGGTTTCTTAAGCGAAGTAGAGACAGAGGAGGGCTGGAGTTGCCGAATCTGGGTGGCTACTATTGTGCAGCCTACGTGGCGATGATCCGTAAGTGGGTGATGGAGGGAGAGGGGGCGGCATGGAAGAGGTTGGTGACGGCACCGCTGCCGCTCTCGCCGACAAGGTACACCACGAGTCCGGTGGTGGTGGCAGCGCTAAAGATCTGGGGGCAGTGGAGACGACACAAGGGTGCGATGGGAGCCTTGGTGTGGTCCCCGATCAGAGATAACCATCGGTTTGTCCCAGGAAGGATAGACGGGGGGTTTCAGAGCTGGCATCGGGCAGGGATTAGAAGAATGGGGGACCTGTTCATCGATGGGACGTTTGCGAGCTTAGGGGTGCTGGAGGAGACGTTTGGGCTACCCCCGGGAAACGCTTTCAGGTACATGCAAGTGAGGGCGTTTGTGAGGCGGCAGGTGAGGGAATTCCCATTGCTCCCGGCACAGGGGATTCAGGACAGGGTGATTTTGGGTGTATGGGTCGGAGAGGGCAAGGTGTCGGCGATATATCAGGAGATGAAAGAAGAGGAGGAGGCTCTGGTAGAGGAGCTGAAGGGCAAATGGGAGGAGGAGTTGGGGGAGGAGATTGAAGAGGGTCTGTGGGCTGATGCCCTAAGTAGGGTTAATTCCTCTTCCTCGTGTGCCAGGCTTAGCCTGATACAGTTCAAGGTTATTCACAGAGCACAGAGTTATGACAGGGGCGAGGCTGAGTAGGTTCTTTGGGGTGGAGGACAGATGTGGGAGGTGCTCAGGAAGCCCGGCTAATCACGCCCATATGTTCTGGTCGTGCCCGGCACTGGATAGGTTCTGGAGGGGTGCTGCGAGGGCTATGTCTGAGGTGGTGAAAGTCCAGGTCAAGCCAAGTTGGGGCTAGCACTGTTTGGAGTGGCGGACGAGCCGGGAGTGCAGGAGGCGAAAAGAGGCCGGCATTCTGGCCTTTGCGTCCCTGGTAGCCCGGCGGAGGATCTTGTTAGTGTGGAAAGATGCAAAACCCCCCCCAGTGTGGAAGCCTGGATAAACGACATGGCGGGGTTCATCTAACTGGAGAGGATAAAGTTTGCCTTGAGAGGGTCTGCGCAGGGGTTCGTCAGGCAGTGGCAACCGTTCCTAGACTATCTCGCGGAGCGTTAGATGGAGGTCGGTCAGCAGCAGCAGCAACCCAGGAGGGGAGGGGGGACGTTTCTTTCGGGGAGGGGGGTAGAAGGGTGGGTGGGGAAGGGTTTTTTTCCTCGGGGCACTTGAGAAAGGAAATACATAAACATATGGGAAAGTCGATACGTGCGGGAGGAACCCATTGTGCAAAGTTCTGCATTATGTTGAATTGATATGTTGATGTCTTGCTATGCGACTTTTCTTTTCTTTTTTTTGTTACGGGGGGGGGGGGGGGGGTGGTTTGAATGGTTGAAACTTTTTGTTGAATAATTCTGAATAAACATATTTAAAAAAAAAAAGAAAATGAAAAAGAGTGCAGGTTGTGGGCAGTAAACGGTCAAGCTCGATCTGAGAATCGATGGTCGGGCAAGTTGTGCCGAATATGCATTTTATGAACATACCTCTATTTGAGCTATCAGTGCAGTGGTGAAAATATTACAACATTGTCATAAGTCCGTATGAAGCTACTCCTTCTGTTTTCATGAAGAATTTGATTTTATCTTGGACTAAATAAACTTGCCTTGCTTGTAAATAACCTCACTGAGCAACAGTTCTCAGTAATGATAGAACAGAAACTGCTGCCCATGTGTTGGTGTCCAGATCCTGCCCTTGTTAAGATTTAAGGTTCCAATGTGTATGAGTAGCAATTTGTCTGTGGTAGTAAATGTTTAGTACAGTGTAGCCCATCCTATTACGGCAGTAATCAGAAATTAGGAGTAGCAGCAAATCCAAGGGGTGAGGGTGTCAGATGAGGTGTCGGGACGTCGGAGCAGGCCAGCAGAAGAGGGGTGGGGGTGTCTGGTCGGACCGGCAGGAGAAGGGTCAGTGTCTGGTCGGTCTGCCAGGAAAGGGGTGGCGGTGAGAGGTCAGGCCAGGCCAGCAGGAGAGCGATGGTGATGTTGGGGTGGACTGTTCAGGGATGGGGCGGGGGGGGTGGGGGTTAGGTTTGGTTTGGATGGGGTCAGAGCTGGGGGTGGGATGGGGAGGTGTTTGATTGGAATTCCGCGGGGAGGATGGGGTATATTGTCGGGATCCTGTCGGGGTGTTGGTTGATGGGGAGTCTTGGTCGGTGGTTGGGAGGAGCTCCGTCGGTCAGGGCGGGGGTTGGGGGATATGGTTAGGAGGAATCCGGTGCGGGGAGGGGGGAAGTTGGGAAGAGTTCCCAGGGGGTTGGAGGTGATGGTTGGGAGGAGACCAATCAGCTGGGGGGAGGGGGGATGGTTGGGAAAAGTCCCAGGGGGTCGGGGGTTCGGAGGGGGGGGTGTTTGGGAGGAGTTCCCGGGGCTCAGGGTGGGGATGGTTGGGAGGAGGCCTGTCTGTTGGGGGAGGTGGGATGGTTGGGAGGATTGGGAGTGGAGGGGTTGGGAGGAGTCCCTAGGGGGCCGGGGGATGATTGGGGGGATGATGGAGGAGTCCCCAGGGGATGGGGGGGAATGGTTGGCAGGAGTCCCCAGGGTGTGGGGGGGAGGGGGGGTGAATGGTTGGGATGAGTCCCCAGAGGGTTATTGGGGGGGGGAATGGTTGGGATGAGTCCCTAGGAGGTGGGGTTGGGGGGTGGGGGGGGGGGGGGGGGAATGGTTGGGATGAGTCCCCAGGAGGTGGTGTTGGAGGGGGGGGGGATGGTTGGGGTGAGTCCCCAGGGAGTTGGGAGTGGGAATGGTTGGGATGAGACCCCAGGGGTTGCGGGGGCGGGGGGGGGGGATGTTTGGGATGAGTCCCCCGGGGGTAGGGGGGGGAATGGTTGGGATGAGTTCCCATGGGAGGGGTGGGGAATGGCGGGGATGAGTCCCCAGAGGGTTAGGGGGGGAATGGTTGGGATGTGTCCCCTGGAGGTGGGGGGGGGGGGGGGGAAATGGTTGGTATGAGTCCCCAGGGATTGGGTGGGGAAATGGTTGGGAGGGGTCACCAGGGGATGAGGAGGGGGGATGGTTGGGAGGAGTGACGGGGGGCGGTGGGGGTTGATTGGGAGGCGTGACGGGGGGTGGGGGTTGGTTGGGAGGAGTGACGGGGGTGGGGGTTGGTTGGGAGGAGTGACGGGGGTCGGGGTTGGTTGGGAGGAGTGACCGGTGGGGGCTAGTTGGGAGGAGTGACGCGGGTGGGGGTTGGTTGGGAGGAGTGACGGGAGGTGGGGGTTGGTTGGGAGGAGTGACGGGTGGGGGCTAGTTGGGAGGAGTGACGGGGGGTGGTGGTTGGTTGGGAGGAGTGACGGGGGTGGGGGTTGGTTGGGAGGAGTGACGGGGGGTGGGGGTTGGTTGGGAGGAGTGACGGGGGGTGGGGGTTGGTTGGGAGGAGTGACGGGTGGGGGCTAGTTGGGAGGAGTGACGGGGGGTGGTGGTTGGTTGGGAGGAGTGACGGGGGTGGGGTTGGTTGGGAGGAGTGACGGGGGGTGGGGGTTGGTTGGGAGGAGTGACGGGGGGTGGGGGTTGGTTGGGAGGAGTGACGGGGGGTGGGGGTTGTTTGGGAGTAGTGACGGGGGTGGGGGGTGGTTGGGAGGAGTGACGGGGGGTGGGGGTTGGTTGGGAGGAGTGACGGCGGGTGGGGGTTGGTTGGGAGGAGTGACGGGTGGGGGCTAGTTGGGAGGAGTGACGGGGGGTGGTGGTTGGTTGGGAGGAGTGACGGGGGTGGGGTTGGTTGGGAGGAGTGACGGGGGGTCGGGGTTGGTTGGGAGGAGTGACGGGGGTGGTGGTTGGTTGGGAGGAGTGACGGGGGTGGGGTTGGTTGGGAGGAGTGACGGGGGGTGGGGGTTGGTTGGGAGGAGTGACGGGGGGGTGGGGGTTGGTTGGGAGGAGTGACAGGGGGTGGGGGTTGGTTGGGAGGAGTGACGGGGGGTGGGGGTTGGTTGGGAGGAGTGATGGGGGGTGGGGGTTGGTTGGGAGGAGTGACGGGGGGTGTGGGTTGGTTGGGAGGAGTGACGGGGGGTCAGGGTTGGTTGGGAGGAGTGACGGGGGTGGGGGTTAGTTGGGAGGAGTGACGGGGGTGGAGGTTGGTTGGGAGGAGTGACGGGGGGATGGGGGTTGGTTTGGAGGAATGACGGGGTGGGGGTTGGTTAGGAGGAGTCCCCAGGGGGTGGGGGACAAATGTTTGAGCGGAGTCCCCAGGCATCGGGGGCGGAGGGGTTTGCTGGGAGGTGTCAGTGACAGGGAGGGGAAGGTTTGGCGTGTCCCCTGAGGTTGGTGGGGCAGGGAGGGGGCATTTGTTGAGAGTAGTCCCCAGGGGGTGGATTGTGGGAGGAGTCTCCAAGACGGGTTGGTTGGGAGAAGTCCCCATGGGGTCAAGGGAGGTGGTTGGGCGGTGACCTCGGGGGGATGGGAGGTGAAATGTTTGGGAGGTGTCCTCAAGGTGCCGGTTGGGGATTGTTGGGAGGTCCTCAGGGCATCGGGGGGGGGGGGGGATGTTTGGGCGGAGTCCCCAAGGGGTAGAGGGGGTGGGTAAGTGGGCAGAAGGTTGTTTGAGCATAGTGCCCAGGGGGTCGAGGGGGGTGGGTTGGGAGGTGTCCGGGGGGGGGGGAGGGGGGGATGGTTGAGGTTTGTACTCTGGGTGTCCGGGGGTGGGGGGGGCTGTTGGGAGGTGTCCTCAGTGGGAGGGGGGGGATTGTTTGGTGGTGACCTTGGGGGGGGGGGGGGGGGGGGGTTGGTAACTTTTTCTGGGTAACTATTTAACACAGCTCAGATCATCCAAAATTTGGCATTTAAAACTCATTTTCGGTAGTCCCCAGTGCAGTGGAATTGTCCCGAGGAAGTTTAGACTTCTGAACAATTGCCTTAACTTCCAAAGGGCACCCTCAAATCCGACACATGGCAGCTTGAATATGACTTCCCAGTGTAAATAATGAGCTAACAGCTACATTTTTGATGCTTACTAGTTCTAAAACATAACTTTGATCTGTTCAAAGCGAATTAGCCCCATTCCCTGTTCAGCTTTCAGGGAAATAAAACATTTTGTTTTGGCCTGAAAAAGTGTAACAGTAAATCTTCATTTTGTGTCCCTTGCTGCCCTATCTTCTAAGTGCAGTTGGCCGAAGGACTGGTGATCAGATTTGCACTCGGTGCAGCAGAGGTTTATAAGCTGATTGGTGACCAAATGTTCTATCTGATTGCTGGTACGTGTCAAAAATCCCGAGTCACCTCGCTGGTTTTGTCTGATTTAAGTGGTTGTGGTCAGCCTAAGGAACCTGTGATGCGATAAGATAGCATTCACAGGGGTCATGTGGTTTGCAAGCCTTAATACAAGAGCCTTCATTACCTCTTCCAATGTGCACAACACAAAACAAACACAGCACAAGCTTCCTTTGCAACAATGAACATGGTTTAGAGGCCTAGTTTTTTTTAAAAAAAATCAACATGACTGACGCAATTTATAAATGTGGTGCTTTTCCCAGCACATAAACTGAACTTTGCCTGACAATATCTTTACCCACTGAGTAGTGTGTAGAAATAGAGCCTGTTATGATCCCAGCTCAATAGATTGTAACTTTTACTTTAGAAATGTGGAGGACCAGATTCACAGGACTGCCAACTACTTCTTAACAAAAGGATAAAACATTTAGTAAAGAAGAAAAGATTAACTTCACCTTATCTATACCTTTACAGATGTACACAGATTTTTAAAGATAACGCAAGTTACTAAATATATATCATGCTCTAATGTTCTCAGTAGATAGAAAGGCCATGTAAACCAATAAACAAAATGCAGCCAGAGACACCATACTCTGAAACCAAGTGCCAGGTGCCACCCAAAACAACAACTACGGATTTCACATCCAATCCCCCAGATTCTTGTTACACTATGAACCAACTGGTCCTGCTGGAACTCTGGCTATCACACAAAGGTCTCCAAACTCCACTCTTGAAGAACGCACTTTGAAATCTTCTCCCGCACAAGGCTTTCTTTCAGATGCCTTCACCAAGAATCCACTTCCAGGATTTCAACCTCTCCTTTCGGTATTCCTTTGCCCTGGATCAACACATGCATTCAAGCTTCCACACAATCTCCCAGGTGTCCAGCCTTGCCAGCAGAACATTACAGCTTCGCAGGTTGTATTAAGGCATCACCACCCTTCGGAGTACTTCATATGCCTGGCTTCTCGTTAGCTGAATTCTCCAGGTCTTTACCAATCAACTCCATCTTTAACTGGGAGTCTCCCTCTGCCCATTTTGTTAACTTCAGTGAACAGTATCATTGCTCAGATTCTGATTCTTTGTCCCTTTAACTTCAGTCTTCCTGGGACTTCCCTCTATTAGTTTCCCTGGTTTCTGGAAGTTTCTGTTCTTTAGCCTTTGGAACTTATTTTCTGCATTTCTGTATTGTCCTATCTGTACTAGCAGCTTCAGTGGAATACGTCTTCCTAACAGCACTATCTACCTACAGCTCAAGGACTGCAGCAGTTCAAGAAGGCAGCTCACCACCACCTTCTCGAGGGCAACTAGCGATGGAAAATAAATCCTGGCCCATTCAGCACAGCCCACATCCCAGAAATAAATAATGAAAAAAGTTACCTGGAACCCAACTGATCTCAAATGCATCTGCTTTTCAGTGTGGGTCTCTGGTTGCTAAGTAACAGCTAGTTTTTTTTTTTACCCCATTAATTGCTATTCGTTTATAAACCTTTAATTACATTGCAAGCAAATTTTAAAGTGAAACCAAATTATAGACTTGCAGGCACCTATATGTAACATGAAGCTAAACTAAAGTTTTCACCCTTTCTTAGCACACAATACAACTATAAATTACTAAAACTATCTCTGGTTCCTAACAAGCCTAGGCAAATGTATGACATGATTTTATAGATCTAAAAGCCAGTATGGTTTCTTTTATCACATTGTCTTGCATTTCAAACTTCAAAGACAAATATGAGATAAACTGTAGAATTCAAGTTGGTATTTCCAAATCTGTTCCTTATTTAACAGTTGTAAATGAAGTTTTCCCAACTGGGTAAATGTTAATTAACGTGCATGTTTACCTAGTTTAGCACAGGGCTAAATCACTGGCTTTTAAAGTAGACCAAGGCAGGCCAGCAGCACGGTTCAATTCCCGTTCCAGCCTCCCCAAACAGGCGCCGGAATGTGGCGAATAGGGGCTTTTCACAGTAACTTCATTTGAAGCCTACTTGTGACAATAAGTGTGATGAACGGTTACTGCCTTATCATCATGCAAGGTGATGTCCCCTTTAAGACCGGGCTTAGAACACTGGGGACTCCGCCTCTGGCTCCGCCCATCTGGGAGCCATACATAAAGGGCTGCCTCATGGTCTGTGTAGCAGTCAGCTCTCGTCTCTAGCTGTAGAATAGTTATTAGTCTAATAAAGCCTTCTTTACAGTTTAATCTCTAAGCGTCATTATTGAGGGTACCTCAATTTATTAGACTAAACTAGATTCAGGATGGACGCAGGCCTAAAACCAGAGAAGCTCAATCTGGATGCACGAACGCCGGAGGCAAAGGAAATGTTTAAATACTGGCTGCAGTGCTTCGAGGCCTACCTGGACTCCGCAGAGATTCCCATCCTGGGGCCACGCAAGCTGCGCCTACTCCACGCCCGGGTGAGTCACAGAATCTCCGCCACGCTCGAAAAGGCGACGACTTATGATGCGGCGATCGAGTTGCTCCGCAAGCGGTTTGTCAAACCCGTCAATGAGGTGCATGCCCGGCATCTGCTCTCTACCTGCCGGCAGCGCTCGGGGGAATCGCTCGACGAGTTTGTTGAAAAACTCACCGCGCTTGCCAGGGACTGTGACCATCAGGATGTGACAGGGGAAGTCCATATGAACCTGCACATCAGGGATGCTTTCGTGTCCGGCATCCGCTCGACCTACATCCGGCAGCGGCTGCTCGAAAACGGGGCAAACAACCTCCAGGAGACGCTAACGCTCGCCTCCTTGCTGGCGGTGGCCCGACATAACTTGGGTACGTACCCCGCAGACTCTGCCAGCCCCCCCCCCCCAGACTTCCTCAGACTCAACCGTATGACAGGCCTGCGCCACGCGGCGACCTGCTCACCATGGGGGCACACCGTGCTTCTTCTGCGGACATGGCCAGCACCGACGCCCACGCTGCCCAGCCCGCTCCGCGATCTGCAGCGACTGTGGGAAGAAAGGGCACTTTGCGAGGGTCTGCCTGGCCAGACCCAGGGGCCAGAAAAACAAAGAACAGCCGGCCCGAAAATCAGGCTCTCGGGCCTGCAGGCCTCGCAATGCTGCTGTGCACCGACCCGACACGCCCTCTTCTGAAGCGTCATCAGCCTCGTGCGAATCATGGGAGTGGCCATCTTGTCGGCGGCCATCTTCTCGACCTGTCACGCGCAGCCAGCGGCGGCGGCCATTTTACGAGTCGACACGGCTGAGGACTCCGACTACCCGCGACTGGGTGCGATCACCCTCGATCAAACTCGGCCAAAACACCTGCAAAACTCCATGATGCAGGTCCAGGTCAACGGGCACGACACCATGCCTTTTCGACTCCGGGAGCACCGAGAGCTTTATCCACTCTGAAACGGTAAGGCACTGCTCCCTACGCACCCATCCCGCATCCCAAACCATAGCCCTCGCATCTGGGTCCCACTCGGTACAAATCACGGGGTACTGTATTGTGGATCTCTCGATCCAGGGCGCCAAATACACCCGTTTCAAATTTTATATCCTCCCTCACCTCTGTGCCCCCCTGCTGCTCGGACTGGATTTCCAGTGCAGCCACCGAAGCCTGACACTGAAGTTCAGCGGACCCTTGCCCCCCACTCACGGTATGCAGCCTTGCGACACTGAAAGTCGCACCCCCCTCGCTATTCGCGAACCTCACTCCTGACTGTAAGCCCGTCGCCACCAGGAGCCGGCGCCATAGTGCCCAAGATTTGGCTTTTATCAAGTCAGAGGTCCAGCGTTTACTGGGAGAGGGGGTCATCGAGGCTAGCAACAGCCCTTGGAGAGCGCAAATGGTCGTAGTCCGGTCCGGGGAGAAGGAACGGATGGTCGTGGATTATAGCCAGACCATAAACCGATTCACGCAGCTTGATGCGTACCCCCTTCCTCGCATTGCGGAAATGGTAAATCGGATCGCCCAATACCGAGTCTTTTCCACGGTCGACCTCAAATCCGCCTACCACCAGCTCCCCATCCGACCAAAAGACCGCCCCTATACTGCCTTCGAAGCAGCCGGCCAGCTCTTCCACTTCCTCAGGGTCCCCTTTGGTGTCACAAATGGGGTCTCCGTCTTTCAAAGGGCGATGGACCAAATGGTGGACCAGTACGGTTTGCGGGCTACATACCCGTACTTGGACAATGTCACCATCTGCGGCCATGATCAGCAGGACCATGACGCGAACCTCAAAAAGTTCCTCCAGACCGCCCGAGCCCTTAACCTGACCTATAACGAGGGCAAATGCGTTTTCCACACCACCCGGCTGGCCATCCTCGGCTATGTCGTGGAAGACGGGGTCCTAGGTCCCGACCCCGACCGCATGCGCCCCCTTAAGGAACTCCCTCTCCCCCGCAGCCTCAAGGCCCTCAAACGGTGCTTGGGGCTTTTCTTCTATTACGCCCAGTGGATCCCCAAGTATGCGGACAAAGCCCGCCCACTCCTAAAGACCACCACTTTTTCCCTCTCGGCTGAGGCTCAAATGGCCTTCAACCGCATCAAGGCCGACATCATCAAGGCCGCCATGCACGCGGTGGACGAAACCATCCCTTTCCAGGTAGAGAGCGATGCATCAGACATCGCCCTGGCTGCTACCCTCAATCAAGGAGGCAGACCAGTAGCGTTCTTCTCCCGAACCCTCACCGCCTCCGAGGTTCGACACTCTGCAGTCGAAAAGGAGGCACAAGCCATTGTGGAGGCTGTGCGGCGCTGGAGACACTACCTAGCCGGTAGGAGGTTTACCCTCGTCACCGACCAACGGTCAGTCGCCTATATGTTCGATAACACACAACGGGGCAAAATAAAAAACGTTAAATTTTGAGGTGGAGGATCGAACTCTCCACCTACTCGTACGATATCAAGTATCGTCCAGGGGAGCTCAATGAGCCCCCAGATGCCCTGTCCCGCGGCACATGCGCCAACGCGCAGGAGGACTGCCTGCAAGCCATCCACAATGACCTCTGCCATTCGGGGGTTACCCGGCTCGTCCATTTCATCAAGTCCCGCAACCTACCTTACTCAACCAAGGAGGTGAAGGCCATGGTCAGGGCCTGCCAAGTCTGTGCGGAGTGCAAACCGCACTTCTATCGGCCAGACAAGGTTCGGCTCGTGAAGGCCTCGGGCCCCTTTGAGCGACTGAGCGTGGACTTCAAGGGGCCCCTCCCGTCCACCAACCGTTATGCCTATTTCCTCACCGTGATCGATGAGTTCTCCCGTTTCCCATTCGCCATTCCCTGCACCGACATGACCTCAGCCACGGTGATTAAGGCACTGCACAGCATCTTCACCCTGTTCGGTTTCCCTGCTTATATCCACAGCGACCGGGCTACATCGTTCATGAGCGATGAACTGCGTCAGTGTCTGCTCAGCAAAGGCATCGCCTCGAGCAGAACGACCAGTTATAATCCGCGGGGAAACGGGCAGGTGGAGAGTGAGAACGCGACCGTGTGGAAGGCTGTCCTTCTGGCCCTGCGGTCGAGTAATCTCCCAACCACCCGCTGGCAGGAGGTCCTACCCGATGCCCTACACTCCATTAGGTCACTCCTCTGCACGGCCACGAATGAGACCCCTCACGACCGATTGTTTCTCTTCCCCAGGAAGTCTACCTCCGGGGTCTCGCTTCCACCTTGGCCGATGGCTCCGGGACCTGTTCTTCTCCAGAGGCACGCGAGGAGCCATAAAACGGACCCCCTAGTTGAAATGGTCCGACTGCTCCACGCCAACCCCAGTTACGCCTACGTTGAGTACCCCGACGGCAGGCAAGATACGGTTTCCCTCCGGGATCTAGCACCCGCTGGATCCTCCACCACAGACGCCCCTTCCCGTGCCGCTCCCCTGCAGGACCCGTCGCCCCCTACAACACACCCCCTTCCGGCCCTACCACCCATTGGTGAGCCCCTACCGTGCGCCCCCCCTTTACACAACCCGCCGGCTCCGCTACCCCCGGCCCTGCCTAGTTCCTCTGCCCCGACCCGGACCGAAGCTCCGACCGCTGTGCCCCCGGATGTGCCCTCAACCGGGACGTCCGTGCCCTCCGCACCACCGCCCGAATTGAGGAGGTCGAGGAGGACGATCCGGCCACCGAGACGGATGGACCTATGATGGCACTTCACCCCCGCTGGACCCCTTTGTAAACAGGGGGTGAATGTGATGAACGGTTACTGCCTTATCATCATGTAAGGTGATGTCCCTTTTAAGACCGGGCTTGGAACCCTGGGGATTCTGCCTCTGGCTCCGCCCATCTGGGAGCCATACATAAAGGGCTGCCTCATGGTCTGTGTAGCAGTCAGCTCTCGTCTCTAGCTGTAGCATAGTTATTACTCTAATAAAGCCTTCTTTACAGTTTAATCTCTAAGCATCATTATTGAGGGTACCTCAATAAGCGATTTTCATTTCATTACCGTTTCAGATTGTAGTCAGCAATTGACTAAACCCATTCAAACATTTAGAATGAACATTAATTTTAAGTGACATTTTTTTTAACTGACAACTATTTATGGCGTTCAGAATGGCATGTAAAGTTTCCATTGGACATAAACAAGCCAATACCATGCTGTGATGCTGGCTGTTCTGTGGGGCACAACTTGTTGCAAAAGTTAAATTTTCCTCTAAATTTGATATTTAAGAACATAAGAACAGGAGCAGGAATAGGCATTTCAAGGGCAGCATGGTGGCGCAGTGGTTAGTACTGCTGCCATGCTAAATTGCCCTTAGTGTCCAAAATTGTCCTTGGTGTTGGGGGGGTGTTAGTGGATTATGGGGATAGGGTGGAGGTGTGGGCTTGGGTAGGGTGCTCTTTCCAAGAGCCGGTGCAGACTTGATGGGCCGAATGGCCTCCTGCACTGTAAATTCTATGAAATCTATGAAAATTCAGTGTTTTATTATTTACATGTCTTTTTAATGCAACAAAGATGCGTTGCAATTATATAGTGAATTTCTAATGTTGGAAATGTTCCAAGATGCTTCACAAATAGGTGTAAAGAAGACACGTCACGCTAAAAGGGACAGATTAGGTTGGTGACCAAAGATGTGGATAAAGAGAAGAGGCTCAAGATGTTTCTTTAAATGGATAGATTTTGGTAAGGGAGTATCCAGTAAGACTAAGGTGGCTGAAGGCCGTGCTTCCAGTTATAGGGTGAAGGCAAGGAAGGGTATTCAACAAACCAGAGTCAGGACCGGGGGTTGGGGAGGGGGGGTGATCCGCAGGGAGAGCAGAGGAGTTGTAAGGTGTGGGGTGATGAGATATGGATAAGGTTTGAATGGTGGCAGCGTTGAAGTATGCTAAAAAGGCTAAAATTGCTGTAGAGATGGAACCTGGTGTTGGGTAGGATGTGGGCATTAATACTTGGGCTCAAACAGGATGCCCAGATTGCAGGTAGTCAGTGGCAGGAAATAGTGGCAAAGGAGTAGATTTTGTGGCAGAGCTGTAGGCTGTGACTTAAATTTTATTGATCTTGTGCTGGAGGAAGTTGTGATTTATCCAATATTTGACATGAGCCAAACAGTCTAATGGCACGGGGCAGCTGCAGGAGTTGGGGAGAAGCAGTGAAGAGGCAAAGCTGTATTTCATCAGTGTTTGCGTGATAATTGGCCCTGAGCCAGGATGTAAATGAGGAAG